>NC_132866.1:29793317-30455103 GCF_048164855.1 Canis lupus baileyi
GGTTGGGATCAAAAGATGAGGCAGTTCTTCATCAGCCTCTTTTTTGTGAATTTCCTATCTGCTCTAGCAGCATTAGTGAGCTTTGGGGCCTTCTCCCGCTGGGTGGGCACACATCTCAATCAGAGAGAGTGGCATGATGTCAGGGCCTGTATCTGTGTACCAGGAGGGTGTGGGAACCCTGGTGGGCACCCCTCCCCTTCTCCGTGAGGGTGCTGTTCTTTCCCACATGCTTCCAGCATGACCACTTGACATTTTCCTGTCCACACACCATTTGGCAAGGGCAAGAGATTCGATGAGCCGTCCTGCCCTTCGCTGTTTGTTCTAGGACAAAAGCAAAGAGCTCATCAGATTACCGAGGGACAGCTGCCACTTCAGAAACTGAGAAGTTTGCACACTATCTTGCTTTTATGTCTAAAGTCTTCTTCTCAATGCAACATATAGAGTCGGTTGGGTTACAAACTACTCTGCCTGTAAAATTCTACCCAGAGTTAACCCATAAACTTCCCCAGGGATAGGAAGGCACCATCCCATGGAAAGTTGATAGCTAGAAATATTCACCAGATGCAGAGTTTGATCCTAATTTTATAAAATAAAGGCACTTACATGTCTATTTGTATATCAAAATATCTGAGAAGAAAGCACCAAAATGTTATTTATCCAAGGTAGAATTATGAATGTTTTTATTTTATTTAACTTTTATTTCTAATAACTTTTTTAAAGATTGTCTTTATTTACTCATGACAGAGAGAGAGAGAGAGGCAGAGACACAGGCAGAGGGAGAAGCAGGCTCCATGTAGGGAGCCCGACGCGGGACCCGATCCTGGGTCCCCAGGATCAGGCCCTGGGCTGAAGGCGACGCTATACCGCTGGGCCACCCTTAACTTTTATTTCTCTTCTAATATTGCTACATTAAGCAAGCAGGAATGATGTAATAAAGCTAACCAAATAAAAATTCTCCCCTGATTACAGCTCTTGACCACAAATACCGTTACAATTCTGATGCTTGATAGCTGAAAACACCAAGAGCTGTAATAACATAAAAATACGTAATACAGAACATTAACCCTTTCTTACTCTAGCAAGGAATAAAGAGAGCTTTTTCCAGTGAAGCACTTTTTTTCCTAGTTGGGATCGTTCTGTGTTTATAAAACTGTGGTTTCACTTAAAGTCATAACAAGCACTTTCCCGTGCTGTTCTAAATCCTCCCATTCATAATAGCCATAATATCCAATAGGTGCAGAACAGTCACATCGAGTATATAAACTTTCATTTACCTGCATTTTTAATGAACCGCCATCCAGTTTGATTTGCCCTCATGGAATGGCAACTTTCCCTTCTGCTAAAGTTGTGAGAGAATTTGCAAAAATCAGTTTAGAGCCAAGATGCTTTTAAGTGTTGTCTGGCCTATAACGTTGGCTGCACCTGGTCCAAGGGAAGAGAAGGCTGGTGGACTCCCGCCCCCCTGCTCCTGCCAATGCTCACAAGATGATCAGCTGAGTTGCACCTCTTTGGCCGACATTTGAATTTAGGCTTCTTTTTGCCCCATGCCAGCCAGCTTGTAACCAAGCGCTCATGCTACTGTTTTTCACTTTGCTACTGGCCTTGTGGGACTGAAAGTGATTTTGAATATCAACTGAAATTGAGTAAATGAACACAATTTTTGCTCCCAGGTCTCCATTTTCCTAATATACCACTGATATTTTCAGCTTGAATCCTGCCCTCCCTTCACTCATGTGACATACCTGTCTTTCTGCAAGGAGGCAAATATGCGGCATATGTCACATCATTCCTCATTCCTTTCCTGTGGCCAAATCACCAAATGGTCACTACATTCTTTCGGCAGTGCCTGGCCACAGCACTGATTGGCGTGGTGCTGGAGACCGAAAACTATGTCATGCCAGGACCTGATCATGTTTAGTGCCTCTTCTAGCACTGGTATTCTGTGAACCCTACCCATATCTCTCCGCTTTTACCCTTTTAATTTAAAATCTGAACTGTGTAATATCATAAACAGAACATAAAGTCTGCAATCACACAGATCTTGACCTGAGGAATCATGGTAGAAGGAAGAGAGTCTCCCAGGACCCACCAGTGCGGGGCAGGAACAGCCTAGAAGCTTGAATAAGAGGATCAGAGGCACAGAGATGATAAATCCAAACCAGGTGAAAAATGGAAACACTTCCTTAACCACCCTGGGCTGAGGATTTTCACCAATCCTTGGTGAGGAGTGATCGGAAATTAGTAGCAGAAGCCCGCTGTGTATCTGTAATTCACAGCATATAATTAATTATACTTAAGTTTACTTTACAGTAAACTGTCTATAATTCTCATTCCATAGTGTAGGTTCAGACAGCCTCAAACAATTCTTTTGTTGTCTTTAGAAATTCTACACTAAAAATCTTACTGGATACCTTTATAATTATAAATCTGTACTGGAGGGTCCCCACTGAGTGACTGGCAAACAAGTTTGCAGTTACCAAAGAAAGGAGACCAGGCTAACAGAATCTTTTCCAGAATGTTGCTTTAATAAAGCTGAGTTTGGGGGTGGGGTGGGGGGGGGTACTACACGGGCCAGCAGCCCTGGGGGCCCTGTGCTCGTGGGCCATCATTCACCCTCCAGCATGTGCTGAGCACTTGGGGCCGAGCACACACTGTGCTGGGTGCTGGCAGCGCAGAGCAAAATCAGTCTGTGACCTCAGAATGCCTCCAGGAAATAAATAAGCAATACACAGATGAGTGGGAATAGCGTTTTAAGAAGAGAAGGTCCGGAATAACCACTAAGGGACAAGGATGAGGAAGACAGTGAGAAATTAGCAAAGGGCTACCGTAAGGCTAGGCCCATACTGGGCAAGCCCATGCTCCCTGGCATCTGTAGGTAACACTTAGAATAAAGAGAAGAGAGGGATTTCTGTTTCAAGCTCCGGGGGTGTAAACAGCGTAAACAGTGAGGTTCCGGAGGATTTGGATGGTTGTGAACATCAAGATGTCAGGTGGCGCACGCCCTGGAGTGCACGCAGATGGCTTCAAGAGGGCATGTGAGCCAGGAGAGGAATTCGTGTCCTCCGGGGGCAGGGGAGGTGGGGCTATTAGCAGCGGCAGCAGCGACTGAAATGCCCATCTTGGAGCGCAGCTGCAGGAAGGACAGCCAACAAGACACAGGCAGGCGACAGAAGAGGGAGCGTTTCATCCGGTGCCATCCTTGTGCGATGCCAACCCGAGAAGGCAAAGACGGGAAGTTTGGAGGGACCCCACCTTTGTTGATACTCAGCCTCAGGAGCCTGATTACCAGGAAGAGGTTAGCATTTGGGTTCTCAGGAAAGGAGACGGAGCTTAAACCAGAGCTGTAAAAATGCTGGTGGAAGTTACCACCCCACCTGGAGGCCATTTGGCCTTGGGGTGTGTGTCAGAATGTAGCGGGGAGCCTCAGCTCTTGGCAATGCTTGAAGCTGGGAGCAACTTGAAAGGCCACATGACTGCATCCTCCAGACTCTCATCTGCCTCCTCAAGCCTCCACTCCCGTACTGTGGTTTGTAGCTGCTGTTCTGGGCATCAGCCACTTACCCCAAGCAGCCTGGCCTCACTTGATAATAATGAAAATTATAACAACGCCTCCTCATAGCTGTATATAGCTCACAGTTTACAAACTTCTGACAATTTTTGGTTCATTTGATGGAACAACAGTGGAGACAGAGTACACTTTATTTTACCCCCATTTTAGAGCAGAACAAACTGAGGCACAGAGAATAGGTGGATCTTTTCTCAGCACCTCATAACTGGTGAACGGCACTAAGACTCCCAGCTCAAGTTGCTTGACTGTAAAGACCACTCTAATATGTGGTCTACACAGCCAGTTATAAGTTATTGATTGGTCTTCAACCTTACAATTGAATCTTGTAAGTTTTTTTGCAGAGAAGGAGATATGCTCCTTCCCAGTAGCCAGATTTGGAGGATGTGAGAGCCCAGCCCATCTCTGCTAGAGAGCAGGAGATTGTGGCCATCCCAATAGCATGAGTAAGACTCAAACTGCAGGGCCCTGACCCAGCCCTAACTCGGTTTGGGGTGGCCAGAATCTTAGTTCCCAATACCTAGAATGTTCTAGTACAGTAGTCATCTGCTGTTTGGGCACTCTGCATCCATTTCTTCTTCATTTGCTAATAGCATCTTGAGTTAGATGTCTCTTCCCCAAGTGTGCCATCTCTGGGCTTGTCTCCCTGGCTTACAGGTACACACGAGGTCCCAGGGCAACCAATCAGGCTCTTTCCTGGAACTTTGACAATTGCAGAGTGAAAGAGAAGCAAGGAAAGCAAATCTATTCTAGGGGCAGGGCCCCAAGGAGGCTCAGACACTAGATCACTCTGGTTCTTGTCCTTTCGGAACCGTGGCTCTCCTACATCCCACTGGATTCTGAGCCATCTGTTGGCCCTCCAATAAAAACCTTTCCCACCAAAAGTAGCTAGAACCAGTCTCTGTGGCTTGCACCCAGAGAAGGGTTGATAATCGCCATCTCCCTTCCCCTCCCCATGCCCCCATTCTCTCCTATCTCCTTTGTGGGAGAAACAGAATTGTATAAAGGAAAGAGCCCTAGAATCAAAGTCATGAATTGAGTTTGAATCTAGTCTCTGCCAAGACTTTGACCTACCAGCCAGTTAACAGTGAGTTACAGGCGCACAGGACAGTTTCAGTGGTGCTTTTGTCAATAGATCATGAGACATCAGGTCCATTAAAAATAGCTTCTAAGATAAGTAAGAATAAGGAAGGAATTCATAAAAGCTGAGGGTAAAGCTGTTTATCCTGGGGGAAGAAGATCCGTCTTCCTCCCTAGAGCAGGACCCACAATCCTGCCTTGATCTCTAAGGGGAGCTTTGTCCCAGATACTTTGTAAGAAAAAGAGGGCAGGCCCAGAAATATTCTCTATGGAGAAGAGTAAACATGCTGGCACCCTGGACACCAAGTAAGACAACCGCCCTTTTTCACGCGGGGACAAAGAGGACACTGAGTGTGAGAACACGGTGAGGGTGGGTGTAGGGAACGTCGGGCTGGCTCTGAGTCAGGTGCTGTGTTTGGGGCCGGACATCCTTTTCCTGTTGTGCATTTGTCTCCCACCTCACGCCGTGTGTGGAAAGAGGGGTCGCCAGGGCTGTGTGTGGGCCTCTGTGCGTGACCCAGGGGGACCTATTGGTCCCTGGGCAGTAATTAGCCTTCAGAAAGGCAGCAGGCAGCTGAAAGGTCAGGGCCCGACTCAGGTGGAGACAGAGCCCCAGGCTGCATTGGACTTGGCTCTGCCAGCACCATCGTGCTCTATGCTCTTCACTGCCTTCTTCCATCTGAGCTCCTTTCCATTGAACTTGTAAGAGGTATTTTAAAAATATTTTCTTTTTTTGGTCTTAGATGATAATGAACTATTGACTCAGCCCCATGCAGCTTCCAACAGCCTTCAGAGCCAGAGCCTCTCAGGCCGGAAGGGCAGAAGTTCCAGTGACATGGCCCCACCAACTTGTCTTTTGTCCCCTGATCTGTTACTGGTCAGATGCACGTGCCCAAGTGAGCGCTACAGCCTGGGCCACATCACTAGGCTTTCTGAGATGCTCTAGCAGGTGAGAACTATCTGAATGTGGCCACATGCGTGGGCCATCTCAAATCATGTCTTACCCCCCCAGCACTTTCAAAATTATTAAAACTCTGTGTGTGAAAATGTGGCATTCTGGGTGAACAGTGAACCCTCAGAAGGCAAAGCCTGACATTGAACAGGGCAAGCAAGAAGAGCTATTCTTCAGATGCCCCCATTGCTGAGGCCCTCAGCCCCACGACGCTGGTCCCAAAGAACACATTGCTTCCCTTCTCCCTCCTTTGTCTCCTCATCTCCAGTCATGAGGGAAGGAGGACCATGGGCACTGGTGGATGTCATTGCTAAGTGACTAGTGTCTGCCCAGAGACAGATGCTAGTCACTGAGGTAAGGAGCTAGTCCTCTTAGGTAAGGAGCAGGATTTACCTGGCTGCTCCACTGAGGTGTTTGATTCAGGTAGACTTGTGTTGTGTCCTGCGTGTTCTCACTGTAAGTGTATGTTTCTCTCAGAGGGGCAGCTTCCAGCCAGCTGCCCGCCTCCCCAAGTTTGGTTCGGTGCTCCATCATTTGCTAACTATGTGGGCAAGTGACTTAGAGTTTCTGAGTGATACTTCCTTGTCCCTAAATCAGGCTGCTAGGGCTTCAGAGAGCTATGATGGTTAAATAAAATAAGAGAAAAGCATCTGACACAATCTGTGGCATCCAGGAGATGCCTAATAAATGTTAGTTCCCTTCCTGTGTTTGGTGGATGGTAGTAACAACTGTAGTTTGCTCCCTGACTCCACTCCCTCTCACTCTCATTCTGGATGTGGCCATGCAACTCTCCTTGGCCAATAAGATGTTAGTAAATGTGACATAGAGATTTGAAAAGTGCCTGCATAGTGGGCCTTGCCCCCTTGTTGCTCCCGGAACCCTGCCACTCTGTGACCAAGCCTGTGCTAGCCCCATGGAGGAGGAGAGACCACCGGGTGGGGACAGAGGTGGCCCAATCACCAGCTGCCAGCTTCAGCTGGCACAAACGAAAGTCTTTAGAGCATTTACTTCAAATTACCATTGATCCCTCAAATGCACAGTGTTTTAGGGCCAGTCTCTTATTGGTCCCACAGCTTTACCTCATGTTAGAATTTATTGAAACAACAAGATGATTGACTTCATATTTGAATTTTTATCCAGCTGTCTTGCATCAGATTTGCTTCTCAGATGCCTAAAAATCATGGCAAAAATTAAAGTTTTGAGAAAAAGCTTCCTGGAAATTAAGCTAAATTCACTTTCTAAACAACTAAATGGACCACGGAGAAAAGTGCCCCGATGTCCAGTTTGCCAGGCAAACTCAGAAGGGGCCCAACCCCAAAAAGTCAGGCTGGGCCAAGAGAGGCAGCTGCCCAGGGCAGACAGGACAGCCCTAGCCAGAGGCAGGTTCAGGGCATGCATCCCAGTCACAGTGGCCATGCCAGTGCTGATGGGGCAAGGCAGGCCAAGAGCAGGCAAGTGGGCCATAAAGTCAGTCTGAGAAAATTGGGAATATTTGGGAAATAAAGGGCCAAGTAGATCATAGTAAATGGCTTTTAGGATAAAACTATGGATACTGTGAATGAATTAGAGTCTCTTCCAATTGCATGGGCCTGGAGCGGTTGACCTTTGGCTTTCAAATTAACCTCAAGGCTTGGCTGAATATAATCTCAGCAGATTAGTCAATGAGTGGGTACTAATGAAGCACCAACTATATACCCATGGTTAGGCTAGGCTCTCAAAGGAATATAAGAGCAGGCTAAGGCCCCTGCTTCATGCCAACCGGATCCAGGAAAGTATGTTCAGAGCAATAAGTGCAGAAATGAGTGGGAGTTGAATTGTTTTGTACAGATCTTTGGAAGAGAAGGCTTGAGTTAGACTATGAGGAATGGCTATAATTTAACAACAAACAAACTTTTTGGCTTTGGATCCAGACAGAACAGTGTGAAAGAATGCCATGATTGATTAGTGATGTCTGCATGAGCATATGTCTATTTACCACCTCTGGCCTAGATGATATTTAAAATCCCTTTGATTATCTTTGATAGCCATGACTGATGGACTAAACCAATTTGTTTTAAGATATAGCCATGGCACCCAGGATCCCTGTTAGTTAGGGTAGTCATGGGAGGACAAAGACAGATATTATATTTTCCTTGTCTGGATTTCTCACCCAGAAACCTGAGAAGTTGGTTAGTCTGGTCTAGAATCATCCCTGCTGCAAACATGCTGGTCATTAAAACAAACAAACAAACAGGTAGAAACCTCAGAAAACAATGGATGGAAAGAAAAGTAAGGGAATGATTAACATAAAATTCAGAATTACTATTGAGAGGAGAGAGGGGGGCTACACTGGGCAAGCAAGAGTAATATTCTTGGTAATATTTTATTTTTAAAGCTGGCTGGTAAGTACTCGGGTGAATGGTAAGTGAATATTTGTTATATATTCACAGAATTGTGCAACCATCACCACAAACAATTTTAAGACATTTCATCACCTCATAACCCCATAACCATGAGCAGTCCCTCCCCTTTTCTCCCGGAACCCCTCAGCTTTAGATAACCAGTTATCTACTTTCTGCCATGTGCGTTTGCCTGTTCTGGACATTTCATATAAATGCTATCATGCAATATGTGTTCTTTTGTGATTGGCTTCTTTCACTTGGTGTAACATTTTCAAAGATCATCCTGTGGTAGCATAACAGGACTTGGTTCCTTTTGATTGCTGAATAACATTCCATTGTATAGATATACCACATCTTATTTATCTATTTATCAATTGATAGACATTTGGGTTGTTTCCACTTTGGGGCTGTAATGAAAAACGCTGGGTATTAGAAAAAGGAGATTTTTATACCTATTTATTGATTAAAAAAAAAACCTAAGGAGAGGTTAAGTGCCATGTCGAAGGTCACCTAGCCAGGAAGGGGTAGTCAAGTTCTAAAACCTTGGTTCATCAGACTTTAGAGTCTTTCCTTTCCCCTCCCCAACCACTGTCCAAAAAACACCTGGGTGGGCACATCAGGACTGGGCCCCTCCTACTTCTCTGCTCTCTCCATGCACAACATGGTCATTCTTTTTTTTTTTTTAAGATTTTATTTATTTATTTGACAGAAAGAGAGAGAGAGAGGGAGAGCACACGTAGGCAGAGCAGCAGGCAGAGCGAGAGGGAGAAGCAGGTTCCCCACTGAGCAGGGAGCCTGATGAGCGGCTTGATCCCAGAACCCCAGGATTATGACCTGAGCCAGAGGCAGATGCTTAAACAACCAAGCCACCCAGGTGTCCCCAACCTGGTTATCCTTAAAATCACCCTCCTTAAAACACTCAGAAATGGACACTGAGGAGCCATAAGCATCAGTTTGCAGTAGCTTGAGCTGCAGGATTTGGGGAATGGGTGCCAGGGTGGGTGCCAGGCCATGTGGGGTCTGCTCTGTTAAGCTGCCATTCTTGTTGCAAAAGCAGAACTCTAAGGTGTGGTGCCAAAATTCAAAATATTATCGAAGTACATTTTTATTTGCATTTTATAATTTATTCTGAATAGCTGAACTCCTTAATAGTTATCCAAAGTGTGTTCCCCTTTAAAAGCACACTTTAAAATGTTTCACAGCATCCAATATGATTTTATTACATCTTGGAATCAAAATGTTTTCTAAAATTAATGTCTAGTTTTATGACTCAAGACTATCAGAAAATAAGCCTAGTTACATTCAAAAATTACATTACTGGAATCTGTTATGTGTTTCCATTCCAAAAGGAGGTGTGACATGCTTCTCTCCCTCCTCCCTCCCTCCCTTCTCTCTCCCTCCTTCCCTCCCTTCCCCTCTCCTCCTTCTCCCTTGCTCTCCTGCATTTCAAAGAGAGTCAGAGACTAACTGGTGGGCCTCCAGACAACAGAATATTTTTGGCCCCCATAGAAATTTAAAACCACTTTCAAACATTAAGTTCCTTGTACCTTTTTGGAAAGATGAGATATTGCAATCTGGGGCTTTTTCACTGTTTAAGCATTTGCCATTAAAAACCAGCTGCTGTTTTTCTCCTTTAAAGCACACACACCAAACCACACAGGCAGGGGGTTCCCCTTTTGCTCCAGTCACTTCCATCCCACCTCCTAAACCCTGGGGATTTTATGTTTCTGGGGAGGGGCAACACACTGGAAATCTAATTCACCTCACAAACTTCAGGCAGACACAGAGAAAGCAAACATAGCCATAAAAGTGGCTCATTTATTTTGCTGTATTTAGTTGCTTCGTGGCCTTCAAGTGGCTCTCAAGTTCCTCCAGGTCACAAAAACAAGCCAGCAGCTCCAGCAGGCTGCCTAAATGCAAACACAAAGGCCCGCTTGTTTGTAGGAGATGATCTGCGAGGCTGGAATGGCATCGGCTGGTTTAGGAGGCTCCTAACTGGCCTCCCTGCCTCCAGTCCCCCTATCTCTGCCCAGGCTGCACTCCACAGGAGACCTCTCTGAAATGCCTAGCACTTCTCTTCCCAGCTTAAAATCTCACAGATGGCAGGAAAGGAGACAAACAGGCATCCCGAACCTCCTGAAGTAGTTTTGGAAAAGAAAAAAAAACAAAAACAAAAAACCACGGAAAGAATCGAACCTACATCTGCTACCATCTCTAGCTCTAATTCCCAATTTACAGGAAGCACACAGATAGAGGTACATGTTTATGTTTCATGACACCGTAGGCTCGCAACCCACAAAATCCAGATTATGGTAGACTCTACAGGACACATGACCAGGTTTCTTCCACAAAAGTTTGCAAGGGGGGGAAAAAAGAGAGATGAAAGGGGAGCCTATGAATTCAAGGACTTTAACAAGCAATCTACAAATTTTATATTAATTAAGTAAACTGGTAAATAAAAGGAAGGGGGTGGGGAGAAATGTGAACACCTGACTGGATACTTGATGATATGAAGGAAATATTGTTAGACATTTTCGATGACTTAAGGGTATTGTGGTTATGGCTTATTTTCTTTAAGAGTCTCTACCGTTTAGAGACACATACTAAATGTTTACAATCGAAACCATGTGATGTCTGAGATTCATGTCGAATTAATTCAGGAAGGTGGGCAGAGGTGGAGGTACAGCCACCACCTGGGCATTGTTGAAGGTGGGACAGAGTCTCTTACATTGTTCCCTCTACTATGGGAATGTTTGGAAAACTTCTATAATTAATAATATTTTCAAAAGGAAGCAATGTTCTGATGGGTCCCCAGGGTCTGTATCAGCAGTGATGGATCTCAATGAGACTCAAGATGAAATATCTAGTCTCCACTGGAAAAATGCATGCACACTCAGATACTTCCATACAATTTGGGAGATCACAGACCCCTGTGATGCCCCTTTCACTTCTGGCCCTCGGGTTCAAGTATATTTGCCAATGCCCTTTGTGATCTGGCCTCAGCCACCTCTCCAGCCTCTCTCTACCACCTGCCACAGGCTTTGCCCATACTCGCTCCTCTTGACCTCTACTCCTGAGGTCCCCTCTGTCTGAAGACCCTTTCCTAAGAAGGTCCCTATCAAATCTCCTCTCCTCTGGAGCTGTCCCTGATTAGCAGCTCACTCCCTGCCCTGGCCCCTGCCCCCTCCAGCAGGCTGCTTGCTCACCAGTCAAGTGTCCCGCCCTGTACTGGAAGCCTGGGCTTACAGGTTCGTTCCTGTCATGCCAGGAGCTTCCCCAGGGCCATTTCACCATTTTCTTTTCTACGCTGAGCCCAGAGCTTTGCAAAGCCAATAAACGTTGGTTAAAATGAATTCAGTGGAAAATTTAAAGCCCCAGGGTCAGGGGAGAACTAATGGGATCTCACAGCTCCAATACTATATGTCAGAGCAGAGGAAATAAAATGCTGAGCTCATTGCTAGCAGGTCTTGGTCACATTTGTTAGGTGAGGAGTCTTGCCCCAAGGTGGTCGGGGCGGAACGGGGACTTGGCCCAGTCTGGTGGCCGGCACCGCCTCAGCCCACAGGGACTCTGCCCTTGATCTCAGCTAAAAGGTGAAGCTGCCAAGAGAGCTCACGTGAGTCCCACATCTAGCGCTTCATTCTTTCCCCGAACAGCCTGGGGAGAATGTGTCTGCAGGGGGAGGAGGGAGTCCTCTTGGACAAGGGTTCATTCACCCTGCTGCTACTGAACCTGTGTGCCGGCCTGCCAGCCTGCTGCCTGCACACCCACCACCGCATGCCACCTGCCACCCTCCATCTCTCACACCTTCTCTGCTCCTGGCCTGCAGGTATATTGCAGAGTGAGGCTTCATTCACCCCTCCATGTACATTAGTGCAATCTCTCAGCTGAGGGAGGTCGGGGACTTTGCGCGTTGGACACATAGCTGAGACTCAAGGCTTCTGGAACTGCGAAAGTGGGATACTACAGAGGAACGAGTTCAGAAGGGGGCAGGCAACCAGAAGACGTGGGCAAATACTGAGTCTAGGGCAGACAGAGTGGCCAAAGCCAGGAAAGCCAGTGGACCTTGTAGGAAAGAATGTGGGGCTCAGTCAGGAGCAGACAGGGCCAACGACAAAGTCAGAAGGCCAACCCCAGGGGCTAAGCCCCCACTGGCCCTCCACGGCATCAGCCTGGCGCTTGAGATTTCTTTTAAGAGGTTTTGCCTTTCCCTTTTTCTAAAAGAAACCCCTGGGCTTGGAAAGAATGGGAGAGGGCCAAGGGAGAAGCCCCTTGACTTTTCTGAGCCTGCATTGATGTCTAAATACCGGCGTCAGGTGCAGTCTGAGCGGCTGCAAACTAAGACTCTATTTGACCTTCCAGGCACCTTGGCTTCTCTTCCTCCTCTGGGAAGGGAGGGCTGTCTTGAGTGCGGTACTGAGGTATAACCCTGGGCACCCGTTGTCTCCGGTGACCTTCCCTGTCATCCTCTGAGGCAGGTACTGTGATTCCCCTCGGAGAGTTGGGGAGACATGGCAGGGTGATCAAGTCCCTTTCCAAGGAAACTCCTTGAGCAGGGAGTGGTGCTGGGATCAGAAGCTGAGTCTGACATGCTTAGAAGCCCTGGGCCTCTTAGAAGCCCTGGGCCTAGAGGAGGAGGAGGAGGAGGAGGAGGAGGAGGAGGAGGAGGAGGAGGAGGAGGAGGCTCCCCTGTTCCCTGCAGACCGTGCCTGTGCCTGAGTCCTTTCCGTTAGCCATGGCTGCCCCAATGGCAGCCCTGGTACAGGCGTGCAGGGGCGTGCAGGGACGTGCAGGTGTGACACAGTATGGAGTGAGAAGTGACTTTCCCGCTGTGCGGGGAGCAGGAGAGGGTGCCGGCCCCAGGGGATGAGTGTGGGCCTGGCCAGCCTTGGCTCTCTCTCCAGCTCCCCTCCCTCTGGATGCTGAGGCAGCAGCTGCCAGGAGAAAGTTCCAGAGATGGTCCTTCCTCTCCGGGGCTCCTGTGTCCCTGGGCAAGGTTTCTGATTCTAAAATCCCCTACTTCCCCTTCTGTCGGTAGCATCTTATGGGGGACCCCCAAGCTGTGTTCCAGCCTCAGGCCCGCCCACATTCTCTGACAGATCTGGAAATTGCTCTTACCACCCTCTCATTATCTCATTAGCGACGGCGGGGCTGGGACTTGCCCCGGGTGGGCCTTCAAAGCTCCCGCCCGGCGATGAAGGAAGGCGCCCGCGGGGAGAGCACAGGCCTTTCCCCCCGCCCCGCTTGTCTGCTGAACCTTAATTCTCGCTATTTGTTCTCTCGTTTCTGCTTTAATCGTAGATGTGCATACTTCCCATTTTTCCCACTTTGCTCTTTGAAGCTGTTTGTGGGCACTTCCTGAGTCTCCCGGAGCTCCTCTGTCCAGAGCGCATCCTGGGTGCGGTTCAGTTCCCTTTGCTGCGATTTTAACTGCTCGCCCGGCCGCAGTCCCAGAGCCCCGAGCTCTGCTGCTTCCTCCTCCCGGAACACGCCCCGACGGCGCGCTCAGCAACATGAACTGGCCTGGGAGGCCGCAGGGTTATCCCAGCCCATTCGGGCCCCAGCTGACCCTCCCAGCCACCCCAGGCCTATTGCACAGCGGGGGGAACAGGCTCAGAGACTCTCCCGGGCTGCTGTGCCACGTGAGCCATCGGGGTGCCTGCATTTTTTTAAATTTGTTTTTTATTGGTGTTCAATTTGCCAACATACAGAATAACACCCAGTGCTCATCCCATCAAGTGCCCCCCTCGGTGCCCGTCACCCAGTCACCCCCACCCCGCCCACCTCCCTTTCCACCACCCCTTGTTCGTTTCCCAGAGTTAGGAGCCTCTCATCTTGACCGAGTTTGCTCCTTTCCCCTCATTAGCTGCGATCAGCAGCAGCCGGAGGGTGAGATACGATCTTATTCTGGGAGGACCTAGCTGTGGACATGTGCGGATTTCTCAAACTGAATTCCAAAAACATCGTTCCGTGCCCGCCCCAAGCACCGTGTGGGTGTTTCTGCGGGTGCTCAGCAACCATCCCGGGAGAGAATTGCGACTCCTGCAAAGGCTGGGTGGTATCCGCCCTTCTTTGTCCAAGTTTCTAGGCTCCAGGCCTCTTCTGCTTTGTGGGAGACAAGGAGAGCAAAAAAATGGAGGTGGGAGCCCCTCCGTAGGCTTGTCCCCCTCCTGCGGGCCTCGTCTGGCAGCTCTCCCACATCCCCACCCCGTCTCCAAATCTGGACCTGTTTCTCTGCAGAATGCATCAACCCCTGCATTTTATAAGTTGTCCAGAGTTTATCTGTTCCTTTCTGAACATTTTAAAACACTTTATACCAGGTGTGACTTGCACACGAACGTCCTCAATAACCTCGCCCCTGCCTGTCTACCCCCTCTCCCCTCCTGGGCTCGTACAGTCCTCCCGATTGCCTTCAATTTCTGGACTTTAGCCCCAGCTCTTAACACCTTATCAACTTTAAATTCAATGGGGACCTATCAACGTTTTAATCAACGTTTTAAATTCTTCATAATTGATGCTTTCCTTCTTCATTGGAACAGGCACGGGACGTTTTCTCTTCCTTGCTGTAACAGAATCCCCTGGTCTGAGCTACCGCGTCATCTGGGCTTGTACTCACAGCTTGGCCTGTGCCCATGATCCAAAGCCTGTGGCCACCACCACCAACACCTGCCTTAGTTTACTCGAGCTGCTAGAACAAATTACCACAGAGTGGGTGGCTTAAGCAACAAACATTAATCCCTCACCACTCTGGAGGCTGGGAAGTCCAAGATCAAGATTCAGTGGCCAGTGAGGACCCGCTTCCTGGTGCATAAAAGGCCATCTTTTCACTGTATCATCACATGATGGACGGGGAGGGGGAGATCTCCGGGAGTCTCTTTTATAAGGGCACTGATTCCGTTCATGGAGGCTCCTCATGACCTAACCACTTCCCAAAGGCTCCAGGTCCAAATACCATTACACTGGGGATTAAGTTTCAACATATGCACTTGGGGGTGACCCGAACATTCAACTCTCAGCAATACCTACTATCTACACATGCTGCCCTCTGAGGCCCTCTGTGCTACCCTCTGTGGGACTGGGGAGAGTCCTGTTTACATGGTGAGATCGTCCTTCCAGCATGGGATTCTCCCTGTGTAGCCTTTCCTCTGGTCTGGGAGCCTCCCTGAGAAATCATAACACATGGAGTGTGTGTCTTGTGGACATGGGGTAGGGGTGGGGGAGCTGCCTGTAGGAGTGTTGCTGTTCCCTGCAGGATGAAGGCAAAACTCTGAGAGACAGCCTTGTGCCCTAAACCAAGGGTCATGGTGCTCACCAGCAAAAAAGGAAGACCAGGGTCGGCAAACAGAGCTCTGGAATCATAGAGCAGGGTAGTTCAGGAAATTAAATCTCAGAATCTGATTCTCACTGGGGAAAAAAAAAAAAGAAGAAAAAAGGAAACTTTGTGAGGTGATGGATGTGTTAATTAACTTGACGGGGAGATCCTTTCATAATGCATATGCATACCAAATCATCACATTGTACACTTCAATTATCTTACAATTATATTTGTCAATTATACCTCAGGAGAGCTGGGAAAAAATAAAACAAACAAACAAATAAATAATAAAACCCTATTCGTAGCTATTCCCACCCTACCTCTTTTTTACCTTTCTGGCTTGGTATTTTTTATCTTGAAATAATTCAGATTCCCAAGGAAGTTGCAAAATAGTATAAAAATATAGAAAACTTCATTTTGCAGATCTTCATTTCAAAAGATAGCACAGACCCTTACCAGTTTCCCCAAATTCTTCCGTAATTATAGCCCAATCTCAGAACCAGGAAACTGACACTGGGGCAACGTATGTCTATGGTTATGAAAAATACAGCTTCCCTTTTTGTAGGGTCCTACCAATGTTTTAGGTGCTATGCTAAGTAGGATCACCTTTACTTCCTATAATACCCTACATACCCAGCGAGAGTTTATAATTGCCTCTTGAATTATTAATTGTAATAATTAAGTCTGAAGCCCAACATGAATATGTTTCTGACTGAGTCTCTCACAGGTAGTGACAGAGAGAAAGAACTCATGCCGGGGTCTTCAGGTCTCTGTGGCGTAGCTAGCTGTGTTGTGCTGCTCCAGGCCATGGGTCAGGAGCCCCCCCTTTAGCATGTATCTGTTGAGGATAAGGCTGGGCTTTACATTTGGAACACAGAGACTGAGGAGAACATCATCCCAGCATCTGCCTTGTCTGATTTCATCACCAGAACTTGATACTCTTCAGGTGAGAGTCAGCAAACATTTAGTGTGGACAGTTTGTGGCAGAAAATAGAAAAACAACATAATTTAAGGAGAAGCCAACCCTAAATGAGAGAATGGATTCGTAAGAACACAAAATTGAGCAAGAAGAATGTTTTCTCCCCTTAGCGAGGAAGGACAAGCCTCAGCAGAGGTGTGAGGCAGAGGCTTATACAGAAGAAGGGTGAGCCATGCGGCATCAGGGCTGGAAGGATATTGCCAAAGATCTCTGGGGGGCGATGGAAGAGCTGAAGCACCTGGAACAAGTGCTCAGGCAAAGGGCTATGGGTACAGGTTGTCCTGCAAATCTCAATCTTTTCCTCACCACCACAGCAGTGATGTTGTTCAGAGCAGGCTCTGGGCTATTTGCCTCAATTCCCACTTCATTCATACTCCATTCCGTAAAAGATCTTTCCACTTGCAGCATCATTTGCTCTAGAGATATCAAAACTGGATGCTGTGTTTCACTCCTACTGCTTCTAACCATACAAAACCAAGAGAACACCACGGACTGTGAGCTGTGCCGGAAGCAAGACCCTCCCAACCCATGAAAAGTGATTTGTTTTAACTCATCATGCACAGACTAATGGATTCATGTATATTGGCTAGTGTGGACTCGTAGAGCCATCACATACGGACTCCGGGATTCACATCACGTGTAGACTCATGGATTTACTCCACCGTCCCCAGGCTGTCCGCTTCAATCTTTCCTTAGCACATCTACAATGAAACTCCCTTTTCTAGAACATAAGCTCCCCAGGCCATTTGCCATCCCGGAGCCCCTCGGGGATGCCTCCTCGTGTGTGGGTTCCTCCGTGGAGCAAGCACTGAGGTGGTCGCTGTGTGGTCTCTGTTTCTCCTGTAACAATTTTTCCCTCTCACTCAGGCAGTCGCTTCGAACTACAAAGGGGGATGATGATGACGTGGGTTACAGAGAAATCTCCAATATGTTTTGCTTCTTTCTTCTTCCGGCATAATTTCTTCACCTCTGAAAGAGACGAGTTGCAGCATAGCACGCCTGATCGTGACAGCGTAGTTGAGAACGAATGAGCCCCCGTCATTTTTCCTGCAAGATGCCTTCTGTTTTGTCAAGTCTAACGCGAGGATGTCTGAGCCTCTAGCAAGTGGACTCTGGTGAGTCTCTGTGTAGTCACTCAGTGCGGCTGTTGGCAGAAAGTCACTCATTTTGAAATACCTTAAGGCTGTTTCCACTTGGCAAGCGTGATCACTGCTGCTCAGTAACGTGGTGCTTTTGGAAGTGGCTGGATGGGGCCATTCACGCAGCCATTACTTACACGTAGCCTCTTTCCCTCCCCCCTTCTTTTTTTTTTTTTTTTATGGCTGCAACATTTTATAGTTACATGTTAATCACATTTTCTACTTCCTTCTCCACCAAGTTCAGACCAGGCAGTGATGTGTTTAAGAGCCTCCTCTCAGCACGAAGCAGGGATGCCTGAATTCTTAGTTGACAGCAGCTTGCGGACTTGGAAGCTTTCCTTCTGTCATCCTGTAGAACGTGGGCTTGTTTGAGGTCAGGATGCGGGAAGTATCTGTGTTGGCCAGACCCGCGGGGTCCCCGGGGAGCCATACTTCAACAGCAAGAAAAATGTATAGTTCTTGCTTAGTTGCGAGTCCAGATGTGCACGCTGAAGAGACGGCACGCTGAGAAGTGTTCAAGGTGAACACTCAGGGCAGCTGCTCTTCAGAAGCAAGGCCTGTAATTTGGCACCAAGTACCCTCTCCTGCCGTTTGTCTGGAATTGACATTGCCGGTCAGGGTGCTTTGAGAAAGGCTATAAATCTCTTCTTGCCTCTGATTGGATCTAGCAAGCTGCCAACCCTCATGGGACATCGGGTAGGTTGGCTCTTCAGTGGGCTAACCCCAGCTGTCCTTCAGCCACGGGGATGGGGGGCAGCCTCAGGGAATGAATTATGGCCCCGGGGCCATGATCATTACTTGGAAATTCTGCACATGGAATTGTTACCTACGTCCGCAGGTCCCAGGAGGGCAGAACTTAAATGTTCTGGCAGATTGGCTGATTCACTTAGCTGTGACCCAGAAATTCTATGGAGAAGAACGTGCGAAGGAGTTCTTAGATGGGAATATCAGAGACCTAGTTGAGGCTGATGTTGATAGAGGATGAACACTTCTCCACCGATCCAAGAGGCAATTGATAAACCAGTGGGAACCTCAAGTTCAATGACCAGAGGAGGCAGCCTTGCTGGGGGCAGGTGGTTTATATTATGGCTGTTGTTTTTTTGCTTCCATGTGATACACCAAGAGATATTCTTAAGAGTGTCTTCTTTCAAATCTAACATCTTCTAAAGTAAAGTTTCGCTGTGTCCCAGATACCCTGCATCAGACTACTCAATCCTCATAGTACTCCTCTGCTACAGGTGTTGGGATCTACCTTTCACCAATGACTACAGTAAGGCTCAGAGAGAATAAAAAAATGTGCCCAAGGCCCCTCAGTTAGGAAGTAGCAGGACAGAGGTTCATGTCATCCCTCCTTCTTGAAGTTACTTAACCTCTGAAAAGATGTATTAATTCACTTGGTCCGCTATCACAAAACATCATAGACTGAATGGCTTAAACAACAGAAATTTGTTTCCTCGTAGTTCTGGAAAGTGGGGAATGAAATATCAAGGTACTAGCCCATTCAGTTTCTGGTGGAGGCTCTCTTCCTAGCTTGCAGATCACTACTTTCCTGCTGTGCCCTCATACCACAGAGTCAGAGACAGAGAGAACAGGACGGGGGAGAAGGGAAGAGAGAAAGCAAGAGAGAGAGAGAGAGAGAGAGAGCGCACACTCTGGTGTCTCTTCTTATAAGGGCACTTTAATCCTACTGGATCAGAGCCCCACTCCATGACTTAATTTAACCTCAGCCACATCCTTAGAGGTCCCATCTCCAAATACAGCCAACTGGGAGTTAGGGCTTTGCATCATGAATAGGGTGGGGGGCCACAATTCACAACAGACAGCTACCAGTTCCAACTGGGCATGAGTAGGTTGAAGGCATGCCCAAAAAGGCCCTGTATCCAGCTCGGCATGAAGCAAATGGTTATCTTGCTTACACCTGTTCTCCTTAAAGGAGAGCTGCACCTGGGTGGGACTGATGAGAGGGGTGCAAAGAACTGGGGCTACTGGGGTTGAGGGCTAGACCCAGGCCACGTGTCCCAGTGAGATGCATACGTCTGGCTGGAGAAAGGGCGTGTGAATCACAGGTTACTCTTGAGAAGGGTGTGGGTGGTGTCTGAGGTTTTCCAAGAGGGACCTGGGATTTTGGATAGAAGGATTCTCAAACAAGCAAAATAGCAGAGGTCCCCTCTTCCCCCTTCTTTCCCTTTTCTCTATTATTTTTATCATTTATTGATTTTGGTCTTTGCCTCAAAAGCCCTATAGGCAGAAATAAATGGGACCAGGGAGGCCATCTTCTATCTCATCTAGTATCATGGTAACTCATTCACCTACAACACTAATGCCACAAATTCATTCAACCTCTTCTTGAATATGTCCCACCTCCTAAACCAGCCTGTTTTCAAATATCTTTAACTGACACTACCTGCACATCCTGGTTCTACCTTCTGGAGCAACACAAACGGAGTCGGCCCTTTAGAAGACATTTAAAACAAATCTTTTCTCTCTGCTTGAAATTTATGGTTCCCTTACCTGTTCTTCATGCCCAGTGTTTCTGCCCATATCTCCATCTCTGAGATGAACTGGCCAGTTCCTAAAATATATTTTATTTCTACATCAAGCAGCAAGTTCTAGAATTCATAAATCAGTATGCATTCACCAGAATTAAGCTTATTTTAACTACTCCCTCCATCACTTCCTTCTGAGCCAGGAAGCTGCCATTCATACACTCAAAAACTACTTAATGAGCATTATCTATGTGCCAAGACCACCCAAGGCATCAGGATGACAGCTGAGTAAGACAGTCAGAATCCCCACTCTCCTAGAGCTTTGAGCATAATGGAGGAGACAGGCAAACAAATAAGAATGTCAGGTAGGAAATGCCATAAAATAATATTTTCTCTTACAATCAAACTATAGTTTGCAAATCTAGTGAGCACTTATTTTGAACAAGGCGCTTGGCTAATTATGGAACAAATAATCTTGTGTGCAAGTACAGGGTTTGTTTTGTTGTATAGGTTTCATAGAGCTTTATACTTTTTGATCCTCGGAAGAATCTGGTAAAGTAAACATGATGGGCATTATTTTAAGATTTTATTTATTTATTTGAGAGAGAGAGAGACAGCGTGAGTCAAGGGGAATGCGCAGAGGGAGAGGGACAAGCAGACTTCCCGCTGAGCAGGGGGCCCCAGACAGGACTCTAGGACTTGGGGCTCACATGGGGCTCTCAAGGTGGGGCTTGATGTGGAGCTCAATCCCAGGACCCCAAGATCATGACCTGAGCCAAAGGCAAATGCTTAGCCGACTTAGCCACCCAGATGCCCCCAGGATGGACATTATTTTGATCATGAAGCCCATTTTGCAAATGAGAAAACTGAGACTTATTTTTGCAGCAACACAGCCAGTGAGGGTTTCCCAAGCCAGCTCTAATTCGGGCATGAGCATGCCAGTTTTTGTCAAATGTATGCATTCATATGTTTATTTGATAGCTTTGATATATCTTGTATCTCCCCATCATCATCAGCCTTCACAGGGAGGATCTTGATGTGGGGAACCAGGGAAGAGGCTTGCTGGGAGGAAGGGACATCATCACAGAGCAGGGAGGCAGCTGTCTGAGTCAGGAAGCGCAGGGTGAGACATCTGGGGAGGTCAACCGGCCACTCATTCCACAGCCAGGACTCAGGGGCAGCCCAGGAGCCCTGAGCGGGTCACTCTGCACAGCTGCAGGGAGGCAACTGAGCTGTGAGGGCTGAGGGGATGGACGAGCAGAATGAAACGTCTCCTAACAATTGAGGAGGCGGCTGCGTTTGGCAGTCTGCTAAATGAGGTGACAAAAAATGCTTCTGGCTCCCTTGCTGAGTCTCCGCCTTAGCGAGGGCGCTCAGCTCAGCTTTCCCTCCTCCTTCCACCCACTAAGAGGGGACAACTCAGAACACAACGCACCCATCTTTCTCCAGATTTCTCATTGCTAGTCTTTCAGTCTAAAAAAAAAAAACAAAAACAAAACACACAAAACCTGCATAGGACATGTTTTGTTCACCCTCTGATTGGTTCTTTAACCATTCTGCTGTGTAACCTCTCTGAGGTCCACCTGCATATGGACCCATATCAATCCCTCATGCTTGCAAGGTGTCGTTGGGTCAGCTGGACCAGGGCCCAAACAGGGAATCTGGTGGGCACTGGGCACTGAGATGGTGCAGGGCTCTGTCAAAGACATCAGATAGGGTGACTCAACTGTTGAGTGTCTGCCTTTGGTTCAGGTCATGATCCGGGGGTCCTGGGATCTAGTCCCACATCGGGCTCCCCACAGGGAACCTGCTTCTCCCTCTGCCTATGTCTCTGCCTCCCTCTGTGTCTCTCATGAATAAATAAATAAAATCTTAAAAAAAAAAAGACATCAGATAGAAAAGGGGTGGCAGGAAGTGGGCTCTGCTCAAGAAACGAGACAGGATGGAAGGAAACCCTAACTTGGGAAAGAGGGAGTGTAATGATGCTGAACACAGGAGACCAGAGGCTTTTCATCTTTTTCCACCTGTCTTGGCAGCGGGATCCTGACTCCACAGAGGGTCATCATTTCCGAAACAGCCTGCCCATCACCACAGAGAATCAAAGGTAATTCATACTTTTCGGAAGACAACAGGGCCTGGGTGCCGCTGAGTGAGCAACTCTGCCCCACTGAACAATTAGAACTCAGTTTCTACGGTGAGCAGCATGAGTTGTCCTTAGAATGACATGTGTATTGAAAGTAAAATGTAAACTAGGAGAGTAAAGAACAAAATAAAAATTTAAATCAGAAGAGCTGGATTCAGACAACCTGTGATTGGTTCGATGGTATTTGATTTGTTCTACAGTTAGGCACATGTGACTGAATCTGAGTGCATTTTTCCTAGTCTGGAACATGACAGGAATGGGTCAAATAAACCCCAAGATCCCCCCAAACTCAGACACACAGGATTCCCCTGACAAAACCATAAGACGAATGAGAAGGCAGAGGCATACTAGTAAAGAATTCTTCAAAGACACTCGAGGTTTTCAAATCTTGCTAATTCTCCTGCTCTCAGCATCACGTTCCCAGCTTACAGTGTTTCACTTAGATGAGCACCCTCATAAAATCCTCATGGGGACCACATGCCACCTCGTTTGACTGGCGAGGGTACGACTCCATGGGTGGAATTAGGTGAGTTGTCGGAGGTGACGTGCAGCTCGGGACCAGCACGGAAACTGGGCCGTCTGACCCAGACGTTCTCCTGGTTCCTTGTCTGGTCTTGAACCTGCCACAACATCTGGCTCTGTTCTCCACTCCTTCATCTGTTCCTCATCTCTTGAACTCGTACCTTGATCCCAGCCTGTGGCTCATATTCATCCCCTGCCCCCATGGAGGACTGGACTTATGCTCCTCTTACCACTGCTGGGCTCCCTTCCCCACCACAAACCGTCTTCGGCCTTGGGTTGCATTTGTTTTTATTAATCCAGGCAACACTCAGCTCAGACCTCGACTTACTCTGGTGTAAGACGGCGTGACCGGCATCTGCGAGAAAGGAGTTCAAAGATACCGCACAAAAGAATCAGGCACATAAACCAAGAGGGTCTTTTTGCCACATCTCTGAACAGGAAAATCAATTCCACAAATATTTATTGAGCACTTACTCTGCGTGAGGCATGGTCTGTATATTAAAAAGAAAAATGGTATGGCCTTGAGGTGGTGGAAAAAATAAAAACATGGTTCAACCAATTTGTAAATGTCGGAGAGACTACAGGGAACAAGGTAGGCTCCATAAAGCGCGTGTCCAATCAGACTAATATCTCTATTTATTCCAAAATAAGAATAATGACATCTCAAAGGATATGTCATCCCTCTGGACAGCAGTATGACTTCTATTCCAGAAACCAAACAATGAGCTACATCAAGAAGCAGCGCTGTGCCTGAGGGAATGAACCAGGCAATGAGGAGGCCACCCAGGGGGGCAGCTGCAGGCAGGCACACGCCCAAGCGCAGTCCCCAGGGAGGTGGCTGCCAGGGGTGAAGACAAAGCTGAGCTGGGAAAACTCGTGCTGTTTGCTTCTCCTTTGGTCCCATTTCCAGGAGATTTTTCCTCTTTTTATTTAACGGCTGTGTCTCTATGTGCATCCTATGTGTTTCTTTTTTTTTTTTTTTTCAGAAGGACCATTGTCCAGAACTTCTTGGCATGTGGAACTCAGAGATTAACTCAAAGCTTCTAGGGATGTACTTAACCGATTGAGGTTGGAGATAGAAATGAAAGAAAGCAGACTGAGGCAAAGCCCCTAGGAGACTCCCCCACCTCAGCAGTCAGGCTCCAGAAAATGTGCCTTCTGGGGCATCACATGAAGTCACAGAACTGCAAAGACCTGTGACACTGAAGTCCCTCACACCACTTCCAGAGAGGTCACCCAGCCTCAGCTCAAAAATCAGCACTGGTCACCATTACCTGTGCTGGCTGACCAGCAGGTGGTGGGGATGCTGTGCTGATTAGCACGCTCTATCTCAAAGTTCATTTCCAAAATGACTTCTAATCCATGATTATGGCTTCTGCCTCTTGGGGCCATAATGAACAAGCATAATTTCTCAAATTTTCAATGTCTGGGAATCTAATGCAAGATTAAGAGCTTCTAGCATAGGGACCAAATTAATCATTTGAGATCCTTTTGCAATCCTTTTGCAATTATGAAAGAAATACAGCTCCCTGTATAAAATTCAAACCATATAGTCAAGACATTCAGGTCTCCCTTCACCTCTTTCCCTACGACACCTGGCATGAATAATTTGGCAGGTACATCCAGACCTTTTATTATGCATTTCCATTCATCAGGGGTATGATTTCCACTTTTAAAAAAACTCTGTTTTAAAAAAATAAAATAAAATAAAAATTAAAAAACTCTGTTTAGCTGCAGGAAGGAGGCAGGAGCAAAAACAGGAAGTCCACTAAATCGAGGTGAAAAAATACTGGCCGCCTAGGCAAACATGGTGCAGGGAGGTAAAGTCAAGTGGGCAGATGCAATGTATTTTGGGTAGGTAGAACCAGTAAATAATTGTTCAGTGACTCACTGAACCAATGCTTGAGGTGATCTTCCTTTTCCGGTGCTCCACTTTTGTCTACCTTCTCCCTGGCAACAGTCAGAAAACAAAGAGCTTTAAAAATACATCCAAGCTTCCCTCACCTGCCATCTAAACACCGTCCCTGGATAGCAAAGAAAACGATAGCATAGGGAGCTGCGTCTGCTAGCTGCAGAGGAAACTTTTCCTTTCAAATCTCTATTTCTAAACACTGAGCACTTACTACAAAGTGACCCTCCAACATGCACATATATTTAGCTCCTGACGATTTCCAACCCAAGGCCGGATATTTGGGAAAATAACCAACTCATGCCACCTTTTGAATTGCCCCAGATTTATTCCTGGGGTGTAAGCCTATTTGCAGATTTCTTTTCTCTTCCCACTTGTTTTTAAGCTGCTGAGTCGTCCCTATACATAGTCAGGGAAGAGGCTGGCTTTGCCCCGAAAATAGCTACTTAGAGAAACAGAGCAATTTGGAATAAGCAAAAATAGCTCTTTGCGGTAAACTGGAGTGTCTCATTTTTGATATTGATTTCAGTGCCCTCTTGAGTGTGGTTTTCTAGAATCGCAGGTGGAGGCAGGTCTTGACACCACCCTTGTTTATTTCCTGGAGCACACAACACACGGTGGCCCTCTGGTCACTCCTGTTTAGAATGTGAAAGTAAGAGAGCAGACTTATTTTCACGTGTGGTCACAAAACCTGTAGGTGCCACAGTCATGATGGTACACAGATGTCTTACAATGTATTTCAGACACCATAGAACATCCCATTTTTTTTCTACAAAATGTGATTCCTTCCACTAGGTGCTGCCTGAATTCCTTTTCCTTCACTTTAGTGCTCACTGCCTGAGTGACTTTTGGAAATTAGTGGCATTACTTCAGATCAGTGGTTTTCAACCTGCCACACCTCAGACCTCTGAACCATTGCAAATGGGGTCTGGGCACATGTCATGTGAACAGGCAAGGTTTGAGCCCTTTCAGTCCTACTGCTTTGGAACCATCTGTATGTGCCTGCTACTAGGACACAGGGAACATCTGAGTAATCAAAATGCAAAGTGGTAGAAACCCTAGGCCACTGCAAGTCTATGCCGGGTAAACCCAGCCAAGACTTTGAAGAAGCATTCCACGGGCCTGCGTCTCTCCCTAGAAAATACTTTGCCCACTATGTGCGAGAGAAAAGAACATCCCCCCCAAACAAATCAATAACAGATAGGATATCTCAAAATAATTACACTGAATAAAAGAAGCCAGACAAGAAAATAGACGCATAGGGAAGGATTCCACTTATAACAATTCTAGAAAATGCAACTAATCTATAGTGATAGAAAGCAGATCTTCATTTGCTGGGGGACAAGGAGAGAGGAGGATAGGGATTATAAAAAGGTATAAGGAAACTTTTTGGGGCAATGGACAGGTTCATTATCTTGATTGTGGTGATGATTTCATGAGCAGATACATATGTCAGAGTTCATCAGATTGCACCCTCGAAGTATGTACAGTTTATTGTACATTGGTTATACTTCAAAAAAAGGTGGGGAAAATAAGACAACTCCAAAAGAACTGGATAGGCAGTGCTGTTCATTACTCTTGAGCCATAGGAAGAACATCAGACTACAGCTCATCTTCAGCACCATGCATAGCCCATGCCAACCTTGAGGTGCATTATCTCATTTAATCCTCATAACAGCCTTGGGAGGAAAGGCACGTGTAGACATAATGAGGAGTTTGCTCAAATTCCTCCAGTGTGTAAGTGGTAGAGCTGGAATTGTACCCATGTCAAAATGGCTTCACAGTCTAACCTCTTATGTCCAAAGAAATATTTAGTCCTGGCTTCGTCACTAAACAGCCAAGTGACTGAGTTGGGAGGGTCCCCAAGCAAACATCCTTTTGAGGGCCTGAACACCCCTCAAGCAACATCTCTTTATAATAAGACTTTCCCCTTTTTGGGAGGGGAACCAAATTGTTTCTAAAATTGGTCAAAGCCTGTAAGTCTTAAATAAAAAGCTGACTGATGTCATTCAGCTATAATGTGGCAATTTGAAAGTAGGAGTCACTATATTTGAAACATAAAAGTGCATTTAACTTTCCACTCCATACTTTTAATGAGTTGTGGGTTTTTTAAGATTATTTATTTATTTACTTATTTGAGAGAGAGAGAGGGAGAGAAAGTGACAGAGCATGAGCAAGGAGAGGGGCAGAGGCAGATTCCCCCACTGAGCAGGGAGCCTGACTCAATCCCAGGACCCTGGGATATGACCTGAGCTGAAGGCAGACATTTAACCAACTAAGCCACCCAGGCACCCCAGCCACTCCATACTTTGAAAGAATGAGTGGGTCAATGGGATCCCTTGTTGAGAGTCCCTCATGGCCACCTCTTTGGGCAGCCAAGGCAACAGGCTATCCACATGAACATGCTGTTGATGCAAATTTCCGAGCCACCCAGATGGAAAAGCTGTTCCTTTTCCTACTAGAGGAGAAAGAACCAGAATCTTAGAGCTCTTAGCTCTTCTTCATATCCCAGTGCTCCATCCTTCCTGGAGGAGGGGTAAGGAGCTTTTCTTTCTCTCTTGCTGGGTCTTGGGCTTGTTGTACCCACATCTCATAAGCCTGCAAATGTTCAAGTCTCAGTTTTCCCCAGTTGGTAGGAAAAGAACCTGCTGCTAACTTCCCCCTAAAACCAAAAAAGTATCCCTTCATCAGACTAATGCCATGACCTTGAGAAAGTCATTTCAGTCTTTCTCACACCAGTTCCTTCAGGTACAATAAAAATAACAAGTCATTAGTTAAATGACATTGAGCAAGCCATCTAACCTCTCTGTGCCTCATTTCTCTCATCTGTGAAATGGGACTAAAAATAGTCATTTTATGTCATATGGTCCGTCATATGATTTATGTAAGCATTAAATGAAATAATATGAGTAAAGTATAATTGTTAGCTGCGGCTGATCACTCCTGTGCCACTTACAAAGAGCTTTAGGAATTCATTTTGTACCCGTGTTACAGTGGAGGGGCCTGATGTCCAAGAAAGTTAAGTAACTTGCTTAGTTAGTGAATGCAAGCTAGAACTTGAGCCAGGATTGACTTCATGATGGAAAAGGCCCTTCCCACTCTAGCTGTAGGTGGTTTTTCTCCTTTTTGACCAACAATGTCAATTCCCTTGCAGTTGCAATTCCCCTCCTACAAGGTCTCCCAAATCCTGCTTACAACTCTTGAATTGTCACAGAGATGACGAGAGCGGGCAGAGGAATCCCCACTAGAAGACACTGCCCTCTGTTGGCAAGGACACAGAGGTGGGAATGGCAGGAGTGACCCCCACTGGAGTCCACTGTCCCATGTTGGCAAGTCCTCTAAACCTCAGTAGCTGCCCTAATTAGCAGCTCATTTCTCATCTGGCGTCCACTGCCCCCTGCAAAACAGATTAATTTTCCACTTCCAAAAGTATCTTTTGCTAGTGAGTCTGTAAACTTTTGTTTGATTTGAACTCTGAAGCTATTTGGAACCGGATGTAAAGCATCCCCTGTAATCTTGAATCAATGGCAATCCTGAAGGACACTCAGACTTGATTTAGAAGCATCTTTGTGAACCAGACTAAAAATCTAGGATAGCAATGCCAAAACTATAACTTCTGAATCTTCTTTATTTACTGCTGCAAAATCCCAAACCTTATCTGTCAATTCAGTGGTCTAGTTAAGAGGAACATTTCTCAGGGACAAAATGTTGAAATGTGTTTGCCTTCAAAATTGAAGGAAACAAAAAACAGCTAGCGTTTGCTCGTTATCAGTGCCTTAATACTCCGAGTTCTGGCTTCTTGGTGCGAGAAACAGAAAGCCACTTGGGCTAATTCAAGTAAAACAGTTACGGAAGGAGCGAGGGGCATCTAGAGGTCACAGAGTTATCTACTCATATCCATATTCTTTTTTTTGAAGAGTATATTTTTAAAGCTGCATAAGCTTTGGGCCCCACTCAGGCTGGACTATTCCTGTGTTCCATGCTTCCATTGTCTGCAGAATGGCCTTCTCTGCTTGCCTGTCCATCTGTGTGCCCTGTCTGAAGTGCTATCTGAGGACAGACTCTGTCCCATTCAGCACAGGACTTCAGTACTTTGCCTGGAGTCACTGCTACCTTCAGCTCAGATCCTGGATAGAAGGGATCTCACCAATTGTTGGCCATCCAATGCCTTGCCTATCTCCCATCCAATCACTTGAAAGAATGTAGGGGAAGGGACTCCGTTGGTTTAAAAATGCAACTGTCTTTTTAGCATAGCCTTTGAGGGAGATTCTCAATAAAGGTAGCCCCAGAATGGGAAGCAACCTACAGGGAAAGACCCTGAAGAAAATGACCAAGTCCTCAAATTCCTCTTCTTCCTCTTCCTTCTCTTTCTTTCCCTTGGAGGTGGCAGTTACAGCCGGGGGCTGAGAGGCAGCCCGGCAAAGGAGGTGGTGCAAGCCCATGGCCCAGGAAGCTGCTATGGGCGGAGATGGTGGAGGCAAGGCTGGAAATTCAGAGGCTGTCGGCCTTGTTGGGAGATGAAGACATAAGGGGGAGTGAGTAGAGAAGTAAATATATTGAGGCTGATTGGAACTAAGTTGCTCATTGCTGGAGAAGGCATTTTCAAATAGGGAACAGAGAAAGGGAGAATCCTGAAGTGATGGGCTATAGTTGGAAGTTTTGGTGTAAACCTGTTGTCAGACAGAGAGAGACAGAGACAGAGACAGGGACAGAGTTAGGTAGCAGGCAAGTCAATCAGAAGAGGTAGCTCTTCTTTACCTTAAGATATCAATAAACAAATGTAGAAGGAATAATAGCAATCAATTATTGCTGTTTGGCAACCATCGTAGAGGTTGTTGATAAAGGCACGAACTAATATTGAGACAGGTGGAGGTCGGCTAAGGAATAAGATATCTGCATAGTCTTAGAATATCTCCCCAACTATATTTTGTAGTTGGAAAATACTTGTCAATCACAGAGGGGAAAGCAATAAGTCGGCAGTGGAGAAGTCTGGCAGACAGCACCTTGACCAGATGGATGAGTATGGATCCATCACAGCAGTGTGAAGAGGAGACCATGAGACCCCTGACAAAATGCACCCCAGCCTCATTTCTGTTCTTTCCCAATTGAAAGGTATGGCCTGAGCTTAGCATGAGGAAACACTGGAAAACCCCAATGAGAGATCTTTACTCCATAAATGGTCAAGATCAAGAAAGAGAGGAAAAAACTGAGGAACTGTCCCACACTGAAAACAAATCAATGTGATAACCAGGAGCAGCATGTGGTCTTGGATTGGTCTTGAACCAGACGAGAGAAGGAAACATTGTGGGAAGAGCTGGCAAATTCTGGATGAGATCTATGAATGGGATGGCCCGTCACAGCAGTATTTCCTGATTCTCAGGATTTGTGACTGCCACAGAGGAGGGTGTCCTTGATTTAGGGAAGTACATGCTAAAGTATTTAGAAGTATGAGGGATCATGTCTGCATCTTGTCCTCAAATAGCTCAGGAAAAGAATAATGATAATGGGTAGATCCATGGAGACAAGAGACGGTAGTGGAGCAAATGCATTATCACTTTAACACATGGGGAATCTGGGTTGATATAAGATATAAGATATAAGATATAAAATATAAGATATAAGATATAAGAAAGGAAGCAGATGTATCCAGGTATATAACGTATATAGAGTAGGTACCTAAAGGAAGTTCTTGGCATTCTTTTTGCAATGTTTCTATAAGTCCAAAAGTACTTCAAATTATAAAAATTTGTTCAAAAAATCAACCAATTTTTGGGATCCCTGGGTGGTGCAGTGGTTTAGCGCCTGCCTTTGGCCCAGGGCGCGATCCTGGAGACCCGGGATCGAATCCCACGTCGGGCTCCCGGTGCATGGAGCCTGCTTCTCCCTCTGCCTGTGTCTCTGCCTCTCTCTCTCTCTCTCCCTCTCTCTCTGTGACTATCATAAATAAATAAAAATTTAAAAAAATTATTAAAAAAAATCAACCAATTTTTAAAATATCTATCCATGCCCCCAGTCTCTTGATAAAAAGCAAGAAGTGTTTCTTCACTGTGCTGAGCAGAGCCTCTTAAACATTCTAGCCATCATCTACTTCAGTGAAGCTAGTACATCCCCCTCTTCTGCTGACCGCTGCAAAAACAAAACAAAATCAGAACAAAACAACAACTAAAAAAAAAAAAAAAAAGTAAAATAAAATACATTTTTAAATCTCTCAAGAGAATAAACAAGAAACTGGTCCTGCTTTGGTAAGACGGTATGAAGTAAACCCTTTGTTTCTCAAAAGCAAACAATCGATTCACACCAGAAATAGAAAGCATTTAAATTTTAAAAGTAAGTGCCTCTGGCAACAGTTGAAGTTGATCAATGCCGAGGCAAAATCGTTGTCCATAATATTTTCACTTACTTCAGTCCTGTTACAAATATTGACACTGAAGAAGGTAGCCTGGCAAAGCCTAAGGAGCCCATGCTTGGGAGTCAGATGTGGCTGGTCGAATTCAGACTCCTCCACTTTCCAGTTGCGTGTCTTCAGGCAAGTTACTCAACCCTTCTGTGCTTTGGTCCCTTGGCCTGTAGGGTGTGGATAAGAACAGCTACTTCCTACAGTTGTGGTGAGGCTTGAGGAGATATCATAGGTCAAGAGTCCTGCATTTAGGACCCTCAATAAACACCTGTCTCCTTACTTTCTGTGAAACTTGGAAAAACTTCAAGGGCCACCTTGATCCCTAGGCCATACTTTGAGAACCATCTCAACGGACACCAAGGCACTTTGCCAGCTTCATTTGCATCTCTCCAAGCCCAGGAGTCCTGTAGGCTGTGATTTCTTGTCTTCACCTGAATGACATTTTTTCTGTCTTTATTTCAACCAGACATCCCTTCATCTCGCAGCACAAAGTCCAGGCCACACTTCTGACATGCTCAAATTTATACTTTTCCCTTGAAGACATTTCCCTTCACTTCTCATGGCTTATAAGCTAGGGAGACCAAGAGGAAAAATGTTCATCTGTCGCAGCCTGTCTGCAAAGAAGAGCAACATGGTAAGAAATTGGACTGAGATGAATTTTCGGAGGGCTGAGCTTAATAGCAAAAAGCCAAGTGAATCTCAAGGAGTGTATACACAAGACCCAGGGGCAGCGCTTTGGGGTCCTTGTCTCTTAGAGGCTGGTTTATCTGGAGAAGAATGTTTCATCTTTTAAAAGCCAGCCCGATGTCAGGGCCAGCAATTGTTCTTGGTCTGTCCTCCCATCATTTGTCACGCGGTAGGGAGATGGCCGAGAAGCTGCTCTGTCAGTACAGGCCTCATGATCCTCTCGTAGCCAATCCTTCACCATCACGTCAGCTGGGATGGGAGAGGGAGGAGAGAAGGATGGACCCTCAGGGGTTTCAGGCTCTCACAAGAGTTGCTTCAAACCCGGGGGGACAGAGAGGAAAGGACAGTACAGACAAATGGCCTGAAGATGCTCTGATTCTATTCAGAACCAACTTACTCTCCTGAAGTCAGGGAGCTTGTTCCAAATGTGCTTCCTAAAGAGCATCCTGACACTCGGGAGATTCCTCTCGTTTGCCTCCAGAATACAGAACTATAAAATAATACTGCTTTTAAAAGTACTTCTTCCTCCTTTTTTTTTCATTACCAAAGACATACATAGTATTCTAGTAAATACAGATAAGCCCAAAACAGGGATAGAGGAAAGAAAGCAAAATAGCCTATAATCCTACCGATAAATACATTTTACCTTTTTCCAAAACTAGAATGGTCCCATGCCTGATCTTTTGCAACCTCCATTCTTCATTGAACAGACAACTGCAAAGCATCATTCCTTGTCAATAAGAATCCTTCCGAGCCACTCTTTGTGATAGTTGTACTATGTTCCTTAGGAATGCAATGTGTTTATTAACTACATCTCTAATGGTGAATATTTAGGTTGTTTCCACACTTTATGACATAGATAATGCTGTAGGGAATACTTTTATGGCATTATCAGTCTTCACATGCAGCCGTGATTATTTCCTTAGAATAAGTTCCCACAGGCAAAATGAGTGTAGCGAGAGTACGCACATTTTTAAAACTTTTGCGATAGGAAGCCAGTTTCCTGCCCGAGAAGTTGTCCAGTGAAATAACACGTTCTTACTTGCAGTAGGTCGAAGCTGCCAGTATCTTCCATCATCTTCTTTCCCCGTTGTGAAATTAATGCATGTGACTTATTTATACAACTCGGAAAAGTGAGGTCAGGTTTAGTAACTGGTAAGCGAAGCAGAAACAGGAATGAAGAGCATGGCATAGTCCTAAAAGTGTAGACACCTACTTGCTTGGAAAAGCACCTGTTCAAACAAACATGGGCTCTTGCCGGCGATTCCCCTCCACCACGCAGACCTCCAGAATCAGGATTCAGAAAAGCAAGATTTCTTTCTCTTTCTTTTCTATTTCCAGAAGTTACACCAGCTAAGTCCAGAAGATTTGGGAAGTGAAGCAAATTATGAACAAAATAATCCTCCAAATCTCTATCACCCAATAGTTAGTACCATGAACATTCCAGCAGATTTCCTTCCAGTCATTCATCTTTGCATGTACGTTTTGTTCATGTAAATGAAAGAACACTGGTTTCATTCCATGTTGTGGTCTGTTATATTTTGTCCTTTACCAAGGACTTGCTTCACTTTCCTCCACTCAGGACATTACCTTGTGCTTTCAGGGGGAAAGGGCAAGACGGTGTCAGTGGGGTAGTACTTTCTCAGCCTGGCTACCAGGGGGAAAGCCACACATCTCCCCCAAGACTTTGACCTCTGGCTTTAACCCTAGTCTTCTAAAAATGCCTACCTAGGCCTGCCTCTACAACAACAGTTGACAAGCCATTAGCTGGGGCTGCATGAAGTCTAGAAGGGTTCATCCCTAAGACCTCAGCTTTTATCCAGGGTTCATGTAATGAACGACCATTTGAAGAATGTTTCTGCATTTCCTGCAGAGGTCTTTGAAGAGAGCATGTATTATGTGCCTCTGTGTCCTTATATTGAGATCCTCGTGATAAATTTGTGCTCACATTGAGTACCAGGGAAAAGTTTTCCTCTCCTGACAAATGGCTCTACTTCCTTTCATCCAATAACTCATCATATCTCCCCTTTTGCTTTAGCTCAATTTAATGCACAATCGCAATAACTATCTTCTGCTAGGTTTCTGCTTTAATCATTTCCTCCCTTCATCCATGTGACTCTGGATATTTCATCCCTAATCTCACTGTCCTGGGCCTATATTTTTAATTGTCAGTCATTTCAAATTTGTTTGAAAGTTGGTAGGAATACCAGTCATAAAGAAATAAACAACAATCTTGACCCATAGGTCATCTCTTGAAGGTCATATCTGCCTTAGTAATTAATAATCCCTTTCATTAACTCCAAGTTCTTTCCTGGCATTTCCAGGCAACTGCACTCAGAGCTATTATAAGATGCAGTTGGGTACATTAGGCCTGAATGAGAAGAATTGGATTTTTTAGGAATAAATTCTAATATATTAGTGTCGCTTAGTCATTTTCCCACAGAACTGAAGTCCTGGTAAGCCTCTCTGATCAAATATACTTCTTACTGTTGTGACAGTAGGTTTATTTCCCTGTAAGGATGGTAGCCAAGCCACTTTTGTGCTAGGCCATTTGGTGACTGATAAAACAAAATGCAGAAGGGCTTCTTGGCAGTGCCCTGGGACCCATGGAAGCGAACACTACTGTTTCTGCCCGACCTCGTACTGTCACTTAACATCTCCTTTCCCCTGATGCTGCACCATGGACTTTCCCTGGTGTGTGTGTTTCTCACTTTGGTGTATGTCACCTTGGTGATCTCTTTATCACCTAAACCTGCTTCCCCCTTTTAGGGTCCACTCTTTATGTGGTAGATTAAATTAGAGACCACAATTCTTCACCTCTTCCCTGCAAATACACCCTTACTCTGGCCTCAACATGGGCAAGTGCATTTCCCCATTCCTTGACTTCACGCTTGTCCCTGTGGCTTGCTTTAGCCAATAGAATAGGGGCAGAAGTGCCAGTGTGCCAGTTGAACCAAGGTCTTAAGAGACCTGTCAGGCTTCCACTTGTTCCTTGTGCTTTTGCCATGGCCACTAAAAGAGCTTTGAGAAAACTGCTGTTTCTTCAGCCTGGGGTCCATACAAAGCAGAGCTTCCCCAGGTAACTTGTAAATCTGGGAGCAAATAAAGCACTTGTTGTGTAAGCCACTGAGATGTTATCATAGTTTGTTACACAGCAAAAGCTGATCAACACACTCTGTGACGGATCCTTCTGGGAAGTTCTGGTTCTTTTCTTGCCACTAATCCTTTGGCCTTGATTCTGCAGACCATTCAGTTGATCCCCAGGTCCCCTGGAAATTCGATGTCACTCCTGTGTGCAGTCCCAACCTGCCCCAAGCATCCCAGCTGAGGTCAGAGTCCTGAATCTCCTGCTTGTCCCATGGTTAGAATCTCTAATTAGGAAGCTATAGAATGTATACATCTCTGTCCCTGGAATTTGGGTCCTTGACACTGCAAATAGTTAAGTGCTCCCGAGTGCGTACCAACAAGAGGTTGGGCCCTGCCATAAGCGCCTTCATGTACTAGTTCAGACACTCCTCAGATTTACGTGGCAGGTATCATTATCACATTTGCTGTGCATGGGAGTAGACAGATGCCCTCAAAGGAAAGTAAGTTGCCCAAATGCCCTGGCCATGGGGAAGGGGAACTCAAGCCCACCCATGTGCTATCCCAGAGTCACCCTCTTAGCTGCCTAAATTGTGTGAATTGCTGCATTCACACAATGAATTGCCTGGGTGAAGGGCCATGTCCTGGGATGGGGAGCTGGCATCTCACCATTGCTCCCTCCCCACACTCCAAGCCCTCTGCCCTGCAAGTGGCCTTCTAGATGGAAATTGTGACAGGAGCCTGTGTAGATCCTGCATAGGACCTCTTTGCTGTGTCCTGCTCACCAAGGCCTTTGGGGAGTGGGAGGTGCTGCTGGTAAACCCAGGGGCAAGGGAATGATGGATCATTGGGAAGGTTTTCCAGAACTTCAGGGAGGAGCTCCATGTGGCTTGTGCAAAGGATCACACTTGCTTTTCCAGGTCCATGCCAAAGCCTCCACTACTGCCCCACACTAAAGAACTATAGCAAGGCAGAGCTGGATAGGGCCCTGGAGAACTTTGGTTACAGAGGGGGAAACTGAGGCCCATTTATTTATACTGCAGGATCCCAAGCAGCATCAGCAAGAATTACATTGCCAGAGCAGCATGGAGGTCCTCTTAGTAAGGCTTTTTTTTTTTTTTTTTTTTTTTTAGATTTTTATTTATTTATTCATGAGAGAGACACACACAGAGGCAGAGACCAGGCAGAGGGGGAAGCAGGCTCCCTTTGGGGAGCCGGATGAGGGACTTGATCCCAGGAGCCTTGGATCATGACCTGAGCCAAAGGCATACGTTCACCCACCAAGCTACCCAGGTGTCCCTTAGTAAGGCTTATTATAAGCCTTTGTCTTTAATTCCGTTTGAGATTGCATCCCTTAATCCTAATTCTGCATCTGGCGCATTACTGTTAGTGCGCTAATTCATTCAGCTGAGACTTGAATGTGCCAGACTGTCACAAACCAGACACCCTCTGAGCCCTGCACCATAGAAGCTACACATTTTCCTCTAGACACTCATCCAGATCTTTTGTTTAGGAGTGTAGATTTATATTGTGTGTAGATTTATATCATGAAAACCTGTCCCTTCCCCACTCCACAGGCCCCAGGGACAGTTGAAATTGCTCCCCCCAGAAGTCTCTTGGGATGGGAATATGTTTCTGAGCAGACACGGGCCAATGTCATCCTGGAGAGAAGGGGCTCCTCCCCTTCCGCTTATTTTCCACGCCCTCACGACTCTGCTTCCCATCTCACAGTGAGGTGTCTTATCCAAGAGACGAAGTTTACTTCCTAGGAGATAAGCCCTTGGAGTGGAGACCAAAGGTGGGCTCTATTTGTGGTTAAGAAAGCTTCATCTATCGTTTATCGGTTCCCGTGTAACTCCATTCACGTCTTTACCCCCACACCTGGCCACAGTGATCTTATGTACCCCCGATTCCTCTCAGAGAGAGAGTCCTGAGATCCACTCAGAAAGGTCCCCAGAGGCCACCACCCAGCTGTCTCTCAGCTGAGAATGCATGTCCCCACTGTCCTTCGACAGGTCTGCGGGAGGTGACAGCCTCGCGGTCCTCTGGCTTTCGGAGCCGGCCGGTGCCTCCCTCACCGCACCCCTGACAGGTGTAAATTGGCTCACAAATCCTGCAATTCGTTTAGCCCATGCTCTGCTGAGTTTCCTAGGCGATTTTCTGGTTTATTGCCCGTTGCCTGGTTGCTAAGATTCCTTGTAAATTGCATTGCCCTCTGCTCTGCTCCGCCGTTTGTCCAGGCTCAACGTGGAAGCTGCTGTCCTGGCATTTGCCACGTGCTGCCCGTGAGTCGCTGTAAAGTCAAAGCTCTGCTGCAGGCGGGCCGCCACCGGAATGGCAAGGAGGCTGCGCGGTGAGACAAAACCCCAAGGGCACGGAGCTAATTTATGCCACCGAGCAGAACTCATCCTTCTTGCCTGTCTCATTCCGGAGGAGGAATCAATATCTAGAGGTGGTGGGATCGCTCAGCGCTCTTGAAATGTTTCTTGATGCCATCACACTCTTGGACTGCAGATGACTGACAGACAGACAGACAGATGGCCCTCCATCAGCGCTACAGAGACAGACAGACAAGATGGGACTCAGAGGAGGCTGACAGTGCAGGCTCTGGTCAGATGATCTAGGTTCAAATGCAAGCCCTGTCACTCCCTGGCTGTGTGACCTTGAATTCGTTGCTTCAGCTCTCTGTGCTTTAATTGCTCTTCTATAAGATAGAAGCAACAGGAGCACTTAGTGCATTGGATTGCTGTGAGGTTTAAATGAGATAATGTTTATAAACTCAAACTCCCTGGCATATAGTAAGTGCTCAGTGAATGCTGACTGTTATTGCTAGTATCATCAACAACATCATTGTCCCAAAACAGCGTGCCAGAAGCCGGGGAACCTCGCACCCTTCGCGTCCCTTCACCCAACTGAAGGCAGCACTGTTATCCTGACCGCTCCTTTGGCTCAATGTGTCTGGTTAGTTCCCTCCCTTGTCTGCCTTCCTCCTCAGCTCCCTCCTCTTGACTCTGTGGCTTCACATTTTCTTGTACCCTTTAATTGGGAGAGACAAGCCACTTGTCCTAATGAAAAGAGGGGCCTGGGCTCTTGCTCCCACTTCTGCAGAGCAGAATTGTAAATTACGCATCACATTTCTGTAGATGCCCTATAGTTCCCTAAATTACAGGAAATGTTTTTATAGCATGTACATATGAACCTTTATATAGATAAACTATTTATACAGGTCCCTCTAAGAAGGCTAATGTACATTCTCCTGGCACAGACCAGTTCTCAAATGTTCTCAGCAGCCACCAGACACCAACGGGCTGATGGAAGCCTTCTTCCACGTTAACCTTCCTTGTAGCTGCCTTTACACAGGAAGTTATAGAACCCTGGGGGCTTAGCAGCCACTTTGGAGGAGCTGTCTCAGGAACTCAGAGCTGAAAGGAACCTCAGGAGTTACTGAACCCAAACTCTTGCCATGCCCGCAAGTCCCGTTTCCAGAAAAGTATGCCGCAGAGAGAGAGAGTTTGTTCGTTGCTGGGTGGCTCAAGATGTCAGACAGTCACTTCTTAAGTTGAACTAAAATCTATCCTTTTACAATTCCTTGACCTGAATCCTCTTGGACAACGTTGAAAAAAAAACTGGACCTTTTAAATACAACAGGCTTTTCAAACGTTTGATTCCACCCTCCCATCTTTCCTTTGTCCTCTCTTCGCCAGGCTAAAAAGCCTAAATTCCCTCAAGTATTCCAGGCCCAGTTTCTCCATCTCAGCCACTTCCCCTGACCACACCCTGGGGCCGACACACCAGCTGTCATATACTCCTCACAATGTACAGCCTGGCCTGGAACGCCTCCACCTAGATGTGGCCTGACCAGCCCCGTGGCTCTCACGCCCCTTCACCCTGATACCACAAGGAATTCAGATTTGTTCTGTAACCTGAAATTTGAAGTGACTTTTCAGTTGTAGCTTTGACAGTTGAAACCTCTTCAGGTCTTGCTCACCAGGACTGATACTCAGCCGTGGCTCCCCTAACCTGCATTTGCAAAATCGATTCTTTAACCTAAAAGTGTAACTGTACACATTTATTCCTTGCAGCCTTTGGCTCCGCATCACCCTTTCCTCAACTAAGCAGGGCCACATGCATCTAGGGGGTGGCCTCAATCACTCTGACACTTAGAGAAGCAGGCATCTTAACAGTGACCCTACATCATTGATTTCTCCTTCCCCAGCCTCCACCACAGTGCTGTGCATGCAGTAGGTGCTCAGTAATAGCTATTTCTGCATCTCACCTGCCGTGTTACACCCAAGTCACAAGCTCAAATGTGTGACATATATGAAAGCCCTTCGAATAGTGCCAGGTGCTTTAAACATATCACCTATTGCGAATGTTGCCAGGGCGACCAAATGCCTATGGAAGGCAGGAGCCATAGGCTGTTTTTTCTCCCCCTACGGTGGCCAGAATGACGCCGTTCACACAGCAGGTGCTCCATGAAGGTTGTCAGTTGAATTTAACCGCAGTGGCTTGCCCAGCATCTTAGACACAGACTTAGAAGAAGAAAGTCCCAACATGGGGTTGAAGGTTCTGTGGCCAGGCCATGACAGGAGATGAGGGCATAGGACTAAACAGGGAAGTAAAAAGAGAAGTGGGGACAATTCTGAATGCGAAGGGGTTCATTTCCCCGGTGTCTGCGCCTGATCAGCTATCACTGCACAGCCAACCAGTCCATGGCTAAATGGCTTCAACACATCAAGCATTTATTATTGCTCATGAGGCTGTGGGTCAGCAGGCTTGGCTGGCCCCGACTGGCTCCATCTTGCATCTGCGATCAACTGGTGGGTCGGCTGGCGTCCCCTCACATGCATGTCTGGCAATTGGCCACCTGCAGCCTGGGGTGATGGGGTGACCAGGTCATGAGTCTCTCATCATGCATCAAGCTAGCTCCTGCTTATTCACTTGGCCACTCAACAGGGTTCTAAAGAAAAAGCAGAAGTGCACAAGATGTCTTGAGACCTTGGCGTGGACCTGGTCACTGTCACTTCCACTGTATTCCACTGGCCAAAAGCAAGTCACAAGGCCACCCCAAATTTAAGGGGTTAAGGTGGGGGAGACTTCACCTCTTCATGTAAGGAGTTCAGAAGTTACATTGCAAAAGGTCATTGAGAGAGGCATGAAGAATTGGAGACATTTTAATAATCAATTTACCCCTTCCTTGCTTCCTTGCTTCCCACCTTCAATCCATTCTTGCATCCATCCATCCATCCATCCATCCATCCATCCTTCCACCCATACTTCTATCCATTCACACTGCTTGTATATTGACTATAGGACAGGACCATGCTCAGTGTTGGAGGCATGCCTGGAGAATGTGCATGTTGGTGACATAAGCCCTAGACTTTAAAAGAGGGTTCCAGTGTGAAGAAAGCCACCATGGAGGCAAATTCAAAGGAGGGCTGCCCTTAGCCAGAGTTGCTTCCATGGGCATGAGTAGTCTCTATCTTGCTGTGACCACAGGAAAATGATCCCTGTGCAGATGCTTTATTCACAGCCACTTGCTCTTGTGACCAGGCCAAACCCTGATGCCCACCCAGCATTGCTTGCTGCCGCTGCTGCCAACATGCTGAACAATTTATGAATTCAGTCAGTTGCTGTGCACCTTGCCACAGCGCATGTCAATCTAGCCCTGGCAAGGACATAAACAACCTGATGGGCCTCTTGAGGACTCAAGGAGCCTGGCAGTGAAGTCAGCTGTAGAGCTCTCGCAGGGTGACTTGGGACAAGGCAAGGACTGCCGGGCTGGGCGCCGGGCTGGGCGCAGCCTGGGATAGAAAGTGCTCTTGGCAGGGCACTGTTATAGCTCAGTTTTATGAGCTCTTAAATCTCAACATTTACTAAAATGAGGGAGCCCGGCAGGAAGATTAAGCACTGTTGGGCCCCTTAAATCATCAGCACCAGCCATCCTGGGGGCTAGATTTGTTTTAGCCCCTGGCATGATCTCTGTGTCAAAGACCCAGGGAAATGAGCAGTAGCTAAGTGCTCGGGTTCCTTGCCAAGTCCTGCCACATACTAGCTTGAGCTAGTATGACCTTGAGCAGGTGACAGAACATTTCTGTGCCTCAGTTTCCTCTTCTGTAGGTGGGGCTGTAAGCACTTGAAAGAGAATGCCTAGGAAGTTCAAGGGTGCTATTATAGGCTACAGTGACTCTGGGGGCTCTTGGGAGCTTCCAGCCCCAGGAAGAACCCCTCTCCACCCACCTCACTCCACCATGACCTGGAAGGCAAAAGGCCCAGGACTCACGTTCCTGAAGAAGCCCTCAACTCTTAATCAGCCAGAGCCAGAAAGAGATGCTCTGACCCAGCCTGAGATGGCTCAGACCCTGGAATACTCTGTAATCCCTCGGAATTGCACTGGGGTCCAGGGTAGAGATGAGCCGTGCTACTTCATGCTGCAAACTTGCTGAATGACTCTGGACAAGTCACCTAACCTCACTGAGCCTTGTAATGCTCCCAGGGACTTTGAAATCGTACATCAAGATGAAAGTCCTTTAGAAATTGTAAATCTCTGCATAATTCACTCATCTGTTCAACAAACATTCACTGAACACCACGAACCAAGCACTCTGCCAAGTCCTGGAGATGGAAAGAAGAACAAGCCTCCATCCTTGCCAGATGCTCATGGCTGTGTGGACAAGTAGGCAGTTAGCAAGCTCCTGTCATCAGGACAGGGTCTGGGGGAGCCCAGGGGAGAGTAGCAGGTGTGCCCCAGTGTCCGGGAGGCTTTGCAGAGGAGGCAAGAACAGTTAAAGCATGACAACCCAAGGGCTTAGCCAGGTCAAAGAGGCTGAGAGAGAGCAGGAGAGGAAGGTCAAGGAGGATGAGATGACCATGTGGCCATGTGGCCGTGAAGGGCAACTGCAAGCTGACTGGCTGGGGCCTGGGGCCTGTACCAACAGTAGGAGGTCAGGATGGAGAAGAGGAGAAGATGAGCTCATGGAGGACCTTGTAGGCCATGCTGAGGGAGCTGGATCTAGCCTGAGGTCACAGGGTGTCAATTAGCAGTAGCAGCATGGGCTCTTGGAGGAGCTAACCTGTGCTCATGTGTGTCCTGAGCCAGCATGTCCCGAGTACTTAGTACGAGCAGAGCACCGTGCTGCATACCGATCTTCTCCCAAGAAGTCACTCTAAAGGTAGGGTGCATTTTCCAAGTGAGGCAACTGCTCTCCTCACCTGAGGCCACCCAGCAAATCAGAAGCAGAGTGGGCTCCAGACCCGTGCAGCAATGCCTTACCGCCTCTCTGGGACCTCGGTGAAGTGCAGCCTCCCCCACTTTCCCCAGGACCCTCAGAAAGTGGATCTCCTCAGGCCCCCCAGCATGGACTGGTTCATCTACACCTGCTGCGTTTCTCACTCCTGCTTGCCCATCTCCGGCGCTGAGAACAGGCATCACTCGACCTGAATTGAATCTTCCCCCAGGACCTAGCAGGGAACCTGCCAGTAAACTCTGTCCCCAGAGAGGGCATTTTGAAATCCTCTTCATTAGACTCCTAATGTGGGAAATTAAAACTATGAGCTTGAAGCTTTTCAGGGCAGCAAATAATATTTACGGTAATACCATTTTAGAAGATCAAATATTTATAACAGGGTAGACTCCATCACGTTGCCCGTTGTCTGAGCCTCTGGAGCTGCTGCAAGTGCATTATAGATGGATCCAGGCATTAAAACACTTTCAAAACCATTTGTGCTCCTGAGATCCCCCTTTCCAGGGAGCAGGCTCCAGCTCTGTGTGAGAAAAGCTACCCAGGGCTCCATGAGTCAGGGTTCCAGGGGCTGCAGCAATGCCCCGCCCCTCCCATCCCCTCTCTCTTGGGCCAGGGAAGTGCCCTTCCTTTGTTCAGGTGCTGGGGTTCCCATGATCTTTCCCATCATCCATCCTTATAGCTGTAATTACCATCTTTCTTTCTGGATTCCCACCTGAGAATTCATTTCTTAAAGGGCAGACAGTGTCTGCCTTCTGCATGCTGTTTCCTTTGGGCCCAGCACAGAGCCTGACACATGGTAAAGGCTGAATAAATTATGACCATGCCTCCAAAATCATAATTTTCCTCAAGAGCCTACCGTGGATCCATCAGAGAGGGATTTTGCTAAATCTTTTTTTTTTTTTTTTATCTAGCTATCTTTTCTGCATATCTTTCTTGTAAGAAACTCCATTTTACAAGGAAGTATTTTTTTTTTTGGTCTGATTTAAAGTCATTTCTTCCAGGTCCAGAGTATATTCCTTGTTTACTTGCTCCCTCTTAACTATTTTCTTCCTTCTCAACCTTGTCTCATATTATTCTCAAAAGAATTTTATTGTTATTTGTATGGTCGAATTATTCTTTTTATTTTTCTGTCTTCTTCTCCCAAACCATCACCCCCTTGATCTTCTGGAAACTTCTCTGAACTGCCTCTGATTTGGGGGTATCCAGTAGCCAAGAAGCATCCCATCTCCACTGTGGCGAGCTCATTGCTGAGTTCAGAGGTAGGCAATGTTTTCCAGCAAGAGGCCAATCAGCTTCCTGGTCTTTGCAGAACTCCCTATAAATTCCTGCAGAGACTCCACAGGGACACTAGGTCCTTTTTCCAGGTTTTATTGGATAGCTCAGTAGGATGCAATTTAGGCCAGGGAGATGGTGGCCCTGATCCCAGGATAGGCCCTTCCTCCAGAGGGTGTTTCCCAAGGCAACTGATTGAGAAGTGCCAGGTATGGACTCTGGAGCCTAGGGCCAACATCTGTGATGCGGCTTTGACACAGACAGCATCCTTTTGCATGGACAGGTGTAGACAGATGAATCAAAGTGTGGCCAGGAAGGAATGAGGTTATGTTTGGCTAATGAAATGAAGCTGATTTTCTGGTTTCACTCGAAGGCCAAAAAGGTCTTCAAGAGTGTTTTCTATCAACTCTATTAGACATGGAGTCTAATGAGATACTGCTTGAAAATTTTAAATGCCTTACATTTATCAGTTTGCCTGTACCTGTTACAGTTTCCACCTCCCCAAATACTGATGAATTAGCGACAGATGGCTTCTTTCAAACATCCTCCTTACTTACATGTTCAATGATTTTACCCTTTATTATAGATCAGTGGTTCTCAAACTTGTCCATGTGGCTGAGCACCTGGAAGTTAAGGGCTTTTTGCGGAACACCATGAAATACTGATATATTTAATCCCATTATGTGAGCCAGGAACAATTTTACTAGCAGAAAATATGACTATATTAATGTGTGCAATATAATATTGTGACCACAAACACACGTGTCCTAAAAGAAAAAAAATAAGCTGCCAAGCTGAGATTGGCTGTATGCGCAGTTTCTCTTTGGTGTGTTTATTGCTTGTTCTTTCATGCTGTTTTCTTCTGAGGCGGCCCAGTGGTCAAGGAGCAATAGGTACCAAAGCCTTAAGAAAGAACTCGAGAGTGGGGGTGAGCAGACTGAGCAGGTGCGAGCAGGAATCCGGTCCGTGAGGGTCAGAAAGCCTCTTCCAGCTGCCTAGACAAGGGGCTCTGTTGTCCACAACGCCCCAGGGACTAGGGCAGCCCCCACTCCCGACACTATCCCCAGGCCCTTCAGTTGCTAAGACCCACAGCCAACGCCCTCCGAGGCTGATCTCTGTTCTCTCATGTTCTCACACCACCTTACGTCACCTGGGCCAGTCTATCCCTTGTGATCATGACAAACTAGTTGGGAAAAACCGGAAGGATGGAGAAGCAGGAAGTCACCATCTGACAATCCATGTCACCCAGGAGAGGCCCCACCCAGATAACCCAGGATGATGTCACCTGTGGCCAGAGCGCATGCCGCCCCAGGAAGAGGTTAAGAGGCTCTTGATTTGTGTTCCCTTCCTTCCGGCAACAGCCCCACCCTGTGCTCTTTATGAGAACCACAGTCTCCATGCATCCCAGTCTTCCACCAGGGTTTTCACCACTTAGTTCTGTACCCCTCATATCAGTTTCCTAGGGCTGCCAGAACAGATGGCCACAAACTTGGGCTCTGAAAATGACAGAAATTTATTTTTGCGTAGTTCTGGAGGCCAGAAGTCCAAAATCAGTATCACTGGGTCAAAATCAAGCGGGGCTGCACTCCTTCCACAGGCAAGGAAAGATTCCTTGCTTCTGGTGGCTCCAAGTGTTCTTTGGCTTGTGGTTGCTTGACTTCAACCTCTGCCTCTGCTTTCATATGGTCGTACTGTTTTCTGTCTCTTATAAGGGTCCACCCAGATAATCCGGGGTGATCTCACCTCAAGATCCTTAATGTGATCACAACTACAAAGAATCTTTTTCCAAATAATGTCACATTCATAAATTCTGGGGATTAAGACATGGACATATCTTGGCGGGGTGGTTGGAGGGGACACTGCTCAACCCACTACACCCAAGATAGGATCACTCTAGTGAAAAATCTTATCAGCAGGGATGATGCTAGCCCAGCTATATATCTCTCCTCTGCGGGTTCCCTTTGCCCTTCCCCATCCCACTCTTGCCCACAGTCTTGGCTTAGGTTATTGTAGGATCTAGATCATGCCTGAATGCTTTAGTAGCCACCCCAGGGAATGAACAGTCCCACCAACAGGTGGACCTAAGAATTGCACTCAGCTTCACTCCCATCTCATCCTAAGACCAGTACACCTGACCTTCTAGAAGGAAGTAGATTTTCCATATAGACTGGCTTACTCCAAAATGATAAATTCTTTTTTATTTTATCTTTTTAGAGCTCACTCCCAGAGATGGTTTTTTGGGTACAACGTTGACAATAGTAAAGAAAACAATTGAAATAGTTTATTTTCTACAATTAGGACCAGAAAGTAAGATTATCACAGCCTGATTAAAGCTGAGAATTTCTGGGGCCACTGGAAAGTCTCATCCCCTCTGCCTCTGGGGAAATATTATCCTTAAGACTGTGAATATAATGAAGCAGGTGATACTTGAGAACAGAGTTCCACCTCTGGCTGATTCTTCCAGGTGCAGGAAAATGGAAAGATGAAGCCCCTGCCAAGTTTAGACAGACCCCCACCTCCAGAGGAATTCCACGAGGCCAGTGAGGGTCCCCAACTTCACCCCACTAATCCCTTTCTGCTTTGTTGCCTCCAAAATACTTATCATCTGCCAGAGGATAATACTTTCATGTGCTGCTTGTCATCAGGCTGTTAAACTTCTTGCTCTTATATATTCATTTTGGCCATTTGGATTTTCCATCTCATTGTCTCTTATCTGCAGTGCAGAATGGTAAAGAAGCCTCAACGGCTTTTTCCAATCCCAACACAGTTCTTTCTCCTTTCAGAAGGTGCCACAGAATGGGAGCAAGGTGGTGAAGGCTCCTGGCCTGGACCCCTCACACCCTGCGGGATCAAGGCGGAGGGAGTGCTGGTACACAGACCCAGCTCTAGCTCCAAGCACAGAACATGACTTCAGTACGTTGCACAGAGAGCAGTGAGCAGGATCTTCTGACACCACTCCTGGGCGTACCTCAGCATCATTTCCTGGCCAAGTCGTTAGAAAACTTTTTTTTTTTTTTTTAATGTCTTGTGTCTCACCAGACTGTGAACTCCCAAGGACAGAGATAATAATAGCACTAATAGTCACCATTTATTCAGCTCTTACTATGCACCTTGCACTGTTCTAAGCATTTAATATACATGACCTCAGCTAATCCTCATTAGAGCCCAGCGAGTTGGCCGCTGCCGCGGGCTTCATTTTAAAGATGAGGATGCTGATACGCAGGGAGGTGACATGGCCCAGGGACAGAGTTGGAGTTTGGATCTGGTCCGACCAACTCCAGAGTTTCTGTCTTACCTCCAGCACGAACCACAGTGCCTATCACACAGTTGACATGTAATAAAATGCAGTGAAAGGAGCAAATGGAAAACCAGATGCCTTCTCTCTGCCTCCCTGCTTTGCACGTGCTCAGCAGCCTCCACCCCATCAGCTCTTCCCAGCATGGAGACCACAACCTGGCCCTTCCAACCAGGCCTCCCACCCAAGGACCCCGGTGACCTCTGTGTTGCTGCAATGTGATTCCAAGGGGAAGAGCTGCTCATGGTTCAGCACCATGAAAATCCAGAAGACGAGATAAAACCAAAATTGTCTGCTGAGACCTTTGTGGGTGTGGCTCTCACAAGTGTAAGACAAGTGATTTGGTTCACCTCATCCTCACATTTCCCCTTTCATGGCTCCCTCTGTATGCCACCTGTCCCTGTCTAGGCTGCTGAGGAAAGAAGCATAAAGTCGAGGCCTGGCCTCAGGGATGCCCACTGAGAAGGACATAGTGTGCCTGGATCTTTCCAGGAATCGGAGTCTCAGAAAGCAGAGGGCTCCTAAGGGCGACCAAGCTGTAGGGGGACAAGATGGCCTTTGGAGCAGACAGACCTGGTGCTCCTGCCCAGTAGGGTGGCCTCAGAGAAGTCTCAGCCCTCAAAGACCACATTTCTTCATCTGTAAACACAGGATGGTAAGACTTGTAATTATGGGGATTAATAAAATACTAGTATGTAAAGAGCCTAGCCAGTTCTCTCCTAGTCTTTCCCCTCTGGCCCTGCAGTGGGTCTGAAACACAGCATTACACAGAAGGGTGGTTAAACGCACTCTAAACGCATCTAGAGCCAGATGTCCTGGCTTGGAGTCTCAGCTCTGAAGCTTCCTGATGCCACTTCATGATTTGCCTGTATGTCTCAGTTTCTCCAGCCGTAAAGGAGGTGTTCACTTGCCCTCCTTCACAGTTGTGAGGATGAAATGAAGCAAAGGGACAGACAAATGTCCCTGTGACTAGTAATATCATGCCAGCAGCAGGGGCAGCATTTTTATGATGACTCCCACCTCATCGCCAGATACAGGGAAGCATCACCTCCTACAAGTACTAGTGTGAGAAGGCCTCAGTCCCTACTCCTCACACTGCAGCACCTGACATCAAAGACTCCAGGAAAGAATCTGAAACCCTTAGAACCCTGTGCCCTATCTCAAAATATTCAAAGCCCCCCCCCCCCCCACACACACACACATCCCCTCCAGAGAAGAACACTTCTGCCCCAGCAAAGATTCAGGAACTCAGGTCTGGAGCTCTGTAGAGAGAGACCAAGGTGGAAACTCCAGTTCCACTACATGTAACCATTCCCTAGGTACTTAGCCTCTCTGGGTCTCAGTTTCCTCATCTGTAAAGTGTGTGTGTGGGGGGGAATCATAGCATCCAATCTCTTAGGGTAGAGGCTTAAATGAGATATTGCAGGTAATTCATTTAAAACAGACTCTGGGGGATCCCTGGGTGGCGCAGCGGTTTGGCGCCTGCCTTTGGCCCAGGGCGCGATCCTGGAGACCCGGGATTGAATCCCACGTCGGGCTCCCGGTGCATGGAGCCTGCTTCTCCCTCTGCCTGTGTCTCTGCCTCTCTCTCTCTCTGTGAGACTATTATAAATAAATAAAAAATTTATAAAAAAAAAATAATAAAAATAAAAAATAAAACAGACTCTGGCAAATTGTGAGCACTCAGTAGAGTTTGGCTATAGCCCTTTCTATTTGTACCATGCTTTACACAGTTTATAAAGTGTTCTCACATGTAGCCTCTCCTTTTGAGGATCCAATCATAATGGTAGACCCCAGGAGGCCTTCAAATTTCATTAAGTGCTAGACATTCCAAAGTAAGGATTATCCCTGTTTGACAGAACTCAAGGCTCAGAAAGAACATGTGACAGGCCCAAGGCAGGGCCAAGCCTTATGACACTGGAGAGCATGCTCTTAATCACCGTGCCAGGCTATTTCCCAACCGAGGAAAAAAATGTCACCACACCCATGGAGATATTCAATTTTGTTACAGCCCTGGGGATCCAAGTCACTTCTTTGCCCTGGCTTGCTGGGTAAACAGCTTTGCTACATGTCACCTCTGAGAAGAGGCCACTGTTATAAGGCCGAGGCTTGGATGTTGACATGCTGGAAACAGTTGCCCACCCATTTTCATCCTGCAAATAAATGCCTGACATCTGGCCAGGGGCAGGATGACCTTAGTATAGATTAAAGCAGGGCCCTGTTGACAACCCCCCTCAAGCTGGAGGCAAATGGCCCCTCCTCTGTTGTTTTCCAGTATCTTCTCCCTATTAAAATGCAGGCTGTGTCAATCCCCTGTTGGAAATTGTGCTTTTGCATGTGTTATGAAGGCTGTGACCATACTCATGTTCCCCAAACACTCTTTGCTGACCCAAGGGATCCCTTTAGCTAAAAGTCTCAAAGGCCTGAATAATCCCTCCATTTCAAAAGACACCCCTATAAGAAAGCAGTCAAATCTCAACCCAAGTATCAGCAGATACATCTTCAATGGAAGAGAGCAAAGAGTGAGAAATGCCAGTCGTCCCAAACAGAGATCCTTCTATTTTATTCTAAACGAAGAGAATGAGTTCATTACCCCCGTAGCCCCACTGTGGAGCTGCCGCCAGACCACTGTGTCTCAACATGTGCTCCATGGGATATTCCATGCATTAAATAATCCACCAGGGACAAGAAGGCATTGGAAGGAGGGGAGGGTGCCATTGTCAAATAAGTTTGAGAAACTCTGGACTAAGGAAAGTTAAATGAGTGTCTTTCCTCCTCAAGCCTTTGAAAATGCTATTGGAGATGAGCTACAAGAGAAGGACCCAGAACACAGTGCTTTCCAAACATGTTGGACAACCATCACCACGTGGCATGTGGCACAGAGCCACGCTATGAGGTCATTCCAGAAATGCTCTGTCCCCATCCTGAGAACTCTGTAAAGGCAAAGCCCACCTTCTTCGTCGTGGCTTCCCTAAGGCACCTGGCACAACACCTGTCTTGCAGTAGACAGCAATAAAAGTGTGTTGACTTTAATTGAATTCTAAAGCCCCTTTAATTCTAAAGCTGTTTGTCAGCAGCTTTGCAAGGTCTTTGTCCTTGGAATTCTAGCAACAGATTTTAATGCTCCCAAGTGTTCCTGAACACTTGGAGCAGTTTCTACTTTAGGCTCAATTAAATGTAGCTTAAATTCCTGCCCAGGATGCTAGTGGCTTCTGTGAACTCTTCTCTGGGATACCTAGCTCTTACCCTCAAATACAAGAGAAAAGCAATCGGCCACAAGAGTTCACAAGCCAGTGCCTCCCTTCCCTAGTGGGGGGCTCTGAGCAGGGCCTTTTCTCATTGGAAACCTGAATGTGGTTCCTGCCTAGGCTCACCTTGGGGATTTAACCAGAGAATGGAAGTGACAGAGCTGGCACACAGCAGGCCCTTTTTCAACATTAGCACCTTCCTTTGTCACACTTCCAAAAATCTGAGTAAGTTACAGAGACAGGTGTATCTGCAGACAGGTGCAGCCTAAGAGCTTGGGCAAGACCCTCGCAGAGGGAAATGCAAACCTTTAACTGACAATTAGTATGAATGCCAAGAAAGGGCTCACAAATGGTGAAGCCGTACATCCCCCAGAGCCCCAGAAGCGAGTTCCGGGCTGAGCTAGCCCAGCTTCAGAGGTCTTCTGCTGGAGGGAAGGCATTTACACTTAGTCAAAACCACAGAATGCCTGGTAGTTGGTCTGAGGTTTTAGCAAATAATTCATAAGCCGCATCACCAAATTCGGCTTCCCTCTCAGAGCACTTAAGCTGAGGCTGAGCAGTCAGCTGCTCGGGGCCAGCAAAGAGGGACAGACACATCTGCCCCAGGGTCCCCACTCGGCCACTTAGTAGTTGTATGATTTGGGATACGCTAGTGTCTACAAGCCTCATTTTCCTTGCCTATAAAATGGGAATCACGATGCCTACCTCCTCAGAATGTTATTATAAAGATCAAATGAGCTAGAGCAAAATGAAAAGAATTTGTAAACTGCAGAGCATCCTGCCATTCAAAGAGAAGCTGTTTTGATGCTATTTCTTGGGAAAAGCCCTGACATGCCCAAGGCATCCAGTGTGTCACATGGGCTGCCCAGTGTAAGGAGGCTCTTCTCTCTGGATCCTGCAACAAACGCAGTGCCACCCTTCGGGGACAGCAAGCCTGTGACCTCCTCCCTGGAGATTTTGCTGACTTTCAGCCCAGCACTCCTACAACCTGGCTATGTTCCCTTCTTTCTTTAAATAAAAGTGACCTTTACTGAGCACATACTACGAGCTGAGTGTGGCACCGAGTGCTATACATCATCGAGTCCTCACATAGCCCAGTGGTTTGTGAAAGAGTATCTTCATTTCACAATTAGGGAGATGAAGACTTGGAGGCCACACTGGGGAGAGGGAAAGAGGCAAATAAAGAGAAATGATCTGTTTTCGAGGGAGGTGTCAGTTACTACCTGGTCAATGAATGGAAATGATGAATCATCAGCCACTAAATACTGTTAGAAGCATTAGGTAGCAACAAAAGAAAATGATTGTATAATGATGAAAAAACCAAGAGCAAAATGCCAGGTGCACCATGGCTACAGCTGAGGGGTTACACTCCTAGGTATGAGTGGTGGGCTTTTAGGCTGATTTCAACATGAATTAATTGCATCTTGTAAGTGGAGGAGAGAGGGCACAGGTGTCCATGCTAGGGGAGCACAAGGAAGGTAAGATTTCCCAGGTGAGACTGGAGGTGCTGGTGACAGGAACCAGCATTTACAGGTAAAGGGACTGACAGAGCAGGGATCTGGAGGTGGCCAGGTCCAGAGATTTAATGAAGCCCAGAGCACCAGAGGGGAGGCTGAGAGGACTGACACAGAGAAACCAGAGCATAGAAGTGCTTCCTCATCACTGGGTGTTTTCTTTGGTTTCCAGGTAGCAGAGAGCTGTGTTTCTGCACAGGGTGTGCCACTGTCTCTGTTCCCTGGTATAAAGACGGTCCACGAATTGCCCCTAAGGGGGTGGTGGTGTTCCCTTGAAGAAGAAACTCCTAGGCTCCCTCTCTGAGGGTGGATTTGAGCCCTCTGTGTCTCCCTAGGAGCCAGGACCCAGGACATCCTTGCCGAGGTCACTGGAAAGCCCCGCAGAGCCTGCCCAAGCCCTGACTTTTCTAGGCTGGACTCCTAGGCCCCAGAGGCCCCAGGGCGTCTTGTAGCAGACGCTGGTTCAGGGGCGGCCATAAGAGGGCAGGAGAGCGCTGGTAATGGGCCCTGCAGCCTCTGCAGTGCGGAGCTGGCCCTACTGGCAGGAGGAGGCCCTAGGGGCCCTGCAGGCTGGCTGGCGGGAGTTCTGAGTCCATGTGATGGGGTGGCATGAGGTGGGTATGGGAAAGAGAGATTGGGGGAGGGGGCAAGGTTACCACTGCCCCTTGGGGCAAATGCCATGATGAACACTGGACTATATCGGACAGACCTGGGTTGGATTCCCAGCTGAACCACTTCCTGGCTGTGTGAGATTGGATGAGTTAACTGACCTCTCTGAGCCTCATTTCCTCTTGAGCAAACTAGGAGATGTTAATAGCAAAGTTATTGAGGTGTTCACACAAAAGAACGTGGGGGGACAAGCCTGCATTGATCCTAAGGCACTGGTCTTACACAGGTGCATAGATGGAGGTTTGAATGTGGGCTCCTCTCACTTTTACTGAAAGAAAAGCCACTGGGGTCACTCCCCTACAGCCTCCCTAAAGCTCTCTCTGCTGCTGAACCACATTCCTCAACCTCTTCCCTCAGCCCCACCCCTATCACTTTCCCAAGCAACACCAGGAAACTTGCCCACCCAACCCCGGACTGCTAGGACCTGTTGGAATGTGCCTCCAGGTGTGAGGGTTGGGGTCCCCACCTAAGAACCCTGCATGGGCCACTTCCTCAGGGTAGACTGAATCCAGAGTCTATGGGACATAGTCTCAGAGCGCAGACTCCAGAGAAAGGCTTGTCCAGGGAGCTGCCTGGGGCAATCAGGGTCTAGTCCATTCCTCTTCTCCCCCTACACTTCCCCACTTTTGCTACCCAAACTATAGGGTTAAGGAGAAGAATGCTAGATCCTCTTCACTGACGACCCTGAGGGATGCACAGAGTGGCAGTGGGGGACGCGGGTGAAGACCACACCCCTATCACTCTCCTTTGGGTTCCAACAGGGGGCCTCTCAGTTCACCTTAATACATACTTGTGGACCACAGGTCATCAGATTATGTTATTATTACCTGGTGACAACTGGGGACCACAAGCTCTCCTGCCCTCACCCCAGACCATGCAAACAGAAGCAGCTCGCCCCGGGTCACCTCCTCAATAGGGGAGGTCACAAGACCCCTTTGAGAATCAGATAAAAGCAACAGACCCTTTACCTGAAACTAATGTAACATGTCAACTATACTCAAAAAAAAAAAAAAAAAAAAAGGACCCTTTTTTTTTCCCCAGAAAAAAAAGCCACCTTCATATTCTTTTCTGCATACATTTTTAGAGAATTTATGGGTTCCCCAGCCAAGGGCCACTCCTGGGCCCTCCTGGGCAAGATTACCCTGTACCAGCTCCTAGGAGAGCTGCTCACCCTGAGAATCAGGAGATCAGGACTGGAATGGACTCCGAGCACTAGAACAGACTCTGCAACCTGAAGCAAATCACTTTGCTTCTATGGGCCTCAGTTTCTCTATCTGTAAAATCAGGGCGATGATAACAGCACTGCATAGCTTATCGAGTTGTTTAAGGACCGGATGTGCTGGTGAGCAGATCAGAAGCACAGTGGCTTGTTCTTTTGAGGGCAGCCTCCCTTCCAGGCCCTGAGAGGGGTGTACAACCTCTGCTCTTGCAGAGCTAATGTTAGAGGTCCCAGCATCGCATCTAGAACATAAAAGAAAGGACTGTATCCTCAGCCCCAATTTTCTCATCCCTCAAGCTCTCTGTCTCCAGGAAGACCACGGGCTACCCAGGCTAGAAGCTGGGGCCTCTCCCTTTCCCCAGGCCCCTGTGGCCAGTCCATCACCCCTTAGACATCCCTCAGTTCTGTCCTCTCTTGCTCACTTTCTCATCTGGGTGACTCCAATGGCACCCTGTCCACAGTCTCACCCTTCCCATCCCTTCCCAAAAGAGTATCACAGGATCTTCCTAAAACACCAGTAAGATCGTGTCACTCCCCTGTCTAATGTCCATGGCTCACCATGGCCTCCAAGATAAAAACCAGGCAGGCACCTCAACATGACCCAAGAGGTCTAGCCCACACCTCTGCCTGCCTCTCATACTCCCCAATGACTTGTAGCTCCTGGAAGTGTGCTGCTCTTCCTAGAATGCTCATCCCCAGCCCTTCCTTCTCTTCCCCATCCCCCCCTGCCCTTCTCTGGCTCCCATGTGCCCATCACCTCTCCACCCAAACCTCACGTGCTCTGCGAGCCCTTCCTGTCCTCTCTCACCAGGGCCAGGTGAGGAGCCCCTGCCCGGTGCCTCTCCACCCCATCCATCCCCCTGTCAAAGCACCGACCACTCTGGGCTTTAGTCACTCACTGCTTCACTCAGCCACAAGCTCCACAAGGACAGGGGCCAAGCCTGAATCCCGGCAGCCCCAACCCTCAGCATTACCTGGCCTGTGGCAGACAGCTGCTCCAGAAAAGTGTATTGACTGGATATGTGGATGGTTTATATGGGAACAGAAGCCACGGCCTTTGAGGCCTACACTCACCCTGGAATGCTCAAAGATAGCAGCGTTCTTCTCTGTCCCTTCTCTGCTCACCTCTCTGTGGCCCATCCCTTTTCTTGTAGAAAACCCTTATCCTAGCACTGAGTGTCAAAGAACCTTGGAACCCAATTAACTGACCAAATAAAAATAAGTAGAGTGAAAATTTGGATGCCCCAGGCGCTCTGCTGAGCTCTTTACATGGGGACACTTGATTTAACTCTCAATGACAGGCCTATGAGGCTACTGTCCCATTTCACAGACTAGGAAGCCAAGGCATGGAGAAGTTCAGGGGTTTTCCCAGGCCCTCCCAGCTGGCTTCCACATCCAGGCTGTCTGATCCGAGAGCCCACAGCTCACTCTCCCCACCACTCACTGGTAGGTCGTACCCAACCACCCCTGGCTCACGCAGCAGACTTGTAGGGATCTAGGACTGCAGCTCAGACCTCCACTCTGGGCCCCGGGGCCTCATCCTTGCTACCCTGCCTTGTCTGGGGAGCCCCACGCCCAGAGGATGCCACTCTTTACCTCTCCCCTAACACCCTGCTGCCTGCACACCCTGAGGTGCTTCCTGACAGCTGAGCTCCCTCCTGAGCATGCCAGACCCCACAGGTGGGCACGTGAGCACCCCCCACACACACCCCCTGCTGCCACCAGCTCCTGCCCCCGAGCCTGCAGCAGCGGTGAGCGAGGACGGCTCACCATGGCATGAACCCAGTTCCTCAGGGGCTCAACTGGGACTGTTCCACAACCACCAGGATCCCATCCCAAACCTCTCTCCACCCAGCCACCCCATTCTGAGCTGCATCCCCCCCCTCCTTGGTGTGTGCCCTCTTCCCGAGCTAAGAAGGCTTCGGAGTCCCCAGCATAGAGGTTTCCCAACAAAGCCCCAGGGGGCAGAAGGGGAAGAGGTGCCTGGGTGGGTGCCTCCAGGGTGGGAGGCAGAGAGGGGCTCCGCTTCCACCACAGAGGCCCAGCTGTCAGTCTGTTTCATGTAACAGGATCCTATGTATGCTTTTGTTTGAACAGAGGGTTCTTTCTGAGAAAGCCTTCTAGCGCCTAGAGTGGGATCAAACCCTCGGCAGGTTCTGCGCTCCTCCAAGTCTCGGCCTTAACATCCGGGCCCGGCCAGACAGATTCCATCCCCTCTCCTGTTGTCACCTTGCAGATATTTATAGCATCACCATGGCCACCAGAGAGCATAATGGGCTTTTTAGGCTAAACCAATTAAACTCTCCGCCCGTAAGTCATGTCTTCAGGATGGCTTCTGCTGCCCTTCTCTGAACTTGTACTATCTTCATTATCTCGGCTCTCTGTGGCGGGGGGCAGGGCACAGCCCGGCGTTCACACATGGGTTACTGGGGGATGTCAGCCTCTCTTCCCAGCCCCATCTGCATCTTTCTGTCCAACAGCACTTCTTGATCCTTGTGTGAACTTGCTGCGGACCTGGGCAACGCTGTCTGCCCCTTGTAAACTGGGAAGCAGAATATACTCAACAAGGGAACAACGGTCTTTTCCTCCTTTTTCACTTTGCTCCCTCCGATCTACAAATTTCAAGCACCTATGTGGCGGGGAATACACCTGGCTGGCACCTCGAGACTGCAACACACAGTGACTGAGTTCCAGGATGGGCTGCCCAGCCCTACAGTTTGGTGGAAGCCGGTGTAGGCGTTTCCCAAGGGTTGAGTGTAAGCCCAAGGACTCATGAAGATAGAACAAGAGATCTAAGAGCTTAAACGCAACGATACAATGTTCCCATTTCTTGTCTAAGTCAAAAACAAAATATTTACCTTTCTAAATGGGATGGTGTGAGCGCTCCGAAGGCATGCCACGAGAGCACACCCACCAGTCGGCTGAGATCGGGAAAGCTTGCCTGTGAGTCAGCCCCCGCCCATTGGCTCATCACATAACCGACCACCGAGAACCACTCGTAGTTTTTACCAACAGGCAGTATTAAATTCTTTTTATGTTTAGTCATACTCAGCTTAATTTACACCCAGTATGGACCATTGGTTTAAGACAAGAAACTTAAGGAACGCTGAGATGGAAATATGATATCAAGTTAATGGACATAAAAAACACAGTAATTCTCAAAATTTTCCCAATACTCCATAAACCATTGCAAAAAAAGGGCAAACACACAGTGGCAATTATAGCCAATTTGGCTTTTTTATTTATTAAGAATAAAGATGATCCACTCGTAGTGTGTTTTTGAAAAGTGCTTATAAAAAGCAGTTTCAAGCTTTCTCTTTAGTCTTGATATACAATGGAAGAAAACCCTTTATGTCTAAAAAAACAAGTTGATCTTTCAAAACACAAAAATTTCAATAACTCCAAATAAAAGGTCCTAAAAAAAACTGCTTTTGATGCTGTAACTTATAATTGCAACTTGCATTTTAAAATATATTTGGTCTCCAAATGAAACATCAAATTACAATTTTGTCAACAAATCACCTTTTTGCATAATTAACTTAAAGCAAATTAAACATTATTTATCACTTATTCAATGGGAAAGGTGCCCAAATTCATCTTTAAACATTATGGATATAATTAAAGAGTGATTAAAATAAACTTTATAATCTTTAATAATACCCTGATCTAAATTATGTTATTACACTTAAAATTTACTCTCTTACATACCACAGAAAAATTACATAAGTGATTTTTAAAAATTCATTAGTGTGGCTCTCTAAATTTTTCCAGTCTTTTTCTTTCTGGGTCCCATGACAGATTTGTATTTGTGGGGCCCCTGTAGTTAAAGTTGCTGGCCAATGAGTTAGAAAGTGGGAGTGTCTAGATCTTCCAAAGTTCCTTTTCTCTCTGGCACAGGGACTGGAGACATTTGAGGTGGTGCCTATTCCAACAGTTGCCTGTTCCAATCAGTTGCCCTGGATCCATCCAGCCTTGTCTGATGCCAGCAAATACCTCTTTATTCCTGGTTATATGAGTCAATAAATTCGTCATGGGTTAAGCTAGTTTGTGCTGAGTTCTGTTGTTTGCAACCAAAAACATCTTGATGAGTTCAGACATGCACACATATAAGACGTGCACAACCGTAGCACCATCTAGGCGGAATGTGATAAGCACCACAGGAGACATACCAAAGGTGAGCAAATATACAGGGGAGTGCGTAGTCCGGTCTGACTGGCTAAAGTGGGTGGCGATCAGGAAGGGCTTCCTGATGGAGGTGGCACTTCAAAGCAAAGCCCTGAAGAAGGGTAACCTGTCAATGGATGGTGTTGTATTTATTTATTTTACCTTTTTAAGTACTGAGAACCTGCATCCTCTCCCCCACCTTACCCTTTCAGACCTGGACAATAAATCTAGCAGGTGATGTGAATTTTCCCTACTTTCCTCTGACTAAAGTTTAAATTAGTGTTAAAGAAAACACTTAGAAAGTTTCCAGGCAGATTTTTCTTAAGCCCTGTAGTGTCCTCACATCTCCCACTACCCCAAATTCTAATCATCTGTTGACAAAGTGACAGGTACAGGGGACGTATCTCTGAACTTTATGGAGCTGACAGCTTCCCTGGGAGGGGGGTGGGGGGTGAGAGATCATGAATATCGATGAGAGCCACCAGGGAAAGCAACAAGGAGCAAGATGGAAGATAACCAGGGGGTAGAGGGTGAGGCATCCATATCGCATAGGATGTCCAAAGCCTTTCTAAGGCTTCAGAAGAGAAGCTTTATTTTCCTTCAGAAGAGAGGGAGGCAGTCATCAATGAGAGGAAGTTCATCGGGGCAAAGGGATCAGGGTGTTCAGAGGCTCAGAGGTGGAAGGAGCAGAATGTTAGGGGAACTGAAGGAAAAGCAATGTGGATACAGCACAGTAAGGACAGGAGGCTGGAGGGGATGGAGCCTGAGAGATAGCCAAGGACCCAAGCATGCTGTCTCGGCAGCCATGGAAGGAGCTGGGGTTTATCTTACAGGTGTAGAAAAATCCCTATAAAGTTTCAAGCTGGGGAATGACAAGATCTCTCCCATCTCCCTCACTTTAAGCCCAGATCCTACCTTTTACCCCACCAACCCCATTGGAGGGATTTAAGGACCTCACTCAACTGACTGCTTCCTCCAGCTTCCTCCTGGAGACCTAGTGTCTCTGTTCTGGTGGCTGGCCCTGTTGTCCTGTTGCTTAAGCTCCAGACTTGATTACTTGCCCTGCAGCGCATGTCCTCTGAGATTGGGGCCTCTCTGTTCTCATTACTTCTCCTGGGCTAGAGTATTTCAAAGTATCATAACAGGGCATCTGAATCAGAATCACCCAAGGAGCTCCAACTCCCAAGGGAGGCTGAGTGGGCAGGCCTGGTTGGTGGAAGCTTCTGAAGGCTCAGAAGAACTTCCTCGTATGAAGTGGGACTTCTTTCTCCGGGCATCCCTCACCAGGACTGACCCTCTCCCTCCTGATTCACCTGCTTTGCCTTCCTGCTGGCACCAAATGTAGACCACTTGCCCAGGGTTTCCAGACTCTGAGTAGCCAAGGCCCATCTGCCAGACCCATACTCCCAGTAATTCTGGCAAGACATCCTTCCGAGTGCCAGACATCTGTCTGAATACTTGTCTATCACTGTGTTCTCCTCCCCAGAGCCCCTGGCTGGTCAACTTCTCGTCCCTTGCAGCTTGGGATCCACAAGCCTTCTAGGCAGATCTACTTCCCACACTGCCCCATGGCTAAACATGTGGGCTTTATGGTTGGACAGGCCTGAGTCTGAATCCTGGCATTGCTATGGACCAGCTGGGTGGCTTTAGGCAAGTTACTCTCTTCAAGTTTCAGTCTCCTGTTTGGGAAATGAAGCTAATAGTGACTATCTTATCCCTTTGCCAAGAAGATTAAATGAAATAATACATTTAGCAGTTCACAGTATATAGCCAGCACTCAAAAAATGTTAGCTACTATTGCTATTATTACCATGATTACTATTATTATTCCTGGCCAGGTATGATTAGCTTGCCAACCAAGCTCCCATTCTTTTAAGTGATGATAGAAGCTTCCTCCTGACATGAACATCTTCTCCCTGCTGTCCCTTCCTGAATGAGGACACTGGTCCAGGTGCTGTCGAATGGTATTTCAGGACATAGGAAATGGCAAGAAATTATTCCCTCCGGGAACCAGCTATCCTCTCCCACAAGGTAGACCACATGGCCTGTGCTGATTTAGGGAGATGAAGAGGGTTTGAGCCCCTGGCCCCTCCTCTCATTTCTGCTGCCCTGGCTAAAATCTATTTTTGTCAGCTTTGTACTCCCCTGAGCTGAGATATTTGGCTTCAGGGAACAGCTACTCCAGGGGGGAGAAAAACCCCATAACCTCTAAGCCTCTTTCTAAAATCAATTGCAAGAGTGGTTCTGCTGCTCTGGCACCTTTGTGTGCTCCAGCTGGGAGACCAGCTGTCGAGATGCTGGGGCCGAGGAGCTGGGCTGAGACATGCACAACCCCCCTACCTCCGGATGGGGAGAGGAACACATTTTCTCCCAATCCAACTGTCTGGAGGTGGCCTGAGAGCTCCAGGGACAGGGCCAATGTGGACACAAACCCACATGTGAGCCATCCTCCTACCTGGTACCTACAGGCCATGTCAGGAAGTGAGCTGCTCAGAACTGCCCCTATTAGAGTCAGCCAGGCCACAGAAATCCTTTCTTGCTGCCTCTCCAGCGAACAGCTGGGGAGCTAAGGCCAGAGAGGAAGGCAGTCTCTGAGCCCTGAATAAGGCAAAGCCACAGCTCCTGGCCTCATAGTGACCTCCCTGGGGGACTCACTGCCTGGGCTGCTCAGCCAGGTCATCTGTTGCCTAGAGTAACAGCCACATCTGGCTGCACCAGCGCCCCTCTCCAGCTGTCTGGTTGGTCCCTGGTCCCACTCTGTTTACTGCCAGCATTGCCTTCCTGTTTGTTTTCTTACGGGAAGAGCCAGAGGGGCCAGGCAGGGCCACAGCGATTGAATAGCCCTTCTGAAGAGCGGACTGTTATTCCAACAGCTCTGGAATGTCTAGAAGGATGAAATGGAACTGCTGTTTGCAGGAATGGGGAGTGATCTGGACCTGGCTTTAGCGCTGTGTATATTATGAGGTCAGAATTCTTAAACAGTACCACATCCCAGATTTCAAAGCATGTGTGCATCATTTTCATGCTTGCTTCTCCCCATGCTCCTGAGAGGTTAAGGCTGAAAGATTTCACAGCTACCACAGCCCATAGATGATCAGCTGAGGATCAACCAGTCAACTGAGCAGCCTGGTCACTAGTTCTCACTCTTCCATCTTGAATCAAAGTTTTGGAAACTGCTTTAGTTCCATGTTCCTGGGCCAGATACAACTGACAGAATGAGATTTACTGTATGTATGATGCATAAAGTACCTCAACATTTATGGGGCTTCCAAATAGAGGGTCACATCAGTCTACACACATCTTTGTACAAAGCAGACAAAGGTTCCCGTTGCATACCTCATTTTGCTTCCAATGTTAAAAAAATTGTTGTGATATCTTGGTTTTGCTAGCACAAGATACCTGATTGCTGGGAAACTATGGTAATTCATTTACAAAAATCTGCAATGTGCACAACATGAAGGGAACTGCTAGAGTGGTGCAATGCATCACCTGTACAGCAGTACGTGGTGGCCTGGGGCGATGGCACAGCACCACCTCCTATCTCAGACCCTTCCCAAATGGCCCTGTCCATGCCTTTGACTCTCCTTTTCCATTATCTGAATAGCTGGCTCAGCCAAGGATGGAGAGCTTGTGGTGACCCACAAACTCGGGGAGCAGATTGAAGGGGCCCTTTGCTAGGCCCTAAGTGCCTCCTTCACCTTCCCCAGGACGAGGAAATGGAGAGCAGCCCCAGGGTAGAATAGGAGCTCAGGCTGACATCTGCTTGGAACAGGAATAGTAGGGCAGGAGGCCGGGAGCTGCTCCTAGCAGTGTAGGTGGGCAGTGTTGAAGGAGTGGTAGGGTGTAGAGTGCCAGCCAGTGTGGAGGAATGTAGGGAGAGCAATAAATGGGGCACAAAGCCAAATGTGTCCAGAAAGCATTGAGACTCTACTCCCAGGGTCTTTCTCTAAGCAAGGAAAGGGATATCCTAACTAACTTCTCTAGATGGAGAACATGACAGTGGAGAATAGACTCCTGGATATAATTCCCCTCCACAGGCTGAAGACAGAACTATCAAACTGCTGGATACCCCTCACCAGAATCTCTCCACATAAGAGAAAAAAGAGAGAAGACCCTGGGGGTTTAAAATTTATTTCCACCTTCCTTTAGGAACCAGAAAGCTTTGCTCCCCCTTCTCCTCACTCACCCCACCATCCCTCCCTCCATCCATCTGGGCCTTCACCCTTGTCACTGCCTCTGGGCTCATTATCTGCCCACTGATATTCAGAATGATTTCATTAACGTCATCGCAAATGCAGTCATGAAGAACTTATTAAGGAAGTCTGAACTGGCCAGGGCTTCCCACAAAGAGCCAACTTAAATACCAAGCAAAATACCCATTTTCAGTGTCAAAGAAAACCCCAAATGCACAGGGTCGAAGAAATATTGTTGCTCCTGGTTGATGCGGAGGGCGCTGCCAGAGAAGCTGCAAGAAAATTATTAATATCTATTTTTGGGAAACATAGATTAAAAATAAACAGCCATAGTTGAGGGCAGACATGTGACGATGGAGCAAATGTGAAAAGCAAGTGCAAGGATGTTCAGTCACAAATTTTGAGCCTGAATGATCAAGCTTTATTTGTTCTCTGTATGGCTCATAATTTTAACCTTTTATTATGCAAAACAACCAGTTTGGTTTTACATTGCCAAAGGAAGCTTGGATGATTAACAGTTCACATTTGTCAATCATTTCATCTATGAAAAGGTGGGCTAGCCTGAAAGATTTTTTTTATTTTCAACATTTTGGACGTGGAGAGATGGGCACCCAAAGTCAGCATTCTCTCCCAAAAGCTGATGCAGGGAAAAACTTATGATGGGGAAGGAAGATATGGAGGATGACCTAAGATAACGGGGAAGAAACCTTCCCTGAATGTCACTGCACAGCCTTCAGCTTCCAGAGGTGCAGGGTGGGGGCTGAGCTGCCAAGCAGAAGGGTTTCGTCCTCCTTGCTCCTTGGGAGCTCTCCAGGGTCCTGGACGGCCTCTGCCTGAAAGTGTCCGACCTACTGGACCCTCGGGCCATCAGCTGGGCTGTAGCCTCTGCCTTCCTGGCTTTTATACTCCAGATACCAGGTATACCTAACATGAACAGCCTGCCAGTATCTGCATCCTCTGCAGTCTTACACAACGTGTGAAAGCAGCATGGTGTCGTTGAAAAGAAGCTAGATTTTCAAATGAGACATGGGTTTGAATCTCTGTTCTACCACTCATTATGTGAGTTGAGAAAGCTATCTCTTCTCCTTGAGGTTCAACTCTCTTTCTGTAAAATTAGATAACAGCATTAACCTTTTAGGGCTATAAAATTTTTTAAAGTTGGTGAATATAAAATACTTATCTGTGTCTGACGTAAAGCAGGTCTCAATAACAAATGCATGACATTATTATGCTCGTTAGCTTCCATGCTGTCCCTGGGCTGCTTTAGCAACCTGGACTGGTGACCTCATTCCCTGTTCACGAGTTAGGGCTCAGTGGTTGCAAGCAACAGAAAATGGTCATGGACTTATGTAAAAAAGGGGGGAGGAGGGAGGGTTACATTACAAAGACATGGTGGTATCTAATGGAAGCCAAGAGTCTGAGTGTACCACACCTTCGTAGGGTGGTAAATTGAGAGTGGTGAGGTCACCAGGACCCATCGCCATCTCCCATCTCTGTTCCTCTCTGTTATCTCCTTCTTCCATCTGTGGGCAATTGTCCTGTTCTTGGCAGAAAATGCCTCCAGTGTTCATGAGTATTCAGTTTATAGGTCTAAATAGATACTGGCTCCATTTTCTCAGTTCTGATTATTGTTTATTGGAAGAGAAAATAAGATTGGGTCTGTTTGGAATGACCCCTGATTAAAACAAGCCAGGATTGGGGCAGGTCACCCAACAGGAACATGGCTACTGGTCTTTGCCAGGAGAGACAGGGTGGACACACATCCACTATGGTCACCCGGGTTTCCAGTGCAAACCACCTTCAGGTACTGGTTGATGTATAAAAGCTGCTAAATTTTTTGATAGATAGATAGATAGATAGATAGATAGATAGATAGATAGATGATAGGATTTTGGAAGTGATAGAGGCAAAGGTGTGTCAGTCACATATTTTCAAAATGTGTTTTTCTTGTCATCAGACTCACGGGGAATAAAAAGCTAATGGTCTTGTCAGAGTGAGACTTACCAACACTATTCAATAACTTTCACTGTGTGGGGCCAGGGTAGGAAACATTGAAGACATTGATCGGCTTTGCCCAGAAGCCCCAGAGGCCTGCCATCCTATGTGCCTGGCAGCGCAGGAGGTTAGAGTGACCAGGGCCCAGTGGTTTCCCAGCCTGTGTGTTAGAGATAATGTGACCCTGAAGAAGATACTCTTGACCAAGAAGCACTGCCATATATAGAGAAGAACCTAGAATCTGTCTCCATATAGCCTGTTCTAGAATATATGTCCAGCCTCAAAGGGCTTAACTGTATGACCTCATTCTCCATGCTCTTGGGACCCTTCTCTGCATTCTTTTCCCTACCAACACGTCCTAACAGCCTCACCACAGCCTCTGTTACCTGTCTAGGCAGTGCTTCTCAATTTAGCCAACCATCAGAATCATGTAGAGAGTTTAAAATATGAAGTTCCTTAGACCACCCACCCTGCCCCCGACAAACACACTCTGCTCTCAGGGACTGTTCTGAAAGCTGGGGGTGGGGAGATGCGGAGGAACTTATTTTTAAACAGCTTCCCTGGGTGATTTGGATTTACATCAGCCTTGAGAGCTCTGAACCAGGGTAAATAGTCTCTTAGCAAAATGTAAGTTAAGGCTCTATTATGCTAAGCCTGGGGGTAAAGGCTTTAGATATGATTTCTATGAACTGCCTCTGCTTCACTCCTCAAAGAGAAAAGAATGGCTTTCTTGTGTGCTGCTCTGGCAAGCTTGCCAGAGTGCAATGCCTTGGGGACTGCCAGGTTGATCAACAGAAGGATTGCTTCTGTACCATAAAGGGTGATGCTCCATCCTCCCAAGAGCCCTCAGAAGAATGTTACCCACAAGCCTGCAATCAGAGAAGAACAGTGTTTTAGTACAAGACAGCTACACAAATGCCCATGGGACAGTGGTGCAGGGACTGGCCTGTGATTACAGGGCCATACTCCACATTGAGCCACTGTTTACATAATCCAACAGTCAGGACTAATTGCTAAGGGCCAACTGGTAATGGGAAAGTGAGAGCCGCCAGCCTGGCTAAGAGGGGCAGAGAGGCTTTGGAGCTGGGTGGGAGAGGGCAGCTGGACCAGAAGCAGAGAATACGGAAGAGCTTGACAGGACAGGGAAGCTCGGAGGAAACGGAGGGCTAAATCAGAGGGAGCAGGGAACTAGACAGAAAACACTAACTTCTCAGGAAGTCTAGGAGAGAAGGATACTGGGCAGAAACAAGCTGACCCCAGCTGGCCTACAGAAGCCTGTAGACTTGAGTAATTTCAGGGGAAATTTCAGGAGAAGAGCTCAGAGCTCTCCAGAAATAGAGAATTTGGCCTTAGCTGCAAACTTGCCTCTAACAAGCTGTGCAACCGTGGACAAGCTGCCAAGCCTCTCTGGGTCTCGGTTTCTCCATTAATAAAATGACAGACCAGGGGTCTGCCCAGAGCAGTGGGTCTCTAGATTCTGTTTCAGCTCTGAGACTGGCTGATGTTGCTCAGATCTCCCACATTGACGGGACCACCCCTAACGACTGACTAGGAGGAGGGAAGATGGGGGCAGCCTGGGAGGGAGCCATGGAGGTGGGGAGCCCCGAGGGGCGTCATGGCCATCTGGAGAGCAGAGGGGACTAAAGCATAAGGAGACCTGAGGCCAGGCCAGCGCTCCCATTGTGGGCTTCTCCACACAAGCCCCACCCCGAAGATCTCAAGGAACCCCACAGAGAGGGATCACTACTTCTAGTGGCAGAAGGGAAACCCTAACTCTGCACATGATCAGGTTACACAAGCCAACCGGGGCATCGGGCTTTTTGCTCTGGGCTGGAATGGCCCCATGGCAGTGTGGTGACTGGTGACACCGGCAGCCACCCATGCCTTTGATGGATGAAGAGCAGGTGTTGAATTACAACTTCCTCGTGCAGTCGGCTTGGTAGCTGTGGGGTCTGTGTCCATGTGTGGTGGGGAAACAGGAACCGCAACAGTTATTTTATCAGGGACAATTTAATCTAGAGAACTGCTTAAAGCCATACTGGATGGGAAAGAGAGTGAATAACTACAAACGCAGCCCCCCTCCCCCAGGCAGGAGCACAGGAAGAGCGGGGGGCACCAGAATGTGCGCGCTTGGAAGCGGGGCTGCAGTGGGAGGAGCGGGCGGCCGGGCATCTGCTGCCCCCCTGATGTATCTGAGCAGGCGCAGGGAGGCTGGTTCTAGAAGCATGCCGGAAAGGCTAGAAACTGGAACCAACTTCTGCTGCCGGGATGCAGGACCTTTGTTAGGGCGAGACTGACAGGAACAAGAAACAAATTGAGAAGGAGCAAGCGCCAGTTCCTTCCTCCTCTTGCCTTCTTGTCTCTTTCCAGCCTCCCCAGCCAGGGCACCACAGAGTTGAATGTACAAGAATGGGGTCGGGCCGGGTGACCCTATAGGGCCGTCTGTTTGGCAGCGTTGAGGCCACGGCAGTGGGGGAGAATTCAGGGGGCCCGGAGGGGGCAGTGTGAAAACTCAGCTAAAGCTTGCTGTGGTGTGATGCCTCAGCCTGTGTGCCACAGCCCCCCAGGCTTTACCACTCGGCCCAACCTCCTGCCACCAGCACCGCAGCCTCCTCTTCCCACCTCCCGAGTGTGAGCAGTGGTGGGATTGGCATCCCTGTTGCCTTGCTCCCAGGTACGCTGATGCTGAGGTGCCTGTCTACACCACTTCCAGCAGAGCTGGTCCCCCCTCCTGTCTTCCAGCCTCCCTTGCCCACCCTCACAGCAGTGTTGCCTGGGATCCTCTCCTGAGCCTCATCACCCTCATCTGAGGGATTGAGGCCCCCCCAGAAATGGTGAAAAGGAGGCGAGCCTCATGTTCAGACAGGAGCTGGCCCCACTAGAGGACCGGCCAAGGACGATGTGTGGGCACCGGCCTCACCCTCTGCAGGCGGCCCCAGAGGCCCCCACGGGAGGCGCCCACAGCCAGGCTGCCCTTTGGAGTCTGGCCTGACGCTCAGGCTTGAGGTTTCTCTGAGCGGGGCTGCGGCTGTGCTCTGGTTGGTATGTTTTCCCCGAGACTCCGTCACACCCATATCTACATGACACCCGGCCCTTTGAGCTCCTAGCATACTTCTGAAAAGGGAAAAATCTAGGTCAGACAGTCACCATGCAAGCAAGGTTTCAAAGGACTTTCCATTCCCCAAGCCCTTCCCTTTGAACCTGGCCAAAACTTTCCTCCTAGGCTGATATTTCTTCCTCGGAATGATAGCCCAAAGGTGAAAAATGCAGGGCAGCATTCACCGCAAGTGGGTGGAGTTGTTTTTTCGTCTGATGAGTAAGCGAGGAAAAGTACTGGCGGCCCAGGCTGGCAGCCCAGTCCTGCCTGGGACCGCTCGGCTCCGTGCCAAGGCCTCGCCAGTCGCTCATGCCATGGGCTGCCACTCGGAGAACTTCCCTCGTGGAACCACAAACTGGTTAAAGTCACCACCCTGGTCTTTCCTCCTCATGCCTCCTGATGTGGCCCTCCACAGAGCTCAGGTTCAGTGATGTGTCCTGGCTGCACGGGGCCGGAGGCCAGTGCCAACACTTGTGTCACCACCCTGGGTCTCGTCCCTGTACCTTCAGGTCATCCAGGTCCACATGCCTTGGGGCCCTGGCTCAGTTGGCCAATTCAGGCTAATTCCTTTCTGGGGGACTTGCCCCAGTAGCAGATGGAGTGACCACACATTGTTCTCTCTGGGTGTATGATGGGGGGCATGGGAGTGAAGGGGGGCTTTCTTCCTCTGGGACCTTAGGAAGTGGAGCACAACTCAAAGGAATAACCGCATGGACGTCACACCTCTGCCCCCGCAGCCATCAGCTGCTCCTCAGCATCCAGAGGAAACAGGGCTTTGGAGCCTCTTGGCCAGTCCCAAAGGAGACCAGAGAAAGCCCTGGAGCCTGCTGTCCCCACCAGCCCAACTCCATGGAGAAAGGAGGCAGATAGTTGGTGCTGTGGCCACTTCTTCAAGAGCTGAGGGCAGCGCTGCTGTAGACAGACCCACTGCCCATCTGGATTCTGAAGCAGGGCTGTCCTACCAGTTTGGAGAGCTAAAGGGAAGATCCACAGAACGGGCCCCAGAACCACCCTCCTCCACGTGAAGTCCCTCTTCCTGGTACTGTCAGAGTTTGATGTGTTCCAACAGAGGAAGATCCTTTGCTTTCTAGTTTTTCTTTCATTCTCGGTGTACAGTAACAAATGTATAGATTCACATACCCGTCACGGCAGTCAGGATACGGGACAGTTCCATCGCCCCCAGGACTCGTAGACATACCCTCCTTTCACCATAAAACTCGGCAACTGCTGACCTCCTGCCAATGAACAGAAATAAAAACAAAGTCCGGGAATGAATTATATGGCAAGTCAGAGTGATTGTGTGCTTCCCCCCAAAGCACCAGGTGTGTGTAAGGTAGAGAACACTTCAAGCGAGGCTTCAGGTAGACCTGGGAACATGAACACCTGCGGGGAGAGATTGGGCTTTGTCACGGGAGAAGTGGGTCTTAGCATGGACTGAGCTGTGTGCCTGTTGGTAGGTTGCTTGGCTTTCCTGAACCGTGGTTTACTGGGACTGATGCTTCCAGGTTGGATAAGGGTGTTTCGATTGTGGTGAGTATCCAAAGAAGGTCTAACTAAAGGCTTAGGTCCCAAGTGTAGCCTACCTGCAAGCCATCCTGGAGGAAAGAACCCCTCTTGAGATATTGAGGAAAAGTTACTTTCTAGCCATGTGCAATCCGTGTTTCCCAGCTGACAAGTCTCTGGTGGTGTGAGAACAATTCCTGGACATAAGAGCCAAGGAACAGATCTGATCCAGAGGAGAGAGCTCCACTCTGGCAAAAGTGGTGAATAAATTTGAACTTTCTCTCTGGACCACCATGACGCCTCAGCTCTTCCTCACCTCTCTAGGTTTGGACTCTTGGAATCTAAGCCTCCACTCCCCCACTCAGCAGCAGAGAGGTCCCCAGAGCAGATGATCAGAAGATCATCGTCCCCTGAGCCACTTTCTGGCTGGCTGGCCATGGACAAACCCCTCAACTTTACCAGCTTCACTTTCATCATCTGTAAATGGGGGTGACAACAGCCTCAATCATGGGGCTGCCCTAAGCATCAAATGAGCCAATACCTGTAAAGCCCTTATCATGGGCCTGGCACACACCAAGTTTTCAGGAAAGGTCATTTTGTTTGTTGCTCTGTTGTTCTTTATAGTTTTTTAAATTCAAGGAAGGATGCTGGACCTCAGTTCCCAAAACTTTCTCCCAGTTCTGGTGTTGGTTAAAAAAAAGTAGGTCCTACTTGAGCATTCTGGAAATCTAAAGTTAGGCAAAACTGATTTCCTGGAAACAAGGTCTACCCTGGAAAAAGGGCCAGTGCTGGCCTCATTTTTTCCACTGGACCCGAAATGATGTTAGCATCAGTTTTGTTGACTGTAGACCAGAAATTCTCAAGCTCCTCATCACAGGTGGAAGGAGTCAAGTCAAGGGCTTCTGGAGCTGTACAGAGAGCCAGGGAAGCCTGGGTCCTCATCCTGCCTGCAGATCTGTCACTCATACCCTCTCAGGCCCACAGTCAATCTCCAAATTCATGTTTTAAGTCATGGAGGTTTCTTCCTGGTCTTGGCCACATGCAGCGAGGGGACGCTCGACCCCCTCCAACTCGTAAATGTACAAGCAGACTCCATTTTGCCTCAACAGGTACCTGAAAACTGCATAATAAAATGGATTGTTTTAAAGCAGCACACATTTTCCCAGAGGCCCGGGGTTGTAATTGGTGGTTACTGGTCTGATCAGTGGTGACTTAACAGCAAATTTATACCAACAACAACGTCATAAAAGCAAATACTGTATGTCTCTGTAATCGCTTACAATACTCCAGCTCTGCTCCAAGTCCTATAAAATGGGCATAAATATACTGAACACTTCATTACATGAAGGGAACCAATGGCCTATACGCAATATATGTGCAGCTATAAAAAACACAACCATGTCATAAATTTGAACTAAAACCAATATTCCAAACTTAATGGACATCAATTAAATATTTAATTAATGCCCATTTTCCCCACTCGCTTTGAATTCCAAATGAATTTGGGAAGGATGATTTGGGGAGTTCGGGTCTCTTTTAAAAACCACCCAGGGAAATCTGCATGGTTACTTTTGTCCCTTAATATATGAAGGTCCTAGAGGAGACAGCAGCAGCAAACTTCACGAGTGAGTGAATCAGTGAGTGAGAGGCAGTTGTTAAGAATGGTGTTAATCCCACAGAAGAGCCAAAGGGCTGCCCCCACCACATGCCCCCCGCCTCCTCCACTTCTGAAGAAGAAGCTGATCCGCCCAGCTACCTGGCCACCGAGCTAAGGGAGGAAAGTGGTTTTATGGAGTTGCCACAGGAGTGCTGCAAGGGAGCACTGGTGTCAGAATGGTGTCGAATGCAGAAGTCTGGGCCTCACCCTGAAGACCCACTACACCGTGTCTGGGACAGGGCCTAGGAACCTGCATCTCAACCTGCCCCTTGGCAACTCCGGTGCACACCAGTGTTTGAGAATCCCTCCACAGGGGTCACTCTCATCTCACCCCACTCCCGGCCACACAGACCCCCACTGCCGCCCCCTCGACAGCAAACCTGGGTATGAGGGCCCTCCTCATGGCCATTCTGTGACTACTCTGCCTTCCCTGCAGGCCTCTGCTGTCATTCATTGGGGGTGCATCTTTCTCGACCTTTTTAAAAATGCATTTGCATGCCCACCTACCATTTGAAGTTCTTCTCATTTACACAAATGGCATCATGCTACCGTATTGATACAGAACTTGCTTTTTTCACTTTTCAAAATGCCAGGCAACCACTTCATGTCAGTGCCTACAGAGCTGCCTCATTGTTTCTCTCTCTCTCTCTCTCTCTCTCTCTCTCTCTCCTCGCATTGTATAACAAGGCTCTGCCACGGGCTATTTCGTTACTCTCCTGCTGAGGAACGTGTAAGTGGCCCCCCTCCCTCGTTCTGGTCACTAGCCAGGTTTCTTTGCACAAGCCTTGGTTTCATTCATACTCTTTCTATTGATGGGCACTTGCAGGCCTAGGAAAGGAAGGAAGCCAAGGCTCTGAGGATCGCTCCCGGCAAGGAGCGCAGCACTTTAATGAAAATCTTCCAATGACAACCAGGACCTTACTTAGCTCATACATTAGCTTTTCTCACTAACTTGCCTATGCCTTAATGGAGGGTCCTTATCACTTGAGACCAGGAATAACCCCCAGGTGTGCTCCCATTTGTGCTACCACATTGCTCTTCCTAGCTCACCATTTGATGGTGCCATTCCCCTACTAAGCCTGTGGGATGGGCTGCAGCGTCTGGTCCTCACCTTTCCAGCATTATCCCCTTATGGGGCCCTTCCACTGACCTGCTCCAACCCACCCGGAGTCTCCCCTCTCTCAGTCCCATGCGGGAGGTTGTTGGGGGATGCCTTCCCACCCAGTGTGCATCCCCCTGGATAACCTACCTGCTCCTCACACCCTACACGCGCGCGTGGCTCCCTCTTCCAGAAGACCCCCTCACGTTACTCCCTCCAGCCTTCGCACTCCCCCTAAACACTCACATATGTCCCCTCCTGTTGGGTTCCTGGCTCTAAGTAGTGCTACAGCCAGCAGCCTGCACGCCTCCTCTGCCCAGCTGGATCGCCAGCTCCTCAGGCCCGCGGTTGCCCCTGCGCTGTGGACATTAGAGGCCCTAATCCAAGGCTCCTCGGCCAGCGAGCGTGGACTACAAGGATGCAGGTGCCTACCCCCTTCTTGCCTTCACGTGCTCCCTGCGTGATGTAGAGCTTGCTGCGTTTTCTCCACAAGTCAACATGACACTCTTAGCTGACTGCTAGAACTAGCTGTGCAGAGGCCTCGGAATGTCTGAAACAGGACATAAACCTGTCCTGGTCCCAGCGTCTGTGTTCTCTGATTCAGCCTCTCTCAGCTGTGGGTTCTAAGGCTCTCAGCCTGCTGGGTCAGCCTCCCCCAGGTACTGGGCTAGCCCAGAACGCATTCAATGAATGAGGAGGCCCTCACTCCCTGAGGGCAGTATTCCCACCTTGGGGTACCCAGGCTTTTGCTCAGATGGAATGGCGGCCCCACCAGAGTTTCTGATTCAGAAGGTCTGTGGTGGAGCCTGATAACTGGTACTTCTAGTAAGTTCCCAGATGATGTTGAAACTGCTGCTCTGGGGAACACACTTTTAGAACCACTGCCTTAAACGGCATTGGAACCAGTTCCTGCTGCCCTGATTTTGGGAGAGATGAGTCTGAGGGGAATCCCAGTTTACTTTATGTCCATCACCAAACTTGTTCTCTTTTTGCAGCTGTTTATATACAGCTGACAGGGAAGGTTCCTGTCAGGGCTGGTGGCCGGCAGCCTGGCTAAGGGTAGGAGGGCAGCTTTGCAGGATTGTGACAGGAGGTGCTGCAATTGACCACCAGCAGCAGAATCACCTTAGCTTGAATCTCCCTCCTCTTCCCTGGCACAGGCTATCTATCCCCTTTATTCCTGTGCTTTGTGTCCTTGGGAGGGTCACAGGCCACTTTGCAAATCTGATGAAAGCAATGGGTGCCTGCCCCTAGAAAAGCATATATACAGACAATTTTGCATTTAGGGGAGACATCATAGATGCTTCCCAGAGCCCACCATGGATCTCAGGTCAAGGACTCTGCTCTAACTCAGTGATTCCTAACTTTAATAAGATGTCACCTGGGAACTTAAAAAATATAGATGCCCAGAAACACCACAGCCACCACCACCACCACCACCACCACAGAGATTCTGATGCAATCTGTCTGGAGTAGGATGGAGGCTCAAGTGTTTTTTCAGGTGTGGCCAAGTTGAAAACACTGCAATTTGCCTCCTTGCCTTCGACCAGCCCTTCCTTCCCTTTCCATTCTGCCTATACCCTTTTTAAGGCCCTTCTGCTTAGTGAGGCCCTGGGGCCAGTCCTGAGCCCCTGTTGTTTGCTATGATGATTATGGGTTGGATGGGATGGCTTGGTGTCTGCGCAGGGTCACCTCTCTTCAATTATCATCCTTACAAGGGTTCATGGTCAATCTCTAGGCTGTAACCGTATCTTCTCTGAGAGGGCATCTGGAGCAGTCAACCCCATCCTTCCCACCTGGGAACATCCGTATGCCCCATTAACTGGGCAGCTCCTTCCCACTTAGATTCAAATCAGCACTAGAAGGAGCTGCTATTCTATCCTGTCTTCAGAAACAATTAAGATGAAAAAGTATCTCAAGCAACCACATGGAAAGGTCGGCTCAGCGCAGGGTGTTCACGTGCCTATGAGAATCACAGTGGCAAAAAAAAAAAAAAAAAAGAATCACAGTGGCAGGGGTAGCATCCCAGGAGGGTACTTTAAGACTTCCAAGATGCAGGACTCCATAATCAATACTTGGAGACAGCATAGGCGATTGTAAATTGATTAACTGAAGCGCTTAAATAGAACAATCACAGTCTAATTATCGCCCATCACTGACTCGAGGTATACTCTGAAGTTATTAAAAAAAAATCTGTGGTTTCTCTCTCCTCCTTCTGAGGAACCGAGCAGGAAGAAGTAGAGATTGGGGGTGGGGAATCAGGGGGAGAAGAGGAACAGTGAGCCAGCTTTTGTCCCTTGCCTAGGCAGCTGGGGTTTCTGTCCGCCCAGAATCCTTTCCCCTTTGTGGTACCAGCACTTCAACATTCCTTTTGAGGAATTAATCCTCCCATTCTGGGATGCCTTGGTTCCACTTCCAAACTTCCTACTTCTCACCACCACCTCCTCATCCCTTAGCATCATCTGCCCCAGTCAGGCCTTCACTGGTTGAATTTCAACTTGATGGGATATGACCTGAGGCCACTTTACTGGCAGAAACTTGAATCCCCTGTCCTTTAGTTCTGGCTACTAACCAGGTCCCCTGCACTGTTAGCCTGCTATCAGCCTGGATTATTCAGCTTTTCTTGTATCCTTGCAATAAATTCTCTTTTTCTATTTTTTGTTTTTGTTTTTGTTTTTGTTTAAATTAGCCAAAGTTGGTATCCATTGTTTCTAGGTAACACACACTAACTAACTTATCCAAGTCACCCCAAAGGGTCCTACTAGGAGAGATCTGAAGTGTGATGGATAAAAAGCCATATCCTGTGTCTTCTATGAGGGCAAGGTAGGGGCACGCAAGCCACTCCAGGGCTATCCTGAGTGTAGGCACCATGCAGGTCAGGGCCAAATTGAATGGGTACAAATACTGTAGATATGGCCAAGTTCAGTCATATCAGGGGTGAGGGCCATGAAGCCAACAAACTGTGGAATGGCTGCTTTCCAGCAATCAGAGGTGACAACAGCAATGGGGCAGCTGCTCCATCTTTGCAGAGCTTGGTCCTCTCACAGCAAAAATTTCCATCTCTGCTAGTGTTATGGTTTCCTGCAGTTGCCGCAACAAATTACTATAAAACATGGCTTAAAACAACAGAAATGTATTACCTCAAAATCTGGAGACCAGAGGTCTGATATCAAGGTGTTGGTAGGGCCATGCTCCCTCTGAAGGCTTCAGGGGAGAGTCCTTTCTCAATTTTTCCAGTTTCTGGTAGTTTCAGGAGTTTCCTAACTTCTAGCAATATAACTCCAGTCTCCAATTTCATTTTTAGGTGGTCTTTTTTCCTGTGTTCATGTGTCTCAACTCTCCCTCTCCTTTCCTTTATAAAGACATTAGTCATTGGATTTGGGAGCCACCCTAAATCTAAGATGATCTCATTTCTATGTCCTAAATTGCATTTGCAAAGGCCCTTCTTCCAGACAAGGTCACCTTCATAGATCCTGGGAGTTAGAACTTGGACATATTGCATTTGGGGCCACTATTCAATGTACCACAGCTGGTATCTAAGAATGGCATCCAGCCCTGCCTACCCCTACCCTCCATCAGAAAGCAGTCTGAATCCCATGGGAGAGTCAACACTGGGGGAAGTCTGGTTGATGAAGAGGCCAGCAAAGTTAGAATCAGTCAGGAGCAACCTAGACATAATGGTTAGGAGTATGCCATAGGTCAGAATATACCGTAGGCCAAAGATTATAGGATTAGCTGTCAATACGGCTAGATTCCATATTCACAGCATGGTAATATAGCAGATGCTTCTTATGCACCATGCCACATCCCCACAAGGTGGTTAATGCCCCAAAGGTAACCTCCACAATTGAGGACACAATTGGAGAAAGAGTAAGAGTTGATAAATAAATGCCCTAAATGTAAGAAGACTCCAGAAAAAGTAGAGAGAAGAAGGCAAGCCAGCTAGGGACTTTGGAAACCAAGGAATGACATGACATTGAGTTCCTTGAGTTTTCTTTTTGCCTCATATATCCCAGACTTGTTACTGAAGAAGCCAACAGCTTGGCAGCACCAACAGACACAGACCACAAAAGCCCCAGCAAAAGCCAACTCTCTCAGCCAAAGGATCAGGAAGCCTATCTAGACAGAAAACTTTTAGACAATGACTGCTCTACTTCAGGAAATACCATAGAAAAAAACTCACTGTGGCACCATTCCCCCACAACCTGAGAAACACACACATGCACCCACATCAGCAAAAGCCAAGTAAAGAGTCCAGATTTCCACCCTTACCAGGCTGTAACAAATACCTAATCCCCACCCAGACACAGGGTGGTATAATAATAGAAGGTTGAGCAGGGAGCTGAGACTTGCATCTCTACTGAGTGGAGGCATGTTAAGAAATCTTCAGGGAAAAAAAAGAAAGAAAATATAAAGAAAAGCCAAAAAAATTTTGGAACAGAAAAATACAATAATATTTTCAGCTATTACTTCTTCAAGTATTTTTTCAATCCTGCCTTCATTTTCCTCTGCTTCTAGGACTCCAATGACATGAATGATGAATATTAGATCTTTCATTATTGTCCTGCAGTTCCCTGAGGCTTCATTAACTCTTCTTCTTCTTTCTTTAATTCAATTTTTCTTTATGTTGTTCAGATTAGGTCATTTCTATTTTTCTATCTTGAATCCACTGATTCTTTCCTCTGTCATTTCCATTTTGTTCTTGAGTTCACCCACTGAGATTTTAAATTGAAGAAGTAACGGCTGAAAATGTTCCAGATTTAGCAGAATGAGTAAACCTATAAATTCAAGATGAACAAACTCCAAACAGGATAAACCCAAACAAATTCATACTGAGATACATCATAGTCAGACTTCTGAAAACGAAAGGCAGAAAAATCTTGAAAGCAGAGAAAGAAAAATGTCCTTACCTATAGGGGAAAAGCAGTTTGAATGACAAGGGATTCATCATCAGAAACTAAGGAAGCCCAAAATAAATGACACATTTTCAAAAAAGAAAAGAAATGAAAGAAAAGAACTGTCAAGACAGAATTTTATATCCAGCAAGAAAAATTCTTCATGAATGAAAGGGTAATCAAGCCCTTCTCAGATGAAAAAAACTAATAATTTGTTGTTAGGAAGTCTATCCTAAAAGAATGGCCAGCAATTCTCTAAAAAACAGAGAGAAATGATCAAAAGAAAGCATTTTGAAATATCAGGAGGGAAGAAAGAAAAACAGAAAAATAAAAGATGGCTAAATACCTATTTTCTTCTGTTCTTGAGTTTTCTAAGCTATGTTTGACAGTTGAAGCAAAATCTATTAACAGTGACTTGTATGGTTATAAATTTATGTAAAGGGAATATTTAAGACAAGTATATTATAATTGGGAGAGGATAAAAAGACAAAGGGAGATAAGGTTGCTACTGGGAAAATGGCAATAACAGTAGACTTAAAAATTATATGTTTAATGTAATACCTAAAGCAATCACTAAAAAATGGTACACAAAGAGATATTCCCTAAAGCATCATATAGATTAGGGGTGCCTGGTTGACTCAGTTGGTTAAGCCATCTGCCTTCTGCTCAGGTCATGATCTTGGGATGCTGGCATCAAGCCCCGAGTCTGGCCTCTTCTCCGTCTCCCTCTGCCCCTACCCTCAGATTGAGCTCTCTTGCTGTCTCTCAAATGAATAAATAAAATCTTTTTTAAAACCACTATAGATTAATCAAAATGGAATTCTAAAAAAAATGTTGTAGTAGCCCACAGCAAGGCAGGGAAAAGAAAGGGAGAAACAAACAAATGAAAAAAGAATTCCAGACCAAACAGAAAAGAAAAAACAAAATGACAGACTTAAGTACTTAATTGCATTAAATGGGAATGGTCTAAATACACCAATTAAAAGGTAGAGATTGATAGAGTGGATTTAAAAACATGACCCAACCACATTCTATCTACAAGAAACTCATTTCAAATATAATGACATAGGCAGTTGGAAGGAAAGGATAGGGGAAAAAAAAGATATCACTCAAGAATTAACCAAAAGAAGGCAGGGGACACCTGGGTGATTCAGTCTGTTGAGCATCTGCCTTTGGCTTGGGTCATGATCCCAGGGTCCTGGGATAGAGTTCCACATCGGGATCCCTGCTTAGTGGGAAGTCTGCTGCTCCTTCTGTCTCTGCCTCTCTCTCTATCTCTCATGAATAAATTAATAAAACCTAAAAAAAAAAAAAGAAGGCAGGAGTGCTGGCTATATTAATATCAGATAAAGTATACCGTTGAACAAAGATAATGACCAGAAACAGAGATAGGGGTTATATAATAATAAAAGGACCAATCCACCCAAAAAAGGAATCCTTAAATAAGCATGTACAAACAACAGAGCTGTAGATGTGTGAAACAAAAGCCGAAAGAAAAAAATCTATTATTTTTATAATCTACAATTATAGTTATTGACTTCGACATTCCTCTTTTGACAACTGATGGAACAATCAGAAAATCAGTAGGATATAAAATTCAACACCACCATCAGTCAACAGAATCTCATTGACATTTATAAAATACTGTACCCAATAACAACAAGATATACATTCTTTTCAAGTGTCCCTGGAACATATACCAAGATAGATCATATCCTGGGCCACAAAACAAACCTCAACAAATTTTTAAAAATTTAAATCATACAGAATGTGTTATCTGACCGTAATAGAATCAAATAGAAATCAATAATAGAAATAAAACTGGAAAATCACCAAATACTTGGAAAACTAAACAACACACTTCTAACTAACTCATAGGTCACAGAAGTCTCAAGGGAAACAAACAAACAAAAAAATACACTGACCTAAGTGAAAATGAAAATATAATATATCAAAACTTGTGAGACAGAATTAAAGCAGTGCTAAGAGGAAAACTTATAGCATTAATGCTTATATTAGAAAAGAGTAAAGCCTCAAATCAAAAATCTAATTTCCTACCTCAAGAAACTAGGAAAAGAACAAGATAAACACAAATCAGAAGAAGGAAATAATATGGATAAGAGCAGAAACTGAAAACAGAAAAACAATGGAGAAAATTGATGAAACAAAAAGTTGGTTCTTTCAAAAGACTAATAAAATTGATAATCTTCTAGCAAGAAAATGACAAGTAAAAAGAGATTTTTTATTACAAATTACCGATATCAGGAATAATCAGGGAATATAACACCTATAGACATACATCCTGTCAGATATCGAAAGAATAATAAGAGAATACTGTGAACAACTCTACACAAATAACTTTGACAACATAGGTGAATTGGACCTCCAGGTAACATCTTATTTAATGATGAAAGGTTGAATGCTTTTCCCTTAATATTGGAAACAATCCAAGACAAAAATATCCAATATTGGGAGTACCATAAAATGCAATAGGACAAGAAAAAGAAACAAAAGCATCCAGACTGTAAAGGGTGAAATAAAACTGTCCCTATTCACAGATGACTTACTTTTCTACGAAGAAAATCCCAAGGAGTATATAAACTACTAGAAGTGAGTTTAGCAACTTCTCAGGACACAAAGTCAATGAGTAAAAAATTATTGTATTTTTATTTACTAGTGATGATCAATTGAAAATTTAAAATGTTTAAGTGCCATTATAATATTAGCAAAATGTGAAATACTTAGGCATAAATCCAACATATATGTCATATTTGAGATCTTTAGGTCAAAAATTACAAATCATCAATTAAAGAAATCAATGAGAAATGGAAAACCATATTGTGTTTGTGTATTAGAAGGCACGATTATCTTAAAATATCACTTCTCAAACAGATGTAGAAATTTAGTGCAATTCCAATCAAAATTCTGGTGGGCTCTTCGGTAGACAAGCTGATTCTAAAATGTACGTAGAAAGACGAAGTAACTAGAATAAAACAAAACAATTTTGAAAAAGAACAAAGTTGGAGGACTCATACTATTGATATAAGACTTAATATAAAGCTATAACAACATAGGTGAAAAGGTAGGCTGTAGGCCCGTGAAACAGACCAGACTTCAGGTGACACAGCACAGAACCATGGGGAGGGGGTGTCTTGGGGTGGTGAAAGGCATTCTCCTCACTTTGGAGAGAAGGTGGCACCGTTCTATGCCATGAGAGGTGGCCGCTTTAGAAGCATCAAGAGCTAGCCCCTCTGGCTTGGATCTCAGCTTTTTTCTCAGTGAGCACTAGCCAAGAGTACTTGAAAATTTTTCAAGAAGCTTCTCAGGTAATGAACATCAATGGTGGGGGAGGGGAGGGTGCAAGGCTGGGAAAGAAGATTAAGGAAGACACTACAATTTAACCCTAGTTTATAGCCTCAATTATGAGTCCATATTGACCATCTGCTGAAAACTCCTAGATGTGAACTGGGTGAGAATTTGGTTGAAGGCAGGGGCAGAGGGTGCTGGAAGTGCTCCCTAAATAATAGAGACAAGAACCTAGAAAATGTGACCTTTCCCATTAGTATGACTCCAGTAGCACAAAGAGCCTGGGAAACTTGGATTATATTTACTTTTCTAGATTTCTTTAAGTGGCTACATAAATAGTAGATGCTCAATAAACATCTGTGGAATGAACAAGTAAATGAATGATCTTATCTACACAGATTCCACGGGTTGATGTAATTCATGTAATTCGTATAATGATATAAATATAACCCATGACTTAGGTGACTTACACTGAGAGTAGGAACTGGGTCTTTATCTCTTTGTGTCTCCACCAATTGCAGCAAAGTGTTCTCTGTACAAATATGACGGATCTCTGCCCAATATTTAGGACAAGATATCACCTTGACTTGAATGAGATGAATTCACCCTTTAGCTCTGGTTTACAAATCCCTGCCAAAGGCGCAAGGCACTGCACCAAGTTCCTGTCACACCACCTCACCATAGTGACAGTAATTCAGAGCGCTGGTGGGCAGAAGCTTATGCTCATTAATTACTAATGAGGAGAGGAAATTATTTCCCCTAAGAAGTTAAGTTTCTGCTGATATCTTGGTGGAATTCCTTTTCTCCTACTTTGTTTACTAGCTCTCAATGCTAAAAGGAGACATCGTTTATCTACATTTTTTTCTGGATAGTTCAGTCACACTTTAGAGGTCAGGCTGTCCTAAGAAAAGTGGTTTTCAGTTAATGGCTAGGAAATGAAGCTTTTCTTGTCCTTTCTGGGCAGTTTCCTTTGTGAACAAATTAACAACCTTGTATCTATTTAACTCTTCTTGGGCTGCTGGTATGTCCAGAATGGTCCAGGATGAAAAATTATCCTGCAACTCAAGATGTACTGTGAATTATGAAAGCCAGGACCAGCTCCAGGAAGAAGAGGGCCTCTGGAACCAGCTCTGGGCCCCTTCTGCCTGCCCAGAGCTGGTGGGCATCAATGACACCTGTTGGCCAACTGGTCTCCCGGAAGATCTCAGACTTCAGGCTGATGTTCACAATGGCATAGATTTTGTGGCATTGAATAGATGGTGAAATTCCTGTCACGCAGGAAGATCCTGTCAGAATCTCGATGTTGACCTGACTTCCACTCCTGGCCCAATAGTGAGGAATCCCTCCACCACCACCCTGATAATGCTCCTTAAGGATGCAGAGGTCCTTGTAGAACTCTACATAGGACAGAAGATATGGCATGAAGGGATTGCAAATCCATTTGAGAATAACTGGGATGTAGAAGACTGTGATCCCCCAAAACTTGGCCCATCATATGTGGAGGAGCCTCCTTATAACACAAGAGGACCCCAAGAGGGCTGAGCTCACCAGGCATGTCTGGGACTCTAAGGAAAAAGGCATCCATAAAAAGGCTCTAGACTCTGTCAGTGCAAGCATTTTCCAAGAGTATTATCTAGAGAATTGGTTCTCAAATGTTAGCAGGCATAAGAATTATCTGGAGAATGTGTTAAAATACAGGTGCTAGGGCCCATCCCCAGAGTTTCTGGAGGTAAGGCCTGATAACTGGCATTTCTAATGGGTTCCCAGAGGATGCCGCTGCTGCTGGTCTGGGACCACAATCCAAGAACTGCTGGGCTGAAGTGTGAGATTGCCAGGCCAGCCTCCAGTTCTGTCTGCTGTCATCTGAATCAGCCCATCAATCAGCCTTGCCTTCTGGTGGGGCTTGTCTTTCTTCCCTGCACCCCCGACCCTCACTCCGGGTGTGGCTTTTAATGCCAATGGCTCCTCACCTCACCTTCAGGATTCTGGCCTTGGTCTTGACTCAGCCCCTGCTTCATCCAGGGACTTACCCTGACCTCTGTCCCTGTGGGTTTCCACCCCCACCCTCTGGGGGCAGGCCAGGTCCTGGGAGTGCTCCACCCAGGCAGTTCCTTGCTGCCCCCTCCTGGTTCCTGGAAGTGGAGCATTGGTTACAGGAAAATTAACCCTTTGGAGCCTGTCAGTCCTAGCTTTCGAGAAAACTAATTCCTCACAAGGAACCTTGACAATATTTGCAAAGTTCTAGATCAACAAACTCAGATGCAAGAGAATACAGAACTGGTTTTAGGTCACATGTCCTTAATTGACAGCTCTGTTCCCGAACTCGTATTTCCCACTGACTGCCATAATTAAGCCCAGAGGTCATTCAGAAACGTTGACCCTGTTGATCAGAGGCAAGGAGTGGCCCCTAACCCTTAGGCCTGCAATTTGGCTCTGCCCCCAAATTGGCTAACGATATTCCTGAAGAGGCTAAGAGAAGGCGAGTCCCTGGGCTAGGGGAGGTGTTGCATGGGCTTCAAGGTTCCCAGGATAGCCCACTGAGGCCTACTGCCCTCAGGCAGCACAAGAAACTGGGAAAAGCAATGCAGTTACTTTATTCGTTGTTTTTAAAAATCCAGGAAAGCAGCGTGGAATAAGAAATATTTTTTAATTTAACTTGTCTGGTGTTGCCTGGGGACAAAGGGGTTCAATTATAGGCGGGTGAGAAGGGCAGCACAGACTTCTGGGAGCTTCCGAAGGGGCCTGGGAGGCTTCTGGGCTGTGACGCTGAGTCTTCATCCTGTCTCATTTCCTCCAGAACTTATGACTTTAATTTACCTGAATAGAAGTGTGTCCCAGCATCACCAGTGTTAGTTACTGGGACAGGGAGAGTAGGGGTTTGCAGGTGGCACTGAGGGGGAAGAGAGGATGGAAGATATTCTCAGGAGACTAGAGGAGGCCTGGGTAGGGGGAGTTTGGGCAGGGGCCTGTGACTGAGAGTGGGAGACAGGGAGAGAAAGGAAGGGAGTGAGCAGGGCGGGAGGCCCTGGAGGGCGGGGAGGGGGGAACTGATGATGGGGAGAATGCTGGTTGATGACCATCCTCAGGCGAGGACTTCAATATGACAAGCAGGGTAATGAGGTGCGAGCTTGTGTCTGGGGGAGCGGGGGCTGGAACAGGCTGAGGGCAGAGGCGCATGTTAAGCTATTGGTATCCAATCAAACTGAACGTTCAAACGTCTGTGGGAACTCAGGGCCTTTGAGCTGGGGATCCCAGGGGCAGAGGTGGACATGGGGGAGTTTAAGTCAGGTTCTCTGGCTTTCAGCAGCTTATGGGTTGCTAAAATCCTCCCTATCTACCTCCAGAACACCCCTTCCCAGCACCCCCACCCCCCACCAAAGGTATAAATCTGTGAAGAGTTAAATACTGGCTCAAGACAGCACCAGCAAAGATAAAAAAAAATTCCTAAAAAAAAAAAAAAAAAATTTCCTAAAAGCTTCAGTGCCCCCCACCTGCGGCTGCCTGGCCCACAGCACCTCTAAACACCACTTCAGTGACTCGGCTCCCCACCTCTCCCCCACCTGTAAGCCACATTCCCATCTCCATGTGGTGCCTCTTGGCCCCCCCACCCATACACCTGGGTGGCCATCTTCAGACCTGGGCATTGCTCCCTGCTCTGGCCATCCACGCATCAGAGGGCATCCCTGGGGCCCTTGGCCAACTGCACCCTCCCCCACAGGGCACAGAGTTCACAGGGCCAAGGGGATGTGCCCACTGGAGCCCCCATCCCACCTCCAAAAGAAGCTCAAGGAGTGCCTTGCCCAAGAAGCCAAGCCTGCTTCCAGCCCTTCCTTCCGAATGCAGACTGCACCTCCAGACTGTGCACCCAGGCCCAGGGGGGCCAAAGGGCAGCTGCTGGGGGGCTCTAGACAGAGCCTCCTGTGCACGTGTTCCTGTCACAGCAGAAGGTCCCTCGCTGTGTGGGATGGAGCAGAAGGTGGGAGAGGAAGGGGATGGGTCACATTGGGCTCAGGGTCAGAGGTAGATACCTCCCATAATAACATGTTTCATACAGAACTCTAAGGAGTAGAAAGTTCTGGATTCAAATCTGGTCTTCTAGGTCTTTCCGAAGATGTTACTTGTCAAGGCAGGAAGAGAGACCATGTTTTATTTAACAATGACTTAGGTTTGATTTTTAACTCTTAGATGTATGACATGAGGCCCTCTGACGCATGCCAGGCCCTGCCAAGGTTGAGGTGAGCCTGTCCAACTCCAAACGCTTCGAGGGCAATTTTTCTGAAGCTTTCAGAAGAATAGGGGGGAAGTTGACATCGCATATTGCAAAACAAAACTTCCTAAAATTTCTCTTTAACAGCTCTGTCTTCCCCAAAAATGTCCTCTCCTTACTGTAGCCAGCTCATTTCTCTCTCTCCCCAGGAACCATCTCCCAAGCCAGCCTCTCCCTGGCGGTCCATCCCTGCTAGATCCACCTCCTCGCCTCCCCACCCCAAGACTTCTCAAAATCCCCTCTGCTCCCACCCCTCCCATTGGAACAAAAGCCTTGTACGCTGGTTAAACAGCTCTCAGCAAAGGAAAAGCCTGTCCTGCGTGGGACCAGTCAGTTCCCCTCCCTAAGTCCTGCCACCTGTCATCCCAGTCAACTGTCCCATCACCGCCACATCTGTGAGTCAGCTCCCATCAGGCTGGTGCATAACCGAGGGCAGCGATCGTGTCTGCTTTAGCTCTGTGACTCCTCTGGGACCTGATACTTTGAGAGCATTCATGTACGCTTTCATGGGCAAATTAGTAGAGGAGCTGGGATCAGACTGAGGCCTCAAGGACAGATAGAATAGAAGAAATGAAGTCAGAAGTGGAAAGAAGGACAGGGAACAGGAGGAACAGCAGTGGATTCTCCATATCCTACAGGCAACAGTGAGCCACTGAGGATTCTAGAGCTAAGGCATGACAAGTCAATCTGCTCACTGAAGTCAGCAACAGGCAGGATGTAGGAAGAGAGGAGAGCAGTTTGGCCCTTGGATGTCAAAGGGCAGGCATACAAAGGCAGGACAAGAAGATGCAGGGGGCTGTACCTACCCTGGGCTAGGCCAAAGGACTTGCCTGGCCACACAGTTCAGACAGTCAGAACAAGAACTCGGATCCCCCGATTCCTAAACTGTACAGTTGCCTCCCTAATGAGTCTCAAAAGAGGTGGGTCTGGACTGAGCCCTGAAGGCCATCGAAGAGGAAAGCTTGCCCAGCAGCCCTGGAACTGTGTACTCTAGCCAGGTCCCTGTCCCACTCCCTACCAACATCCCGGGACACAGCTTTCTGCAGGAGAGCTTGGCCTTTCCATTTGGAAGGAAAGCACAGGCCCTGATTTAGGTGGGTTTCCCCATGGGAAAGAGACTCGTCTTAGCTACTTTTCAACCTCTTGGCTCCTCACCATGGGAGGGGCGGGCAAGATGGTAATACATATGCCCTGGTCCTGGGGGACTGGAGGAAAGAGATGGGACAACTCGACACCTGCCCGGCACTCCAGGGCGTCCAAAGCACTATACATGACCACCCCACTTTCCCATCTCTCTACTTAGTGAATTTGCAGAGTAGTGGGAGAGACAGACCCACAATCAGCCAACAGATGAGGCATTGTCATCATTATAACAGCTAGCAGGTCAAGCCATCCTTCAAGGCACTTCTTTCTTGAAGCCTTCAATCCTCAGACTCTACCTGCACCCCCAACCTCCCCGCCCCTGCTCTGTAACGGGGAGCGCAGAGCACAGAGCAAACTATGCTTCAGTTCACCACTCGCTACTCTCTGCAGAAAATGGCTGTGTGGTTCTGACCAAATCACGTAACCTCTCTGTGCCCCAGTTTCATCATCTGTAAAGGAGAGTGATGACAGTGTTGTCCATGGGGATTTCAAGAGGATTACATGAGATGATACAGAGAGCAACTGCTCCACACCTGCTGGCTGTCATGATGATGATGAGAATGAATGCCTTGTCTGTTGGCTGACTGTGAGTCTGTCTCCCCCACCACCCTGCAGGCTCCTTGAGGACAGGGATCCCATCTGGCTTGTTTGTGTCCCCCCTTGTGTGAAGCCCAGCCCTATGTCTTACTAGTGGTGGGATTTTCTCCGCTGCTCCGCTGAGTGGCCATCTCCTCACCCTTAAATTTGATTGCTGTGGGGGTCAAATGGGACAGTTCAGTTCATCTCAATAAGCTCTGACTTGATGGAGACGGCCTGCTACCTCCTTCGTGCCTGTGCTCACAGCCACAGCCAGAGCCAAGGACCTCTCGATATACAGGTCGGTGTCCTCCTCGACTCTAGGGGTCCCTGGAACTTCTATTTACTCTAAACGCAGATTCTATCACAGGGCTTGGTGTATGGCAAGTGCTCAGTATATGCCAGCAGATTGAATCAACGGGCCTGCTTCGTGTGGGTCCTTGAGCTAGCTTCACTTCTGAGAAAGAGCCTTACAGTGACCCCCCACCTCTGCCCCCGGGAGATTCCTCCTTCCACTGCTCCCTGGCCTCAGCCTCTGCCCAGAGTCTTGTAGGTCAACGGACTTCCGGGCAACACATCCATTCATTCCCTGGGCTCTAGCCGGGCCAGCCGCTAGCCTCTGGGGTATTTTTAGTTCTGGGTGGGTGATTGGCAGCAGGTGGAGCCCAGGTTTTCCGGGCCCTCCGTGTTGTTCCTGGCTCAGCATAAGAAGTGGCTGGGAATGGGGAGGGGGCTGAGGCATACCTGGCACCCTAGCCCACAGCTGCCTCATTGTCCCCAGGGGTGGGGCCAGGCTGCTGCCGCTGCCACTGACCCAAGGCTGGGAGCATTCTTTCCTGTTGATTCATGCAGGGAATGCTTTGGGCCCTGATGGGGCGGGGCGGGGGCACTGGGGGGACATCTGGGACATGAGCGGCCAGGGGTGGACAGTAGTCCTCCCACAGCCGGGTCAGTGTGACCTGGCTATCACCCAAGGGTCAGAAAGGTCCACCTTGCCATCCTAGCTAGCCCTTATCACCTTCTGCCTTGTGCCTTGTGCTAGTGTTTGCTTACACATCTGCCCCGGCCACCAGACTGGGAAACCCCCCTCCCGCCCCCGCAGCGTCTAGCACTCCAGCACCCTGTCTAGCAAGGAGAAAATCAATAAAGATTTGCTGAATGAATGAGCCTTTGGAAGGACATTCAGGCAAGGCTGGGGAAAGAGGAGGAACCAGGCTGTACTGATCTGGACCTAGGGAGGAAGCTGGAAGGCTGGAACTCTATCCATTTTACAGATGGGGACACCGAGGCCCTGGGAGGAACCAGGACTATGGGGAAGAATTTGGTAGAATGGGGCTGGGATTCGGGTGCCTAGGAGTTCAGCTGGGCTGATGGGCCTCCCCTCTTTCAAGGTTTTCTACTTTTGTTTTATCACACAGTCCCCCACCCCCACCCCACCCTCTACGCGTACCCTCCCCCCATGGGCCTGTCAAGGGCCAGGACTGCCTCATTCAACTCCGTAAGGAGTTGTAGAGAAGGATTTGAGTTGATCCATTTACGGCTTATTACTGGGAGGAGGGGGCGGGGCAGAGCAAGTCGCGTCTCTTGGGGCTCAATGTTCCCAACTGTGCAATGGGCAGACCAGAGATCTCGCGCGCACCAAGTGCTCAATACATTTCCAGGGACCAGGGCAATGGCAGGGCCGCCTGTTACGGCAAACAGCGCACCGGCACCACCATCCCGACCTCGACGGGTTTGAAGCGAGCCCCCCACGGCCCTCTGGCCGCCCCGCCCCCAAGGGAGCCCGATGGCCCGGTGACAGCGAGGCGCTCCCGCTCCCGGGGGATCCCGCGCTGGGCACTGACACCTCCGCCTCCCGGGACTCACTGAAAGGGAGGACCCCGGGGGCGGGGTGGGCAGGGCCCCCGGCTTCGGCCTCGGCTCCAAGACGGACGCTGCGCGTGGGACGGGACCCCCGAGGCGGCGGGCACCGCAGGCAGACGCAGCCCGCAGGCACCGCGCCGCCGGCCCCCCGCGGGACTCGGGTCCTGCCCCAGCGCCCCCCAGCAAACGGCTGCCCCCCGCGGCCCCGGGGCTGCGCGCGGGGGCGGGGGCGGGGGCGGGGGCGGCACCGGGTGGCACCGGGCGGCGCGCTGGGCGGCGGCCCGCGGGGGGCGCAGGGCCGAGGGGGCCGAGCGCGGCCGGGCGCCCGCCTAGACCGGGTCCGCCCGGGGGCGGGGCCTGCGGGGCCTCCTCCGCGGGCGGCGGGGTGGGGGGCGCCCGCGGGCCGCCGCGGGATAAAAGGGCCCCAGGGCGCCCCGGGAGGCCCGCCAGCGCTGCTCGCCCGGCGTCCGGCCCTGCGCCACCGCCACCGCCGCCGCCACCGCCGCCGCCGCCGCCCGTCCGAGCTCCCCCCGGTGAGCCCCCGCCGCCCGCCCGCGTCTTCTCTCGCTGTCCTGTCTGCCTCGCTGCTGCCTCTCCCCAAGGGCCCTGAAGGCGGGGGGCTGGGGCGCTGGGGTCCCCCGGACTGCTGGCCTCGCCTCCGGGTCGCTCACCAACCTGCTCCAGTGGAGGAGACCAAATTAGGGAGCTTGGCCCAAGGCCCGCCCGGGGTGGCCGGCCCTGGCCCGGGTGCCTGCGTGTCTTGTTTGTGAACACGCTGCGTGTAACCATTTCTCTGCCCTCCCACCCAGGCAGGAGGCAAGGGCAAGGGCAAGGTGGGTTCAGATGTCACTCTTGGGACTCGAGGGGCCAAGAGGCAGGGTGGAGCCAGGCTCTCCAACTAAAAAAACCGGAGCTGATTATGCTGGGGGGTGGGGAGGGGGGTGGCAGAGGACCAGGGGTGGGCAGAGGGCTTCGACCTGGACAGGTCCTGTGCCCCGCCAGGTAGGGCTCAGAGCCACTTGCTGGCACCATTTCAGGTCACCATAATTAGTGGTTCCAGGGAGGGACCCCATCACCCAAAGAGCTAGAAAGAAGGGGCTGATGCCGGGGCTGGTGCCAGGGGCAGTGCCCCCCACCCCCATGCCAGGTGCCCCAGGAGCAGTACCCCTCTCTCCTGAATACCCTCGGGCATTTCCAGCCCTCCCAAGGGGGGGCGGGCAGGTCAGGCCAGGTGCCAGAGTCCCCTGGTAGCACCTGAACAGGTGACTCTCTGCGTCAAGCTGGCAGGGTCCTGGATCTGTCACTTGGTTGCACTCAGTGCTGGCACCAGCCCCAGTGCCCTCACACCACGGCTGGGTCATCCATCAGCCAGCAACAGGGTGGAATTTCATTCATCCCCCTGCCTCTCCTTTCCTCCTTCCCCTCCTCCTCCAGCGTTCATCTCTCCCATGGCTCAGAGCCTGGCTTCTAGAGCAGGGCTACCTGGCTTTGAATCCTGGCTGGGCCGGTTATTTAGCTCCTCCGGGCCTCAGCTTCTCACCTATAAAGTGGAGATAAGTACTCTGTAAGTAGTTTTAAATGTATTATAATAAGTATTATTATTAAAAGCCCCTCCCCCACCTTCCTTCCCATACCCTGTCCCCTTCTCCTTCACTTGGAAAGAGAACTGCCACTTTTGAGGCTGCTTCCTTCTCTAAGGGAGGCTTCTCAGCCAGCGGGCTTGCCCATGCTGGGCACTGGTGGAACAGTTCCGGGGAGACGCTGTGGAGGCTGGATGTGGAGACAGCGAGCAAACACCAAGTGCTAGGGAGGTGGGACCCCCGGAGGACTTGGTGGCGGGGTAGATCTAAGCTCGGTGTTGGAAGACCTGTAGGAATTTACCAACCTGAGACAGAGGGAAAGGGTACTCCAGGTAGAAGGAGGAGTGAGAGCAGAGGCTTGGGATGTGGAAGGAGAGAATGGACAGATACATTTGGGGAATGGTGGGAAGGCAAGTGTGGGGTGAGCAGAAGCTACAGAGGGCCCTTTAGTGGCAGGCAGGCTGGGAAGAGGGGCCCTCCCCACATCGACTCTCCACTTCTGCTGCCGCCCATCCACTCCCTGGGCAGCTCTCACAGCAAGGAGCTGTCCTCAGCCAGGTCCCAGGGTCCTGCAGCAGAAGCCCACCCCAGCCTCCAGGCAGGCCCAGGACTATGCACAGCCTCTAATGAGAGCTCTGTGGTCCTATGGGACATCAGCCACGGGCCATACGGCAGACCTGCCCAGGCCACCCTACAGCTCATCACAGCATGTCATAGATAGCTGGACCCCTAGGGCCACCCCCTCATTTTATAGGTGTTGCACCTGAGTCTCAGAGAGAGGAAAGCCCCTGACTCAAGTCACATAACAATTTGGTGGCAGAGCGAAGAGCATCCTGACTGACAGGGGCAAGGGCGGGGGCACAGGGTCATTTCTCAGGGCTGACTCAATGTGACCACTGGGTCCTAACAGCTGGAGGGCCCTGAACCCAGTCCTTCCTATCCTCTCTTGTCATCTGGGGAAGGTCCCTACCAATAGTGACTTCGATTTGGCTCAGTCCCCAGCTGTCCAGCTCATCCTTCAGGGGGCACAGAGGAGGGAATGGCACATCCGGACAGCAGAGAACACACTGCTCACAGTGACAGCCAGGCAGGAGCCCCCACAGGCTCCAGAGCGGAGAGTCACATAAAGAAAACAGTGTTTAAGTCTGGAAAGGAAGTGCAGGAGGGATCACGATGGGAAAAGACTTAGGGGTGAGGATGGGGGGAGGCAGCACTTGGCCCCAGGGAGGAGAAGGAGGAGAACCTGGCTCAGAGGGAAAAGCGGCAAATCTGGAGGATGTCACAAAGAAGGGTGCTGGGGACTTGTGGCTGAGTTCGGATGTAGCCTCCGTTCCTTCTTTATCCAAGAGTGGCTGTTCCAGCTGCCGTTACTAGTGGTTAACTGTCAGTGGAGAGCTGCTCTTCTCGAGCTCAGCATGCGTCCGTTCATCTAAGCTCCACAAGAATCCTATGGGGTGGGCGCTATTTATTATCCCCATTTCACAGAGGCTCAAGGGTGGCGCTGAGCTATGAAATCACCTGCCCAAGGCTACCCAGAAACTCATTGTTGGAAGTGGGATGTGGACCAGGCAGTCTGACTCCCAGTCTGTACCCTTAAGCACGTGCAGTGCCACCTTGCAGCCATGCAACCTTGAGTATTTACAGGGCACCCCTGTACCTGTCTGGCACTATTCTGGGCACTGGGGGCATGACACAGAGCTGCTGTCCCCGTGGAGCACCCGTCCTGAGCCCATCTAGTGTACTTCTAGGAGCACACTCCACCCAGCCCTGGGCTCACCAAAGCGGGAGGATTGGTGGCCGGAGGGAATGGGCTGTGTGCAGGAAGGAGTAAGGACTGACTCCCAGCCAAGTACCAGTCTGTGGGAAAGGGCATAGCAGGAGGCCCTGGGAGACCCTCCCTCTGGAGACTAACCAGCTATGCAATCCCCCAGGGCCAGCTGTGGCCATGGAAGAGGGTGTCTCCCCAGAATGAGCTCTCTTAAGACTCAAGCATGGAGCAGGATTTCAGGGACCCAACTTTCTCCACCATGTCCCAGGCGGGCCTCGACTCCTGGTGCAGGGCCTGGTGCCAGAGGAGCTTCAGCATTGGTGGCTGCAGACGCTCTGGCAGCCCTCTTCCTCACTGGCCATGACACTCTCCCCCGTCCTGTTCCCAGAGCCAAGGCTGCAAATGTACGAGGGGGAAAAGACCAACGCTTAACCTCAACCCCTCTGAGGACTCAAGGTGCATGTGATCACAGCCTCCTGGAGCCCTCTGTCTGGTGTATGGTCACTGCCTAAAGCCCCCGATGACCCCTCACCTCCTATAGGATAAAGAGTAAACCCTGTGCATGGTGCACAAGGCCCTTGATTGTCTGGCCCCTGCCGGTGCCTCCACTACTACAGTCCAGGGGAAAGAGAGGATATTTGCTGCTCTTGCACAGACTCACCTCTTTCCCCCTCTCCTCCTTTACCCATCCCATTCTCTCTACCTGGAATCCCTCTTTGCCCACCCAAGAGAACTCTTACTCACCCAGTGAGGCCCAGGTTAAGTGTCCCTCCTCTAAAATCCCTCCTTTCTTCCCCTTCTCTGAGCTTCGTGAGAGCAGGGAGTAGCATTTGATGTATTCACTTCTGTGTCCTGGCACCTGGCCTAATAATTGGCCTGAAGCATGTATTCCAAAAATGTTGGATCAATGAATCAGACACCTAGATGGAGCCAGAGCCTGAGGATATCATAGACTATCTGAGCTGGATCCAGAATTTTTGGTTCAGTTTCTTCACTTTAGAAATAAGGAATTAGGACCTGGAGAGTTGAAGAGACTTGCCTGAGCCACATAGCAAATGGATGGTAGAGGCCTAGACCCCCCTCAAATGGCTTTATCCACCCCAGCATTCCATGTGCCTTCTATGGTGAGGGTGGTCAGGGTGCTGGGGACATTGCAAAAAAGGCGGAGCGATGTCCCTGGGATAGCTATTCTGGACCTGAGGGCACTAGGGGGGCTCTCCTGTGACTCAGAGAGTAGGCCACCCCCTTTCCCCCTTTTGATATAGGACTATATCAGGATTAGCTATTTATTGAGTGCTAACTGTGCAGTAGGCTGATGCTAAACACTTTATATACCATGTTTTATTTAACACTAATACCGCTGAGATGAGGATTATTATCCCCATTTTACAGATGAGGAAGTTGAGACTCAGTAAGGTCAAAGCTAAACTTCCTCAAGGTCACATGGACAATGAAGGGTAGGTTTAAACCAACTGACTAATCCCAGAGCCCAGACTCAGTCGATGCCACCACGCACACCTACACCTGTGCATGCAAACACTTGGAGGGACCCTGCCATCTTTTGTCTCTGCCAGCAGAAGAGGCTGAGGTCAGGGGGTGAGGTGGTGATCATTGTCATGTTTCCTCATTCCCCAGGTGCTTCGGCCCCAACTGCGCTGGAAGTCCCCATGATGCGGTCCCTACCAGCAGCCCTCTCCCAGCTCCTGCTGCTCCTGCTGCTGCTCCAGGCCCCTCCTTGCAGGCTCCAGGCACTGAGCACCATGAAGCTGCGGCTGGTGGGCCCAGAGGGCAGGCCAGAGGAGGGCCGCCTGGAGGTGTTGTACCAGGGCCAGTGGGGGACTGTGTGTGACGATGACTTCGCCCTCCAGGAGGCCATGGTGGCCTGCCGCCAACTGGGCTTTGAAACAGCCTTGACCTGGGCACACAGTGCCAAGTATGGCCAAGGGGAGGGTGAGTGCCTGGTGCCGCCCAGTGGGATGACAAGGAGATGATCATGGGTTTCTCTCAGAGGCTGGGCTCACTGAAGCTTCCACAGACTCCTGCTCATCCTTTCATACCCAGCTCAAATGACCTTTATGAGGCATTTCCTGAGTGCCCCAGCTACAAGTGACCCCCTGCCCTGACCCTCTCATTCTTGCTTGCAGCAAGGCCACCACCATCACCACCACCACCCCACTCTGCTCCTACAGAGTGACTGGCACATTACAGGTGCTCAGCAAATGTTGTTGAGTGAATGATGGATGTACAGATAGATCTAGTATCTGGCATTTTCCAAAAACAGATTCTACAGGACCTACTGCCAAGAGGAGGTGGTAGGTAGGGTTATAGATACCAAAATCCAGGGAGAAACAGCTTCTCTCCCTCACCCCTCCTTTCTACTCAGGCTCTGGAAAAAGACAGTTGATAACTGTGGAGTCTTGTAGAGGAGGCACAGCCCAGGATTTGCCTCTCTTTCCCTCAGCATCACCCTTCCTCTGCCCACAGGGCCCATCTGGCTGGACAACGTGCGCTGTGTGGGCACGGAGAGCTCTCTGGACCAATGCATGTCCAATGGCTGGGGTGTCAGTGACTGCAGCCACTCAGAAGACATCGGGGTGGTGTGCCACCCCCAGCGCCAGCGTGGCTATCTTTCTGAGAGGGTTTCCAACGCCCTTGGGCCCCAGGTAAGGAGGCTGTTCAGGCCTTGGCCTGAGCCAAGGGTTGAGTCATGGACCAAGAGGCTCCTGGGTGATGAACCTGGAAGAAGACGGAAGAGAAAGGGCACAGAGTAGGCTAAGAAACATCCCCCAGGGCCCTGCCTCCTGTCAGTGGCCTGGAGCAGGTGCATGGACAGAGGCCCCACTTGTAGCAGGGCATCACTTCCCATAAGGGAGGCAGTGTGGGGTGAGGGGCTGCCTCACCCACAAGGCCCGGCCACAATTGCTGCCTCTTCCCGGCACAAACAACCTCGAGCTAAAAACAGCCCAAGCCAAACAACAGGAGCAGGCAGGGCCGGTTCTGGCTTTCACTCTCCGCTGCTAGACAGCCCCAGCCTGAGGACAGCTAGCCCTGGCCCACGAATGCAGCAGACCAGGGTGGGGTGGTCTTCATCGTCCAAGTCGCTGCAGAGCTAGGGTCCCATGGGCCAAGGATCCTGCTGGTCATCTCAGGAAAGCCTCAGCTTTCCCCAGGGTGTCATAAAGAAGGTCCCTCTGTGCCCAGTGGAAGGCTCTGCTCTCAAACTCCAAAGGGCCTGAGCCTGATCCCAGGGAGGGCACAGATCTGCCTGCTTCTCTCTGGAGTTGAGGAGAGGAACACAGACACACCAGGGCTCTGCCTCCTGCTTGCTGTGTGGCTTTGGTAAATGCCCTCATCTCTGGGCCTCTGCTTCCTGCCCATCCAGTGAGGGCCTGCAGGGGGCCGGGGATAATCTAAGTTTCCTGAACCCCAGCTCTCCCATGTGAAGGCATGCAGCAGGCCTAGTGGGTGCAGGAATCTCGGGGGTCACGGTGACCATGCACCCTGCAGGGCCGGCGGCTGGAGGAGGTGCGGCTCAAGCCCATACTCGCCAGCGCCAAGCGGCACAGCCTGGTGACGGAGGGAGCAGTGGAGGTGAAGTATGAGGGCCACTGGCGGCAGGTGTGTGACCAGGACTGGACCAGAAACAACAGCAAGGTGGTGTGTGGGATGCTGGGCTTCCCCAGTGAGGCACCGGTCAACAGCCTGTACTACAGGTAGAGGGGATGCTTGGGTGGAGGGCCTTGGTGGGGGCGTGGGGTTGTGGGGCAGTGGCCAAGTGTGTGCCTGCATGCGTGAGCATACATGTGTGTTCCTGTGTGTTGGAGAGATACATGTGTGAGGGTGCATGCGTGTGACAGAGGGGTCCTTCCAGAGTTCAGGCAGGGTGGTGAGATGGGCAGGGGTGTCTGTGGCAGGACTTTTGGTGGGTTTGGGACTGGGGGGGAAACAGGCCCAAGGGACTGCCTGAGTTGTGGGTCTCTCAGAATAATGAGGAGGAGAATGAGGACGAGCTCGGAGACCCTGTGAAGTACCTAGAAACAGGTACTTGCTAGTCACATGAAAAGAGCTGAGAACAACTGAACACAAACCGTGTTCCTGATTAAAAAAACCTGGACTTGACTGCAGATGCCTCTGGTGGTGCTCCCCAGGGACAGAGGACCTGAGTTCTGGTCTCAGTTCTGCCAATAATGTGCTGTGGGTGGCTAGTGGGGCCCCCGGCCCTCCATCAGCCAGTGCTCAGGGAATTTCCTCCACTCTGATCCAAGCCAGGCTTCGACTGCCTTGCATGTGAGCAAGGCGTGGGGTGGGGCAGCACTTGGGAGAGACATAAAAATACTCCATCAAAAATGTGACAACTGTCACAAGATTGCATCAGCCTCTAAACAGTACAAGCTCTGTGCCAGTGAAAACTGTGTGTGTTTCTCATCAAGGGAGAAGGGCCCCATGCTACGTATGAGTGGTCTCCCCTTGCCCACCCCAGTCAGTTTAGTGGCTCTGATGTGGAGGGGCCTGTTCCTGAAGACCAGCCACGTGGCTCCATCCCTGGGGATGACTGGGACGTGGGCCCCTGACTCCCCACTGCCTGGTAATTGCACCTGTGGGCCTGGCTGACTCGCCCACTGCCCCTGAGGAGGGCAGACCTGATTATAGCCTCTGGGCAGCCCCCAGCAGCAAGGCCTTCAGCTCTCACCTGTGCCCAGAGGACTTTCCCCTGGGTCCATTTTCTCAGGGCACTCCCTAAAGGCTCCCCTTCGTCTGCATGGGGAGAGGGTGAGCTGGGGTAGACAGTCCGGCACAGAAGAGCCCCCAGTTCTCCCTGTGAAATGGAGACCATGGGTGTCTGCAAGGAGACCACCCTGCCAGGGCTGCTGTGAGGCTCGGCATGAGAATGATGTGACTGAGTTTACAGCCGGACTGCAAACTCAGGGACAGCTATGAGGAGTTGGGGGACAGGGAGGGTTCAGCACCTACTCTATCCCCACCGTTTTCTCCCACCTAGGAAGGTCTGGAATTTGAAGATGAAGGACCCCAAGTCTAGGTGAGAAGCAGCATCCAGAGAGGAGGGTGCAGAGGGGGGGTGGCACAAAGGGGAGGGCATGTCCCTTGCCTCCCTGACCACCGAGCTCCCTCAACCCCTCCCCACCTTTAGTGTCCCTTGTCTTCCAGGCTGAAGAGCCTGACACAGAAGAATTCCTTCTGGATCCACCGAGTCAACTGCCTGGGAACAGAGCCCCACCTGGCCAACTGCCAGGTGCAGGTGGCACCAGCACGGGGCAAGCAGCGGCCGGCCTGCCCAGGCGGCATGCACGCCGTGGCCAGCTGTGTGCCCGGGCCCCGCTTCCGCCCCGGGAAGGCAAAGCCGGGGCGCAAGGAGTCCCGGGCAGAGGTGGGTCCGGCCAGTGTCAGCGGGAGCAGGTGGGAGGGACCGGCAGGGAGGGGCGCTCCAGGACAGGCAGGAGTGGGGGGACGAGTCACCCCCATCGAGGAGGCATTGGTGTAGACTGGGAGGAGGAGAACAAAGCATAGCGTGGTAGAAACTTGGAATTTATTTGAAAGGAACCGTTTATAACCCGACCATAAATGGAAAGCTGACATCAGCGGCCACGAATAGCAGGGAGCCGTGAAAACAGTAATTACATCGTAGCTAACACCCGGTTGAGGCCAAAGGTACTGAACCTGAGACTGGCGCTTTGTTATAAAAAGCATCAGGCTAGTGCAGGCGAGCTGTTTCGGACGGGGCAGCCCCACGGCGGGGTAGCCCCTCCGGAACTAGGAAGGGCTGGACGAGAACTAGCGCGGAAGGCACCTCCCCACTGCGAGTGGGCCTGATCCACGCCGCCGCGCTGCTCCGGACCCCTTGGGGAAGCGCTGATCTAGTTCAACCCCGGAGCGCCAGGAAGAAGCCAGGGCTGGAGGAGAGGAAGGGACCCCCCTAGGGACCAGGGCGAGGGTGGTGAAGCCCAGGAACCCCAGCTCCTCAGGCTCCCTTGTCACCGCTCTGGCTGGTGTGGTGGTTCTTTGTCATGAAGAAAGGACACTTGAGAAAACCGGCCTAGTGGAGTATTCGAGGTGTTAGCTGAGCCGCGAGAGGTGCCACCGGCACTGGCTGGCCCAGCCAGAGGGGGCCCGGCCCAGGCTCCCCCAGCAGCTGGGCCGTGCCTGCTGCCTCCTCCTCAGCCCACCCTGAAGCCAGTTTTCTACCGGCAGGAGCTGAAGGTGCGCCTCCGTTCTGGGGCCCAGGTGGGTGAGGGCCGGGTGGAGGTGCTCATGAACCGCCAGTGGGGTACAGTCTGTGATCACGGATGGAACCTCATCTCCGCCACCATCGTGTGTCGTCAGCTGGGTTTTGGCTCTGCTCGGGAGGCCCTCTTTGGGGCCCAGCTGGGCCAAGGTAAGTGAAGAGGCCCAGGGGGGTGGGGGTGGGGACCCGGATGTGCCACTCTCCATCCCTAGGTGGCCCTGATGCCAAGGCCCAGGAAATTCTCCCCGCCTGTGGAGGTGTGAGGTTACAAGGTGGAGCCTTACAGGGCACCTCTCCCTCTCTCTGCTAGGCCTGGGGCCCATCCACCTGAGTGAGGTGCGCTGCAGGGGATATGAGCGGACCCTCAGCGACTGCCCCTCCCTGGAAGGGTCCCAGAATGGTTGTCAACATGAGAATGATGCTGCCGTAAGGTGCAACGTCCCTAACATGGGCTTCCAGAATCAGGTGAGCTCAGATTCGGGCATGGCCTCAGGCTGGGGGGGAGGGGCAGGAAGCCCTGAGAGAGCCCCAGGACCTCACATCAAGCCAGTGGAGAAGAGGTTCTCAGAGCCAGTCTGGAATGTCCTCTCTTCTAGGCCTCCCCTGGCCTGACCCACATCTCCTCACAGCCGGGTTCTGGCTTTCAGAGATGTCCCGTGGTGATGGGGACTCTTGGGTGGATGCACTCTCCCACTATACCCTCTCTGGACCCTGTGGGGCTGAGAGACAAGGTGGCTAGGACCACAGGGCCATCAGTGCTGGGGAGTGTCAGTGGCGAGGCTGCATGGGATGGTCAGAGTTCACATGTCACGCATAATGTGGACAGTGGGCAAGTCACCCATGTCTCCGAGCCTGGTTCTCTCTTCCTTCAACTGGGGTGAATTGTCTCATAGGGTTATTTTGAATGCGACCATAGATACGAAAGCCCTTTGCAGTTGGCAAGTCATCGTTAATGGTAGAATTTCAGGCCAGAGGAGTACAAGTACTGGAGCAGGAGACCCAGGTGCAGGCACCCCGAGTGGGATTTCTCTAGTGGGCAGGGACAGCAGAGACTAGCTAGCAAAATGTCGTCGAGTAACAGAGGAAGGCCAGTCCCGGGAGGGGGAGAGTTGCGCCCGGGGCTGCACAGCGCGCTGACCTGGGCACGTCTCCCGGGCAGCGGTCCTGAGCCCTGCCCTCGGGGGCCACCGTGCTCCTCACACACCTCTGACCACTGCAGGTGCGCTTGGCCGGTGGGCGCAGCCCTGAGGAAGGTGTGGTGGAAGTGCAGGTGGAGGTGAACGGAGTCCGACGCTGGGGGGCCGTTTGTAGTGACCACTGGGGGCTCACCGAAGCCAGGGTGGCCTGCCGACAGCTCGGCCTGGGCTTTGCCAACCATGCAATCAAGGTGAGTCCTGCCTTGCTTCCAGACTTTCTGTGCCAAAAGTACCAACCCTTCATTCGCTCATACGTTTGTTCATTTGCTTAGTGATGAGTTATTGAGTGAAACTATGAGCCGACGTAATGCTGGAAGCTGGGGACAGGGTGGTGAATGAGACATAGCTCCTGCCTCATGGAACAGTGATGTGAGGAAGGAAGTCGCTAATAAAACATTCGCACGACAGGCACATGCTTTTTTCTGTAGGAAGGATAACTAGAAAGAAGCTCACCAGGTGAGGTGGGGTGGGGAGAAGCAGCCCATGCAGAGGCCCTGTGGCCCACGGAAGCTTGACTCTGTTGGGTAAATCAAGGACCGGAGCCTGAGTGGGGCTGCCAAGGGTGAGTGGTCTGATGTGTGAGGGAGGGAGGAAGAGGTAGGCAACCCGTTCAAAGCCTGCAATGCAGATTTTTCCAAAATTTCTTCAGTGCGGGTTGGCTCGCTATTGGGGTAGAGATGAACGTGAATATGGGAAACATAATATCGCAGGAGCCCAGCTGAGAAAGGATGCTGGCGTGGCCCAGACTAGTGGCTGTCCAGGGGGAATGAGGATCAATTCAAGGAGGATCCAGGAACAAGAATCACGAGGCCATGGTGTGACTGGAATGGCAAAACATCCTCTGCTGGACCCGCATTGGCCAGCAGGGCAATGCCAGCCCCACTTCACTTAGAAAACTGGGCCCAATCCTGAGCACAGCTGACCACCCAGGGCTATACTAAACACAGCTGGAAAGACAGGGCAGGCCACCCGAGGCTGCCGCAAGAGTGCAGGACCTCCTCTTCAGCAGCTGAGGGTGGGGGCAAGGCCAGTGGGGGAAGAAACATCTGATTTTGGAGGGATGCAAAGTAGCAGGGACTCTCCTGTCACTGAGATTTTCAAGTGAGGCTGGACATAGGGGTGGCCAGATGGGGTTCAAACATCAGAAGAGATGACTCCAAAGCATCCCTCAGCCTTGACTGGGTGCTGCTGGTTGTTTTCTCAGGACACCTGGTACTGGCAGGGGACGCCGGGGGCCGGAGAAGTGGTGATGAGCGGCGTGCGCTGCTCAGGCACAGAGCTAGCCCTGCAGCAGTGTCAGAGGCACGGGCCAGTGCACTGCTCCCATGGCGCGGGGCGCTTCTCAGCTGGAGTTTCCTGCACAGACAGTGAGTAACACCCACGGCGCAGGTGGGACAGGCTGGCCTGGGCCCCCCCAGTTTGGCAAGCCCATATGTCCCATTTTCAGGGAGGGCCTGAGAGCTGGTCCCAGCTCCAAGCCTGGAAGGGTGGGGCGTGGAAGGGAGGCTGGACTCGGAGCAATGGCTCTGCCATTTACCGGCTGTGGGTGGCCAAGTCACCCTTCACCTGGGGATCCAACCCTGTCCGGCCCATCTCATAGAGTTATTGCAGGGACTAAAGAGAATATGAGAAAACTCGAGGATACACCACAGTGTTTTTAATTTTCAGGTCGTGACAGGTAGTTGAAAAAAAAAACAGTATGGAAAACAAGAAAACGTGTTAGACTTAGTAAGGGCAGTCCTTTCTTCTGGAAATTATGTACCTGTGCACGAGGCTGCAGCATAAAATGTATTTCTTTGTGATGTCAGTAGTAAGGAGTTTGAAAGCAATTGTACATGTATGTAAACATGAGGAGCATGAGGGGCCCAAGGTTCTGCCCTGTCCCCTCTTCCTAAGCGGTGGGATTTGCCCAGCAAGCTATAGGACAGGATTGTTTTGAGGCATCAGTCTGCTCTACACACCCAGATTCTTGGGGCAGCAGCATCTGTTTGACATCTGCCAACCAGGTCTACGCCAAGATAACTATATCCAGTCCAAAGGCTGCAGGCTGGCACCAAACCAAGTGGCCGCTTGACCTTCTTCCCAGCCAAGCTTCCATGCCAAGACATCCTTAATCTTTGTCAGCGAGCTTTAGGGCTGCCTCTCTGTCATTAGGAGAACCTTAAAAGAACATTAGGTCCTCGCAGCACACCCGCACCAGCAGGCTGATGTGGCACCACAGTGGGCCTTCCCAGCACCAAGGCTCACAGCGTGTTGGGGGCCTGCTCCCCAGTTTCTCCCCCTCCTGAGAACCTTGTACCCCTGTCCTGTCCTACTGCCTGGAGTGGCAGCTCTCCCCCTAATGCTTTTGACATTTTGCAATGGCTGAGCACAGACAGGTGACCTGCCACCTGAGTGACCATCCCTATTCCTCTTCTGTGATTTTTCTCATTCCTTTTTTTCCTTTACCCTCTCTCCTTCTCGGTCTCTCTGGAAAATCTTCTTTCCCTCAGAAACTCTAGGGTTTGCCAGTGGGTATAGCCTAGGAATAACCACAGGGATCTCAGGAGCAATTGGTGATGGTCCAGGCATTCCAGGCCCCACTGCCACCCTCGATGCCCACCCACTGAAATAAACCAGTAGTCCCATCTCACCATCCTTAGCACATAGGCTCTTACCCAGGTGATGCCGCTACCAAAAATCTAAACTGTAACCCTGCTTTTGCAAGAGCAGGCCTTGAGAATAGGCAACTTTTCTCTCTGGATGTCACATGATAACAGCTGAAGATCTCCACATCTCTGTACTGGCACGTGGCCGGGGAGACCTGTGGCTTCCGAGATGGGTGAGAGGCCCTGTGACAGGAAGGGAACCGGAGATCTACTGAGCGGCATTTCCAGCATGGGGCTTCTATGCACAGGGAAGCACCGGAAACGTCCTCAGAGGAGAGCTCACAGGATAGCCTCATGCCTACCCAGCATAGCAGTCGGGTTAGAACAGGAACCCTGGGGGAGGCCCAGGCTGAGAACTGTGGCAGAATAGACCAGAATGGTGGAGCTCAGGAGCAGGCTCAGAGATGATCTCTTCTGACTCTCCCGGCCAGTCCTCTCCCCTCCACTCCCTACCTTAAAGGAACTGAGCCCCAGGGAGTGTGATGAGCTGAGGAAACTGAGCGGGCTTAGGAGGGCTGCATGAGCCAGGGAACACAGAGGCACATGTAAGCTGAGGAGCATTTTACAAATGAAATACTAGCTTACATCAACCACAGGCTCGCCATACAGTGACCTGAGCGCGATACGGGTATTGGCATTATTGGCATTATTACTATCCCCAGCTTAGTGATGAGGAAAATGAGAAGCAGAAGGTGAAGCAAGTCACAGAGCTAGTTAAAGGTGTGGCCAGAAACTAAGCAAGACTTGAACCCAGGCAGCCTGACTCCAAAGCCGTCATGCTTAACAGGGACACTGTCGCTGCTCCCCAGGTTAGGGCGATAGCTCATTCCTATCTAGCGGTTCTAGCGGTGACTAGAACTCACCGCTCCTGACTCCTACACCACCCTCCTCTTCTGGGTAGAGCCCTGCTCTTCTGGCAGGTCCCCCAGAAGAGCTTGGTTTGCGGGCAAGCCTGCCCCCCTTGCCCAAGAGCAAACAGGCCCTGTGTCTTCTGTGGCCCCAGGCGCCCCAGACCTGGTGATGAATGCCCAGCTGGTGCAGGAGACGGCCTACCTGGAGGACCGCCCACTCAGCCAGCTGTACTGTGCCCATGAAGAGAACTGCCTCTCCCAGTCTGCTGACCACATGGACTGGCCCTATGGGCACCGGCGCCTCTTGCGCTTCTCCTCTCAGATCTACAATCTGGGCCGGGCCGACTTTCGTCCCAAGACAGGTCGCCACAGCTGGATTTGGCACCAGTGCCACAGGTTAGTGCCTGCTCATGCCCTGGCTCTATGGGGACAAAAAGCAGAGTCCCGGAATCAAACCAATCTGGTCCTTCCCTGACCCTGGGCGCTTTCCTGGGAGGGGTGCACACTCCGAGTGAGAACCTTCCTTCCTACATGCCTTACTGGCTTTGCCTCTGGGAGCCAGGAAGGGAATCCCAGGAGCACCGATTTGCCCTGTCACTCCCTTGCCTGTTCTGGGTGCACCGTGGTCGATGGTGCTCACGGGGTGCGTTTCCCCAGCAACGGCACGGAGCAGTCATTGCGGGCGGAGCTGGTCTGTTAGGATGATACTGGATAATCACTTTCTCTATGTTGGACCTTAGGCCTTGTCTTTAAAAGCCACATAAAGTGGGGACTCCTAGAAACCTGGAAACCCAGAATAGACATTCCACCCAGGATGCTGGCTCTGCAAAAAAAGCTTGCTGGTTCCTGCCGCAGCAGAGCAAGGTCCCCAAAGAAAAGCATGAACGCTGGTACTAAAAGGAAACTGGGCATTCTTTCCTATCAGGAGTCTCCAGCCCAGACAGGAGAGACAACGCCTGTGACAAAGACAGAATGGGAAAATGGTGGTTTTTTTCCTTCAGGACACAGCATGGGTGGGGAAGACTGAGTGGAAGGGGCAGTGACTTTGAGACTTGGCCTCACTGAGATAATGAGCACCTTCCCCCGGAGCAGGAACAGGGTTGTCATTAGACCTGGATGGGAGACAATGGTAGCAATTTGATAGCAGGCTCACAGGCTGCAGAGTAAGCACCCCTCCTCAGCAGCTCAGCCCTGAGGCTGGTTCCCAGAGGTGTCCCTTCCTTCTGCCTCCAATCAGGCCTGGCGGCCAGGCACCCGCCCCCTGCAGGCTGCCAGGGCAGTGCTTTTCCCTCCTCACCTGGGTTATTACCCTAGGTGGTGGGGGCGGCTGCACCTTGCCGCCTGGCTGGGCTGCCAGGAAAGTAGACTGTGGGTCACATGAATCCTGGGTTGGAGAGGGAGAAGGCACTGCCCTGCCTGGGTAATGATGGGGCCTAGCGTGACGGCCTCCATCTGCCCTGCTGACACCTCCAGAGTGGACCCTCTGCTGTTGCTGCCAGGCTGACAGCTCTTCCCCTCCTGCAGGCACTACCACAGCATCGAGGTCTTCACCCACTATGACCTACTCACTCTCAATGGCTCCAAGGTGGCAGAGGGGCACAAGGCCAGCTTCTGCCTGGAGGACACAAACTGCCCCGCAGGTATGTGGTTCCGGGCCAGCAAAGCCTCCTCAGCCCCTGCAGGGTGAGCTTCCCTTCTGCCCTCAGGTAGAACCGCCTCAGGCACCTGCAAATTCTGTCCTGGCAAGTCCATGCTTGAGGCAATTCAGAAAGGTGTTTCTTACCTTCTGACATCTTAGGTGGAGGGCCTTTCTGCCTCTGCCTACCTTAGCACACTTCGTACCACTTCTAAATGCTTAGTACTTTCTATTTGGGATAATAGCTGCAGGCCTATTTCATTTTGGCTAAGTCCTCTGAGGGCGCAGATCATCTGATTCCTACTAGCATACCCACAGTTCCTAGTCCTTAAGAATGGCATGGCAAACGCTCGCTCCTCAAAGGGTTGGAAAGATGGACAAATTATTAGCATGTAGGACTGGAACCTTCCACCCATACTTCCTAGGCCAGTAGAAGCCAATAGAAATTGCCACTGGAGTGTCCAAGAAGTCGTCTCTGTCACAGTTGGGGCTTGCTACAGTGCTGGATTCATGGTTAGTAGGAATTCCAGCTGATTCTCAGGCAAGCTATCTAAAGGACCCACAGGTCCCTCACCTGATTGCACTCAAGGGTATGACCCATGTAAAGATTCAGTGTGAAGGGCTTCATGAAGTGCTTGGTCCTGAGCATCCATTCACTCCTTTGGTAACCGTCAGTGCCCTTCCTTACAGGACTGCAGAAGCGCTATGCATGTGCCAACTTTGGGGAACAAGGAGTGACTGTCGGCTGCTGGGATACCTATCGGCATGACATTGATTGCCAGTGGGTGGATATCACAGATGTGGGCCCTGGGAATTATATTTTCCAGGTAAGGGGGCTTGGGGATCCCCCACAGGAACTCCATTTCCTGCAGATATTCCAAGTCTCCCTGAGGTCAAATGAAGTTTCACAAATAAGGTCTCCAACAGGTGTGGCACTTGAACACTGAATGAAGACCCAGAGGATCTAGGTCTGACTCTTGATTCAATGGACAGTGTTAATTAATGCCTACCCTCTGGGTGATTAAAAGGTTTAACGAAGCGAAGAATATAAACACTCCTTGTGAGACTACATGAAAGGTATTGGATGATTACAGCCATTATCAATGGAAAAGCCACACCACCTGCTTTCACTTGTTCCCTGTCTCACTCCAGGTGGTTGTGAACCCCAAATACGAGGTGGCGGAGTCCGATTTCTCTAACAACATGATGCGGTGCCGCTGCAAGTATGACGGGCACCGGGTCTGGCTGCACAACTGCCACACAGGTAACTGCAAGCCCTTGTGCGGCCAGCTCTGTATGGGCTTGGCAAGCCAGAAAATGCTACGTGTACCCCCAAGTATGGCTGGAATATGGACGTGGAAGGCCAGAGATAGGACAGAGATGTATTCCCTCTGTACATCTTCTTTTTTTTTTTTTTTAGCTTTTTTTTTTTTTTATGATAGTCACAAAGAGAGAGAGAGAGAGAGAGAGAGAGAGAGAGGCAGAGACATAGAGGGAAAAGCAGGCTCCATGCACCGGGAGCCTGATGTGGGATTCGATCCTGGGTCTCCAGGATCGTGCCCTGGGCCAAAGGCAGGCGCTAAACCGCTGCGACACCCAGGGATCCCCCCCTCTGTACATCTTCATAGGCAAATTTCTAACCCAACTGGTCACATGAGCAATCTCACCCAGTAACCACTTACTTCTACATCTCTTTGTCCTTAAGGCTGTTTGGATTGTAAACTCAGTCTCTCATCTATCCTGGTCTTTTCTAGTCACTTCAAGCCAAGTTCAGATTCCTCTTTCCCAGTCCTGCTGTTTGCCCCCCACCCTTTCATGTGGTCTTTCTAGTCATGCCAGTCCAAAGTTGACTGCCTACAGGCAAAAGTAGAAGTCTGCCAGCTGTGTGTTGCTATCTCCAGCTGTGATGTCAGCGTATAAGGTGGCAGCAGCAGAGAACAGGGCTCAGGACATTTGCAGGATTGGTTGTATTGGAACATGGAAGAAGCAATGATTCACTGGGGGGCAGAGTATAGAGGTGGTTGCTCTACTTGTCTGTAAAGAAAGGTAGCAAATCCCTCTATCTTCAAGTTATGGAATGCTTGTACTTGCTATGGGGTGTGTGCCTTCACACCCACACTTTGCACATATGGGGTAGAGTGCAGCAGGACTGGTTTATTCAGTGAACAAACATTTAAAACCTACTTTTGTGCTGAATACTGTACCAGGCACTAGGAAAATAAATAGGAGTAAAGTGCGGAACTCAAATTGGATAAGCAAACATGCAAATGGATAACCCCAATACTACTGAGTACTCCAGACCAATATGAACTAATGCTGAGCAAGCATAGAAAGCAACAACCTAGGGATAGCAAGGTTTCCCGGAGGAAACATTTGAGCGGTGTTTCAAAGGAGAGGCAGAAGTCAGGAAAGAAAGGAAGGAGAAAGAGCATAGGATTTGGCCTCAGGCTTCACTGGGTTCCAAATCCAAGTCCACCACTTTCTAGCTAAAAGATTGAGGAAAATCTCAATCTCAAAGAAGTCTTTTTTTTAAATGGGGGGCTATATACTTCAAACCCAGTAAAGTGTTTTGCAGGGAGGGTTATGATGGTTCTTGCTAAAGGAATGACTATCCTGTGGGCTTTCTGGGAACCACTGACCAATTTTAGTCAAGAGGGGGCACAAAGATCAGATTGATGTTTTCAAAAGGTAACTCTAGCAATTGGTGAAAGACAACAAAAAGGAATTAGTCCAAGGATTTGAAATTGACTGAGTAGATTTTGCTGCCATTAAATGAGACAGAAACATCAGGGATATCAGGAATTGGAACCTAACGCTGCACAAGAGAGAGCCGCCATAATGCCAGTGGCAGGCTTCAAGGGATCCAGGGCAGTAAGGGTGGAAAGAAAAACAGTGCACCTCAGACCACTGTAGGGGCCCTTGTAGGAAACAGAGGGTGTACCAGGTGAGAATAGTTATTTAATCAAAGGACTATTTATAGAGGTGTGAATAGGACTAAGGAAATGGGTTGTTGAGGCATCTGGGGATAAGCAGGAGTGGGAAACTGTAAATGCCTTTCGGCATGAAGGGGCACAGGGTGTCCTGGAAGCAAGCAGAAGCTCTACTTTGGAGAGAGAACCTGCCTGCAGCAAGGCATAGGAGAGACTATCACCATAGGACCAGGGGAGAAATACCCCAACCTCTCCCTCCTTCCATTGCTTCCCACTGACCTAAATCAATCAGAAACCAGAGGATGAGGAAGTCAGGGTGAGGCCGTTTCTAGGGGTCAGTTCTCTAGGGCACAGAAAAAATAAAGAAGGGTAGAGAATGAAATCGGATGGGGTGGGGGGCAAAGAATAACCAGCAGGACCCTTTCCACTCAATGCCTCTTCTTCCTGATGTCCTTGAAACTACAACTACACATCAGGGTCACTTCTACAGAATGGATTGGTATTTGTGCCCATGACAGACCTAATATGAAGGGTGAGTGGTGCAGAATGTATCTGTGTGTGTGCGTGCAGCTGTCAGGGAGGGGATGAGAGCATGGCAGGGTTGGCTACTTATCCATTCTCCTTTGGTCCACAGGGGATTCCTACCGAGCTAATGAAGAGCTCTCCCTGGAGCAGGAGCAGCGTCTCAGGAACAATCTCATCTGAAGCCACGACTGCAAACTTCCAGCTGCTGCCCACACACCAGATACCTCAGCTTATTGGAGCCATGCCCTTCAGAGAGCCCTAACTCAGAGGGAGAGGGGCCAGTGCTAAGGGGCAACAAGAACTGCTCAGGAAGCCTATTGATGGCAAGATCACCAAACCAAAATGGTACTGCTCCCTCAGGACTCTGGGCCTATCTTTTAAGGGCCTTTGGTCTGTGGTCTATGGTCTGTGGCCTCCAGGCTTTGTTCAGCTGAGTTCCTCTTCCACAAGGAGACCCAATCCTTCCTGGATTTTGCCCCAACGTTCCTGGTTCAGGAACGATCAGTTCCTAAGAGATGGGACTGTTGCCTAGCCCCCCATTTAAATGGTGCTTTGCAAATGTCTGGGAGGAGTAGAGGACAAAAGGACAAAAAATATACAGGAGGTGGGATTAACTCTGCTAGAAGCTCAAAGTCACAACTGGCAGAGATATTGATGAATCCAGTCCCTCATTTGGTCTGTGTTCATTTAGAACTCACTCATTCTAGGAGTCTGCTCCAGTGCCTTTACCTTTATCCTACTGCACATATGGATGTTTCTAATATCCTGGAAGTGTAGGCCTCAGGCATCCCCTTTTCTCCCAATGGGCCACCACCACCAGTTACTGGGTGCTTGAGAAGGGGCAGGATTTGCAGAGGTGGCCAGATAGGGCTTTCCTACAGAGCAGCAAGAGAAGGCCAAGCAGAGACTACTGCAGTAGTATGGACCCCAGCCCCTGCCAGGGCTTCTGCCAAGGGAAAAAATATATATGCCATTCACCTGGCAGGCAATCCAGTCTCCCTCAAGATTACTGTGCATCTCAGGACTGGCCTAAATTTCAAGACTCAACCAAGTTTCTGGAGTGAACTTTGCATGGACTAAATTAGACACATATAAGAGATGATTCTTACAGGTCTGACACCCTAATGCCAATAAAGGTTGCTCACTATGGACAGCTACAAAGGCAAGACTGGCTGTGATTCTTTGTTCCCAGCACACAAAGTCTAACCTTTTCCATTCTTCCTGAGCTGGTGACTAGGATGTGTGCAGTACATATACTACTCACAACAGTCCCACTACATTTCTCTTGATATTATAATGCCTATGGTCTGCTTTCCCCATTCCCTCCCCAGGCTCAGGGCTGAAACATGGGTTGGAAAGGTTAAAGGATGAAAGGGAGGCAGCAAGAAGGAAAAGTCCAAGGAATGTAAACTTTTATAACTGGGGCTGCAAAACCAAAATGAATGGTAGCAGATGGGGCAGATTTACAGTAGCACTCACTCCCCTCTCCACATCATGAGAGCCACCCCCTCCTCAGGGAGTACAAAGGGACACGATCTTGAGCTACCCTCTATGAACACAAAGAAGTGCTTTCTTCCTTCTTCCCTTCTGCCTTCTCTCTTCTCTGCTCCTTCATCTCCTTCATTAGGCAAAGGACAGCATTCGATCTTGGCATGGCCGTTTAGGTAAACAAGGGAAGTACTAATTTCCTGTTGGTGCCGGCAAACATCGCCTGAACAGTGACAACATTATCCTAGCACATGCAGCTAATGGTCTGTGAAAGAACGTGCAGCCCACGGGGAAGCGTGTGGCAACGGGTGACTACATTCAGGCAGGGAGGTCACCCACTGCTTCTTCTTGGATCCCAGTTCCCAGGGGGCCAGAAAAAGCTGGCCAGGCAGCCGGCCTCCGGCTCTGGTCTCAGGCTTGCTGCCCACATCACACATTTGATAGGTGCAGCCGGTTCCAATTCTTGGAAAAAGCTGTACAAGGGCTGTGCTGTTACACCACTGAGTTGAAAGGGAAGGACATGGGAAGATTGGTAGCTGGCATGACTTGTGACTGTATGAGGAATGTTAACAGAACACCAACCACCAAATTCCAGACAGAACCAAAAATGTCAGATCTTCACTTCAGCATTCTTTAGCCTCACAGAAGCTGAAGTGCTAGGAACCTCAGCTTACTAATTAGAAGCCTAATTTATTTCTATTCCACCAAGACCTTCACTCTATAGGGAGCTTATTAGAGCTCAAGGGAAATGTACCTTTCTACTACAAATTCCAGGTGCCGCTGGGATTTAGTCATGTTAACAAATACGAACCAACAAAAACACCTAGCAGAGTGCATTCACAGTCTTCTGGAATATCTAATAAAGAAGCTAGTGGCAGCTCCAGGATGCTCTCCAGTTAGCTCAGCTTGTGAAGATATGGTTTAGATGTGGCCAAGGACTGGGTTCCTAGGAGGACAAGCTCAATGTTATCCATGGTGGGCCATGGCAGGTCCTCTTACCTCCACCTAGTATACATGAATTTTAACAACTGGAAAAGTAGAAATAAAAAGCTCATTTTCTACTAATGGTGGAAGCAGCAACACTCCACAGCTTTCAGTATTAGCTAAAAATAAATCCCTTTTCTGGGTCCAATTGTAAGAATAAATCTGAAAGTTAGAAGTAGTTGACCATTAGCTGAAAAAAAGCATATGCTATTAGCCACCTAATACATACTGCACTAGAATAAGAATAGTACCTTACTGAAGTTAAGAGTAATACAAGAAAACTGGGTAATAAACGTGGCTCTATTAACAATGCCCTGCAGGCAGCCCAGGTGGCTCAGAGGTTTAGGGCTGCCTTCAGCCCAGGGCCTGATCCTGGAGACCCGGGATTGAGTCCCACGTTAGGTCCCTGTATGGAGCCTGCTTCTCCCTCTGCCTGTGTCTCTGCCTCTCTCTCTCTCTCTCTCTCTCTTTCTCTCTCTGTGTCATGAATAAATAAAATATTTAAAAAACAAAACAAAAACAAAAAAAAAACAATGCCCTGAAAAGCCACAATGGTATCAGAAAGGGGAAGCATCTCAAGGATAAGTGAAAGGAAGAGTTATCTTTTTTACTGCCCAAGGTCACTCCTAGCCTTGAAAAATCAAAACAGAGCAAAGGTATCCCTCTGAAATAGACCATTCAGTTTGAAGCCTGGCTACAAACTGCAGCCTTTCCACTGCAGCCATATTATTCAAACAGATCTGCCTATCTTAGAGCTCTGCTCTGTGAAGAGCACAAGTCCTGCAGCTACAAGCCAAAGTGATATGCACTGGTCTGGGTAGTACTAAGAGGGTCAAGAGAAGGATTTATTTAATTCTCCAAACTTGAAAAGGAAGCACTGGATAGGAACAAGGGGCAGTTCCAGAACTGACCAAGAATGAGAAAAACAATGCTGAGGAACTACAAGAAGGGTCCAAGATCAGAAGAGCAGTAGGGACAGTTGGATCGCACCAAGACCCAAGGCCAGTGTCATCTGAGGAACATTGGAACAGAGCCCCCACTTCACCGTGTTCTAGGCAGTGCTAATATTCCATCTCTGTCATGGGCACTAAATCATACAAATATGAGGCTATTGCCCTCACTGAAAGCACAATGGGACATTATTTTGCTACCGCTGCCTCTTAAGGTCTAGCACTACCAGTTCTACAGTGTAAAACTTTTTTCCAAAGACAATGAGAATGCAAGTATGAGATGGTTGGATGGCTCCGAGTTGCCAGTGTCCTTCAGGAAATTTCTCACTGCCCAGAGGTGTTTGTTTTATTCTGGCAACTCTTCACTGTAATGGATGGTTTGGTGTTGCTTGCCAAGCGCCTCTGGCATGGGCTAGGAAGAGGACATGCTGAGTGCCGGATGCCTTCTGCAGAATGTCAGGTTTGACAGATATGGAAGAAGGCAAGAAACTGGGGTTGGGGTCTACAGGCAAGGCAAGAAGGGGAGGGAGCTACACATACCAATCCCAAGGGATACATTTTTGTCGGATATTCTGGGGCAGAGAGATGACTAGCACTCTACCCAGTGGGGCTCAATAAAGCCAACAAACCCACTGAGCCCACACATAGCACTACAGGGAAGAAGATATGAGGAGAGCTGTTCTCCAATTTTTTTTGTGGGAATGACAAAACTGATAAATAGCAGAGTGGTACGTGCCATAAAATGAGCTTTAATGTCTCCCTCTCACATGACAGTACTGTTTCAACTGGAACCAGCTCCCAAGGCTGGCTTTCCATGAGGAATGAGGCTGGCAGGCCCCTGGCTGCTGTGCAGCTGGAGCAACCCCAGGCTCTCGGCTCAGTAAAAACTCTTGAGTCCAAACACCTACATCTGCTACAGCTCTCCAGCCCTGGAGTTCAGGACGTGACAGTGTAGATTCTGTGAGGACCAAGTACTTCAGACACTGTTGCATCTCTCTGCACTAACTGCTTCCTCCATCTCCCCTCAGTTTTGTGAGGCCGGAAGGAACAGCCCAACTTTGCGGGGCTTAAATCTCCCAACATCGCAGGTTTGAATCCTCTGTTTTCTAACTTCTTCAAACTTCTTAGACGTGTGAGCCATGCTAACAATGGGACTTGCCATACTCAGAGGACTCCTGGAAGTCATATCCAAGCTGTCACAAGTCAGCTTCCTAGCTGATGGCTCCCTTCTATGCCCAACACAGTAAGGCAGTTCCAAAGAACTGCAGTTAGAAGAGAAGATAGACAGGAGTCCACCTTTCTATACCCAGTCGGTGCTCATCTTGATGGTTTTCTCTCTTTCTTTAACATGCACTTCTGCATGTACACAGAACTCTAGAAGGATCCTCCAACTGAAGACTATGGAAATATTTTTTGAATTCATAGAACTATCCCTTTTGTTGAGTGATATTCAAACCGCCGACTGATCTCTGCCTTCCCAGATATCTTCGCGTTGCTTGGCTTCCAGTCGTTTTCTCTCTGTAAGTAAGGACAATATTAAAGGTGGTGGTGAATTGAACTCCAAATAAAAAATATACAAAAAAAAAAAAAAAAAAAAGGTGGTAGTACACTTAATGTAACCAGTGACTTTCCTTTAATCCAAATTATAAGCAAATTTCAATCATGAGACAGGAGGATTTCCTGGTCTTCTCCTTCCTGATTCCAAGAGTCAATATCTTTAACTTGCCAAGCACTTTGTAAGTGGAAACGATGTTACTAGTACTTTATAATAAAGAGAAAGATCTGGGGCTAACAGAAATAAAAAGTATAAAGTGGAGCACCTGGGTGGTTCAGTCGGCCAAGTGTCCGACTCCTGATCTCAGCTCAGGTCTTGAGATCTCAGTGTTGTGAGTTCTAGCCCAACATTGGGCTCCACACTTGAGTATGAAGCTTACTTAAAAAGAAAGAAAAGTATATGGAGTAAGTCAGAATCTAGGAGGATCTAGAATCTAGTCTTGCTGATAATGTATTTATTTTAATTCTATTTTTCAACTGTGTTAGTGGTTTAATATAATTGCCTTTTATTCCCACTTCACTGATCTTTCAAAATACTTCAATAAGAATGGAGAATATGTCTCAATATTCTTCTGCCTTCTTGCTCAAATGGAAACGGTAGCCACTGGGCTTTAGTTATATCTCCCTAGTACAGTCTCAGAGAAAAAAATATTTCAGAGGCAAATCAAATTTCAGTATTTTCAGAGCACTTTCAGAAGCCACAAATCTGGAAAATATAATTCCAACATGGGAAAACGACCACCTATAATGAAGGGAAACAAAGAACTATTTCTGAAAACAAAACAAAATAAAAAGCACAAATCTGGGCAATCCATCTTGAATTTTTAAGAGAAGCTTGGTTTCCATTTAATACTTTCACCAAGACTTGAGATAATAGAGACCATACATGCTCTGGTGATCCAAGCACTTCATTAGATGCCAAAATATTAGCCCTAATTTTATGGCTAGTCATTTTACCTTTTCACCATAAAACATACATGATAAGCTTAAGTGCTTCCTCTCAAGGACTATTATTGCAGATGATGTCTGTAAAAGATTTTGTAAGTCATGAAACCAGGGAAATCAAGGTGGGTTTAGAGTTAACACTCGCCATGTTGACATATCTTTCCAAATCAGCAGACTCCCTTACAAAATTCCTTTACTAAATATTTGACTGACTTTAAAGGCAAAGAACTTGGGTCAGGAAGTTGACTGGCACTTGGAAATGTGAGAAAGAGAAATTCACTGCTATTTGGGCACCACCTTGTGGCATTATCTGAATATAGCAGCAAAGTTATAACTGGCCAAAAAAAGGGGAGTAGGGGGTCAGCAAATTCCAAACTGAAGGCTAATTAATTCAGTATCTTGTGACCTGGCTTTAAGGTAGGCTTGAATTGGGATTGGGATTCCTTAGGTAGACTGCACTAAGGAAAACTGGCTTGTCTAAAACATTCCAGGGTTTCTTAGGAAGGCACTGTGGTTCTCATTCTTTCAAACTGGGTAAAGTTAGAAGAGGATCTATCTATAGGCAAAAACAACAGTGGATGAAAGCAATCAAAAACTGGTTCTGGATTCCTAGAAAAAGTGAGGAAATCAGGAAAGTGAATTACTAGAACTCAAATTTTTCAATATGCTCAGAAATTTAAATCAGAAAGGCTATCTGGGAAGTTCTAAGAAAAAAGATCCAGGTGCAGTAAAAAAAAAAAAAAATATATATATATATATATATATATATCATTGCCCATAATCCTCAAGTCCAAAATCAAAGCAGTTCAGAAAACAAAGCTTTGGTTTTCTTTCTTTCTTTCTTTCTTTCTTTCTTTCTTTCTTTCTTTCTTTCTCTCTCTCTCTCTTTCTCTCTTTCTCTCTCTCTCTCTCTCTCTCTCTCTCTCTCTCTCTCTCTCTCTCTCTTCTTTCTTTCTTTTTCTTTTAAGTTTAGGGCCCAAATTCATTCAGTGGTAAATATAACCTGAAAAGATGAGAGGCTGCTTATAGTCTTATATATGCCACTTTATGGCATAGTCTTACCGTTTGTGGCAGAAATATTAAAATTAGTGTGTTTGATTCTGGTGTTATGAAATATATATTAAGATAACCATATTATTTTTCTAAAATTGAAAAAGTTTAGAATACTGAAGCATTTCCTACTCTAAAACTTCTTAATAAATCTCTAGTGCAATATATATGTAAATATGAGAGGCAACTCTGGTGGTAAGCCATTTGAGAAACCAGTGAAGGCCAGGGCACAAACTGAGCACAAGGAAATAGTGGCAATGTGAGGCACACATTTAAAAATTCAGAACATGAGTAGAGAAGGACTTTTTAAAGAGACTGAAATGGAAGCATGGAGAAGCTAAGTGACTCGCCTAAGGTTACATAACCAGCAACAAACTAAGGCTGGAACACAGGTCCTTAATTTTTAAAACAGCATACTTTCCACTGTACTGACATCTGAAAATGTCTACAAAGAAAAATGAAAAAAAAAAAAAACATAGAAAGATAAGAAAACATGTCATCCCTTTATTAAAAGGGAAAGAAATGTAGATAATAGCTGATAGACTGCATGAAAAGAGCTCCTTATTAACTTTACTTCCAACAATTAAAAAAGTAAACTAAGTAAAGAGAAAGCCCAACAGCAGCCATAAGGGTAAGGAGCTAAAGGAAGAAGAGAAGAATTCATATGAAAGGATTAACCCACAGTGCACATGAGCTGGCCCTGCAGACTTTCATTTCCCAGGAAGAGAAATCAACTGGCAGAAATGACTCTATTGAATGAGGTGACTGAATCACCACTTTTCACTTAGGGAATGGAAGGGGCTGAGGATGAAAACAAAGGGCCAATTTGGTGTCGTTTCAAAAGAAAATAAAGAAAAGGGATGTAAATCAAAACTTTCAAAATCTACTTCTACACCTAAGAAAATAACGGAGAAAAATCATCACAAAATTCCTGGGCAGCTGCCTACAGAGTAATAATCAACATGAAGACTGGAAGTACAAGTCTGGTCAAACTGATCTAATTGTCTTCTTTTATGGATTGACAGACCTGGTAGATTAAAGAGAAATAATAAAAGTAACCTCTTAATTTTAGCAAGATTTTAGGTTTTAGGCTTATAATCATTAATATACCAAGAAATATATAGTCTGGATCACACAAGTGTTAAGGTGGCATTTAACTGGAAAGTGGAATGTTCATCAATGTATTAAGTGTCAACACAAAGAACTGTGTGCTACTTATTTAGCAACAGCCAGTAAACTCGTCAGTTAATTTGAGGGTTAACATTTTCATCTCTGATGTAGGTCAGGGATATAAGTTTACCAAATAGAAGATGAAGGCAAAAATGTGGATAAATATTGCATCTCAGAAAAAGAGATCACATTAAGATAAAAAGAGAAACATGGTTAGAAATAAGGGGAAATTTCAATTTCACATTAGGGAAAAAAGACACCAAGAAAATGCCACACCAACCTAGATTATGAATCAGCAATGCAGAAGAGTCCTTAAAGGCAGAATAATGGGATGCCTAAAGAATTTGAAAAGGTAGCAGTTGTGATTAAATTTTTTTATTACAGTTGACTAAGTATTCTATAGGGATGATTTCATTTTTAAGCTCTTAGTGATTTAATTAAGCAAACTAGGGGATCAAATCATTACTTACCTACTTTGCCTTTCAGGCCTGTGACCCAAAAGATGCCTTTTAGAACCAGCCAATTAATCATCTACCCCCAAGAGTAAAATGGAAATAAGTTATAAAATAAAATTTTGGCAAGCTCTGAAAAATGAGAGAGCATTTTATTCTGAGAAATAATGATTATCTTCTACTTGTAATTTTAGGTGGGAATCAAGTGTTTTAATAAGTAAAACATGGGGAAATTTTACACATACTCCTGAATCTGGTCTTTAAAATGTAGTTTCATTGTTATGTGTGAATCATTGCTTTAAAACATGATTCAGTCAAATACAAAGGATCAAGGATGATCTATGCTTTGATTTCCCACTCTTAGTGCAGCTCTGATCTATTATGCACTCTTCTGGACTAATCACTTCCCCTGTGTTCTAAGACTTAGAAACTAAAGTTCTTATCCTCCAGATATACACATTAAGATTTGCTTAAAATGATTTGGGTACTTTTTTTTCTCGATTCTTCTCAATACTTTCTGAATCTTGTTTAAAATAAATAAATAAACTAATTAATTTTAAGTAGGTGGAGCCCAACACTGGTCTTGAACTCACAACCCCAAGGTCAAGACCTGAGTTGAGATGGTGTTGGATCCTTAACCAACTAAACCACCCAGGTACCCCCGAATCTCCTTTTTAATTAAGGACAAAGACAGACTTCTCATTTTAAAATGGTAAGAAGACCAAAGCAGGGTGAGGGAACTTAGCAGGAAGTATTTAAACCTCAAAATCCCAAATCCCAAATTCATTAATTAGAAGGTTTTCATATGCAGTGTCCAACTCTGGGTCTTATAAAGAAAAACATAGAGGACTTAAAAGAGTTCAGAGTATAATCTGAACGAAATCAAATAAAGAGTTATGAAGAAAAAGTAACCACTGTCAGTCATATATTCTTCAGTCAATGAACATACACACTGAGTATCTTTTTATGAACCAGACACTATGCCAGACAGCAGAACCCCTCAAGGGGGGCAACTAGCTATTTTACAGCACTATTTATGGATGGCACACAGATTTCAATTTCCAAGCTAATTCTGATCAATTGGCAGTGATCAAGTCAAAACTCACAAAAAAGTGTCATAACTGATTAGCATTGTTTGTCATAGATAACAGATGGGAAGCAGAAGTACATAATACATATTTGTTTTTACTGTCTCATATTATAATGAGCACTAATTTTCTAAGAGCCACATAAATAATAGTATGCTTAATTTGTAAAGCACCTTTCTAAATAAATGTTTTTACACATTAACTTAGGTTGTGCTAAAAAAATTCTCCAGGGTACATCAGGCATTAGTTTTGCTTTGTTAGAAACTAGAGCAGAAAGATATAAGAGACGTGCCCATAGCAACATAGCTAAAGTTAATGACAAAAACTCTATTACGGATCAGACTTCTTTATTCCTAAATAATTGGCCCCTGATCTCTAAAGATTAGAACAGGATGGTGTCCACATGTTCCCTATTTCTAGAAAGGAAAAAAAGAGGAAACTAGCCTAAACTACTATACAAATTTAAGTTAAACCTAGGGAAGAATTTTTTTGACAGCAAAAGCTGCTAACCATTGAAAGAGGTAACTTTAAAAAAGCCTGCTATCTTTCACTTTCGGAAGACCTTAAAAAAAATTTTTCCCCCTGGAAAAATTGTTAATTACTCCAAAAGTCCCTTAAAAGGGATTACAGTATTGTAAAAAGAGCATGGGTTTTAATTAGAGAGGCCTTGGTTCAAATGCCTCCTCTCAATTTACCAATTAGGTAATTTTAGGCCAGTTACTTAACTTTCCAGCGCCAGCTCTAAACTGGAGATAATATCTTCCATCACAGAATCATCACAACATATTACATTGCCGGGAGTTGCCTTCCCATCCTTTTAATCACAAAAACTCATTATGCTTTTAATGTTAAAATCTTCAGAACTAAAAACAAATAATCCCATTAAAAATGGGCAAAATATTTGAACAGATATTTCTCCAAAGAAGACATAACAGATGGCCAAAGACACATAAAAAGATGCTCAACATCATTCATCCTCAGGGAAATGCATATAAAAATCACAATAAGATATCACCTCACACACTGCCAGAATGGCTAAAATCAAAAACATAAGAAACAAGTGTTGGCAAGGATGTGGAGAAATAGGAACTCTTGTGCACTGGTGGAGGGAATGCACACTGGTACAGTCACTGTGGAAGACAGTATGGAGGTTCCTCAAAATATCAAAAATAGCTACCACAGGATCCAGTAATTGCACAACTGGGTACTTTATCCAAAGACTAAAACACACTAATTTGAAAGGATACATGCACCCCTATGTTTATTGCAGCATTATTTACAAGAGCCAAATTATGGAAGCAGCCTAAGAGTTCATCAATAGATGAATGGATAGAGAAGAGGTGGTATATAAATACAATGGAGTATTATTAAGCCAAAAGAATAAAACCTTGCCATCTGCAACACCATGGATGGAGCTAGAGAGTGTAATGCTAGCAAAAGAATACCATATGATTTTTCACTCATATGTGGGATTTAAGAAACAAAACAAAGGAACAAAGGAAAAAAAAGAGACAAACCAAAAACAGACTCTTAACTACACAGAACAAACTGATGGTTACCAGAGGGGCGATGGGGGGATGGGTGAAATAGGAGATGGGAATTAAGAGTATACTTATCTTGATGAGGGCTGAGTAATGTATAGAATTGTTGAATCACTATATTGTACACCCAAAACTAATTTAACACTGTACATTAACTATACTGGAATTAAAAAAATTCTTCAGAACTGAAGTGAGAAGAAAAACAACTGCTTAAAATCATATTTTCTTCCTTACTCAAGGCAGATACCCTCACTTGATTATAAGTCTTAAGCAGAAAAACAAAGTTTTTCCATCTCTCTAATTCTCTCATATAAAAGCACAATGCTTTACACAGGGCAAGTGCCTAGCTGAAATGCTAAATGTTGTTGATAGAGCATTAAAGGAGACTTAAAATAAAAAGGGTACGGCTAAAAAATATGCATTGAAATCTGTGCTAGACTCACCATATAATATTACCACTATTAGTAAAAACAGCAGCAGCTAACATTTATCATATACTTATTACAGGCCCACAGAAACAGGAGAGTGCACATTCCGATGGGTTCCAAAGATGACTAAGCATCTTTTGTGGATTATCTCACTTTATTTCCACTTTATGGATGAGAAAACAGAGGCCTCCAGAGAATACATAATCCATCCAACGTCACATAGCCAGTAAATGGTTGAACTTAGAGGTAGATCTAGCCAGCATGATTGTACAATCTATTATGTTATCCACTATGCTGTACTGATCCCTCCCCTTCCAGTGGACGAAGATCTGGAACAAAAATATCTATTCTGTTTAATACCTAAATGGTACGTTTAATTTCCATAGGAAAAAAATCTTTTTTTTTTTTTTTTTTTTAAAGAAAAAAATCTTTAAGTGAAAAGTCTTGGGCTCTATGCAGGCAGCTATAAGAATATCTATCTGCCTAATGCATAAAGAAGTCAAAAAGAGATATATCAGGAATTTTCCACATGCGTTTTCTCAGAGATGAAGAATGGGAGAGCTCTGAAGCATTATAAAGAATCTTCTATAACCTGTACAGCCTCAGCACCAATGGATAAGAGGAACTTATCACAGTGAGTCTCCATTCACAAATAAAGGCCTTCTTTAGAAAAGTAATAGGGTACTCACTGAGCCAACAGTCTCATTTTTAATTGCATCATTGAAATGTCCTCTGCATAAGTGGGCATTTAAAACAAATACTTCAAATAAAGCTGCATGCTAATGTGCCTACAGAAAAATAGAGGGCAATACTTAAGATGGTATCTGTGCAAAACTATTGCTGCAGTACACGTAGAGTTCCAGTTAATATTACATGCATACGGTAGGGAAGCATGAGACACTGCAAAGAGTACTCTCTCTCCCTCTAGTTATCTTCTGAAAGATCACAGAGAAAGCACTTTCCTCAGAGATAATTAAAAGAGGGTTAAGGATATTATACATTCTCCCTTACTCTAGTTCTATTATTAACATGTATAAAAACAAAAACAAAAAAAACCCCGAAAACAGAAAAATTCTCACTTGTTTCTATACAGTCTGTAAAAGGCCTTTGAGTGAACATGCATTGGAAAAAATCAAAACTGCCTCATTAAAATCATTAAGGTTTCAAAAATTAGTTGGGTTCAACTCTAAAACTCTAGCACCTGCCATGACACACTCTGTCACTGGTTATCTGGCCAGTGCAGCTGAGAGTCCGCAAGCTGCCTGCTATCACCAAAGCAGAGTGGACAGGAAGTATTAATGGCCTTGTTAGAACCGGCAATAAACAAGGAGTCTGAAACTTCAATTCGTTTTAATGGAAAAATGAAGTTACTTTTTGGTAAGTGGAATTTTCAGAATAAATTGCCTTCACAGGTTCCACAGATCGTGGGCTAAGGCAATGAGACTGTCTAAAGCCTGGAGGTTGATAAAAAGTACTTAAATGTAAGGCCAGAGTCCCAGGCCTTTACATGTAAGTCAATAGCCTAGAAAAAGGGAAGAGAGATTTTAACCTCAATTCCAAACTACAGGGAAAGAAAAACCCTGCTGTGGATCAGTGGAAATACTTTCTAAGGACATGGAGGTACCGCACAATAATCAGAAGATAGGTTAATCTAGATGTACACTAATGGAGCCACTCAAGACTGTCTTTAAAGAAAAAAATACCTCCTACAGTTACTATCATCCATGTCAGTAGCTGGCTTTTCCTTAATTTGTTTTTTTACTTTTAATCTAAACCATTAGATAATATCACAGCAATTGTGGCCCTGTAAAACCACAGCAAATGTTTTCTGCTTGGGAGACTACTATGTCTTCACAGGAAAATTTTGCTCAGACTTTGGAGCAGGAACTACAGAAAAAGCCACGGCTGATAAGCTGAGAAGACCGAACCTATCTCCTGGAAAACAACAGTTAAGAGCATGGATTAGGATGCCGTGGTATGTGGAACAGAAGGACAAATCCTACAATGTCTTCCCCCTAAATATAAGGCATGAAAACAATTTCAACACACTTGGAAGGCTCCTAGGAAATGGAAAACAAAATGGAATGGGCTTCATTATTTTTTTTTTTTTTTTAACACATGCCTATTGTGAGCTCTAGAGAATGAGAGAGGAATGCCATCACTTCAACTCACCTCGGGCTTCCTGCAGTTTCTTGAGCTCTGCTTGTCTTTCTGTTTTATTCTGCTTACTTCGAACCCCAAGGGCACTGATGACTAACCTTCTGGCAAGGGCTGCTGAAGTCTCCGGACGCTCCTTTGCTGGCTGGAGGAACTCTGAATGGGAGAAAGGGAGGGAGCAAGAGGAAGTAAGGAAGAGAAAGCACTCTAGCACCAAATAATTTAACTCTGTAATTAACATATAAAATAGACTAACAAGGGCTGCCTCAGCAGTAATTAATACAGGCCAACAGATGACGATCAGAGAAAACTAACATGGCAAAGCACAAACAACCCTGGCTTCCTCATCTGTATTAACACAATTTCTACAGTAACACTTTCAAACAGTTCAACACTGAGGTAAGGTGGAATCAGATGTCATCAGAAAACCGCAGCCACATTGCTTGGCTGTAACTCCCACCCTCTCTCCAAGTGGCTGCTCAGATGCCATATTTCCAACACAGCCTTTGTCTTTTCTTTAAAAACACACTTCCTTTAACACTAAAAATAAAAGTGATATGTCTTTAGAACGCTAGATGAGGTACAAGTGCTGGAAAAACAGTAACACAACCATCAACAAGAAAAAGCCCCTGAGATTATAGGCTCACCAGCATAAGCTCTAGCTTTGGCCTTGGCTGCTCTTGTGGCCTGTGACAAGGGCCGGATTTTCACCATGGTATGTTTACTACCCAGAGCATCACGAGCTGCAAAGAGGAATAAATATAAGGAAGTAGAAGTATGAAGAAGAGTGATACAAAAGAAAATTTAAGGCTAACCCTCAAAGTATTTCCTAGATATCTAGATGTTACAGTTTTATTTTTCATGGCAAGTTAAAGAGGTGGTCAGCTCTAGAAAATCCATAAACAACCTGGCAAGTGATTATTTTAGATCAGGGATCAGCAAACTATGATTTTGTGACCAAATCCAGCCAACCACCTGTTTTTTGTAACATTTTATTGAAATAGAGCCACTTCTATTCATTTGAATACTGTTTAAGGATGCTTTCTTATTACAACAGCAGAATTGAGTAGTGACAGAGATCTTATACCCTAAAATATTTACTATCTGATCCTTTACAGTTGCAGACCTCTATTCCAGGTGGTTCAGACAGAAACCAACATCTCTAATTTCTTTGAATGCCTCTGTATCACATGGATCATGAGGCTAATGATAGATGTAAATAAGGCCCAATCAAATATTCAGAAAGTAGGTATTAAAATCTCTCACTAGAAAGGTTCAAGGGCTACTTCAAATTCATTTGCCTAGGTGGGGAAAAAAAAGTCACAAAATTGTTAAGATTTAGTAACACTGGCTTCTTAAATTTCTACCTATAATCTATTTATGTATGATCATAACTGACAGTTATACAGCATGTAACACTGGAAGGAGCTGGCTCTCTCTCCAAATTACTACTGGATTAAGGTGAAAAGAGAGAGGGAGAGCACATGGGTACAAAGTACTATGCCTCAAAAACCTGTATGTGCCATTTATCTACACCGGCTGAATAAAATGCCAACGGGCTAGAACACAAGGGAAGTAAGAACAAGTAGCAGGAGAAAATAGACAATAAGGGAAGAACACTGCAATCCACTGGGTGAATACCTGTAATTGGACTGGAGAATACTCCTAGGGCATGTGTGTCATCCACCCATTTAATATCAAATCCTTTCTTTCTGTAACAAAACAACACAATTTTATTTCTTAAAATAAAATTTACTTTTATAAAACATCTTTCAAATAGTCTCGTAAAGCATTTCATGATGAGATAAACACTCAACGAGCGCACAGGTGGAATGGGGATAATGACACAAAAAACAGCTTGGAGGACAGAAGAAGCCACTGAATTTTAAAAGCAATTATACCATCATAAAGAACTACCTGGGACTATTTTACGTTCCCAGCCATTTTATAGACACCAACTAATTAATCCTCACATGTCCCTTGGGGAGGTAATGTATTTATCATGCTATTTACAAGAGATGTTCTTATGGGCACAGAACAAGAAGAGGTGAAAAGAGGAAGCAGAGGAGAGGTAGAAGAATAGTGCAAGAGGAGGTAGGCAGGGAAGGTCACCTGGATTTAATGCAAATGAAAGCTCATAGACAGACGGAGAGGGAGAGGGAGATATGTCATTCAGAGCAAGAAACTGGGATGCCAGGGTGGCTCAGTGTTGAGCATCTGCCTTCAGCTCAGGACGTGATCCCGGAATCCTGTGATCACGTCCCACACTGGGCTCCCCTCAAGGAGCCTGCTACTCCCTCTGCCTGTGTCTCTGCCTCTCTCTCTGTGTCTCTCATGAATAAATAAATAAAATCTTAAAAAAAAAAAAAAAAAAAAAAACAGAGCAAGAAACAACCCCTCAGAACAAAACAAAAAAATCAAGGAATTGAGAAAAACTGACCTGTTCTTTCTAGTTGGAGAAAGTAAGAAAGGGAAAACAGGAAAGAACTGCAGCAAAGTCAGAAAAATTCAGGATAAAAGATAATCAAGATTAGAGAAACATCAGACAAAATTAGAAAAGAATGACTGTTAAAAATACGTTTATTGTGGAACAGAGCTACATTGCAGTGAGCACAATGACTATCAAAATGATGATATTTTTTCAGCTAGGAACTTAAAAACTGTTCATAGATTCAACATAGCTCTTCTGTAGAAAGGGCATGGGGTTGAGGGTCAGATACTATAGGAGTCAGTCAGCATTCTGCCACCTTGAGATCTTGGGCAGATTTAACTTCTCTTGAAGCGAGGTCTGCTCATCTATAGAAATGGGCATAGCACTTTCCAAACAGAGTTATTATGAAAATGGAAATGAGATCCTCTGTGACAAGGCAAAGAGCACAGTGTTGAGCACTTATGGGCATTTAATAAATGAATGGTGCTCATTATTTTTTACAACTAATAGCAATATTCATCAGAAATATTATTAATATTGATAAAGATAGTGACTAAAATATAAAGTTGACTCAGGTATTTGACCCTCGGACATTATTATAGACTTTTGCACTGTGACCTTGACTTTATTTTTATAAAGCACTATAAAGAAAGAAAAAGAGACAACAGCTAAAATATCTTCCTTCAGTCAAGAAAAAAATTCCTTTGAGGAAAAAAGGAATGAAGAAGGCTTTGAAGGTTAGTTAAAGAATTTCCTGAATGTAAGAGTAAGTCTGACCATGGCATAAAATGACCACAGGGGTTGGAGACTGAAAAAGTTCAATAGCAGAAGAGCCTATATAATAAGAGTCTACAAAAAGGTTAGAAAAAGACCTTAGATGAGATCTGGAGCGCCTTTTAGACTTTGGAATTTCATAATCCTTTAAAATGCTTCTCCTTTTTTAGGAATGTTTTTGGGTTTGATAGAAAAATGGTCTATTAAAGGTAAAATTAGGAAGAAACAAAGCAAAGGGAAATTAATAATTCATAAGAATTAATTAGTCTTTAGGAAATTCTAGACATCAACAAAGCTAATCTTTGATTTTAAAAATCATCATTACTAATAACAATCTAAAATAGTTCTACTTTGAAATTAAAGCTCACTGCTTTTTCAAATCTATTAGGCACTTTATATGGAACAGGTGCTGATACAAGGTCTTAACATGTTAATGAATTCGACTAACTGACCAACCCTATACAATCAGCATAAGGTCTATGGAAAGATTAGCTATCCTCCAGGATCCAGTCACCCCCTTACTTTTTTTAGTTATAGAACTGATACCCTCCCCTCATCCAAATTTAAGTGAGGTGCGTGGCTGCTAGCTAGTTTTGCCTGTTCTAGAACTTTATAGAAAAACAGGGTGCGGGATCCCTGGGTGGCGCAGAGGTTTAGCGCCTGCCTTTGGCCCAGGGTGCGATCCTGGAGACCCGGGATCGAATCCCATGTCGGGCTTCTGGTGCATGGAGCCTGCTTCTCCCTCTGCCGGTGTCTCTGCCTCTCTCTCTCTGTGTGACTATCATAAATAAATAAAAATTAAAAAAAAAAAAAGGAAAAAAAAAAGAAAAACAGGGTGCTTGTTTTTGTACATAAAATTTCACTGAATACAGCTATGCTCATTTGTTTACATACTGTCTGTGGCTGCTTTTGTGCAATGATGGCAGAAGTGCTTAAAATATTTCTTATCTGGCCCTTTAAGGAAAAGTAGGGGGTTAAACCCTAACAGAATTTTACAAATTCAAGATCTACATGAGTTGAATTTTAAATTAAAATTTGTAATATCAGATAACAGACCTACTTATTTTTAATATCAGGATTAGAGTGTTAAAGTATAATCCTTCTTGCTATTGACTTCTTCCAGATCCTGAAGATCTCTTTCTTAGTAATTTTCTTTCTGGACGGTTTCTTGATTCCTGAAGCTTATTTTCTTCTTATAAGTTAAAGATACAGAGGTATACTTCTGATTCACTTAGCTTGTCCTATACATGTATGAACTATGTACATAAGAAGAATTAGTGCAATTGTTTTCAAACCCACTTATGTCAGTTTTGATTCATTACGTAATTTAGTAAAATTAAAACAATGAAATATGAGTGTGAAAAAGAAAGATGTTGTGTCTATAAAATCAACTGAATGCTTTGCAAGAGTAGAGAGAATGGTGAAGTCACTAAAAAATCCAAAAATGAGGGGGTGCCTGGTGGCTCAGTTGGTTGAGTATCTGCCTTTGGCTCACTCAGGTCATGGTCCCAGGGTCTTGGGATCAAGCCTCACGTTGGGCTCCCAGCTTGGTGGAGAGCCTGCTTCTCCCTCTCCTGCTACTCCCCTTGCTTGTGCGCTCATGCACTCTCTGTTGAATAAATAAATTTTTAAAATCTTAAGAAAAGAATCCAAAAATGATTATCAATTATGTTTGACCAAAACAGCTCTAAAAGAGAAAACATTTTAACCTATAAGGAGTAAGCACTCAGATGACTCTAAAGGTTTATTAAAGTTCTCACTCCACTTTAGTTGATGTATTAGGAGGATAATCTAAAAGAACTCTTCTATCAATAGGCCAGCAACTTAAAAGAAAAAAAAAAAGGCCTCGGCACCACATCAAAGACTGCCAAGTGACTAGACATTTATATGTGTTGTTAAACTAGTTGAGACACACAACGATCATTTTTTACCATTCTCCACTTGACTATTTCTATCTCGGTGGTCAGAATAACCTCAAATCAATAATTTAATTTACAGTGCTGCTGAACTTTTAGGGCCCTTGGTGCTTGGCAGAAGAAAACACGTAACCTCTCAGGAGAAATCTTCTACTGTAGACTTCAATTCCCATAAATAAAATTCCAAGGAAACTAGTTGGCTCACAGTAAAAATAAATAAATAAATAAATAAATAAGTAAACCTCTAAAAAAGCAAGGTACCAAGAGTGAGAATTTGCAGAAACAGAACTAAAAGACTTCAGGTAAAGGGATTACCAGAAAGACCACAGAATGTCTACGTTTAATACTTAAGTAATTGTTTAAATCTTGAAAATATTTTAGAAAAAAAAACAAGAAACTATAAAATGCCCATATAGATTTTAAAGAGAGAGAACTTAGAAAAATGAAAAACATAGATGAAATTTAAACATTCAACAGACAGATTTAACAACAAATTAAACACAGCTGAAGAAAAAATTAGTGAACTGGAAATATATATATATATATATAATATATCTTTCCCTCTAACTATTCAGAATGTAAAAGAGACAAACATGGAAAACAAAAAAGAGAAGTAAAATGAGGATTAAATGAGAAGGTCTAATACATATTTTCTTGGCATCTTAGAGAAGGTAAAAGAGAAAGACTGGCAAAAAGGCACTACCTAAAGAGATAATGTATATATTCTCCAAAATCAATGAAAAATAAAAACTCACTGATTTAAGAAGCTCAAGTAATCTCGAGAAGAATAAATTTTTAAAGAAGCAAAGCCACATCATACTAAAATACACAATACAAGAAAAGGAGAAACCTAAGAGCAACCAAAGAGAAAAGACAGATTACATTCAAAAGCAACAGTTGTGAACTTACAGCTGGCTTATACTCCATAAAGCCAGTAAACTAAATCTGCACATTTCTGAGAGAAAAATAACTGCCTACCTAGAATTCAATACCTCGCAAACATCTTTGAGAAATGAGGCTGAAATAACACCATTAAAGAAACAACAACAAAAAAACAAATGGGTTTGTTAACAGCAGATTGTTACTAAACTAAATGGTAAAAGAATGTATTCCATGCAGGAAGAAAAAGATTTCAGATGGAAGATATGAGATGCAAGAGGTATAAATGAAAAACACAGGAAGTAGATAAATTAGAATGCTATGTAAAATACTAACAGAAAATGGAGTTTAAAAAGAAAATAGTCACAAGAGCATATTAGTTGGGGGTGGTGGAAAGGGAGGGAATTGGATTGGGAAATGGAGTTCAAAGCCCTTATAGTATTTGGAAAGAGTATAAAAATATTAACTTTAGCCATTGATAAGTTAAGCATGCAGTTTGTAATTTCTAAAGTAACCACCAAAGAATAGAAACACAATATCAGTTCCAAATAAAATAGAATGAGAAAAAAATACCTCATCAATCCAACAGAAGGCAAGAAAGAAGAGAAAAAGACGAAACAAGTAAACACAAAAAAAGATGGCAGGCATACATCTAAATATATCAATAATTATAACAACTATAAACAGACTAAATGCACCATGAAGACATCCAGAAGTCATCACTGAAGATATTCTTCTTAAATGCCTAAAATGAGGTCTAAAAAGACTATTTGGCATTTTTAAAGAACTTTAGAAGACAGGCTTGATACAGGAGATTTCCAACGGATTTGGAGAAGACAATAAACAAAACTGATGCTAAAGTAAACAACAGGGAATATGCAAACAAGAGATGATTTTTCAGAAGACATTTTAAGAAAACTTCATCCCACCTTCCCAAGTATGCCCAACCAATTGTAAATACTTACTGATAACTGCAGAAAACCCGCAGGAGGTCTTCAGTACGAAATTCTTGGGGGAAGTCATAAATTTCAATGACATGTGGAAATTCACAATCACTGAGGTCAATATCAGGAACTTCATGGTTGTAATAATCAAATCTAGGTTCCTGGATACTTTCTCTATTCTTCATATTCCCTGATAACTAGGGAAGAAGCAGCATGTAAGTGACTGTTATATCAAGCCAGAGCATTCTAAAATATCCTACCATGTGTAAATAATTCTTGTCTCCATATTCCAATTCCTTAACCTTTAGCGCTGTCTCTGTATTAATGCTTTTTGTGAATACAATAATGACCTGGGGTCTATCATTCAGTTTATATTAACATGTGGAATACAGGGGGTGCCTGGGTAGCTCAGCTCAGATCATAAGCCCAAGGTTCTGGGATAGAGACCCACGTCAGGCTCCCTGTTCAATGGGAAATCTGCTTCTCCCTCTCCCTCTGTACCCTCCTCCCCCACTCATGCTCGCTTGCTCTCTCTCTCTCCCAAAGAAATCTTTTTTAAAAAATGTAGAATACTTAAAAAGGTGTTGAAATTCCAACAAAGATAGGCAATGCATGAAACTTAACTTGCATCTATCAACTAGAATGTGAGAAAATGTAGAATGATTAATGTGGTGAGTTACAAATGGTACATCTTAGAAAATGAATTTCAGAAAATAGCTGAAGATGAATTAATAACATTTGTTTTATTTGAGCTTATTGATCAGGCTCATCTCAGTTTCTTTTCTGGAAGTAAACAAAAACAACACAAATTTTAAAAATGAAAACACTCTGTTAGCCTACTTTTTGGTGCATGTAGTTTACAAAGGAATTTGTTAAGACAAATATAAGTGATAAAAGCAATTATGTTTAAGGTCTCTAGCATGACAGCTACCTATAGGAATTCTTACATAGCAGATAAGTAAAAAAAAAAAAAAAAAAAACTAACAGTAATGAAAAATACTTAAAATTCTACTATCCTATGAAAAAACTGAAGGCTATTAACTATTTCACATTTCTGGAAGCAGAAAGGAAGGGGGAAAATGGAAAGGTAGGTAGAAAAGCCAAAACAGTCATTTTGTCATTCACCTGTTAAAAAACCTAGCTCCTACTACTGACCACCCAAAGCCCTCAGACCTGAGAATGTCTTCTCCCTGTTAAATCAAAAGTCCAACTAGGTCTCTTCCAGATTTTCCCTCATTTATATTCTGCCTCACTGCCCATCAAATGAGGAAATGAGAACTTACAATGCCAAGGATAACATCTCCTTTTCTTGCAGAAGTAAAAAATGGATTCGAGAATTTTATTTGGGAGGAAGAAGGAAGGGAAGATGATAATAGGTAAAGTCAACAAAAATGTTCCTTTATTGTTGTACCTCTAGTTCCTTTTCTCCATTAACCTTTAGTTTACATCTAAAAAATATAAGAATAAATATAGCACCTATACCCACAGATAGGTGTGTGGATTAAATGATTTGTAAGTGCTCAGCACACTAAGTATAATACTTATATATTACCTAAGTATTCAATGAATTCAACCCACTTAATTAAATTTTAACTGAGTGCCGAATCTATTACAGGCCAAGTGCCATGTTATTTCCACTCTGCTTAGGATGTAGAAAGCAGGAAGAGAATATTCCTTCCATCATAATAATGAAAAAAGATTAGGTGATCCATAAAATCGTTAACTCTTCTCAAATTTACCACATGGCTGAGTATGCAAGACAACAAGAAAAACCCTGAAATCCCAAGAGTGACAAGTCCCTCCAAAGAGAGACAGAACACAGAAACTGTTTTGCCACTGGCAGATCATGATCAAAAAAGCAGGCACTACAAAAGTGGGCAAGGAGGAATCAGCTAAACTTAAATTCTTAAAAGCCTAAAGAGGGCTGGTCTATCAGTTTAAAATAACCCAGAGCCCCAGAGACAAGGAAGGTATGCAGTCATTTCTAAGTCTATCCATATGCCAGTGCCACACTGTCTTGATTACTGTAGTTTTATAACAGTTTTTGAAATCAGAAAGTTTGAGTCTTCCTACTTTTCCCTGCTTTTTCAAAATCATCTTGGCTATTATGGTCCCTTGGATTTCCATATAAATTTAAGGATCAGCTTGTCAATTTCTGCCCAAAAAGGGGGAAGGGAGCTGGAATTTGTTATATATGTAAATCAATTTGAGAAGTATCTCAACATTTTAAGATTTTATTTATTTATTTGACAGAGAGAGAGAGTGCAGGTGCACAAGCACAAGCAGGGGCAGCAGCAGAGGGACAGGGAAAAGCAGGCTCCCCAAACGAGCAGGGAGCCCAACTTAGGGCTCGATCCCACAGCTGAAGGCAGACACCTAACTGACTGAGCCACCTGGGTGCCCCAAGAAGTATCTCAACAATATTAAGAAAATATGAACATGGGATATCTTTCCATTTATTTAGGTCTTAATTTCTTCCAACAATGTTTTGTAGTTTCTGAAGTACAAGTTTCATACTTCTTTTGTGAAATTACTAAATAGTTTTTAAATGCAATTGTAAATGGAACTGTTTTCTTAATTTCATTTTTGGATTTCTGGCTTTGCCTCTATGAGTTACTCTGCAAAAACCAAAACAAATCACCGCATGTCTGTGCATTTATAAATTGGGGCTAAATACTGCATTGTGAAAGGTAAACAATGCATGACTACAATACCTTGGAATTATAAATCCTAAGAACTGACTATAAAGAGGAAGGAAAAGAGGCACAATGGTCTGGCAGGAACATTTGATTATGGTCCTTTGTTCTAACCTTTGTCAGTAAAATTGAACTTATATACTTCTATCCCATTTCTAAGGAAACTATTCAGTGTTTTGGCTTCTGGGGCTGGTTAAATACAAAGTGTTAATAACAGAAAAACACACAATTCTTATTCTATATTTCAAAATAATGGATATAAAGCCTGCAAATTACATACTCCTGACCAGTTTTTCCTATCACACATCACTGTTATCAGGGATTCCTAACTTTTCCAAGGAGGAGGAAGAACTTCATTTTATTTTCCCATGGTACTGATATTGGTGAGATCAGTTTACATTTCTGGTAACACATTTTTTGTGCAGGTAGAGTGATAGGTAGGAGGCCATACTGTTAATGGCACTTTCCCTACTGAGAATCTCAGCCAAACATGACAGGGAGCCTTGACAGAGTAAAGAGAGAGTTTGTGACAGTGAAGAGAGAAATGCCTGAGAACAATATGGAATGAAGTGAGGATGAGAGCAAGACTGTGAAGGGAAGTGAGGGGGTGGGGCCGATGTCACAGAGGGATTAGACAAGGCAATACACACAGCTTTAAGGAGAGGTGCTAAAATACCATGCACCAATTATGTAGATATACCTGCAGCACACCTGTACTGTCCAACACCGTAGCTGTCAGCCACATGTGGCTACTGAGTACTTGAAAACTGTGACTAATCTAAATTGAGATGTGTTTTATGTATAAAATACACATCAGATTTCAAAAACTTCATAGAAAAAAATAAAATCTCATTAATTTCTTATATTGATTACATGTTGAAATGATATTCTGGATATATTATTAATTTCACCTGTTTCTTTTTACTTTTCTTAATGTAGTTGCTAGAAAAATTTTAATTATATACATGGTTCCTATTTGTAGTTTGCATCATAATTCTATTACAGGCCACTGAAACATTTACTCTAAGAGTCACACGTACTGAAGTAGTAGCTGCTATACTGTCCATGTGAAACCTTCATATTTTAAGACCTACATATGGATTTTTCTTTTTTGATGACTAAGAAGTGTTTGATAGATCAATAAAGGGAAAAGTTCTGAATTTGATTCATTCTGATATCTCTATTAAAACAAGGGAAAGTTTGCAAATAACAAATAATTTTAAGAATCATAAACTTTTTAGAATCTTTTAACAGTGGTCTGTCGTGTTTGTTTAAAAAGCATAAGGGAAATCTGAGTATTCCTTTATATGTATAGCTAGCTTCCACAAAACCATTCAACTAAATTAAAATTCTCTTCCCCAAAGCGAGGGTTTTAAGAATCTCACAGCCTGGTAGTCTGGTCTTGAAAACAAGTCTGTAAAATAGTACCTGACCTTGCTATGACTTAATTGCCTTGATCCCTATTTGTAGTGGAAAAAAAGAGTGGGCAGAGTAGGTCAATTAGGCATGGATCACTGAGCTTTTTATTTTTTGTTAGATCCTTGGTTCTTTGAGATACAGAAAGAAACATAAAAAGTTATGAAGTTACCAGTTATTTACTCTCTACAGACAAAAAACAAAAATATGCTACATTATTTTGGAATAAAGTCATATTTATATCTCTGTCAGATGAGCATATCCGATGGCTGTTATTATTATCCTGATTATAAAGATGGAGGATTGCATCACTGAGAGACTAAAGGATAGCCTTAAGATTACAAATCAAATTACTGACAGAGTTTGAATCGTAACTCAGGTCTCCTGACTACTAGTCTAATATTCCTTCCATAACATGATGAAAAGGTCTTTCAGTGAACACAATCAGAAACAGTGCTGTATGCTTCTCCCTCTGCCTATGTCTCTGCCTCTCTCTCTCTCTCTGTGTGACTATCATAAATAAATAAAAATTTTAAAAAATGTTAAAAAAAAAAAAAGAAACAGTGCTGTATTAATGTTCAGGACATTAGTATTCTCTCTGATTAAGGATTTATGGATATAAGGAAGAAGGAAGGGAAGGAGAAAAGGAAGGAGGAAGAGAGGGTCTATGGCAAAACTAAAAAGATAATACAAGGTTACGGATTTCTTTCTAGCCGTATATTCTAGATAACATACAAAGCATAAATTAGACTTCACTGTTGTGACCATGTCACTCAAAGATCTTCAGTGGTTACACTTAAAGCTCTCATAATTTGGCCCTGCTTCTCAAAGATATGTACTAATTCCCTTAATCTGTGATTACAGTACACAACAAAGGAGAACTGAGGTAGGAGATGGAATTAAGGTTGCTAATTGGCTGACTTTAAATTAGGAAGATTATCCTAGATTTTCTGGGTGGACCCAGTTATAATCCTAAGGGTCCTTAAAAACAGAAGAACTCAGAGGAGAAGAGACAGTGAGTCAGACTGATGATATTGGAAGGACTCAACTGATTATTGCTGGCTTTGAAAATGGAAGGGCCATGAGCCAAAGAATGTAGGCAGCCTCTAGAAGCTGAAAAAGGCAAGAGAATAGGTACTTCCCAAGAGCCTGTAGAAAGGAATACAGCCCTGCCAACACTTTAATTAATTAGCCCAGTGAGACCCATTTTAGACTTCTGACCTCCAGAACTGTAAGATAATAAATTTGTGTTGCTTTAAGACACTAGTTTGTGGTAATTTACTACATCAGCAATAGTATACTAATATACCTTTCTAGCTTTATCTCATGTTATCCCTCAAAATATGCTACACTCCAACCAAAGAATAATACTCACTATGTCTAAACATATCTTATTTCCTCCTCCTTATTGCTTTGGTCTTATCATTTTGCAAGTGCTAACATCGGTTTGCACATCTCAAAATATCATACCACTTCTTCTATGATTCCTTCTCTATATACCCCAAATCATATATAATTTGACTTTTCCTCTACCCTTTTACAGCATTTACCTCATCTGCACTACTTTTGAAATACTCATTACACAACACCTTATATTACAGCTGGGCCTGTCTCTTCCTTCAACGTCATTCTGATCACCTAGCCACCCACCCAACAAACATTTAATGTATGTTCAGCATAGATTTTACAAAAGGAACTTGAATTTCAATATGTAATAGAGTTGTATTAAACTTAGTTATGTCTGTAACAAATTTAAACACAGGGGCATCAAGTCACAGGGACAAGAACAACAAAGACTCAACCACAAGCTGGTGATGTAACATGTTAACATTACAGAAATAACCCACGCAATCAATTCTCAATTAACACAAGTTAGGTTACTCAAGTTCTTTGTTTCTATTTTTCTCTTCCACTTACATCTTGTGGCTACTAAATAACTGATTAACTCACTTTCTGTTGAAGAAAAGCAATTTAAAGTGTCATTATTTACTATAAACCTTGATAAATTAAAAGATTTGGTTGGAGAACAGGCTAAAGCTATAAACAACAACAAAATAATAATAAGGTTTTTGGACTATCTGGATATAATTCTAAGGTGTGCTAGTATCACAGAAAGTTGAGAGCAACAGCCAAGAATTTTTCATGTTGGTCTACACTACTGTGAATAAACCAAAAGCTTGTATTAAAATGTTTCACCCATTTAACTTCTCATATTTGGTAGACAGGGAAATAGCAGTGTTTATTTATTTTTAAAGATTTTATTTATTATTCATGAGACAGAGAGAGAGGCAGACACAGGCAGAGGGAGAAGCAGGCTCCCTGCAGGGAGCCAGATGCAGGACTCAATCCCAGGATCCCAGGATCACACCCTCAGCCAAAGGCAGACACTCAACTGCTGAGCCACCCAGGCATCCCAACAGTATTTATTTTTAAAAAAGAAAAAATTATTTCAAGTTTTTCAAATTTCTCATTACCCAAGTTCAAAAACATCCAAAAGGAGTTCCCTAAAAAGCTATCAGTAAAGTATTACAGCATAAATATTTATATGCTATATAGCAAAAATGATAGCTTCTAGCCCTCTTTTACACTATTTTGGGCCTAAGTCCTTTTCAACAGAAGGATAAATTTAGACTTTTAAACTCTAACATTTTATATAGTAGGTATAAGAGTAGATAATGTCTCCAATGGAATTCCCTACCCACAAATAAAATTATCAACTATATCTAGGCTACACCTCCACTGACCTTACCAGGAAACCAAAGCCGGAAAGGATAACTTTGGCTTCATAAAATTTGTAACAAGAATGAGTAGAATGCCCCTTAAAGTGTCATCTACAGATTTCTCTAGCATAGATATAAGCAATATCTCAATACTTCTGCTTATCATCAGTGAAAGATGGTTTAAGGGGTTTATAAAGGGAAGAAAGTGAGGGAGCAAACAGAAAACAGAAAAGGAAAAGGGCAAAAGGAAGAAAAAAGCTGTAACAATGAGACATGTTTGGTGCCCCAACAATTGGTTCAGATGATCATTTACTGGCCCCAGTGCCAGGGTATAAATTTGACAACTCTAGTTCTCTCTATTGTATGGTAATATATGACACATGAATATGTGTCATGATCAAGTAAACATCCTGAACCAACACGGACCCGGTTCCTAATCAAACAGTACAAAGGTTAACGTGGCAGACTGATGTTGGCATTCTTGACAAGATGCTAAAAGATCCACCGAAGAGATTTAATTTATAGTCAAGAAAGGACTGTGAAGGCAGGGAAACATCTGTATTTCCTCCTCTTCCCAGCGTGACTGGAAAGACTAGTTGGAGAGATGTCAATGATGCAGTAGAAAGATCTAAAACCAGAGTACCCAAAAATAGATTGCTTGCTAGAGGTTCAAATCCTCCCAAACTATAACTTAGGTACTGCTATGATAATCATTGAGAATGGCTGTCCAAAAGAAACATTGCAAAACAGATAAACTTAGCATTTACTGCCATTCTACTTCTTGATTTCTCTAGTCCCTGATTATGCTCTGTTTAGCTATCTAAGATCCTAAATCCTATCCATGCCAATTCTCCCAACTAAAATTTGTTTCCTTGTTTATTACTTTAGAGAGTATTAGTCCTTGCCTATCTGTCCCCATCAGGTAATACATCTGTACTTTTGACCTTCAAACTGCAGACTCAGACCCACGGCTTCAAGAAATGAGTCAGTCTTGTTCCAGACAGGCAATACAATAGCACAACTCATCATCTAGGATCAGAAACATTGTTTTCATGCATTAAGCCTAGTATTTAGTATGCCTGGGCATCCTCTTGGCTTTTCCTTGGCAATCTCAGTTTTTGGTCAATTCACACAAAATATCTTCTGTACAAGGTTGCTGACTAGCACTTAAATTCCCTTTGTCTCAAATCTAGGCATTATTGCAAATTTATATTCCAAATTCATAACACAAAACAGTCTGAATTCAAAGATATTGTGACTGTTGGCTACCCACTTCATCAGTCAGGCCTATAGTTGGGCCCTTTTCCTCTTTTACACTCCCTCCCAGAGCCCGGCCACTGAGTGTCCAATGTGCCCTACATGCAATTTCTGATACAAATGATTATGTTAATTCAAATCAGTGTAGATGAGTTTAATTCTCCTAAAGGTATGTTTCTATCTTTAACTAAACTTTTAACACAAATGAATTTTTAATTTAAGAGTATAGCTCTTAAGTTCATTTTTCTCCTGAGGTAGAGTGCACACTCGGGTTTTCTTTGCCAATTCCACCATTTTGCCTTCCTGCTATTGTCACTAAACAGGGAATGAATTAAATGGAATAAACATTATGAGTCATATCACTACTCCTACTCCATCTGCCCCAACTATACCCCACATACCACATCTCATGGCGCTCACTAAAGCAAAAGCACTGCCAGGGACAGAGTAGGGCACACCAAGAATTTCTGAAGCTTGAGATAAGAATACCTCCTTGTACCAACAGAGACCTAGAGCTGTTTACTTCTCTTTAGTTATAAAAAAGCATCAGAAATTAAAATGCTATTGGTGTGAGCAGTATCTCTTTAATGTCCCCTCTTTCTGTGTGAACCAGAGATCTAGTCATCATCCACTAGCAGACTGAACAACAGAGTACATAATTCAATTAGATTCTTCACTGGAAAAAAAAAAAAAAAAAAAAAAAAAAAGATTCTTCACTGGATGTCCCAAGTGATTGCATTCAAATATATGGCATCTGGAATCCTCACTTAGGCAGTCAATAACATATTAATTCAGAAATTTTAATAAAAATATTAAATATAAATCTGTTAAAATGAGTTGCAACTAACAATAAAAGATGCTGTGAAAATAAAAATCAAAATAGTAATAAAACAGTGAGGGAGTATATGGAAACCCAGAACTTTTCACTCAATTTTTTTTTTTTTTGTAAACCTAAAACTGCTCAAAAAAAGAAAATCTATCAACTTTAAAAAACAGAAAAAGTAAACAGAAATTGGGAACAGAGAACAATCTCTGAAGTAGGGCTTCAAATCTTGTTTAATCTTAAGGCCTCAGCAACAAGCAACAGTGTCAACCAGTTTAGCCGTCAGGGATCTCATCCTTGGTTGAAGCCACTGTCTAGATCACCCAACAGGCAATCAAATTTAGGACATCTCTTAGACAGTGGTTTTATATTAATTTTCCTTCAGATTGTTATGTGACTATCTAATCACATGGTTACATCTTGCCGCTCCAAATAAAATATAAGGAACTTTAGATGAAGCTGAGAAAAAAGCTGGCATGTAACACAGTGCCTTTAAAATGGTAGTGTTAGGGCAGCCTGGGTGGCTCAGGGGCTTAGCGCCTGCCTTCGGCCCAGGGCATGATCCTGGAGACCCGGAATCGAGTCCCACATCGGGCTCCCTGCATGGAGCCTGCTTCTCCCTCTACCTGTTTCTCTGCCTCTCTGTCTCTGTTTCTCATGAGTAAATAAATAAAATCTTTTAAAAATAAATAAATAAAAATAAATAAAAAATAAAATGGTAGTGTTAATAATCATATATATCCAGTTATTTACAATTTACAGTTTATCAAAACTCTAAGTACACACCTTTCCATTTAAATGCAAAACGACAAGGTATCAACTTTAACGAAGTCCCTAGAAGATGGCTTATGGACTTTCCTCCCTTCATAGTACTTCATATAATTTGCTTTTAGTGGTTGGATTATGAATTTTTCCTTTCACTTTTGGGTTTCCTACTTAAAAACAGAGAGCATTTTTACAGAAGTCTATAGGACGTTGAGTCAGTACACATAAAGGGAGATAGTTGGGGATGGGTGGCATTTCTTTATTCTTCTCTTTTCCATGGTTATAAACATTGCTAGTAGTCTTCTGTAACAAAACCAGACTCCTACCTAAATCAAGGCCAGAAATGACCAGTGTCAAATTAAAGCCAGAAGTGGCCAGTAAAGGGACCAGATGCCACAGTCTATCAAAACAAAGTTATGCTGCTCTATCTTACTAGCTCTACTACCAATCAAAATAGATTTGCAGATCACTACAGGAGGCAGCAGGGACTATGGAAGTTTTGTACCAAGATCTCAGAGGGTTAGAAGTCATGCCAACATCTTTTTCTTTATCAGTTACCAACTTAAATGTCTGGGCATCCCAAACGATGGCTTTAGAAGATTAAGTGTGATCTTTAGAGATTCAAGAACTGCAGTTCCAGGAGATCAGTAATGTCCTATCTAGGATCTATATCCACTCAGGTAGTTGTAGAAGTTCAAATGTTGCAGGAAAATTGCTTCACATGCCAATGGCCGTCACACCCTCCTCTATAGCATACCTCCCTGCCTATTAGAAGTATTAGACATACCTTAATGTGTAGCCATTGTCAACAAAGAAACAGGCCCACTGGGAAAAAAGCCAAAAATCATTGGCTGGCAAGTTTTCAAAGATAGGCAGACGTTCTGGTTTAGCCTTTAATAAAGTATGTTTGGAACAATATAAATAATAAATTAAGAATAATAGTCACCAGAGGGCTATTAATGTTACTGGATTTGTGACATCTTTTAATAACATTATTATTATATCTCCTAAAACTCAAAGCACAGGAGATCATAGTTTGGAGCTGATCTGCTACCTGCATTTCTCAATCCATTTCCTTCCTTCTTGCTCTCATCACCCATTATCCCTAAACTACAGATCCCACTCCCTGACAAGCACCAACTCAGTACGTGGTATCCAAACACAACACCCAGGCACTGGCTGTCTTCAGCTTAAAACATTACATACTTCATTTCCTAGCCATTCCCAGCTTTAGGTCACACAAGTGTCCTCTTTGGTTACATTACTATGCTCCTCAAAACACTGAGTGGTTGCCTACATTCTTCTGCACCTATTCTACAGCGTTAAGACCTAAAAAACAGAGTGCACACTTGAACCCTCTTCCCCGATTATAGGAGCTGTATCCCTAAGCTACCACCATACAGAATCCAAGTTCTAGCAATAATGAAGTATTATTGAAAGCCCGTGGAGTCCACCCTAAAAAAGCACGATACTCCAACTCTGCCCTATCATCTACATCCATTCAATAAATATTTACTGAGTCTCACCATGTATAAAAGGCTCTGTGTGCCATGCCTTTCTTTTGTAGGAAACTCTTTCTTTTCTCCTATGCATATCTGTGCTCCCTACCCCTCAGGTAATCTCTTTGCCAACTCATATAAACACTGAAACTTTCTTCCAATGATTGGATCCTTAATAACTTCTTTATATTCACCTAACTTACCACATTCCTAGTATTTAATCTAATTTGGGTCTAAAACCTCTGCTGAACAGTGTTTTTCTTTCTAGTTATGATTGGACAGCCATCTCTAGTTACCACACTCACATATTACCTTTTGAGCAATGGTTCTCACTTTATGTGCATCAGAGTCACCTGCAAAACACCTAAATATACAGACTGTTGAGCCAAAAAGTTTGCATTTCTAACAAGTTCCCAGGTGATGCTCATGCTGCTGGTCTAGGGACCATACTTTGGGAAGCACTATCTTTGAGAATCTGATGAAAGCTATAAAAAACTGCACACACATATAAAATTTTACGTGCAATTTCAAAGGGTTCATGGATGCCCATTCCTAGATGCCTCCTGTTCTATATTTCTGTCTAAGGAATGTTTAGGACACAGTGTTTCCTGGCTTGACCATAAAAAGTGCTAACTGTGGTACAAGTGAACGTGCAAACACCTAAGCATGACAAGGAATAGCTTGGTACTGAAAAGTCAGTCTGTGCAATGGGCTGCCCCCTCCTTCAATCTCACATGTCTCTTCACATACATGTGATCATTTTTCTGTACTTCTGGTTCAGTTCTCAGAAACAAAAGTATTAGTCCTTTCATATTTAATAGGCTCTCTGGAATCACTAAACAAAACTATTTTATAGGTAAAGATGTGGTCGGGTAGAAAGAACATAAACATTGGAATGAGGGAACTAGACTGAAAACCTGATTCTGCCTTTCTTAAAGATATGACTGCTAAGCTTCAATTTCCTCATTTAAAAAATTGGAGACTTCAAAGGGAAATTATTTTTTCCCCTTCCAGACAAAAGTTATGTGAACCCACTACAAGAAATGAAGAGGGAAGTGGTTCTATTTAAAACCAAAGATTCTTATTTATGGTAAGGATTTTAAATACTACAAAGTGAACACCTAAATTAAGAAAATGAAAGATTAAATAATTTCTAAAATGCGTTCAAACCCAACATTTTGTATTTATGAACTCTAACTAACCAGCATGTCATTATTCACTCCTATCTTCTATATGTACTCAACAACCATTGGTGATATAACTCAACATAAACTAAACTACATAAACAATCATACCTTCCCTTATTTTACCCTTCCCTTTCTGTATTTCCTTCCATCTAGTGTCCGGCAACATTCCAAACTCTCCAGAAAAGACAAAATATATATGAATACTAAGTTATTATCCCCTCAGGCCTGTGTAAAATACATCTTGTCAATGCAGAAAATCCCTCTGCATGGAGAAGTTCCCTCTGTACTTCTTCAATAGATAGCCAGAATCCATTAAATTCATATTTAATCTATTCAATAAGATCTTTCAGGCTTTGGCTAAAATAGATACAGCTCAATTTGGTATGTTTTACTTTTTAAAGATCTGCCAGGCATTCTTTTCTCAATCTACAATACTGTTTTCTTTTTCATCGCAGGAACCCTTATACTGGATGTAATATGTGTGAATGTATGAGTGTGCACAAATGTCTGTTAAAATTACCCCCAAAATACCAGGTTCTATCAATCTATACATTATGTTAAGCATCAAGCAACTTCTACCAAACAGACCTCTTGTAGAAGACGTGGATCCAAGCAGTCCCCATCATCATTAAACAAAGACTCCCAGCTCTCCTCAGTAGCAGCACTTCCCTCCACGTGAGACATTTCCGTTGCTTTTGGTTCCATGGATGTTTCCATAGATACAGATTCTATATCAGGAAAGGATACACCAAATTCTACATTTTCTGAGTCATCTTCCTCTTTTGTTTTGAACTCTTCAGCAGTTTTTAGTTCATGCAATGCCTCTGTTATATCACCACTACAATCTAGATCATTGCCAAAGGCACTGTCTGAAAGTACTTTTGTCCCATTTAACATACTGAGTTCAGAGTCCAAAAAAGTGTTACAATTACTACCAGCAATCTTCTTTATAGGTAAAGAAGAAGCACAATCTGACAAGCTCTCTATCAACTTTCCTGTTGACTCTGTGAAACTAGATGAAATACTCTCAGCATAAATATCTGAGCAAGCAGTCAGGTTGCTGAAATTTCCTGTGTCATTCCCACTTCTAGCTACATGAAGAGGGGCTGTATCTGCACTCATTTCTAAATATTTTGATAAACTATCTGTGCTGCTACAGGCCTCATCAGCTGTTCTAACTGCAACTACACAAGGGCTGCCCATAGTTATATGATCAGATGGGACATCTGTAACGTCCATCTTACATGCCTTATTGGTAATGTCACCTACACTCTTCAACCCATTATCTGTATCTGTTTCATGAACAAGGAGAGCTGTATCAGAAGGTTCATACTTTATACATAAGTCATCTACAGTGCTGTCATTCTCCTCACACTCTTTAATCACTGTTGGATCAAAAATGCCATTTACATTCTCTAATTTGCTGCCCATAGTCATTTTATAAGAGAGGTGATCCACAACCTCAGGAATGGAATCTACACCTCTCTGACTCAAGACGAAATCTGTACTGTTGGCTACATCACTAACATTCTCAGCTTCAAAGTCTATGGAAGTTTGGTCAGTGATACCATCTGGGCTTCCAGGAACAGAAATAGCAGTGATGCCTCCACTGCTGAGAGTCAACATTCCACACGATGTTTGCATGCTTTGTTGTACAATTCCAGAATCAGAACTGAGTTTTACAGGTACGATCACACTCTCAGGTTTCAACACAGAACTAAAAACTCCAGGAAACTGGGATAGTATCTCCACAACCTTAGCATCAGTTTCAATTCTGCTTTCTAAACGTCTGCCTTCAAATGTTTTGCCACTTAATTCCTGTCTATTGACATCACATAATTCCACATTTTGGAATGGTTTGTTTAGAACTTGGGCCTCACTTATTTCTGAACAAGACTGAGACAGAAGCAACTTCCCAGGTCCTGCCACATCTGTGGTTTCAACTTCCAAACACTCCACCTCTTTTGGTTTAAAATGTCTTTGTAAAGATATACTAGGTATCATCCCAGGATCTGGGATGCTTTGCTGATGTCCCTGGGATAATGTTTCTTTAGATTCTATACTTTCCCTCTTAACACAAATCCTATCTTTCTTTCTTTCTTGAAGGCACGTGTCTTTTCTGAATTTTGTTGAAATTTTCTTTCCTTCTCTACAGTTGTGCTCCTTTTTATCAGGATTAATGCTTAGTCTTTGAATCTCAGATTTATCTCTAAAGATCTCCTTTTGAAAGAAACCATCTTCTTTTTTCACCACGGAGTTAGATGAACCACAGCTTTTTTCCTCATCACCTGACTTGAGCAACACTACATTCCTTCGAGCTTTAGGTACATAAAGTGCCATGTCAGGCCTTCTGGCTCGAACTCTGCATCTCTCTGTTGCTTGCTGCATGGTATCACCTCAATCTGCAAGAGAGAATAATTCAATTACCAAAAACTAATTACAATGTATTGAATTAAGAGACTTTTAAAGACTCAGTAGAGGGCCTACTAATCCATCCTACAGAAACCCTCATGTTAAAAGAAAATAAAACCTGCCATAAAATAATTAAAGCAATCAGGTAAGGAACTAAGGAAAGTAAATTCCAAAGTAACTCATGAGCTCATGAATTTTATCCGTATATCCTCTTTCTTCATATTCCCAAAACTCTTTATCTCTATGTCCCAAGTCCTCTCTACCTTTTTAACAAGCAGCCTTATCTTCTCTGAATTAAAAGTATTAGAAAAGTGAGTGCCAGCTTTTAAGTACTCATAAAATACTACTATCTCCCTATTACTGGAGCTCAGAATTTACACTGAAAAGTATATTCAAGGAGGATCCCTAAAAACACGTTTGTTCAACATAAGTATACACATAAATAAGGTTTTAAAAAATAACTTGAATGTGGGCTAGAAAATGAGACAACTAATCTAGGGCTGCCTTCTATAAGATGCTTACTATTTAATCAAGTGAACTACTATAAATTTTCTTCCAGCAGCAATAAAAAACAGCAATAAAGCAGAATGAAGAAGAGTGGAGACCAAGAAATGTGGTGAGACAACTCACATTAGTAATTTCTTGATATCCTCCACCATGGTTGGTCAAAGGAAATTAACAAAGGGAAAAAATTTAACAAATGTTTAAATAAACCTTTGCTATCGGAAAAATACAAGAAAATGTGCTAGACAACTTGAGTTCTTTTAATGTTCAAAATCATACTATGAAGTATTAGGGTATCCACAGCAAAGAGAATAAGAAGTGCAATACATTAAGAAACACCCTTTCACACACTCAGAAGTACTCATTGTTAAGATTTCACTACATACATTTCAAAGGAAATAGATAGTAAGAGAGAAACTACTTCCAGATCCCTAAATTCTCACCTGATCCAGAATACCTTCTCAGTAAAGAACCTGGGCTCTCATGGCACAGGCTGTTTTCTTTTCAGCCCAGGTATATACCATGGCCCTGATCATCAAGTGTTCCTAGGAATTCTCAGTCCCTTTCTCTTTTAATGTTTTTATTATTATCTAACCCACAAATTATTATGATGGATTTTCTAATTGTGGGTGAAAATGACTTTAACATTTAGACGTGCCAGGATTTTTCAAAAATGCCTATTTTTCAAAGACAGAAGTACTAAAGTGTATATCACTGGAGGGGATCCACAGACATCATGTATCTTGATCTCAGGAAAGCATCTGACAATATACATCATGATGAATTTCTGAATATAAGATGGAAAATGTGAGCTATTTAACAGAACTAGTAGCACCCACAGAAAAAAATATAATAGGTAATAGTGAATTTAGGATTATTTTAAAGTGATCTGTGTCCCTACAGCCCTTTGAAATTCAACATTTTAAACAATAATTTGAATATAAACAATAACTACTCAGTGCTTATCAAATCTGCTAGTGACATAAAATCAGTAGGATTAAGAAATTCCAAAAATGATAAAATTATGATTTAATGTCATTTCTACAATCTGGAATGCTGTGCTAAAAATGTAAATACAAACATCTACTTTAAGAAAAAAAGTTTAAACAACCTAACATTTGACTTGTGTATAATTTGCACACACAAAAATTTAAAGGCTTTTACTTCATCCACAAAGTCAATAAACCCCAAAGGGTAGAGATGTGGATGTTTAAAAAGGCAACACAGTTTCAGATTACAGAGCTCAGAAAATACACACAAAATAGAGTTGAAAGAACTAAATAAAGGTGTATTTCTTGCCCAAAGAGCTCTAAATGGAAAACATCCAAACTACCTTTATACCTGAAGATTGGTTGTTCTACAGAAGAGATAAATGTTCTCTTCTATGTTTCTCCAGAGGTCAGTACCAGAACCAATTGGTAGAAATGAAAGGAAAACATGGTTGAGTTTTCCCAGTCTATAGAACTCTAAGAGCTCTCCAACACTATTATCAGGTAATGAGCTCTGTCTCTACGTCTAGATGACTGACTGATACACTAAAGAAAGAATTTCTAGCTGTAGATTGGTCTGGATTTATTTTAAGCACTCTTTGAGCTTGCAATTCTATGATTCTATTTCTCTTCCACAAGAAACATATATCAAAGGCTTCAAATTTAAAATTATTTGTGTCACAGCTTAAGACTCTTAACACTCAACCTTTCTTTTTTCTTAGTTAATGATTATATATATATATGTCATGATATGATTTCCTAAAGCTGAAAAATAGTCTAACGAATTTATATTATCCACTTCTTACCAAAACACTGAACTCAATTATGCCATGATCAGAATGTGCTGGTAAATGTTTAGCAACCGGTTTTCCACATGTAATTCAGAGTGCTGGTTGATATTTTTGCTTACATCAATGATGTCAGCAATATGAGTAACATCTTTGCTAAAGTGGATAATCATTTTTGAATTGCAAAATGTATTCTCAAATTTTTGAGCTATGTACAATGTAATAGCTAAAGACATGACACTTTTAAGTTTGCATTATTAGCATTTTCTCCATCACCTTACATCTAGACAAGCAATAAACAATAAATCAAGCCCTGATTTATGGCATTTGCCTAACTGTATAACATAAATATTCCCACCATAGCTAATTTCAAGCTATCACTGTAACATCACTGAAATCAGAGCTGGGAAAAGACACAGTAGTATTCCATGACACAGTATTTCAACCTAAAGGTCCAATATTCATAAATAACTTCAAGAACATAAATTATAGTAAAATATAGTGAAATAATTAGGAAGTGATGAAGTTTAAGTATTACCTTTTTATAAATACTATTTAATAATAAGCTGTGTAATTTTTAATGATGGCTATGTTTAACAATCAGTTTGCATAATTTCTAAAATTTTAATAATCAGCTCTCAGGCCACCAGGAGATGCTCCGTTACACCACTGGCTAGAACAATTCTTTTATAGTAACTCACAGACATACGAAAAAAGAAAAGCATCCCCATCTTGTGGACTTTCAAGATCATGCCAATTCAGTTTAAAGCCTTGTTGTATTTTTGTGAACTTCTTTTGCAACTGTAGGCACAGAAGGCCTTTAACAAGGGGAGAAGGGATGCCTTTCATATACAATTTTTTAAATGTACCTTAGATTAAAATTTTCCTATCCATTTATTTATTTACTAATAGTACTTGATGTTTTCTCTCTTTTAACATAGTTTTAACTTTTTAAAAACATTCCACATGCTTTTATTGGTCCAGTTTGCTTTTTTTTTAAATATTTATTTATTTATGATAGACATAGAGAGAGAGAGGCAGAGACACAGGCAGAGGGAGAAGCAGGCTCCATGCAGGGAGCCCGACGCGGGACTCGATCCCGGGTCTCCAGGTTCCCGCCCTGGGCTGAAGGCGGCGCTAAACCGCTGAGCCACCCGGGCTGCCCTCCAGTTTGCTTTTTAATTGGAAGGGAGAATCAGTTATTTGGGGTATATTTTGTAGCCAACTCATCCTAGAATGGCCATGAATATGAAATTCTGTTCAAAATTATATTTTATAAAGGAGATGAAAATTGATTCCTTTATGAATTAATTGCTAATATACACCTTTAAAATACAAATGAGCTTGCAATTCTATGATTTAGGTCAAATCATCTTTTTATATACAACACTTCTGAACACAAGGATCGTATCTGAGAATCTGTCCAATTGCTTCTATAGTTTCAAATATTCCTTGAGAGAAAATAATCAGTAACTTCCTCTGCGTACCTCTCTGCCCCATCTTCATGAGTAAGTGAACTAGCACAAAACAAATCAAGCTTTTCCATCTTTATAACAAAATTTTAATGTCATTTGTCTATGTTTGGTATATAAAACATATGGATCTCTCTTCATTCAACAATAGAGAATACTGACACTTAAGGCATTCATTGGATAATTCAACCATGAACTGATTTGATCTAGTGCTTACCAATGGCTCACTTGAGACATCTGATATTTGAGAGAAACTGCCTAACAGGCATGTTAACTATCCATTCTTCAAGAATAAATTAAGCACTATCACTTTGTTAGCTCATTAGAATGCATCATAACAGCATATATCTTGCCTTTTTACTTAAAACGAAATAATTTTAAATACACAGGTAAGTTACAAAAGTAAAAATACTACAAAGAGTACCAGTACATCTTTTACCCATATTTATCTGCTAGTAATGCTTTTAGTTGCAAGGGAAAAAATGCACAGTAATTATTCAGTACAGAAATTGGACAATACCTTGATAAAAGCAATCCATAGGGTAACACTGCAAGAGCCTGTTCCTCATCAAAATATCCCCCTAGATTTAGCATCCACTAATGATTCTAATCTGATTCGATCTTTATTATGATGGTTGCAAAATTGTTTTCCAACTCCGAAAGTCCCTTCACATTTGCCAGTCAATCTAATATTTTTTTCTGAAAGCAGAAGTAAAACCATCAAAGTAAGCTATGATTTCCTAGGTTAAAATTCAATGTTAAAATCTCACTTTTCAGTTATTAGATAAAGGAAATGCCCATCTGAAAAACATTTTTTAACTTTTGCACACCGAAGTTGAAAGGAACTACCATCTTACCCCATCTCGCATGTATGAAAAAGAAGGGGGAAAAAAAGCATGTCTCTCAAAGTTACATAATCCCTTTAGGTAGAGCAAATGTGTCCCTTTCTCCTCTTTTCCAGTAAACACAGATTTAAGTTGGGTGTATAAATACAATGATTAATCCATCCCAGATGTCTGGTAATATTTATTTCTCTGTCCCTTTTTAAAATCATGTCAAATTCCTTTGGGAAGGACACAAGGCAAAATTCATGTATGTTAATAAACAGAAAAAGGATCTTCCCTGTATCATTTTCATATCATTAATTTCTTCTCCATCTTTAATTTTTCTTCCTTCAATTTTCTTTAGGATAACACTCTATTCCTATTTAACTTCTGAGTTAGTGACTTAATTAGCTATATTATAACTTTTGTATTACAAAATTTTCAAACATATATAAAAAAAGAAAACATTTATAACTCTCAAATGCCCATCACTCAGCTTCAAATCATGGCCAGTGTTTCCTCATTTTATCTGTGCACATTCTCAAATATCACTTCATTTTATCCTTAAGTACCCTCAGTATCTATCTTTAAAAGATTCAGATTTTTTTTAACAAAACCATAATACCAATACACACCTTAAAAAAAAAAAAAGGAAATAATTCCTTCTATCATCACATATCCAGTGCCAAAATTTTGCCAACTGTCTCCTTTTATGTGAACACTTGGTTTGTTAAAATCAGGATCCAAAAAGATCTACATGCTGGTCTTTTAATTTATAGGTACCTGTCAAACTTTTTGTTTTCCTGTCTTGCCATTCATTTGTTAAAGAAACTGGGTTATTTGTCCTATAGAGTTTCCCACATTCTGAACTTTGCTGATTGCATTCTTGTAGTATTGTTCAATAAATTCTTATATAGTCTCTGTAGTCCTAAAAAGTAGTGGTTGTTCCAAAGGCTTGATAGGATTTGGGTTTAATTTTTTTATTGCAAGAATATGTCTTAAATGGTGCTTTGAACTCCCTACTGTGTCACATCGGAAAGCTAAAATGTCTGATTGTCTCCTTTTTGTAATGTTAATATTCATTGATCAGTGGGTTCATGTACTGTCAGCCTGTACCATTCACCATAAAGCTTAGAATGAGTTTGCCACCCAATGGTTTTAGCAGCTTCTGATGAATACTGCCAAGACATACTATTTCATCAGGGTTTGCAAAACGATGACATTCTAATTGTTGTTCTTTTTGCATTTATTAGCTGAAATTATTTTAAAATGAACTTTCTCTCACCAACTATTTTGTGACTCAGAGATACAGTTTATATGCCTAAGACAGAATACTTCATTATTTATTTACCAGTTTCTGAATAAACTGGTTTCATGGCATCTTCCAAAGGTGACCAACATTTTGTTGATTTTAACTTTGTGTTTCAATCCACTGCACTAATTATTCCTCTTGAAGCTCAACCTATCTTTGGCCAGTGGCTGTCCTGTCTGAGGGTCCTTTTGAAAGAACCCCAAGTTGTCCCTGACAGTTTCTTCTTTTCCTTTTTTTCATGACAAGATGTCCTACTATGCCCTACCCAGTGCTGGAATCAGCCACATTTTTCAAGAAGTTCTGGTTCACTTTAATGAAAACAGTATTTTAAAAACCACAATCTGGGCACTAACATGAGTATACTGCTATTGCATTTCATTGTGTCTAAGCCCTTTTAGATCTCACAAGGTTTTTGATTCTTGGAAAGCATGATAATGAAAATACCTATTTCCATGTTTTTTCATCGCATAAGTTATTCAGAAGTATCTAAAGCCTATATATTTTTTTAAGATTTTACTTATTTATTCATGAGAGAGACAGAGAGAAAGAGGAAGAGACAGGCAGAGGGAGAGAGGCAGGCTCCATGCAGGGAGCCTCGATCCCGGATCTCCAGGATCACACCCTGGGCCAAAGGCAGCACTAAACCGCTGAGCCACCCAGACTGCCCTATATATTATTTTTAAATTGATTTCCAACTTAATTACCTGTGGTCAAAATGAGATCAATTCTTCAAAATTTGTTGATTTGGTTTTATGGTCTAATAAATGGTCAATTTTGGTAAATGTCTCATCTGTGCCTAAAAGTAATGTATACCAATCAAATTTTGGGGTGCCGTACCTGTGTGTAATCATTAATCAAGTTTATTGAAGTATTATTCAAATACTTCAATACCCTTACCTGTTATCTGTTTAGTTAATCATGGGTGGTGCACGTGTGTTCATTAAATCATGTTTTTTTTTTTTTTTTTTAATTTATTTATGATAGTCACAGAGAGAGAGAGGCAGAGACATAGGCAGAGGGAGAAGCAGGCTCCATGCACCGGGAGGCCTGATGTGGGATTCGATCCCGGGTCTCCAGGATTGCGCTCTGGGCCAAAGGCAGGCGCCAAACCGCTGCGCCACCCAGGGATCCCTAAATCATGTTTATTAAAGCACTGTTCAAATCACAGCCTTATTATCTGTTAGCTTAATTAATCATGAAGATGTATATGTAAAATACCTATGTATGTGGATTTATTGATTTATCTGACTTAGTATATCAATTCTTATATTTTTATGTAATTTTTGATGTTAACAAATAAAATTTAGAATTGTTCTATTTTCCTTGTAAATTGTTACTTTTACCATTATGCAGCAATCCCTTCTATTGTTGAACTGGAGGAGTACAAAGTCTTTTTTGCCTAAAAGTAATATAACTATGGTAACTTTCACTGGTATCATTAGGTATCTTGTCCTTTTCCTTTCAACCTGTGTTATAGGTCTCTTGCAAAAAGTATACAACTAAAGAGTGTATTCTTTACCCATTCTGTCAGTGTCAGTCTTTTGTCAAATTTAGTCCATTTACATTTATTGCAATTATGGATGCATTTGGAAGTATTTTCTATCTTTTTATTTTGTGCTTCCTTTCCATTTATCCTACTTTTTGTAATTTTATTTTCCTGTTTTCTTTCAGGCTGATCAAGTTTTTTTCTTCTATTGCTCAAAAAGCTCTATGCTCTTATTTCTAGTCTGTTAGTTTTAACTTAAGTGCTTATCTAAATATCTAAAGCTAACTATTATTTGTATATGTCTCCTAAACAACTGTACAATACTTTTATTTCACAATGCTTTCCATATGTACTCTTAGGTTTTGTCTGAAAATATCTTTACACTGCTCTCATCCTTTAAAGGATTTTGACTTTCATTGTTACTGTTAAGCAATCTGTTGTCAATCTATCATTGCTTTGTAGGTAATCTCTCTTTCTCAAGATATTCTCTTAGGTATTTGGTGTTCAAGTGTCTACTGTGTGTTTATTATTTTTCTACTAGAACAACACTATGCTTCTTGATTATTTTAGCTTTGAGGCTTTTACCAATTCTATTCATTCAAGGCAATACCTTCAGATCCACCTTTCCTATCACTAGTTTTCTCTCCAGGTTTGCCTATTCTGCATTTTATCCTATCCAGTCATTTTTAAATTTTAATGACTAAGGTTTTGTCACAGAAGTCCTATTACCTTCCACCCTCCCCCTGATTTCCCTGGTCTTATGTTTTCTTTAATAGCTGTGTTGATGTTGTTCTGATATTTGTTTTCTTCTTTTATCTTTAATCACTTTTAACATTTCCATTTTACTTTTTAATGTTTATTATTATAATCCAATCTTTTTTTTTTTTTTCAGAAGTGTGTGTGTGCATTACATGAATGAGCAGTCAACATAAGCTGTTTCCTGGGTTAGAATCCCAGTCTCACACTTGATTAGCCCTTACCTTTGACAAATTACTTAAGTTTATTGGGGCAAAATGTACCACTCTAAGCCTTAGCTTACTCAAAACATAAAATGAGGATAATAACAGGCTTATTTCATAGGCACACTGAACAAATTAAATAAAATATGTATACAAATTTGCCAGTCATGGTAAAGTCTCAATAAAAGTTAGCTATTACTTAAATAAGTAGTTGAGTTTCTTAATTATAAGTTTGCAGAGAGAATCAAAAGCCCTTTTGATACAATATTCAAAATGTGCCTTGATCACTTATAAAATCCATTTCTACCTAACACAAATATCTACTGTAACTATGTATCCTGGTTTTGCCTATCATTCTCTTACTAACAGTCTAATATTGTAAACATCTAATAATTCAAAGTAAACACAATGTAACTCAGTTGCAAAGTAAAAATACAAATTTTGAAAAGAACGGATTTCCTGAAGTCTATGAAGATAATGTTGAAAGAAGTGTTCATCTCACAGCAAAACCCTTGGGGAATGAATATCTGACTGAATCAAACCAGTAACAACTGAAGGAGGGAAAAATGTAACAAGGATGATGACAGAATAGGAAACAAGAAAGAAAATGTCAAGGGATTAAGAAAAATCCCTTGAGAAACTGCTAAAGCTCTCAATAGTTTTCCTAAGACTGATGCACTAGGTCTAGTCTGTATGATAAATACTAAGAAAATCAAAGTGAAGGATGCTATCAGACTATCACACACTTTTTGTGGAAAAATCATACCTAGAAAATATATTATTTTTTGTTATGGAGAATTAGCATAGCCATAATTAAAACCTAAATTGTATTAAATATGTGGTAAAATAAATGTTTTTATTGCAGAAAACAAATTTTTTTTTCATTACTAAGAAACACTTTAAGAGGTATTTTCAAAGTAGCAATTTTCTTAAGAATTTCTCAGGGCACCTGGGTGGCTCAGTGGTTGAGCATCTGCCCTCAGCTCAGGTCATGATCCCAGAGTCCTGGGATCAAGTCCCACATCAGGCTCCGTATAGGGAGCCTGCTTCTCCCTCTGCCTATGTCTCTGCCTCTCTCTGGGTCTCTCATGAATAAATAAGTAAAATCTTAAAAAAAATAATTTCTCATAAATGTATTTTCTAAGGGAAGAAAGACTATCATATAAACTGTTAACAGGGTACCTGGGTGGCTCAGTTGTTGAGTGTCTGTCTTTGGCACAGGTCGCGATCCTGGGGTCCTGGGATCGAGTCCCTCATTAGGCTCCCCACAGGAAGCCTGCTTCTCCCTCTGCCTATGTCTCTGTGTCTCTGTGGCTCTCATGAATAAATAAATAAAATGTTTAAAAGTTAAAAAAAATAAACTGTTAACAGTGGAGTAGAAAATGAGAGATGAAAAAAAAAAAGAAAATGAGAGATGAAAAAGAATTAAGGATTAATTATCTTTTTATACACATACCTCAGTAGTGTGTGAATTTGTTACAATAAATGTAGTATTTTTGTAATTAAAAACAAGATTCCTAAAATTTAAAAATATGCTATTGTTTTTGTACGAGGCCATTACCATGAACTGCTGTAGGAGAAAGCAAAGGCAATGAAAACTGATAAACAGATCTTTATTGGACAAAAGGACTCCAAATAGGAAAATGATGATTGGAGAAAAGAGTGACCTCTTTAATATACTTGACAGTATAATAAAGCAAGTAGCATATAAATTACTTGATGTTGAAAAGATACCCTCAAATGTTGCAAATGCTGAGAACTTTTACTTTCAGTCTAAGAATGGTCTAGAACAACACTGTCCAATACATAACCATTAGCCACATGTTGCTATTGAGCATTTGAAAAGTGGCCAGCCTAAACTGAGATGTGCTATGCACGTAAAAACACCCCCTGGATTTCAAAGGCCCAGTACACCAAAAAAATAAAATAAGAATAAAAGGAAAATGTCTCATTAACATTTTTAAATTTATATATGTTGAAGGGATACTATTTTGAAATATGGGTTAAATAAAACACATTAAAATTAATTATGTTTTTTTAAACGTGACTACTAGAGAATTTTAAATTACATATGTGGCCCATGTTTGGGTCTGTGTTACATATCTAACATGATAGCACTGGGCTAATATCTTGCCATATCTAATACCACAAGAACAAACAGTCTGCTTATCCTCTTGTGTATTACCTGTTTCAGAATTTTCACTTTTAACAACAAGACAATATACCAAACCAAGAAATCAACTAAAACATAAATGTGTAGGTAAGCTTATCTCTGCATAGACAAAACACTTTAAATGTTCCATAAGTTCACAAGAATCAAAACAATAAAGCATCAAAAGAAGTCTACTTATATTTCACAAATTAGAAAATAAGACTGATTAAACAACATAACTATGTGGTAAAAGTTATCCTCAACTCAAATTTATGAGCATTTTTTTCAGATATATTTAAAACTGTGAAGGGCCCTAGATTTAGAATCATTTCTTTGCATATAATAAAGCTTCCTTTGTGTTATTATTCTATTAAGAACATTCTTATTCTCACTGGTCTACTTACAAACTGGCAAAACTAAGAGATGCCAGAATCTTTCAGTTCAGCATCATATATGTCCATTTGGAAGGAATAAAAATATCTTGAAAGTAAATTTAGGGCAGCTCCGGTGGCTCAGCAGTTTAGCACTGCCTTCAGCCCAGGGCATGATCCTGGAGTCCCAAGACCGAGTCCCACGTCAGGCTCCCTGCATGGAGCCTGCTTCTCCCTCTGCCTGTGTCTCTGCCCCCAAACCCCCCCCCCCCCCCCCCACACACACACACTCTTTCTCTTTCTCTCTCTCTCATAAAATCTCAAAAAAAAAACCCTAAATTTAATGATGTTTTTAATTAAATGTAATATACAAAATATGTTAAGTGACACAAGTAAACTAACAGATTTCTGAGAACATAATTATATACTTTTAAATTCTAGCCATCCCCTCAGAAAGATTCTCTGCTCTTCCCTCCCCAATTTCATAGTTAGGGGAATGGAATCACTGTCAACCCAGCTGTTCACACCAGCAACCTGGAAGTCATTATCCCTGACATTTCAATCAATTACCAAGCCCTGTTCATTCTACTTCTACACTGCTTCCAGTAATTTTCTAAAATACAAATTAGATTTGGCCATTTCCTTGTTCAAAATTCTTCAGTGGTCCTTATCACATAAAACCTTTAAAGTATCTTGCATAGTGTATTTGGCTCTATGTGATCTAACACTGCCACCCCTAAAAATATCTATCTACCTAGTTTCATTTCCAGCCACTCCTAATTTCAGACTTCATATTCCATCAATTCCAACTCCTGGTACTACTAGAAACATGACCAGCTGCCTTCTCACACCAAAGGTTTAAGACTTACTACCTTTTCTGTTGGATGCTTGCCTAATGATCTCCTACCTGTCCTTCAACTCTCACTTTAAAGATTACCTCGTCTGTAACTTCGTCACTGACTCTTCCTCATCTGTTCTTGTACTACTAGTAAGTTCCCACTATATACCTTTACATATACCTTCACTAAAGCAATTATCATATTGCTTTACAGTTATGTGTTTGCATGTCTGGTTCTCTTCTGAACAGTAAGTTCCTTCAGAGTAGGGTTAGTGTCTTTTTATCTACAATGCCACAGCACTACATTTGACACTAAATAAATACCTGTCTGATCATGACAAGTGAGACTTCTCAACAGATGATACTTCCCTAACCTCCAGCTGTGATTCAGGGCCCATACATTTATTCATTCCACAAACATTTACCGAACACCTATTATGTGCCAAGTCCCGTCTTAGGCACTAGGAACACAAAACAAAACAAGTCTCTGGCCTCATGCAGCTACACTATAATAGTAGAGACAAAAAATAAACACTGAAACATATAAAGTCTGATAGTGATAAATGCGATGGAGTAAAATAACACAGGGACAAAGATATAGAGTGATAAGACATATGGCTATTTTAGAAGGGAAAACCATAGAGCAAAGCAGGGAAGACCACTCTGAGGAGTTGATACCTGAGCTGATACTTGAACTGAGCCAGAGAGTCACACAAATCATCCAGGGAAAAGAGAATTCTAGGAAAAAAGAACAAGTGCAAAAGCTCTGAGGCAAGACAACAGAGTAAAAAGGGGTACTAGAAGATAACTAACGGCCAGAACAAGTAGGGGCCCACAGGCCAAGGCAAGAGCTTTGAAATTTATTTTGAATGTGTTGAAAAATCACTAGAAGGTTTCAGTAAGACAATGACATGATCTGACTCACCTTTGCTAAAGATCATTCTGGCAGAGATGTAAGGAACTGACTACAAAGAGTAAGAGTAGAAGGAGGAAAATCTGTAAAAAAAAAAAAAAAAAGTCTAAAAACTAATAGGCATGCAAGCATGTCTCCTTCAACAGAGGAGGTCACAAGAAGTAGCCAGAGTAATGAAATATACTGAAGGGTAAGCTAACAAAAACTTGGTGGAATGACTGTATGGGACGTGAAAAGAAAAGAGGAGTCATTTTGAGAGTTTGGTCTGATCAACCTGGGTGAAGACAGTTACATTTACTAAGTACAGAAGACTAGGGGAAGGAAATAGGAAAAGAGAAATCAAGAGTTGTGATCTGTACATTTTAAATTTGAATGCTTTTTGGACACCCTATACAGTTGCTAAGCAAGCAATTGGAAATGTAAGTCTAAAGTTCAAGGGAGGTGAAAGAATTGGAAGATAAAATTTTGGGAGTCATCACCATAAGGATTCAAGTCAAGAAACAAGATTAGGCTACTACTAGGGAGTGACACAGAAAGAAGGCCAGGGGAACTGAACCACAGGGAAAATTACAACCTTTAGATGTCAGGAAGAGAAGATGTGGGCCAGTAAAGAATGAAGAAGAAAACAGGAGGAACAGAAGCATGTAGTATCCCAGAAGCCAAGTGAAGAAAACATTTTTTTAAAAAACATTTTTAAAAGGCAAGAGTAGTCATTTGTATTAAATACAGAAAGGTCAAGTAGGAAGAACTGAGAATCTTCTCCTGGATTTGGCAGGATGGAGGTTATTGGTGACACTGGAATGGTTTCAGTTGAGCTGAAGAGATAAATACCTCACTGGAACGAGTTAGAGAGCAAGTACAAGGTATTAAGAATGATCCAACAAAAAGTTAACAACTGTAAGATTCGAAAATCTATCAATACTTGCTCTGTTATATCTTTATTAGAAACGTAAGGGTAGTGCTAGGTAGGATATAATGTTTGGAAGTGCTCAATTATTCACCTCAGGAGTTAAAGCACCTTGAGCCTCATATTCATATATAAATCAGGCTCATATATCCAACATCTTTCTTAAAACTTATTTGTACCTTAGCAAAGTTCAGGATTCATTAAAGCCTGTACAAAATCAGTTTTTCAGTCACTTGAATTCAGTCACAAATGCTTAAGTTCTGATTTTTCAGCAATGGGCATATATAACTTTGGAGTACTGGGTGATGAACTTGGGAATGTAGCAGTTACTATTCATTTACAAACTTTTACAGAATATTCAGTGTTCTGATCACAATAGATTACAAAGTTCTTCTATTTGGTCACTATGGTCTACTACCTGAGGAATGACATCTCCAAGTTAGAAAGAGAGAGGTCAAACAGGTTACCTTTTTAAAAGATAATAGATGACTCAAAGGTCTGTAACAGAAAATCATTTTAAGAAAAAATTTAGTAAGGTATAAAACTAGCTAAAAAGGTTAAGTTTTAGGGGTATTTTTCTTAATGCAAAAGCATCATACAACAAACCTAAAACTTAAAAAGCTGCATTCTCTCCTTATAAAAATAATCACTACAAACATATTACTACATATTCTTCTACTTTTTGTATTTTTTTAAAAAGCTTTGTAAGACTTATCTGCTATGAGCATAGATTCCTGTTAGACTTTCTAAGCTAGTTTTTTTCAAAATTTTTCCTGCACTCCTGTTAAAGACATTTCACATGACACAGTATGAAATCATACACACAGATGAGACTGAAAAAAATTCCATAAAATACCCTTACTAAAAAAAAAAAAAAAAAAAATACCCTTACTATTTGCACTGGTCTTGTTTTTTAATCTTGTTTTTTAATTATTTTAGTTTAATTTAAAAATTTTAGATTTGTATCATAATTTAAAATCAATTTATTCACTAAGTTGTTTTACTTGATTGACTTTAAAAATACTAAACAGCATACTCATATCAGAGATTTTCACAGCAGGCGCAGAAAACATTATTTCAAATGATTTAAAATTTTTGTTGTAGAGCAAGACAAAAGGGAAAGTAAAACATGAGTAAGACATCTTAAGATTTAAAAAAATAAAAGACATCTGAAGATTACACCACCTTACCAGGAGTCTTTGGCAAAATAATAAAATTTGGAATAAACCTATACCTAATCTTTCCACTCTTGTAAGGTTCTATACTCCCACAGCTCAGCATATTTCTGCAAATAAAAAAAAACAAAAATGTCCTTCCTCTGCAAAAGAGCTTCACTTTAAAATACACTTGACCTAAACACAACACAGAGGCACTTGTGTGTGATATAATAACATAAAAAATTATACTTGGACAGCAGAGAAATGGCTTCACATTTAAAAACTATAAAATCTGCTAATGAACCACGACTGATTCTGCTGTAGTTTTCTTAATGCATCCTTCCGTAAATGCACTTGCACTAGTTAATACAATGACATATTTTATACTTGAAAACACAAAATAATTCCTACATCCACTTGAAGGTTTATTCTTAACTTCTATTCAAACCAGGTTCCCAAAATATAGCTTATATTTCAAATAAACAGAATAAAGACAATAACTTATAACATTACTATCTACAGTTGAGGAGATGATTCCTAAGGCTTTCTTTTAACACCTGGACTGAAAAAATAAGTTTTAGACACTCATTTTGAGGACCTTACATAATCCTTACTCAAAGGTATGGAAGAAACAGATTCATTAATGGGAAGCATTATCCAAACTGCTAAACTGGTCATGTACAAAGTAACACATCAGGGCCTTACTCATTGTGAAAGGCTGCTCTCAGCCCACATACAACACAACTATATTATGACCTCCAGATTACTAGTAGAGTACTATTTTTATTGTTTCTGCTCCTCCATTACCTGTCATATCTTGCCACTCTAAGCATTTTCATTTCTCTTAGAGTGCTATAAATTCCATTGTTCAAAGTATCTATAAAATAAGAATAACAGGCTTCTAAGTAAGGATCAGAAATGCCTTTTACTTGAGCAGAGTGTATTAACTTTAATATATGAACTTTATGATGCCTATCTTGAACCCTTATCAGTTATTATTTGCTTATTTGATGATATTCAAATAGTATCATCTTCATTCAAGTCTCCCAAAACCCTACAAAGCAGTATTACTACCAGTCCAATTTACAGATGAGAAAACTAAGCCATGGGGATGTTAACACACTAAAGGCCAAAGAACTAGAATGTGGCTGATTCTAATCCAGATTATCTGACTCCAGTGTGTGTGCTCCTAACTCCCTTTTGGCAATATGCTTTGATGCTTTATGACAATACGAATATCCCAGTGTGTTCAGAACCTTCAGCTTTAATATCTGACAATCCTTTGCGGGGAAAAACAGTTAGGAAAACCATATCAATTAGCTGATGTCTAGGAGATCAGAAGATCTAACTACTTCCTTTTGCTTCTTCAAAAGCTGTTCCAAAAATAATTGAGCCATGGAGCCATGGAAGTAAAGAAAAGCCAGAGGAAGACCAGTGGGTCAAGAAAGCTGATCAGCAAGTGTTCAGAGATCTAGTCTTGCCTAAGATTACACCATGCCTGTTCTATAGTGAATCCAAATCCAAGATTCTCCATTACTATTTGAAGATCTACTTGCCAAGAATGATGTAGGACTGTTCCTTTTGAGATGCAGCCCTAAATGATCTCTTTGAATGCCTGCTGCATGTTGTAGATTTCAATAAATATTTCCTGAGTAAATGTGGGGGAGGTATTTTCTGCTCCTTGCTGCCATACCAAACTACTAGCTCACTCAATTCTCAATTATACTCTGAGCTCCTTGAAAGCAAGAAATGCCTTATCACAATCTTATATTCTCAGTGCCTAGCACCATTCCTGGCAATGGACGGTGTTCAATAAATGTTTGGTAAATAAATGAGTATAAAAGCAAATGTTCCTAACACAAAGCAATATGAATCCAGATGTTTCTCCTTAATTTGAGACTCTGAATAGGTGAAAGTATTCTCAATGAAATTTAAGAATTCTTTATCGTTGTGCTATTATCGTTGTCCCTATTATCCCACAAGTAGACCTTTCTTAATGTACCATATGTGACACATAGTACATATCTATTTACAGAAAGAGACTTAATGTGCAAACTAATGGTGAGAGAAAAATTAAACCGGAGCCAGGTTAAATCCCTGTCCTCCATACCTGGTTCATTCCTGAATACCACAATGTACTACCACCATCAAAAAAATGATACTCTATATTTTTAAAGTATTACCCACTTTTGGTCAGTACTGAAAAGTGCTGAGACTATGAATGTTTCCAATACTATAAAAAAAAAAAACCTTATAGTCTGTTGGATTTAAAGAACTGTACATGGCAACATAACTTAAATCTGAACTGCACTAAAGTTGATGAATAAAGCACTACGCTAAATGCTCATATATATTATCTCATTTAACCATCAAAAACAAGTCTTCAAGATATGTACAACTATTACCATTTTAAAGACAAGGTCACTAAGAATCAATGTCATACATCTAGCTAGTAAGCAGTGGGAACAGAATTGAAACCCAGCTTTGACTGATATTCAAGCTTAAAACTGCTCAGAACTCTGCACTCCACAGTATATCCTCAATAAACAATTCTTGAATTTTCTGAATCACACTAACTTTAACATTGTGTTAACATACCATATTTAAACTTTATCATTCTGAGAAGTAAAATAAAGGAAAATTGTTTACCTTCATGAGCTCTACACATACTTTTACACCTTAACCACTGAAATCTTGAATCATATAGAGGCGTCTATCACTAACTTTCCCTTCTCTGAAAATTAAAACTTTGCTCCTCCAATCCTAGGAAAACACTGTTGCCATCCACCACTGTGTTCTGTATAACACTTGCCACAGCTACTGGTGGCGGTGGTCACTACCTTGGTGACACTGTGGAGTCTTAGAAGACTTGTTCTCCCCAATGCTTGTTTTAAAGGTTTTTACATCTACCACATGAAATGTTGACTAAAAACATCTGGGAAAAACAAGGAAATTAAGTGATTAAATATAGTAAATTTCTCTCTGCATGGAACAGCTCTTTCAGATCGATTGTATGCTATTTTTGTTCCAAAATAACAAGGAAGACAGTTTGCAGATTTTATTTGTTTATATGCCAACAGGCTAAATATCAACACTGAAGGAATCAAACACTCTTCTGTATTTCTCAGGACTCAAAACAATCAGGGAAAAGAACCAACTTTATTCAGTATGGCTTACCTATTACTTAGATTTTTTTTTCCTTGTCTCCTTTTCTGATTTACTTCTACTCAAAACCTCAATGAATTTTGAGACATGGGCCATGAATGGTGGTATAATTAAAGTGAACCAAATATATTTCCTTTCTACTCTCTTAGGGGAAAAAGGAAATTTGGAGGTTCTGCAGACACATTCTCAAATAGGCAGGACTTCTGGACACTGTTGAGGATGTAGAAAGCTGGAGAATATCATTTCCACCCTTGACACATACAAAATAAAAGGTAGAAAATGTGCATAATCACAGATTTTCTTGAACTCACAGAGAAGGTCATAGGAAAAGCAACTAACACAAAATCTAAGGAAAGAAGCCAGGGTCTTCAAAGACCTTCACTGGATATACTTCAAAAATCTTCTTTTCTCTCCAAACTCAATCACAAGTACCACTCATCTTTATACCTAAGTACCTCTTCAATCTGTATAATTTTCTCCATCTTTAAAGATACCCCAAGTTAAACTCACACAAATGCCCAGAATATTATAAAAACCCATCTGTATGGTCTCTCTGTGTTGCTTACTTTCTATTCATTCTTTACCTTGCATCAAGAATGATCCTTTTAAAACAATTAGCTACTTAGGTATCCTCCTCCCTAAAATCTTACAACTTCCCATCATCCTTATGATAAAATCAACTTTTTAAACATGGTGTATAAGACTATAACCTGGTTCCAACCAATTTCTCTTAGCTTTTGTCACTTCTGTCTTCATATGCCACACAGCCACATCAAACTTCTTTCAGATTCTTGAACTCTCCATGTTACTGGTTTTCTCATCTTAGTTTCTACACAACCTCTTCCCTCTATCTAGTCTTACTCCCCCTGCAGCCTCCTAACCAACTTAACCTAATTTCTACTTAGGCTTTAGAGGTCTCTATCATTATTCTTTTTTGGAGAGCCTTACCTAATGATTTTAGATTAGGTGAGGTATCATTGCCATATACCTCTCCTGTTATAGCTCTTATATTTGATTACAATTACTTCTTTAATTCTCTGGTCTTGGGATCCCTGGGTGGCGCAGCGGTTTGGCGCCTGCCTTTGGCCCAGGGCGCGATCCTGGAGACCCGGGATTGAATCCCACGTCGGGCTCTCAGTGCATGGAGCCTGCTTCTCCCTCTGCCTGTGTCTCTGCCTCTCCCTCTTTCTCTCTCTGTGACTATCATAAATAAATAAAAAAATAAAAAAAAAAATTCTCTGGTCTTCACCACTGTACTATACGTTCATTAGAGAAGGAATTATGTTTTCCTGTCCATCACTGCATCCCCCCACACTTAACACAGTCCCTGACATATTACATAGAATCAAAATAATTTTTTTCTTTTTGTAGAATAAATGAAAGAACAAACAAAAATAACAATTTGGGAACAGAAATTGAGAATGACAAATTTAAATGGTATTCCAACCAACAAAAATCCCATATCTAAATCATATCCTCAAGTAAGTAGAACTTCTGGACACTGTTTATGGTGTAGAAAGATGGAGAATGTCATTTCCACCCTTAACACAAACCAAATAAAAGGTGGAAAATGTGCACAATCACAAATTTTCTTGAATTCATCAGAGAAGCAAAGTCAGAAGACAAGCACCTAACCCAAAATCTAAGGAAAGAAGACATAGTCCTCAAAGGAGAGAAGGGACATGAACACTTCCTTACCTGTAGTGAATACTAGACACCATAAAAGCCAGAATGAAGAACTCGGTTAAAATGTTTTAAAAGTTGCTAAGGCCAAATTGGACTATCAGCAGAAGACAGAACCAAACGCAAACACAGAAACAAAGGGAATTCTCACCCACTCACAGAATCTTTTCCACAGACCTCACTGGAGGCTCAAGAGACTAAGAACTAGGCAAGAGACAGTGAAATAAAAGTCTAGCCTTGTGGTATAAACTTGGAAGAAAGAAATAGCATCCCATGTGGGCAAAGTAGCAAGCCCCACCTGGATCCTTCTCGCCTACCTCCCCTACAGGAAAGAAAAGGGGGGAAAAAGCTTTAAGTGGCTGGGGAAAGGCAACAAATCCTGTTACCCTCAGCAGCAAGTGAAGGCCCACTGCAGCTAGGCAAAGTGAAAAAGAAAAAAAAAAAAAAAAAGAAGAAGAAGAAAAAGAAAAAACAACAACACCTCTACCCCTAAGGAAGGGGCAAGATTGCTGAAAAAGCCCCACCCTGAGATTCAGGGGGAAAGCATCTACCTTAAAACGGAGACTGAACCAAACCAGCAAAAAATGCCATGCCCCACTCCTCTTTCCCCAACAACAGCCTAGTATGACACAACAGCAATTTACTGCTTGGGGAAGAACAAAGAACAGAGACTTCTCTCAATGCAAGTTCAAAGGGAAGACCTAAAGCTGAGGGGAGAGCAGACTAGAAGAGAAACTCTTTAGCAAACCAAACTGCACCCAAACCACAAGCTAACATAAGAAAAAGCTGAAGACCATGGTAAATGGAAAGTAACCTAACAATAAAACCCAAATTCAGCTCAAAATCCTGACCAGAATGTTCTGGCTCAAACCCCTCTCCCCTCAACATACACACAAACATCACAGCAAAAGATAAAGCAAGTTCATCTCCAGGCATAAATAGTATTTACTACTCTAACACAATGTGCAGATTTTAACCAAAAAATATAAAAAAAGAACAAAATCACAAAAATCAAAAATGAAACAAACATAACCTGGATTGTTAAGAGACAACCAACAGAGCCAGACTCAGATATGATCCGGATGTTCAAACTAATGTAAATGGAATTTAAAATAGTTATGATGTTAGGGGCACCAGGGTGGCTCAGTAGTTGAGCATCTGGCTTTGGCTCAGGTCATGATTCTGGGGTCCTGGGATTGAGTCCCACATCAGACTCCCTGCAGGGAGCCTGCTTCTCCCTCTGCCTATGTCTCTGCCTCTGTCTCTCATAAATAAATAAAATCTTTAAAAAATAATAAAAACTATGATGTTAAAAGTTCTAATGGCAAATGTGGACAACATGTACAACAGACGGGCAATTTAAGCAGAGAGGCAGAAACTAGAAGAACCAAATGGAAATGCTAGAAATAAAAACACTAAGTAACAGAGATAAAAACCTTCAATGACCTTATCAATGGAGTCGACACACCCATGGAAAGAATTGGTAAAGATGGGTCAACAGAAATTACTAAAACTGAAACAAACAAGAAAAGAGAATTGAAAAAACAAACAAACAAACAAACAAAACCAAAAAACATAAGACAGTATCCAAGTACTATAGGAAAATAGCAAATAATCTAACATATGTGTACTTGAAATCCCAGGAAATAAAAGAGAGAGAATATGTGACATAGCAATGCATAAAAAGATAAATCCAAGAATTTTCTATAATAAAGTATGTCTAACCACGTATCCAAAAAGCTCAGCATTATCAAACAAACAACTTGAGAATCTATGCTGAAATCAACACCTCGACAAATCATATTCAAACTGCAGGAAGAAAGAATAAAAGATAAAGCTTAAAAGCAGCTATAATGAAAAAGGCCAATTATATACAGAGGAACAGCATAAGAACTTTTAGGAATTATAAAGCCAGATATCATTAAAGTGCTGACAGAAAAAACTGTCAATCCAGAATTCTATACCCAGCAAGGATATCTTTCAAAACTGAAGAAGAAACAAAAACTTTCTCAGCCGAACAAAATATAATTCGCCATAGCAAAAGATCAAAGAAGATAAAATATATAACCATCTCAACAGATGCACAAAAAGTATGATAAAATTCAACATTCATCCATAACAAAAAAATTTCAGCAAGCTTGGGAACAAAAGGGAACTTCTTCACTTTGATAAAGGTTATCCACACAAAAAAACAGAAAACAAAAATGAAACAGTTATAAAAACATACAGCTTACATCACACTTGATGGTGAAAAATCAATGGTTTTCCTCCTAAAATCAAAAACAAGGTAAGGATGATCACTCTCACCACTTCCACTCAATAGTGAAATGAAGGTTCCAGCCAATGCAATTAAAAAAAAAAAAAAAAAAAGATATCCAAATTGTAAAGAAATTGTCTTTGCTGAATTACTTTCTACATATAAAATCCCACAGACTTTACAACAAAGTTAGCAGAACTAATAAGTGAATTTAGCAAGGTAGCTAAATACAAGTAGTGTTCTATATGCTATCAATGAACAAATAAAAACAGAAAATGTAATGAGTACCACTTACAACATCACTCAAAAACATGAAATAACTTATGTATAAATCTAACAAAATATATGTAGAATCTATGCTGAAAACTGTAAGACACTGAATAAAAGAAATCAAAGAATATCTAAATAAAGTTCACAAATCGGAAGACTCAATATCAAGATGTGAATTCTCCCCAAATTGTCTTCATATTTTAATCAGAATCCCAGAAGGAATTTTATAGAAACAAGCTCATTCTGAAACAAATAGAGAGAGGCAAAGAAACTAAAAAAGCCAAAACAACTCTGATAAAGAACAACAAAGTGAAGACAACTTACTCTATCTTATACTACCTTATCTGTTTACTATAAAGTATAGTAATCAAATCAGTGTGGCATTGGAGAAAAGATAAATATATAGATCAACAGAATGGGGGGGAAAAGTCCAGAAACAGACCCACACATATATGATCAACTGATTTTCAGCAAAAGAACAACAAAAATTCAATGGTAAAAGGAAAATCTTTCCAATAAATGGTGCTGAAAAAATTAAAAATTTGTTATAACAAAAAGATAAATTCTATTCATACCTCACACCATATACAAAAACTAACTCAAAATGAATCACAGCCTTAAATATAAAACCTAAAACTATTAACGCTACCAGAAGAAAATATAGGCAGAAATCTTTTTGACTTTGGGTTAAGCAAAAATTTATTAGGTACAATACCAAAAGCATGATCCATAAAATAAGAAAAAAATGTTTAAATCAATAAACTGGACTTCAGCAAAACTAAGAACTGTTTTTCACAGACACATTTAAGAGAATAAAAAGACAAATCACAAAACAGAGGAAAATATTTCCAAAATGCATATCTAATAACAAATCCAGAATACATAATGGCCTCTCAAAACTCAATATCCAAAAATAAACAGCAATTTGAACAATACTTCACCAAAAAAGATATAAAGATGGCAAATAAGCACACCACAAAATGCTCAGTATCATTTACCACTAGGGAAATACAATTCCACTTATGAGACATTCTACAAAAAGCAAAAATTGAGGGGCAGAAAATATATCAGTAGTTATATGTAACTATAACTCAAGCTCAGGTGAGGGGCTGATTACAAAGGGGCAGAGAGGAATTTTCTGCATTGACGGAACTGTTCTGTATATGAATTGTGTGAGATTTATAGGACTGCATGCTTTTACCAAAATTCACACAATATACTCTAAGAAAAGCAAATTTTACTGCATGTAAATTATACATTAATTTTTTAATGAAAAAAAATCACATTCCCTAGAAATTCCTATCAAAATATAGGTGACAGCACTGATTCCTTAATTTCTGATTCTTGGCTTTGAGAAGCCAGTGAGTAATTAGCACAACCTTAATGAAGTTACATTAGTTAAGACCAAAGATCAATTTGTTTCTTAAAACTTAAGGTTATAGTCTTTCCTAATTTAATTCTGTAGTCATTACTTAAAAGTTCCACTGACTTACTCAACTTAGATGTGTAAAGATTGTAAAACTTTATTATCTATTCTACATATAACCAAACCACACAATCTTTGTATTGTACTCAGGGACATATATTGATCTATATTTTTAATCTGTTTTTTGTAATATTTTTATATTTTATTTATATTTTTAATCTGTTTAATAGTTTTGTTCGGAACAACCTTAGAAAAGAAGACAGTGAGAGTATTCTAAGATACTCTAGTAATTCCAAATAACATCAGGCACATCAATATATAATACTTTAACACACACCTTTTTTTCATAATTGCTTGCTCAAAACCTTGGTGACTCACCAGAGTCTATAAGATATAAATTAAATCTTACCCAAGATTCAAGGTTCTCAATAATTTGGTGTCACTCTAGCATTTCAATCATATTTTCTATCACTCTCAGACACAAATCCTCCATTCTGCATTGGATGGCCTCATGATCTTTTCACTCCAACTTTTAAAATGCTCTCCTTGAATTGTCTCAGTTTAAATGCTCTTCCTAGTCACTATTCCTTCAAAAACCTTATCTCAAATCCAGCTTTTCCCTTTTAACTGTTTGAAAACACACTGATTTCACGCTTCTGTGAATTCATGTGCATTCATATCTACAGTATTTGTTTCATTATATACTAACATATTCTTAAGTGTCTCACTTATGAATGTCACCTCATATTCTGTAATATAGTTTCTTAAGAGCAAAAACTATTTCCCACATGTTTCTTGTATCTTCAGGAACATAACAAGTACTCAGTAGATGTCCCAAGAAAAAAATTAATGTGAAAGTTAATATTAAAATAATTTTAGGGGTGCCTGGGTGGCTCAGTCAAGTGTCTTGGATCTCAGCTCAGGTCTTGATCTCAGGGCCAGTTCAAGCCCTGCTGCAGTAGCCGCACAGCATGGAGCCTACTTTAAAAAAAAAAAAAGTAATTGTGTAAATCACTTTAAATTTTAAACTAATTTAAAATACTTAACTTCCTAGAAAAGCTTATTTTAAAGCTTGAGAGACTGAAGCCAAGGGCACTAGACTTTGCTTACCGAGGTATGTGCTGCATCACATTCATCTTCCTAGTTCCAGGGTTGAATAGAGTGCTTGACATGTAGAATATACTTAATATTCAAATATTTTACTGAATTTCATTTTCTAAAGCCAAAGTAAGAACTGAAAGCCTGGAGTTCTATCCCAATTCTCCCAAGATTATATTAGTGCCTTGAAATGTTCTCTAATTTCTCATATGTGTTCATAGATTCTCCCTAAATAGACATAAAAAAAAAATCACAAAAACAAAAACTGTACTTTCTCCTCTATTTCAAGCTCACAGAGCAACTACCATAGTGCTGAATACATGCAGAGTAGGTAGGCAATACTTCCACCAGATTTCTTAAAAGCAACATAAAGGCAGCTCATATATACTTTTCTGCCCCATGTAAAAACATACTAGTTACTCTTCCTACTAAGAAGATTTATTTTTCATCATCTTTGGCAAAAATTCTAGAATGCTATCTGCCAGGTCCACTGCCCCAATAAATATGCATCCACCAGCAATTATGGAGATAGATAGCTTATGGGGAGGGGGCACTCTTTGGTCAGGTCCCAATGCTGGCCTGTGGTTAGGGGGAAGGGAAAGTGGGGGGAGGGGTGTGGCCCCATGATTAATCACTGCCCACTCTGCTTAGGGGTATTTATCACAGCCCGCTGTCAGGTAAATCACTGGAAAAACACCTCTTCAGTAATTAATGTGAAGTGACGGATGGACAGCCCCTGGGCCCATTAATCAGGAACATCAGCAGCCTACTGAGATTATGAATGTCAGGATGCATAAACTGCCGGTGGATCAATAGGCCCAGGAATTCATCCAAGGCTCTCATTTCCGAGGCATCTCCGGTACATTAGGCTCCCCTGACCCCTCCCCCAATCTGAAATGAAAAGCAAGGCTTCAGAACAAAGAGCAGGAGCTGAGGTCTGAAGTGACCACTTCAAAAAAGCAGTCAAGGAAGCTGGCCATGGTAGGAAACATACCAGAATAGGCAACATGAGCACAGAACTATACTCACAGTCCCTGCCTTAGCAATGATTTGACTTAACAATTTTACAACTTGGGGATCCCTGGGTGGCTCAGCAGTTTATCGCCTGCCTTTGGCTCAGGCCGTGATCCCAGGATCCTGGGACTGAGTCCCACGTCGGGCTCCCAGCATGAAGCCTGCTTCTCCCTCCTCCTGTGTCTCTGCCTCTCTCTCTCTCTCTATCATGAATAAATAAATAAATAAATAAATAAATCTTAAAAAAAATAAAAAAAAACAATTTTACAACTTTACAACAGTATGAATTGCATATATATTAAGTTAAAACCATACTTTTGAATTTTGACCTTTTCCTGGGCTAGCAATATGCAGTACAATACTTTCTAGTGATGCTCGGCAGTAGTAGTGAACCACACCTCCCAATCAGCCACACCATCACAAGGATAGACAACCAATACACTTAGAACCACCCTATACCCAAACAACCACACTGTTTTTCCCTTTCAGCACAGTACTCAATATATTACATGAGATATTCAACGCTTTATTATAAAATAGGCTTTGTGTTAGATGATTTTGCACAACTACAGGCTAATGTAAATGAGAACATTTAGGTTAGGCCACGCTAAGCTATGATGTTAAGTTAGGTATATTAAACGTATTTTCAAATTACAATGGGTTTCTCAGGACATAACCCCATTGTAAGTCAAGGAAGATGTGTAACTGACCAAAAGGTCCTTAGAGGTCTCAGCACCTGGCAGGGAAGCAGGAAGATGACAGTTAACATTTAATCACTCAGAGCCTGGTTATCTGTTTTAGGAGTAATCTAGCTTCTAGCTTCTCGTCTTTTACACATTTCTCTATCCATATTTTCTTTCCTTCATATTGACACCACTAATATTAAGTAGAGAAAAATAAAAGAAAATTCAATTTCTGCTACCTAACAACCTAGGTACAATTTTCAATTTAATAGGAAAAATAATTCATATAAAATAACTAAATTATTTTCAAATTTAATTTAGCCTTATCCCTCAATACTACAACAAAGTGGGAAGTGCCAAAAGTACCCAGTGTTTTCAATTGAGAAAAAGTGGTTATCCTGATTCATTAGCACTTACAAAGCATTCCAACAATATAGGATGCAAATTCAAGGGTATACTGTGGTGAGATTCCAGCAAAATGAAATCAGGTCTTAATACTATTTCTTCTCCAAGTCAAACAAAAAACTTTCCATCAAAAGGATCTGTTCAACTTGTAAAACAATATGGAGCTGAAAGAACATTACTATTTGCTGGTCACCCCAAGTTTATCAAATTTTATATGGGAAGTATAGCTGTGCTCTGGTCTCATACGGAACACATTCTAGGCTTGCACTGACGGGAAAGAGACTACACTTGCTGCCACATCCCGCCAAACCCCAGTGCTGTGCTTTGTGGTCAGACTCAGGCCAGGGCTACAATTGTTGGTCAGAAAGTGTCTCAGAGTTACGGCTGCCTGTTCCGCTAAATCTCATTTCATCCTACTGATGGATGGATGGACAGATGGCTGCTTGGTGAAAGCAGCATTATCAGGCAGCTTCTATGGAGCCTCTGAATGATGGATAGCCCTCTTTCTACTTTCTCCAAACCACCATCGATCCAAGCCATATTTCAGCGGTCAGAAGCCCAGTAATATTAAGACACACAATCAGGTTAAGTTACTTGTAGTGTAAACCTCTGGAATAGAAATTCTAACACCTCTGCTTTGCTGTCATGAACTAGGCTGAAAATGTTACAGTTTCATTCTTTCTAGCTGCTATCCCAATGAATTCCAACAGCTCAAAGCCCAAAGGGAACAGCTGGGCTCCATTCCTAGGAGCACTCGGAAAGCTACCTTGCTTGCCAAATTTTTTACTAGCCAGTTCTGTGAAACGAACTCTGCAGTATTAGTGCACAGATCTGTGACTATGTGTATCCAGTGGAGTGTGAAGCCATCAGAGCCATACAAATCATGTAGAGTTTGTCAGTGATATTATCACTAGCCTCAAATGTGTGGAGCCTTGGATTTACTAAGCAGTCCCTGCCTACCAACACCAAGGATGGTGCTTAATTAAAGCCACGACAGGTTAAAATTTTGTCTTTTGCTCATAATCCTAAATTCTATCCAGTCTGCCTGGCTGGCTTCGACTCTCTTATGTACGTATCAAATTCTAAGTACTAATCCTTGCCTGTGTTCACAAGCACGCTTCTGCAACCATTCGCTCTGTTGCCTTCTAGACACTCAGCTTGTCTATTTGGACTCCGTGCCCTCTTTGTTCCTTCCACATTATCCAGTGCTCTCAGACAGCAACTCAGACTCATATAACTGGACTCTGGATCAAAGTTATTTCCACTTATGTAGCTGGAAGAAATGGATTCTGACTCCAGCTTTTTGATATAGATTCCCTTTGTGATATAGATACCCTCTTTTCAAAGCTCACTCATCCCCAAATGACTTCCCCTATGAATGTTTCATTATCAGCTATACCCCACATCAGCTTAACCTACCTACCTATTAATGGCCCCCTCTTGATTGATTTGTTGCACCCTGAGCCTATGGTCCAGAGAATTTGTAGGATTAGAAAAATCTCAGTGGAGTGTTCTTCTTGCTCTTGTGTAGTTTAATACTTTAATGTTTATGCCTTAACAACATCTATAGTTCTGTTCCTTGTCCAAAAAAAAAAAAAAAAGAAATTATGTACTATTTTTACAAGATACTACTTAATTATAAGGTTGTATCAAGACTATCACTGCCCTTCACATAAACATTAAAGAATTTTTACAGAATCTTAGAATTACGTTACTGAAAGGGACTGCATAGGTCAGAATTCAACACCTTAATTTTCCAAATAAGGAAACTGGGGATCTGAGCTTGTGATGTCCATGGTTAAATAGATATTAAGTGACAAAGAAAGGCTAGAACCTAGGTTTTAATTATAAGTGCTGTGCTCGTTCTATTGTTTTCTCAGACATTTCATTTTCATCCTTCGGATTTCAAAGACAATGGAGATAATTAGGGTTGAGTGTCATTTGTGTGTGTGCCTGTGTATTTGGGGGGAAGAAGGTGACCACAAATAATTGAATTTGGTCACCCACACTATTGTGTCTCCCATCAAAGTTGCCCACTGGTCATCTGAGAGCCATTCATTATCTTGGAGAACAAAATTAAATGAATCCCTGCCGACTAGAAACCTCTACTCTTCTCCCTTATTATTTGTCACACTCCTATCTAGAAAGTTGAACATAGGAAAAGCAGAAATATATTTAATTCAAGTAGAATCAGAAAAGCAAGAAACTCCATAATTTATTTAAACTAAATGGATATAAGAGCAATGTGACCTCCTCATTTCCAAGGACACTATCTTCTTGTCAAAACACTGCACATGCTGACTGACTGGACTTTTACCCTCTTGTGGCGAAAATGTGTCACTGCTGCGTTTCCGGAAAGGCCAAGCTACCTCCATATGTATCTTAAAAGCTTCTAGCTGAAAAAGATCTTTAAAAACCAAATGGTATTACCTCATTTTAAAGGTGAGGAAAGTAGTTGAGGAATTTATCTAAAACTTACAGCTATGTGAGTAGGAACTGAGATCAGAACCGAGGTCTCGTACCAACTGAAACTAGTAGGTTTGTCCTCCTCCTAGTTGCCTTACCCAGGTCTTCACCCAGCAAGTACCCTGGATATAGCAGCCAAACAAAGTCTAATCAGGAAGTTAATTGTGCTGTAAAAATAATCGCATGATGCAGACCATAACCAAATATAGTATCCACACTAATGCTCATCTCCATTAGTATAAATCATTAGGAAGATTTTCCATCCCATTTCCACAAAATAGTGCCTCATACACTGGACAAGAACTCTACCATGACTATTCTTAACACCAGACAAAACATTTCTCTAAGAATTTTTTAAAAGGCACTCCTTCAGAAAAAAAACAGCTTGTGTTTTGTGAGCAATAAGAAATGACAATACTTTGAACTTTTATTTCTGTATACTCCCTAAGTTCACAAAAAGCCTGTTTTATTTGCATTAACCAAATACACTATAAAATAATTTTTTAATATTCATTTGCAAGGCTATCTTAAGTCAATGTAACAATCCTCTCATGAAAAAAGTCTTTTTTACGGAGTTTCTATTTGGTTAAGATCTATTAAGCCATGTCTAAGAGAATAATGATATATTTTTCAAAATCTGTGGCTGTGAACCATATCTAATTATGTTTTCTGTTTCATTAAGGTTCTGGCCCTACAAGCAAGATGGAAGAAGTGATAGAGTAGTACCAAGAGTAGTAGCAAAGGAAGAAAAAGAGGAAAAAATAACCAGCTACCATTTAATGAGTATTTACCACATGACAGGAACTATGCTAAATGTTTTTATATACATAAACACATGTATAAAAAAGATCTCATTTGATTCCAACTATAATACTGTAAGGTGGCTATTATTATCCCAATTTTACAGATGAGAAATCTGAAGCTGAAGTAACTCAAGATGACAAAGTTTTGAGTGCCAGTCAGGATTTCAAAGTCCCTGCATTTACCTGCTACAATATACTTCTTGATATTCAGCAGGATGGTCTCTCACAATAATATATTAATTTCATAAATATTCACAATTTGCTTAGAATCTGTATGAATACAAAAGCAACCAGAGTTCAAAGACTGCTGCAGTAAAACAAGAAAACCAGCGAAGGTAAGAATGAAAGAACTTTAATGCTTTCATGGCATGTCTATTTCTAATAACCTTCCAGCCTTAAAAGTGCTGACAATAATAATTCACTATTGCCTCTGAAACTTCCTCATTCACCTTGCCTCACCCTCAAAGCCATATGGTGAAGAACTTCACCAGGTGTCAGAAGAGGAACTCCCTCTCTTCTATTCCCCATAAGAATAATCTCTATACTTCTTCCTACCAACTCCCCAACCATTTGAAAATATATCCTTCTCTACATACTTCCCTTTCTCCAGAGGCACATGTGAACATGGGAACAGCAACCAGTGAAACTGGTAACACAATTCTTAGACTGGAAAAAGCTTCAAAGCAGAATGGAGAGTGCACTTTCAAATCTGAGTCTAAAAACAGAAGAAACTTGTATATCAAATACCTACTGAAGATGTTCTTTTCAGATGTTATCTTAAACAGGATATAATAGTTACAGTATTTTGGTATTAAGTCTCTTTTGGAGATGTATAGCCTTTGCCACTCTGCATGCAGTTGCACAAGAATATAGTTTGCATAACTGGAAGAAGTACTTCATGAAAAATCTGAGTATTAAGACAATGAAACTGTATACAGGATACATGATTCCAGTAGGATCGTAGGGACAGCAAAATATATAAACAAACTATGGCATGAAAAGGTTTTTCTCACAACTAAACACAATTCATGTCCTCAAGTTATTTTACACTCCAGTGACTAGAGTCGCCATGCATCGGCACCAACTGATTTCACGCTTTATAGGCTGGGAAACGGTCTGAAGCTTAGTCTCTTTCACACACCACTGACATGGTAGCCCCATAGTTCACAATTTAACTGTTCGAAGTTTAATGTTAGTACACCTATTACTGAACACCTCAAAAGGCAGTCAGACAAAACTTTAATATAACTGAACAAAAGCAATATAACATGTAGGAGAAAGGTGGAGAGAAAACTCTGCTTCTTACTCTGCATATATACCTGGTGATGGGAAAAGAGAAAAAAAAACTCCCTCCTAACATTTCTTTTCCTACCAGACACTGGAGGTTGATCTGTATTTCTGGACTTATTAGAAATTAGTTCCTCTCCTGGGTCTATCCCGGGTTCCAGTCACTGATATCCTAGAGTTGACAAGAGAGTTAAAACAGACAAGACTTTAGGGCTGCACCTCAAATGTGACATGCATTAAAACTTGATCTTTCTTTCCTTTAGGAATCACAGACTAATGCTAATAAACCACACAATAAACTCTGAAAGTAGAAGCTACTAGGCTTAACCTGTGCTGTTGTATACATTACCTCATTTGATGCCAATTACAAACTAAGAGTAGCTAGGATTATCCCAATTTTACAGATAAGAAATCTGAAATTTAAGTTACTTAAAATCACACAGCTTCCAAGCATCGGCTAGGATTCCAAAGTCCCTGCACTTAACTACTATAGTAGACTAGAATATATGCCTTCTAAAAATTGGGGTAGGGGCACCTGGGTGGCTAAGTCAGTTAAACATCTGGTTTTGGCTCAGGTCATGATCCTGGGGTCCTGGGACTGAGCCCCATGTTCAGGCTCCCCACTCATTGGGGCATCTGCTTGTCTCCCTTTCCCTCCACCCCTCCCCCTGTTCATGGATACTTTCTCTAAAGTAAATAAATCCCCTCCAAAAGATGGGTAAAACAACAGATAGCAGAGAAGAGCTTTAAAAACAAAACAAAACAAAAAGTGCAGTAGCAGTAAGAGAAGAATTGCAAAGGGGATGGAATCCCTATGTTAGAAATAGTTATAACTCTGTCTCTCCTCCCTCCTTGTAGCTATACTAGCAAGTGTGAAGGCCAAATGTAGCTGATAAGAATCTGAGAAACCAAAAGAAGTTTCACTTCAAGGCAGACATAGAAAAAAATTAGAAAATTAACAAATAAGAGCTTCTCCTAAATGCAGACTGAAGGTTTTTCTTGTTTTTTTGTTTTGTTTTGTTTTGTTTTTTATTTATGAGAGACAGAGAGAGACAGAGACACAGGCAGAGGGAGAAGCAGGCTCCATGCAGGAAGCCTGACATGGACTTGATCCCAGGTTTCCAGGATCACGCCCTGGGCTGAAGGTGGTGCTAAACCACTGAGCCACCCGGGCTGCCCCAGACTAAAGGTTTATTAATTAGAGATTCAAGAATAACAAATACTGTAATTACCTTAGAATATATCTTCAGAGCAATGCTCTTTTAAAAATCAGGAAGCCTGTATAGAGCCCTACAGAAGGCATTCCAAGTATAGTGTACTGAACAAACATGAATCAGGTACTTAAACTGCATTCTAATATCTATTATTTTTATGATACAAAAAGAAAGATAAATGTTAAAGACTTGAAAAGCTAACAATAGGTAACAGCATCTTCTCAGAGCCAAATATTTATTAAGTGCAGATAATGTATTGAGATCTATGCTGGGACGGTGAAGATTATAAAGTAAGACTACAATAATATAACATGATTTGAACCACATGAATAATGTAACCTCCCCTTTAAGTTGTCCCCACCTAATGGGGAAGGTAAAAAAAAATTTTTTTCAAAAAAATATGAAGGTAATATATTACAGGCAAAGAGAAAAGCAGTAAATAATAAAAACCCAGAAAGAAAGAAAGAAAGAAAGAAAGAAAGAAAGAAAGAAAGAAAGAAAGAAAGAAAGAAAGAAAAAAAAAAAAAAAAAAAAAAACAGAAAGAGAAAAATCACTAAGGGCCTGGAATGGCTGACGATGTCATAAAGTAGGCAGAATTGGAGCCAGGCCTGGATAAGCTGGTACAGAGAAGAGAATCAGGGGGAGACATTCCAAGGAAAAGGAATACCCTCAACAATATGAGGAGGCAGTAAGTCAAACAATGCTATTTTGGAGACAGTTACAGAAACTAGTCTAGCTAGAGGCAAAGGCTGAACCATACTGAACCATAATCTGCCCCATATTAAACTCTATTTCCACAATCCAGAAATACTCAGAAACCCATGCCTTGATGTCCAATGAAGACTGCTCTAGCTGGCCAAATGTTTCTGAAACAACACCAGTTGGTGGTATGTGTATATAAAATCTAATATGTAAATAAATAACAGGATATACAGTTGTCTGAGATAAAGGCCCAGTCATTCTGGATCTAGATATGGTAACTGGCCTTACTACCATTATAATAATTCCTGGAAAAGATAAGTTCCATCCCTACCACCCTGACTTTTATAAGTCTCATTTCCTGGCATGAAGTAGTATTTCGAGTGTCTTCAAAAATTTAAATCTATCCAATCCATACTTTCATCAACAGACCATCTAGCCTTATAGTTTTGATGACAGAACGAAACAATAACACTCTGAAAGGAAAAGTGAAACGCACAATTTTCTATTCTACCAACCTCCCCACACACACTCTGGCTATTCATTTCAGAGTCATTTTAGCAGAGCTAACAATAGCTTCCATTCAAGCTACTTACAAAACCCAAGTTACTCCGCTCTTTTCTCATTTGTTCCCCTCCCCATCTTCTCTGTAACTTACACACGACTTACAACTTCACTCTGCTGGCCAACAATTCACAGGCCATCACAGATTGTCAGCACTGCGTTCAGGGACTTGAGAAGTACTCTTGTGGGACAACGCAGTGTGTTAGTACAGCATTTTCTCGGACACAATGTCACTCTTTATAGCCAGCTGCAAATTAGTTTCTTCTTAAAAAAATAATACTCCTAATAAGACAGGTACAAGGAGATTTTAAATAACCAAGATTAAAACTCACTTTGGTATGCTCTAAGATCAGAGCCATTTCAGACTCGTGCACAATGAAATCCCATGCCTCTGCTCACACAAGCCACAGACACAACTCTAGAAAAATCAAAAGTCAGCTTTCTGATGCTAACATAAGCAAAGAAACTACCAAAAAAGATATGAAAGGAGAATATTATTTCCCTTTCTGTAGCTGCTCCTCATCCTTAGATTCTATTTGAGAATACTTAAGCTCAGCTCTCAACATCAATATTTACTTTTCATTATATGCTGCTGTGTAAAACCATTTAATAGAAAATTCTGCAAATCACCAGTATCATTTCATTATAGTTTCCAATTTTTTGCCAAATGCTTTAGCAGCACCTAAGTAAAATAATCTTCCGACATTTGCTGTGACTAACTCTCTTGTTACCACTAAAGCCTTCACCCTACATATCAGTTTCCCAGTTAACACTGGTGACACATAAGAATCAGAAGCTGAAATAGAAGGGATCCCTGAGTAGGTTCAGAGTTTTAGCGCCTGCTTTTCGCCCAGGGCGTGATCCCGTCCCAGGATCGAGTCCCACACTGGGCTCCCTACATGGAGACTGCTTCTCCCTCTGCCTGTGTCTCTGCCTCTCTCTCTCTCTCTCTCTGTGCGTGTGTGTCTTTCGTGAATAAATAAATAAATAAAATCTTTAAAAAAAAAAAAAAACAGAGATAGATTGAGAAGATCATTTAAGAGGACATGGGTAAGAAGAACCTCTTACAAAACAGTGGTCATATCAACTTACTGGTCTTCCAGGAAAAAAACCATATATATATATATATATATATATATATATATATATATATATATATACACACACACACACACACACACACACATACATACATGACAAAAAAAAAAACACCTACAGCGTAATATGAAACAAAATCAGGGACACCTGGGTGGCTGAGCAGTTGAGCGTCTGCCTTCGGCTCAGGTCATGATCCCGCAGTCCCAGGATCAAGTCCCACATCGGGCTCCCTGCATGGAGCTTGATTCTCCCTCTGCCTCTGTCTCTGTCTCTCTTGAATAAATTTTTTTTAAAAATCTTTTAAAAAATAAAATCAGTTTCACTAAATATCTCATTATTTTTCATTTCTAATTTGATAGTATTATTCATTCTGCTTCATTATGCTTTACTGAAGATAAAATTGACCATCTATTCTTCCTGAATCAACTCTTCAAAGCTCCACAATAACACAGCTTCTTTACTGCTCCCTGTATAAATGAGAGGGGGAAGCTCTAAAGCTTTACGGGAAGGATGTCAATTCTCAGTTCTTACAGGTAGGAGGAGACTGAAAAGAGCAAAGCTAGTATTCCAGCTCTGAGAACTAACGCTAATATTTAACCAGCCTTTGTTCCCTTTACAACAAACACCAAAATTAAGAACAACAGTAAACAGAAGAAAATCTTTGAGACCTTAAGTCCTTCAGGAAATTGCCACTTGCAAACTTGTTTCACATGAGAGTTACAAATAAAATGACACTAAAGAAACAAAATATAAGCAAGCAGGGATCCCTGGGTGGCGCAGCGGTTTGGCGCCTGCCTTTGGCCCAGGGCGCGATCCTGGAGACCCGGGATCGAATCCCACATCGGGCTCCTGGTGCAAGGAGCCTGCTTCTCCCTCTGCCTGTGTCTCTGCCTCTCTTTCTCTCTGTGTGACTATCATAAATAAATAAAAATTTAAAAAAAAAAATATAAGCAAGCAAACAAATATTTAGAATAAATAAATACTTCTCTAATATATGCATGAAGTCGTCAACTGACTTACCAAATAAATGACATTTAATTTTTGAATAATAAAACTCTAGAACAAGCAGATAGATTTTCTCTAAAAGGCAAGCAGTACAAAGATTTCCTTCTGAGAAACAGCAACCTCACCTGGAAAATAATAATAAAAGTTATTTTTATAAAAATATATAATTATCACTTCTTTGACACCAATCTATGCAGTTAACTTTCATTATCTCATTTCATGAATACTAAGAGCTTACCTACCACAGAATGTACAATGAAGATAAACACAAATGACAAAAATACTTCTTAGAAGCTCATCAACCAAACAGAATAAAAAAATGTCATCTTTTCTCATTCTCAGTCCTGTGAAAACTAGTCTGAGAGGGCAAAAATGCCTATCATATGCCATTTAAAAAAGAGAGGGCAGTTACTGGGGTGGCTCAGTCAGTTAAGCACCTGCCATCGGCTCAGGGCATAATCCCAGGGTACTGGGATTGAGCCCCTTTTCGGGGGTGGGGGTGGGGGCGGGGAGCTCCCTACCCAGCAGGAAGTCTGCTTCTTCCTCTCCCTTCACCCCTCTCCCAATTTGTGTGCTACTCAAATAAATAAAATCTTTTAAAAAGAGAGAGAGATAAAACAAAATAATACAAATGATGAAAAACAAAAAGATGATCAACTTCTAGTCATTACTATAGTTCTAACTTACAGGATGGCACATGGTGGATGCTCAGCAAGAATATACTGAATGGATGGTTGGATGGATAAAAAGTAAACCAGCAAAGAAAAAATAAATCACATCAGTTAGCAGAGAAATGCAAATAAATGTACCTTTTTTTGCCCATCAAACTGACAAAGATTTTTTAAGGGATCCCTGGGTGGCGCAGCGGTTTAGCGCCTGCCTTTGGCCCAGGGCGCGATCCTGGAGACCCGGGATCGAATCCCACGTCGGGCTCCCAGATGCATGGAGCCTGCTTCTCCCTCTGCCTGTGTCTCTGCCTCTCTCTCTCTCTCTCTCTCTGTGACTATCATAAATAATTAAAAAAGGCCATTTTTTAAAAAAAAGGATGATCTCTGGTTCACAGGATGACTAAAAGTGCAGAGGTCTTTAAAACAGGGTGATTAAGTGACCCTGTTAAAAGCTAAGATCTATGGTTCCCCACCTCCATCCCCACACACCAGCTCCCAAAAAATGCAAATTGCTATAGATTACAAGGACCTCGGAGCAACTACAAATATTCAGCACTACATAAAAAGAGACTCGGACCCACACCAAGACACATCACTGTTAAATTTTGGAATACTAGGAATGACTCAAGAGCTGAGCATTTGGCTTGGGCTTGGGGCATGATCCCAGTATCTGGGATCAAGTCCCAGGGCATTGGACTCCTTGCAGGAAGGCTGCTTCTCCCTCTGCCTATGTCTCTGCCTCTCTCTCTGTGTCTCTCATGAATAAATAAAATCTTTTTTAATTAATTAAATTTCAGAATACTGGAACAAAGAAGAAACTCAACAAGTTTCCAATAAGTAGGTCCAAATAAGAGGATTTACATTTGTTGAGGCCTTCTCAACAGCAATAAAGGACAAGAAGAAAAAACTATGCCTTCAAAATTCCAAAGAAAAACATTTTCAATCTAGAATTTTACACTCATCCAAACTATATTTATCAAATGTGAATACAGGAGAAAAAAAGACACTCTGACATGGAAAGGCTCAAAAAATGACCTCCCATGTATATTTTCTTAGAAAATTACCAGATAACTGAAAATTTAAAGTTCTAAAAATTTAGGAAAAAACAGATTGTTTGCAGCCATGGTAAATTGCCAGAAGAACCAGTTTTAAATCCATTCAATTGATAAGGCCAACTTAATCCAGCAGGCACTCTTTTACAAGTCAAACAATAAGGGACAGATTCACTCCAATAAACACATTCCGAAGTGCCAACCAATAAACAATGTCACCCAAGTAGCCACGCTTCTACAGATGTTAACCCACTTCCACCTCTTAAAATCTTCCAATCCCTGAACTCTACACTTCCCAAACCACTATGTTTAACAATCTGCTTTGTTCAAGAAGATTGGCCTGATGAGGTATTCTAGATAGTGAGTGATAGTCTCACCATCCTTTGACACCAAATGAAGAAATAAACCAAAACAAAGAAAGGCACAGAATATGGAAAACAGGAAATCCAACAAGAGAGTAGTGAAGGAATATTGGTGAATGGACATTTCTGGATTCCAGGATGCAAACTGCACCAAAAGTAGAAGGCACCTGATCCAGACTGAAACTATAGGAGTCAGGCATGTTGGAGGCTGTCATCCCCATGTTCTCTGCCACAGTAACACGTTTTTAATCCAACACAACTATTAGAGGATGTGCTCTACCTAAGCAAGAGGGTAAATGATGAAAAAAGTAAAAATCAAACTGAAAAGGAGAAAAAAAGTATAAAGATAACAAGGGGAAATCTTCCCAGGAAAAGGGCTGTGAAGTAGGCTCAGATAAGAGGACAGTGAAGGTCTCCAGAAGAGAAGTTGCCAAAATTTTTTTTTAAAAGGTAAGAAAATTGGAACTGACAGATTACTGTGACTGATTTGTGGAAAACTGCCCTGAAAGGCTACTATTTCAGACACTATCAGCAAATAAAATTTGTACAGCCATAATAATGTAAATACAACATTAACTATCTCATTTCATTGAATATTATAACAACTAAATTGGGAAGCTAAAGGAGAAATAGTAATGGTAATGACAGTTTAAGAACAGGACATATTTCTCTCCCATAATAGAAACTCAATATATAATGAAAAAAGTGGCTGAAAGTCGTTCCCTTCAGGAAGGAAACAAAGAGTACACAGGGATTCACTATATTTTGTTATAAATCCTTTTTTTTTTTTACTGTTTGACTTTTAAAACTTGTCTATTTTAAATGATATGTCTGTTGATAAAATATAAAAAAAGCAACTGATGAATTTATCTTAAATGTATTGTTCATTCAAAAATATATAAATAAGACGTTTTCAATTGAAAGGAATTAAAAAAAATCTTTGGGGAAAAAAGTTCTTCCTCTTTTTGGGAAGACCTTCATATTTCCAATGCTAAAAGAACACAAATATACAAAATCTAGAGGCTTTAAAAATAAAACAATTTTAAGGCAAATAATTAACACTTGAGTAGACAGACAGAATTCAGTAATTGTTATACTAGAAAGATCGTAGGTCTGATCTTACTTACAAATTCATTACTGATCAGGAGAATGCAAATAACACATTTAATTAAATTTGCCCATTTATCTATTTTGGAAAGTACAATTAACAGCAGTGAGAGAGAGCAGTAATATAAAAGGACAGAGATGGATTAAAACATTGCCCAAAACAACCAAACTGGAGAGTGGATGGAAAGCGAAGTAAAATTATAGGCTTAAAACTACAGAAGTATTAGAGGCTTATTTACCATCATTTTACTGCACACTGCTGCCATATGAAGTAATTTAGGCCGATGCCAATGTTAAAAGAGGAAGTCTATAAAAATCCACACACAGTATGTTTATTTGTATACACACAAGTATACACGTACATACAATTTTTTCCTTATAAGGGATTGATAATCCTTATTAAACAAGAATTCATGAAGGATTACATCCTAAAAACGAAATATTGTTGAACCAATCTGACAAGAGTGGTTTTATACTCACAGTTTTCCAATGTGTAGAAACTCTGTTAAGGATTACCAATAATGACAAAGTGCCCTAAAGACAATTAACTGTGTTATCTACCCTATATTCTTCATCTAGCTACACTTGGATTACCCTCATTGTTCCTGTACTTTATGCCCAGGCTCTGACCACTCAAGATAGGCTACGTTTCCCAACCTCTCCAGCAGAAAGGTATGGCTAAGTGAGTAATTTTCACCAATGGAATATAAGCATAAATGGTAAAATATCCTCAAAGGGAAGGAGATGTGTTCTCTTCTTCCTCCCTTCTGACGATTGGAATGTAAATAAAACAGCTGGAGCTCCAGTAACTGTCTAGACCATAAAGTGACTTTGGAAAAGAACAGAATCCATGCACAGAAGAGAAGCAACATGACACCCTAACAAATCAATCAGACCAGTCCTGGACTACTTTTGGAATATCTGACATTAAGAGAAATACAATTCTATGATGTTTAAGTCTCTGTTATCTCCATCTGCTCCTTTGCCAGCCCCTTTTCTGCCTCCCAACCCCTTTCTAGGAGTATTTCCCAATATTCCGCCCTGGGTCTTTTCTACTCTTCTCCCACTGGGTTCTAGGCCAACATTCTAAAAAACAAACAACCCACCCCACATCTCTCTATGTCAGATCTTTTGTGTTTTAGTTTTATCTCCAGCTGCCTATCATTTCACTTCTATGAGATATAACTAAACAGGAACATAAGTGATTTTCAAAACAAACAAAACAGAGAGGCACCTGGGTGGCTCAGTAGGTTAAGCATCTGCTCTCTGTTTGGGTCAAGATCCCAGAATTCCGGGATTGAGCCCCACATCAGACTCCCTGCTCAGCAAGGAGTCTGTTTCCCCCTCTCCCCTCTGTTCCTCTTCCAACTTGTGTGCTGTCAAATAAATAATATCTTAAAAAAAAAAAAACAGATAATACAATAGTGACAATAGCAATAATAGTGGTGGTTGTGATACTAATAGATGGCTAATATTTACTGAGCTCTTAATATTTGTGAGGCACTGTTGTAAGCACAAGAGCTAATCTCAACAACAATCCTATGAGGTAGGGAGTATTATCACCATACCCATTTTAAAAAATGAGGAAACTGAGACACAAATAACTTGCTCAAGACACTTAACTAATGTACCAAAGAGATCATTCAAACCTAGGCTTTCTAGAACCTACCCTTTTAACCAGTGTGCACTAGCACTTTAAGGATGCTATCCCAGCTTCAGACTTTTTAAGTTGTCCTCAGCAACCACGCTACAGTCATTTATACATCCACCATAGTAATAAATTTTATGCCTCTGCTGATTCATTTTTAGAAACTGTCAAATATCACTTAGAAGTAAGTAAATAAGATGAGTGATCAAGCTAGAAAATACTCTCTTGAAGACAAAGGATACGATTACCAAGTAATGAGACTGGTTTTCTTGTATGACTCAACTGGTCCTGAAAGCAGTTTCAAATGACAAATTCCAAACAATATATTTGCTAAAATAAATGCACGACCTCAAAAACAAATTATTTTAAAGGGGAGAGCATTCATTTTTAAGTTCTTTAGTTTTAAAGCACCAGATTTTTTTAACTACCACTCAAATTATCTAATACCTAAAACCTGTAATAGCACTTGCACTCATTATCTTTCTCCCTAGGCCTATTTGAGCTCCTTTCCCAATGTCACTATCAACGACACCATAATATACTCACTAGATCAGGCTCAAAACTTTGAGTTATCCTGATTCTTCCAGCTCTTCCAATCCCATGTTTACTGTTCTTCCTCCACAAGAGCTATCATGTTTTGTTTATACATTACTCTACCAGTGTCCTATTGCAATACTCTCCAGCCACTCTTAACTAGAGGTTATCCCATAAAGCTGCCAGGACAACCTTTCTCACTGTTTTCATCATATGACTCACCATCACCCACAGGACCAAATTTATATTCCTCAGCCTAACCTTCAAAGCCTTCCATTAATTCTTCCTCATTATCACACATATATAAACCTAAAAAATCTCATCTCATTACTACTCATCATCAATAAAAATCAGACCTTTCATTTGTGCAATACTATTAACATTCCCTTTTTGTCTCTGCTCACATATCGTACTCATTTTTGCTTCTAACTTCCCATCCTTCCTTTCTGTGTGGAACTCTCTTCTGTCCTCTCCAGTCAATTTGTTATTCCAGCACTTCCTTCAAGAGCCTCCTCTTCCTTGAAGCCTAAATAACCTCACAGATACTGATATATTCAGTATTACTCAACACAGGGATCATCCAGTAGCAGAACTATAAGAATCTCAAAGACTGACCAGACCAGGTCTTCTGTGTATGAGTGATTGTTCTGTCAAATACCTTAGAAAGTTTGCATGACAGCTACCATAATAAAAGCCCAGAGATAAACTATAACTTGCCCAGTTTTTCAGTTTGGCAATGGTAAAGCTAGAATTTGAACCCATCTCCTAAATTTCCCATTCAAAATGATTACAAATTTGAAGGTCACTGCCCAGAATATAATTCATGTTAATTCTAGAAGTTGTGCTAGACACTATTCATAAACATATTACTTTTTTAAAATTAGGATACAAAAGTTCTATACAATAGCAAGAGATTCCAATTTAAGGGTATCTGCATTACATTAAACACATACACAGAAAAGAGAAAGGAAGGAAATAATCCAAAATGTTAACAGTTACTTCCAGATGGTGAAAATACAGATATATCTTTCAAATCCTCTGTAATGAGCACATATTGAATTTATAATAGTAACAAGAAATGTTTACAAAATTAAAACTGTATGACATTATAAAGTCAAAGATAAATTCCTTGACTGAACTCAAGGGTCAGAAGCAAAGAAAAGTTTCAGACTACTCAAGGAAACAAACAAGAAGCACAATACAAACAAGAAACACTATGGCAAGAAGGGAAAGAAAAGCAATGTCACATTAATGGCATTGGTGGCATAAACCAAAAGCTGCATGGCTCCTGGGGCTTGTCAACTCCAATATTTAATAAATCGTTGGTTCTCACACTAGAGGAGTCAAGAGGCCAAAAAAGCCACTGGAAATTCTGAATGTATTGAAAGATGGTCGCACTGAGTTTGAAACTGTTATTTAGAATGGTTGCAGAAAATTACCAATCACATAAACAAATCAAGGCTATTTCTTTTCTTCTGGGTCTTTTCCTAAAATGAAAATGTGAAATGAAAGCACAAAAGTTCAGAAAAAACTCATAGAATTAAAAAGTTTAGAACCACAATATAGGCTAATAAATTCATCTTTTCCTGGCACTAGGTTTTTAATTCCAGTACAAAATCCCTTATTCAAAATTCTTAGGGCCAGAGAGGCTTCAGAAATCCCAAATTCATGGATGAGTTTGTGTTCCTCTCTTAAAGACTCTGCCCTTCAGTCAGTTACTTCCCCGCACCTACCCAGTACCTCATTTCCAAAACATTCTTGTTACCTTTTGCCTCTGATCTTTGTAAACAAGCAGGATTGCTATTATTATCCCTATTTTACAGATAAGAAAACACAAACTGGACTACCAGTATAAATTTGAGAGCATGGGATCCATGCGTGGCTCAGAGGTTCGGCGTCTGCCTTCAGCTCAGGGCGTGATCCTGAAGTCCCAGGATGGAGTCTTACATCAGGCTCCCTGCATGGGGCCTGCTTCTCCCTCTGCTTGTGTCTCTGCCTCTCTCTCTGTGTCTCTCATGAATAAAAAAATAAAATCTTTAAAAAATAAATAAACAAATAAATAAATTTGAGAGCTTGCGATTTAAATCCAAGTGCTTCTTTTCTTTCTTAAAAACTCTTCTGGTATTCCATGGTAAAGAACTAGAAACAGACCAACTACAAGTCAATATTAGAACTATGCATATATTCTTTTCTAAGAAGCAAATCTCCTACTAACAAGTGCCACATACCTTTTGCCTCTATTTTGCCTCTGGGCCAAGTTAAATGGTCAGGAGCTGTCACAAATCTGTATCGTCATATTCATCTGTTAACCTGTATTATCTAGGACCCTCACAATACTAAAGACCAGAACCTGCTGTCTCCAACAGTGCTTCCCTGCTTCTCTATTTTTATCCCTAGTCTGACATCCCACATTTGACATAAAAAGGAAGAAAAAAAAAAGACACAAGAGGGACAACAAATATTAATAAAACTGAAGAGTGAATTTGAAGAATGGAAAGCTTCATAGAATACTAGCGTAAGACAGGTGAAAAATACACACCACGACTGGGAGCAACTGGTCTATGTTTTACTCCAAATTCAGGCTTAGAGCTTGCTGAGCAACACCCTATAACTTCTCTTCTATCTAAAGCTCTGACAACTGGTATTTCTCTGTAATTCAATAAACTCTTACAAGTACACCAGCATCATCCATCCTGCTGAGCTCATTAATGGGGACCTCTAAATGTTTTCTCCACTAGCTAAGAGCACATTTTCTGATGGGTGACATAGTAAAAGGAGGGTTCTCTTTCAAGATATGAATAGCCTAGTTTCATTTCTTCTCACTTCTCCTATAAGTGAGAAGTCTACAACAAATACTGTTCAACAACTAAAAGAAATGTCTAAATTATAAATCAGGTTAGTGGCTGTCAAAGATCATCCTTTAGGTCCCCAGTTTTATACAAAGTGTGAGAACTAGTCTTATATTTATACAGGTTTATAATTAAAAATCTATACTTTTACTTCTGGTAGTAACTCATTTAATTCTGTCTAATGAGTGTATGAGTGCCAAATCAACAATATATCAGTTTTATCATTCATTCTGGTGAGCTATTTTTTGAGTAGTTAGCTTATGGAGCTAATGAGGACAGGGTCATAGATTCAAACATGTGGGCCAATTAGCTTTGCTGTGTTTTCAGGATTCTATGGTCACAGTCAACAACCTTAACCTTGGCTAACAAAACAAAACAAAGCAAAACATACATACATACATATATACACACACACACGCACACACACAAACACTAATCAAGTAAAGCATTAGGGAAATGAATGCAGATGTATTACCAAACAAAGCAATGATTATCAGAAAAACATAATAAAAAAATTTAAGTAATAATAATAATATGATCTACCTTTTGCTAAGGCTGGTTAGTACACCACACAAATAATCTCTTATCTTTTCAGTCATATGGGGTTGATATTACTATCCCTGTTTGACAGATAGGAAAATGAATTCAGAATGATAATATGAATCGAAGTCATCAATTACCATTAAGTAGTGGAGCCTGGATTCAAACCTTGATCTAACTCCAAGCTTAGATTATTTCCATGATACTATATATATATATATATATATATATATATATATATAGTCTCTCGAGAGCATGCCTTAGGGACACATGACAATCAACAAAATGTTTTTATTCAGAACTATTCAGCACAGTCATTACTAACTGAGCATATCCACTACATACACTTAGATGCTACAGCTGAGAACGAGCCTACCTTCCAAAACTTCTCTAGGTAAAAAAAAAAAAAATCATGAACCAAAATTTTAAAACAAAAGAAAAAATAACACAACAGAGTACACTAAATTTTAATGGAAGCAACTACTGCCATAGTTTTGTATAAAAGTTTATAGTGAAAAAATAGTTACCTGGCTGATTCATAACTAAACATAAGAATGAGGGGTGCCTGTGTGGCAGAGTTGGTTAAGCATTCAACTCTTGGTTTCAGCTCAGGTGATGATTTCAGGTAGTGAGATTGAGCCCCACGTCAGACTCCGCGCTGAGCATGGTGGAGCCTGCTTAAGATTCCATCTCTCTCAAATAAATAAACAAATCTTTAAAAAAAATAAGGATGTAATTTATAAGGCAGAGCCAGAGGATACCACATTCAAAAAGAGAGTAAAAGAAACATTTCCGGGATCCCTGGGTGGCGCAGCGGTTTGGCGCCTGCCTTTGGCCCAGGGCGCGATCCTGAAGACCCGGGATCGAATCCCACGTCGGGCTCCCGGTGCATGGAGCCTGCTTCTCCCTCTGCCTGTGTCTCTGCCTCTCTGTCTCTCTCTCTCTCTGTGTGACTATCATAAATAAATAAAAATTTAAAAAAAGAAGAAAGAAACATTTCCTAAATATCTGAGTCTGCAGAAATCTTGTAGTCAACACTCATTTGTAGGAACTAAAAAAAAAAAAATTTCAATTCTTAACCCTAAGATTTTGCTTTGACCAACAGATCAGTTTTCTCTATTAGATTTTTCTTTTGGTTTCTCTAAACTCTCACTCCTTGCAAATGCACATATACCAATGTCACTAAAAGTTTTCACCTTCAAAAACGAGGTCACCAAACCTTCTGGAACCTACCCACTAAACTAATTTTTGGAGTCAAATAGTCTGACTTTAAAAAAAAAAAAAAAAAAAGGCAGGGGTGAGGGGAAGGACAAAAAATGCTCTACAAAACTCTCTTCTAGTCAATAGTCACTAAATCATAAACATAGATAACTTCTACTACAAGCTACAATGTGCAGACAGAAAACCACATTCTTACTACAGGTTACAAATGAAGCACCAGTCCAAAGCACATCCCAACAACAATCTTTTCACAACAGCATTTGGAAGCCTCTAAAAGTAAAAAATAGCGTAATATAATTTTTATATAAAGTGCAATTACTAAAAAAAAAAAAAAAACTGCAATCTGAGAACGTCTATTTACAGTATTTTTGAGCTAAGAATAGCTACCTCATTTTACAGGAAAAAAAAAAGAATCTCGAGAAATACATTACCTAAATTATCATTTTTGATCATCACCGCAGTCAACAATTACAACAAAATAATGAGCACTTACTACCAGCACTACTAAGCTCCTTATATTCACATCTCATTTAATCCTAATAGATACCTTGGCAGGTAAATGTTATTATATCTATTTTAGAGACTAGTAAACAGGCTTAGAGAGGTCAACTAATTGGCCAAAAGTTAATGCAGAAGTCACAAAGTAAGACAAAAAGCCACCTGCTTAGTCTCAGATCTTAACTGCCAGAAGACTGGAATATGGACTATTTATATTCTGAATTCTAACTATGAAGAAAGAGAGTTAGGTGAAGATAACCCCAACGTTGCAGCTAGTATGCACACGAGGTTTGCGGGATTGTGTCAGAACTAGAGCCCGATTTAGCACCAGTTAGTATCTGAAAGGGGGCGGGGCGGGGGGGGGGGGGACACGACCTGTTGGAGACGGGCATTAATTTAACACAACTAAGAAACTGTTAAGTGCTGAGATACTTGCACTTCTGTAATGAAGGAAGGTTAGAACAGAGCAAAAAGGGTAGACGGGTGGGTGTGTTGCGGGGAGGGAAGTGTCCAAATTCAGGGGGCAGGGTTTAAAATCCAGATGCAGTTGAAAATGGACTCCACAGGGGCTAGGGCCTTAATGTCACCTCTTCAACAGGTACATGGCTTAAGAATGTGTGTACGGCTTCCTCCTATTTACTAACTCATTTGATTTTCACAGAGCACGGTCATCTTTATAATCGAGTTCACAAAGGCGTGAATGTGGTTTTAAAATTACAACTGGGGACCCCTGGGTGGCGCAGAGGTTTGGCGCCTGCCTCTGGCCCAGGGCGCGATCTTGTGGAGACCCGGAATCGAATCCCACGTCGGGCTCCCGGTGCATGGAGCCTGCTTCTCTCTCTGCCTCTCTCTCTCTCTCTTTTTCTGTGACTATCATAAATAAATAAAATAAAAATAAAAAAAAATTTAAAATTACAACTGGCAGAGACTGAAGACAGTTGGAGGGTGAGCTTGGATCTGATAGGTGCTTTCTCACACGTACCGCTTCTGTTGAAGCCCCCAACGCTGAAAGGCACGCAGGCCGAAGCCTATCATCCCCATTTTCCAGACACACAAACCGAGGCTGCGGTAAACGGGCTACAAAAGATCACAAGTCCAGCAAGTGACAACCCTAAGACTCCCAGAACATTAGAGCCCAAACCCTATGCCTCTTCCCTTTCTCAAGTCTGAGAGGCGGCTTTATTAATAAAAGAAAAAACTTAATAATCGGCCCTGGGGTTTTCCGAGGGCCGCTCAAGAAAACCAGGAAGTACCTCCTCCCGCAGAGACGGCTCACTCCCAGCCCACAGCCCACAGCCCACAGCCCACAGCCCACCGCCCGGGGCTCCCGGCCGGCCGGGCGGACGGACCCACTCGGAAGGCTCGGCTCGCAGCCGGGAAGTCGCCAGCAGCCCCGGGGTCTTCTCGGGGCGGCCTCGGTGGCCCACGGCCCCGGAACCCCGGGGCGGGGAGGGGGGTCGCCACGGACCCGCTCAGTACCTGTTGAAACCCAGGGACGAAAGGTCCTCTCCGCAGAGAGTATCTGGGAAGAGGGCCCAAGGCGGGCACGCAGCCCGCAGCACAACAGGGCCTCGGAGGATCCCCGCAACCCCGGGCCCGCAGGGGTCGAAGGGCCGCAGCTTCCAGCAACCTCCGCCCCGGGCGCAGACCCGCCCCCAGCGTCACGTGAGAGAAAAGAAATACCGGTAACAGAGGGGAAAGGAAGTATTGTCCAAAGTGTGCGGGGAGGAGCGGGAGCCGCCAGCCGCGGCTCGGGGTGCGGAGGGAGGGAGGGACTGGGACGTGGGGCCGCTCGTTACCGGGGGCGCCGGGGCTCTCCGCTTCCGCCGCCGCCTCGAAGCTCTCGCTCTTCCGCCCGCGCCGCTGGGGCGCGCGCCAGGCCTCGACTCCGCCCCGCCCCTCGCCGCGCCGCGGGGCCTTCTGGGGGTTGTAGTCCGTCCACGGCCCGCGCTGCGCGGGCTGCTCCGGGTCACGTGCGGGAAGGGCTGGCACCAACCGCGAGGGTGGGAAGGCGTTTGCGCTTCTGGCTGCCGACCCTACCCCCTTCCTCTCGTTCGTACACTGAGCTCGGACCCGCTCACACCTCGCTCAGTCACACCATCCCTCCTTTTCCCTTGACAGCCAAGTTTTTTTTGAGAAAGGCAATCTGATTCGCCTCCAATTCCTCCTGGGTGCTCTGCGGCGGGTTCTGCCCCCCTCAGGAAATGCCCTTGTTGCCAATCATTACATCCTCGTTGCCAAACTCACGGCAGGAATTTTCAGGTCTTCTAACTTCACCTTTAGCCACCATTTGAGGCTGCTGGACATTCTTGATCACTTCCTGTCTATGTTACTACCTGGATTTTCCTTCCTCTCAGGCCATCCTCCTCAGTGTCTCCTGCAAGGATTCTTTTTCTAACCAATCTCTTAAATATGAGTGTTTTCCGGAGTTTTTGGCAATGGAGTGAAGGTTGGGGGCAGGGGAGGGCTGAGCTCCACATTTGTAATCCCAGCTTCTTAGAGGGCCCCTCCTCATCCGTGTCCCACAGGCCTCTCAGATGTAGCAGTTGGAGAAGTAAACGACTCTCTGCCCCCTTTCACTAGTAATCACTCCAACCTCCCACCTAGATTCCTCCTTCTCTCGCTTCCTCTTCCACCCATGCCCAAGTGGTCACCGTATCTTAGAGTATCTCCCAAGCACCTCTCCAATCTGTTCCCTCTTCACACCAACCGCCGGTGATTTAACTCAGACCTGCATCATCTCTCCCATTGGCTTCCTTACTGATCTCAGCACCTCAGCACCTCCCATTTGTGTAAATGGCAAATTTAATTATGTCATACTTTTGGTGATATCCTTTCAAGGATTCACTTGATTGGATTTGGGAAGAGGTATGGAGGTGGATCCCTTAGGTAGCTTTTACAAAACAAGAATGCCAACCCCACTACTCCCCCACTGTCCCCATCCCATATTGTGATTAGGAGGTTCAGAGAAGGGAGACTTATATAGTATCTCTTATTTTAGGTTAGGTGGGCATAGGCAAGGTTTTAAAGGTTCCCAGGTGATTGACTCATCTAATAAAGATATTTTTTATTGCCTACTGTACAGTAGGTACTGTGCTGGGTGCTAAGAAAATACTAATGAACAAGATAGTCTTTGTCCTTGCGGAGCTTACATTCTCTTGAAAGAGATATTAATCAAATGATTACATACCAAAAAACAAAACCAACAATGATAACAACAACACCGATTACCAGCTGTGATAACAATTAGGCAAGAAAAGCAGTCTCTTTTCCTTCCCCTCTGCTGCCTGCTCCAGCCCAGGTTGGGAATCAGCATATGCTCCTCCCTCTATCAAACAAAACCTATCAGGAGTTAATCTCCTCCCACTCCCTCACACAGATATCCAGATTCACCAAACTATTGGATTGCATTTGCTCTCTCACCTTTGCAAAAGCTGTCCCTCTGTTTGGAAAACCCTTCTCCTTCTCCCTTTACTAACTCCTACACTGTCTGACTCTCCTCTGTTGGACTAAAAGCAAACCCAAGAGAACACCAGCCATATGGAAGGATTTTCCGAAGATTGGGCTGAGTCAGCTGATAACTCCCAGGCAAGCAGAGGGGAGACTGGATGGTTGAAAGTGGGCTACGGGGAGCAGGGCTACATTAACCAGTGTAATATTGGCCTATCAGGGCCTGAGTCAACATACCCATCCTTCAAAACACAGATGAAGTGTCACCTCCTCCAAGAAGCTTTTGCTGAGCTCCCCCAAGATGAACTACTATCTCTTTCCTGGGTTTTCATTGCACCCAATGCCAACCTCTCTTCCAGTAAAATGCTAGACCCAGATCACACCAGGTCTGAAGAACCAACTGTTAAGTACTAAGGAATTTTGCAATTCAGTTTCTAAACCATTGGTAGCTTGAAATCAGCTGTGATGGGAGTATTTACACAACCTTGGAAATAAATGACAAATCATGGCCTTTGGGGTGTTTGTTGGAGAGTCAGTTTGCCAGCAAGTTACTGCCTTTATCATCTCATGCATCTCTACATTGTATTGTGGTGATTACTCCCCTATTAGATGAATTCCTTGTAACAACTTCATTTAGCAAATATTTATTGTTATTTATTACCGTGCGGCAGAGACTAGCAAGATGCTGAAGGATATACAGTAGAGAACAAAATAAGCATGCTCCCTACCGTGAAGGAGCTTGGAATCTAGCAGATAAGACAGAAAATAAACAAAAACCTTTATACTTACAGATTGAGCTGGGCTGTTTTGTGACAGGGCATCCTGAAAATAAATGGTAGTGAACAGGAAATACTATACTACTTTAACAAGGTGGGCTAGGAAAGTTTCTCTGAGGTGATCATTCCACCGAGCATCAAGGATGAGAAAGAGATAGTCAAGGGAAAAAGTGTCCCAGCTGAAGGAATCCGGTTATACAAAAGAAAGCTAGGCTGTTTGAAGGACAGGATCATCAGTTTTGCTGGGATGGTGTGATGATTAATTGTGTCAACTTGACTGGGCCACAGAGTGCCTAGATTAAACATTATTTCTGGGTGTGTCTTCAAGGAAGTTTCTGACAGAGATTAGCACTTGAATTGGTGGACTCAGTAAAGTAGATTATTCCCCCCTCCAGTGTGGTCAGGCATCATCACATCTGCTAAACCTTCGAATAAAACAAAAATCAAAGGAAGGGAGGATTCATTCCCTTCTTGCCTATCTGTTGAGCTGAGATATTGGTCTGTTGGTCTTCTACTTCTCTTGGACTGGGATTCACACTATTGGTTCCCCTAATTCTCAGGCCTTTGGACTCAGACGCCACTGACTTTCCTGGGTCTCCATCTTGCAGAAGGCAGATTGTGAGGCTCCTCAGTCTCTACAATCACGGGAACCAAGTCCTCACGATATAAAAAATGTATAAATCTCTTATATATACATACACATAAATAGGAGATTAGATAGATAGATAGATAGATAGATAGATAGATAGATAGATATCCTATTGACTCCTATTTCTCAAGAAAACCTTGACTAATTCAGACAGATGTGGGTTGAGTGATCCAGATGACAAGAAGAGGTGTGCATAGAACCAGGTGTGCATGGGCTTGAGGCCACAGTAAGGACCCTGGATTAAATTATAGCCACCAAAAAGGTTTAAACAAGGGAATGATGTTATCTGATTTACATTTTGATATTATTCACTCTTGGTTTTGTTTGTTGGACCACAGTAGAAGTGGGAGCCCATTTGTTGCTATAGTCTAGGTAAGAAATAATGAAACAAAGTGCTGGCAGTGAAACAAAGTAGGTGGACTTGATAGGTATTTTGCAGATTGAGTCAACAGGACTTGCTGATAGATTGCATGTAGAGGACAATGGGCTGGTGAAGGAAAGAGAGGACCCAGGGACTGAGGTTGTCATATTCATCTCCATATCCTCAACCCCCTAGAATAGGGCCTGGCACATAGTAGGTAACTGTGTTAAACAATTTCATCCATTCTACGTGCTAAACCCTATGCCCTATCAATGTCACATTGCTTCATATAGGGCCTCCAATAGCCTATATAGTACCTTTGTGCAAATGAGGGGGGAAAAAAGTGCTCCTTCCTCCAGGTGGACACAGCCCATCACCAGGGTGCACAGATTGATGAACGGAGCATAGACTACATTTCAGCTTCTAATTACTCCTTCAGTGTGCTGTGTACCATCTGCACAACCACATACAGCATCCCTGGTTTAACATCCCTGGGAGATGGTTTTGTGGCATTAAGCCCAGTATTCTCGGGGAGTATTTGGGGTCAAGAGAAAGGAAACTGCCTGCCTGGGGTTACTAGAGCTGCTGCTGTGACTGAGATTCAAACCTTTGCCCTCTGAATCCCTGTTGGCTCTTTAGCCTTGGAGCCACATTGTCTCTTCCAAATCACTCAACCCATCAATAAAAAGCTAACTTCAAAATGGTGACTTTGCTTCCTTGAGTTTCTCATCTGTCTCAGTTACTATTGTTAGAGTATTTCACATTTACATAGTATCCAATATGTGCTTGGTGCCTTACAAAATACAATAAACGAACATGAAACCAAAGGACCTTGATTTTTTTTTTTTTTTATAAACAGAATAAATAAGGAATGGCTGGTTTAAAGGGCCCTCAGCTCTTGGATTAAAATGAGCTGTCATGTATTGGTTTAAGGTGATGCTGTATAACAATACAAAAGAAAAAATAGGCCCTGTGCAAGCTGCTTTTCCATTGTACCCCCTGACCAGAAGAGGGAGGGTGCTAGCTCAGCTGGCTTCAGGAATGCAACTAGGGAGGAGGTCAAGGACCTAAGGAAGGAAAAGAAACACACAGAGGACAAAAGGATTCTCTCTAGTAAATAATAGCACTTAACATTTAACAGTGCTTAATGTGTGTCAGGAGCTGTGCAAAGCTCAGCCGTCTCATCTGAGTGAATCCTCACACCACCATCCAAGGTACCATCTATTACTACGGTTAGGCAGGAAGACAGGCATGAGCCACAGGAGGGTGGACCTCAGACATCCTGACAGAGAGCCCCAGCCGAGGCTGGGACCCCATTCCACCCATCTCACAGTCAGTTTGGGGTCCGGCATCCCCGCAAGGGAAGAGTTAAGTTTGTTGTGCTTGTTACATGTGCAGAAAGCCTCCACCTTGCTCCTTCTTGACCTATGTCTCTAGAATAGAAATATGTTGTGGTTTCCTACTGCACTAGCAGGTATTTTGAATGCATCTTGGGAAAGGACACACTAGTTGGCCAATTATTATACCATCCAGGCCAGTGGCTCAGATGTTGCGACCCTAGGACCCACCCAAAAGAAAATACTAATGTAAGCCCACACCCTTGAGTTTCTGGGTCCTTCATCTCTCCTGATTGGCCCAATCCTCTCTTAAAGTGTTCTTTCATAAAATTTTGCTCTGCTTTGCTTTCATTTTGCTATCCTGTGATTCTTTACTGTGGCAGCGAAAAGAACTGAGGCTTCTTTCCTTTCCCATCTCACCCTGGGTAACAGCACCGTCATCTTACACTGGAGGATGCTGAAGCCCAAAGCTGTGAAGCTAATATGTGACAAACCTGAGGTTGTAACAAAGGCAATCTGGCTCTGGAGTCTGAGCTCTCAACCACTAAACTACAGTGCCTCTCAGACAGATGTTCCTAATGCCAAGTCCCTTGCTTTAGTAGCATGACCCTTTGTGGTCCTTGGATAACTAGTAGGATATCTGGTTCTCAGACTCAGGGATTGCACATGGCCTGTCTGCTCAGCGATTAGGGCATGGACATCACCACCCTCGCTTTCAAATCCACAGTTTGAACAAGGCATATGTAAAAAAAAAAGAGAGAGAGAGAGAGAGAAGACAAAAAAAAAAAAAAACCACAACCCTCTGCTGGGAGACATTTTACATTCTCCCTGGAGTTTCACTATCCTCCTAGTATAATACCTTAATTACCCATATGGCATGGAACATGGAGGAGAAAATGTTCTCAGGAGGGAAGGACTAAAGAAGCCTACCCCTTGGAAGTGTGGGCCCTGATTGCTAACCCCTAACTTGAGGATTCTCTCCTTTGTGACTTTCAGCTGATAATCCCAGAAGGATCCAAATTTTATTGGGCTTTTAGGTACTTAGATCCTTCCCTTATGACTAGCATTAATAAATACTGCTACTATCTAGAAATGTATGAGTATTAGGCATCAACTGGAGCAAAGATAAGACTTTTTAGGACAATAGGAGGGCAGGGTATCCACAGTCAGCCCCCATTTAATTCATGAGGAAAAGCAGAACAGAGAAAAACTCTGATGCACAGTGGGGACACCAGGCCCCCAAAGCCTAAGTTAGGAGCCCAGAAAACTCTCCTACAACTCTTATTAAAGCCACCTTACAAAAGACATGGCAGAAATTACTGTTTTGTTGCCTCTGTGCTGTGAGGTCACAGCATCTGATCATCCAGCTGTGAGCTATGCCAGCACTCTCACCACATACACACACACATACACACACACCACATCCTTACAGTTCGCTTTCCAGCACAAGGGCTATTCTATCTGCCCCTTGAACTCAAGGTTTCTATGGCTAAACAATCCAATGCCACAGTGCCCACTCGGAGGGAATGGCTTGGTGATGGTATGCTCATCCTGATCTGAGATTGACTACTCAGAGCTATAACTGAGGACTAGTCTAGTAAATTCTGCCACCTTGAACTTCTACCATTATATAACATAGAACCTTAGATGATTCACCAAGCCCCAATTTCCCCATCTGTAAAATGAAGACCCACCAAAGCCACCTACCTCTTTGGTTAATCATGAGGATTAAAGCATAAAATGGATGGGAATGGTTTGGGCTAACCAAGGAGAGAGAGCATGCATACTACACAAGGTTGCGCTCATAAGGAACAGAGATGAGTAGGGAAAAAATTGATTTTTTAATTTAAATTTTTAAATTTCAAAGCTGTTTTTTCCCTTAAGAGAGTGGTAGAGGCACAGTGCCCCTTCTTCAGTTCCCCTTCTAGACCCAAACTGTTTTCCATTGCTCCATATCACTTGTCCACAGCATCCAGCACAGTGCCTTACCTATAGTAAAAACTTGGTTAAACAAATCACCTTTTCCACTCAAGAGCAGGACATCAAGATTTTAGCTTCACATGTCACAAAGAGTTACATTCTCAGGGATATCCTAGAATTCATGATCCAGTCCTTCATCCCGAGCAACAGGGACCAAATCTGTCCCACTTAACTCAAGAAACCCAACTCCAGGCAGAAGGAATTCCTTGTTCCTCTCCAAACATCCATGTTATTCACATGCCCTTTCCTTTGCACATGCTGTGCTCTCTGCCTAAACTGCCCATTCCCTCCTTCCTCCACCTTCATTAGGACCCAACTCACATCACCTCCACAAAATTTCTCTGGACCAACAAGTCATTTCTGCATCGTCCTCCCAGTGAGCTCTCATCATCCGTGGTCATAATGCTCCCCACCAAATCATAATTATTTAAGTGTGTCTCTGCCCCACCAGAATGAGTGCCATAATTAAACACAATGCATAGCACATAGGTCCCACACTCATTTATTGGATGAACTGGTTTTTCTGCCTTTTTAGGCTGGGAGAGGAAAACCAAGGGTAAAACCAGAGGAAATCAAGTAACCAACAACTTTAGTTTACACTCTCATTCCTCGAGAACACTGTAGCTGACAGCCTCCCACCCTCAATCCCTTTACCTCCAGAAATAATCTTGCAAAGCATATGATGAATTGCCTGGGAGTAAGCAGAACTTTTCAAAGCGTAATTCTGCTTAACCAGGTCCCTCTCACCCACCCTCGGGCTGGTTCATCAGGACTCTGAAGCAGAATAGCCTGGTTTTAAATCCTAGCTCTAGCAATTACTAGCTGTGCAACTTTAAGCAAGTTACTTAATCCTTCTTTGCCTCAGCTTTTTGATGCATACAATGATAATAATAGTAGTGATATCACAGAAGGTGGGTGGGGATTGTGGGTACTAAATGATATGTACCCAGCTTTTGGCACTTAATAAGGGCTCCATAAACAGTAGCTGATTTATAAGCAATCCACTCTTAAAGATGACAAATCCATTCTATTTAAACCTTCAGAAGGCTGGATTTGCTCCAAGACATTCTGGGCAGGGTGGGGGTGTTGGGGCCACTCTGGAGATTTGTCTGGAGGCTGAGACAACTGGTGTCATCGACCCTTGGTTCTAATCTGGATCCATCACTCACCAGTCGTGGCCCTAACCTGAGTAGCTGATCTTCCCAAAGCCTCATGTCCCCAGTAGGGCTAGCAGTACTGAGCTGTCTCACAAGGGGGTGCTGAAAAGATCAATTCGTGTTAGCAAAGTGCTTTGGAAATGTAACATGCTAAATATTAATGGGTCTCTCTGAATGTCGGGAAATTTGCAATCTGAACTCTGCTCAGGGCAAGCTGAAGGTGGGGAGAGCAATTCTGGGCAGCCGATCCACATCCTTGGTCTAATTGGGAGGTGGTGCTGAAGAAGAAGGGAGTGCATCTGGGGGCTGGGCAGGGCTGTGGGATGGCAGTTCTGGAAGGAAGGATGTTCTGAGGAAACACCTAATTACAAAAACACAGAAACCTGGGGTAGGTTTGGAGCAAACCCAGAAAAGTTCTCAGGCCTTCTTTACAAAAAGCAAACACATGCTCTCCGCTTGCTGTTCTCTCTCTCCTTCCCCAGTTCTGGAGAGGATGTCAGCCATCTGAGTTCTTATCCTACTCTCAACCTCCCAAACCCCATGGAAAGAGTGACAAGTAGGAATTTTTTTTACCCTAGCCAGAACTCTCAATCCAAAATCTTTAGTGTCATCATACATCAAGGACTTTCTGCCTGTGCCGTTGCCACATAGCTTCTAAGTAAAGCATCCCTTAGGACACTGCTCAACTATCTCCTCTTTCAGGAAGGCTTCTTGGACCCAACCAAGTTGATCTGGGAGCTCCTCTTTGTGGCATTGGTAGTGGCCTGTGCTTGTTGCTATAAGGGCAGCTAACAGACACTGTCAATGCCCACCTACATCCTCTTGGCACCATCATTTCCTACACACCCATGGCTTTCTACTGCCTATGGCCATGCACGTACCTATAGTAAAAGGTACGTGCATGGCCATAGGCAGTAGAAAGGCAAGCCAGAGGGGGAAGTTAATGGACAAATACCCCAGATTCTTCCCCCCAGATGGCATGACACTGAGCCTCTATACTAGCTCTGAGAAATCCCAAAGGGACTGAGCCCCAATTGTCCACAGCAATAACCTGCTTATCGACACACCTTGCCCTGGCTCCCTTTCCTCCTCTGTCTCAGCTGCTCACTCCACTCCTGGTACTTTCAGAAATCACTGCCCTGGAGGACTGCTTCAGGGGCACCGAACCGGGTATGCTGCCCTCACGCTGCTATGTGAGCGTTACCTGTCCGTGCCTCTCTTCTTCATTAGACGTAAGTGACCTAAAAGACTGTTCTGCTTCATCTTTTTAACCTCAATGTTTTATACAGTGCCTGGAACAGAAGTGTTCAGTAAATATTTGTTGAGTGAATGAATTAGTCAAGTATTGGGCCAAAGGATGATATTAATAATAATATCCAGCACTTACTAAGCTCTTCCCTCAGTAGTCTCAATATCAGGCCAGAAACAAGGAATTCGGTCCCAGGCCTTACAAAGAAAACAAATACTTCTAATAACTGAACTGACCAGGTGTGGCCAAATCTTGCTCATCTACCCTCACAGTTAGCTTCCATCCCAGGAGGGCTGCCCTCAAGAGCCCTACATGTCTCCCATAGCTCTGGCCTCTGGGAATTCATCACATTGGGTAGGACAGTAGCTTCTGCTGTATATAACAGCTTCAAATGTTTCTTTCTCATGCCAACTCCTCAGGCCTCCTCTCTCTTTTCTGTTCTTCATATTAAAAAAAAAACTGGCTGACTATTTTTCATGAATTTTCTGCAGTGTTGCCTTTCTCCCTGATTTTTTTACTTTCTCAGTGCTAAGAGAAAGAAAAGAACATGAATCTGTAAGAATAGTGTCCAAAAAAACTGAAGCTAGAGAAAGAGCCAGTTCTCCAGGAAAAGCTAAAAGGAGCCAAACACAATAGCCCTTTTGGAGGAGAACAGTAAGAAAAGGCTAAACCGGGGATCCCTGGGTGGCGCAGCGGTTTGGCGCCTGCCTTTGGCCCAGGGCGCGATCCTGGAGACCCAGGATCGAACCCAGGTCAGGCTCCCGGTGCATGGAGCCTGCTTCTCCCTCCTCCTGTGTCTCTGCCTCTTTCTCTCTCTCTATGTCTATCATGAATAAATAAATCTTTAAAAAAAAAAAAAAAGAAAAGGCTAAACCTACTGGTGGTGGAAAATTCAGAATGTATACGTAGCAGAGACGAGGAGGTCAAGCTATTCCACGTTAATTTTTTCCCTACCTTCTCCAGTCTTTATGAAGTTCAAACTAGAAATCATATGATAATCAATATAAGAATGTATAGAATCCCAACAGTAGGAAAGCCCCTAAGCAGTTTACAGCAAGATCATATCCTACAAATTCAACTATTGGCATTTGGGGAAAGAGAAAAACAAAGAAATTGAGAGAAAATGAGCAAGCAATTACAATTCAAATAGTCTAGCACATTCTGCCTACCTTTCCACTCACTGAGCCCATGCCCTAGTTGGAACACGAGGTGGGAGATAATAAGATAATTGCTGATATTAACTGAAATGCTTACTATGTTCCAGGTGCTGGTCTAAGGACCTGATATACATTAATAAACTTTGTCCTCTGTATAACCCTATGAGGCAGGTGCTATTATTATCCCATTTCACAGATGAAGAAACTAATGCATACATAGCTTGAATAACTTGCTTATAGCCATATAGCAAGTAAGTAAGTGATGGAGCCAGGTTCTGACTCCAGCACTTAGCTCCCAAACACCTCCTATAAGAAAAGTATCTAACCAAGTAAGAGTGAGTTGGGTGTTCAAAGATCCATATTCTTCATACTGCAGGGCTCCTAATGCAGACAAATCAATTCCTTGGGTGCACAATTAAAGAATCAGTGATTTGTTGCAATACCGAGGATATTCAAGGAAACATCCATGATATGTCACTGGATGCTCATGATATGAGCTTTCTATGCTGACTTGAGACTGTAATCCTCATGCTAGATGTGAATTCTCTGTGCATGCGATTTGTCTAGGTCCCTAGGCCTAGGTAGAAAATCTTCCAAACAGCTGAAAGAATTTGCAGATCTCAGAGCCACAGTCAAAATCTTTGAGAAATCATGAAAAGTGGGACACACCACACTATTTCAAGTGAGAAACTATTAGGGCTCGTTTTCAAAGAGATTGAACTTATTTCTAGAAACTATAATCAAGTACACTAGCTGTTAATATCAACTGCTGCTAGTTTTTTAGAATAAGTTATCCAGAAGATTGACTCATTCACTCACTCCACAAATATTTATTTGGTACCTATTATATGTCAGGTCCTATTTGCCACACTAGGGATACAGCAGGAACAGAACAGATACAATTCATGTCTTCCTAAAGCTTACATTCCACTAGGAGACTGCCAGTTAATGAATAAACATAAAGATAATCAGGTAGTAATAAATTTTAGTTAGTAAATAAGGCAGTGTGGAAGGATAGCAAATGACAAGTCATGGTGGGCGGTGGGTTTGAAGTTTCTCAGCACAGCTGACAATGGAACAGAAACTAGATGAAGTGAGGAAGCAAGCCATTTGGAGGTCTGGGGGAGTGCACACAGGTGAGAACCCTAAGACAGGAGTCTGGTGGCTTCAAGGGACAGCAAGGAGTCACAGTGACCAGTGGAAAAATGAGTCGTGAGACGTGGTGAGCGGCCAGGCCAGGCAGGGTCCTATAGATCACCATGAGGACCTTGGCTTCACTTTGGAGTGTGGTAGAAAGCCATGGAGGGTTTTGAGCAGGAGAGTAATGTGATCCAATTTGGTTTTTAAAGAGATGATTCTGGCTGCTGTGTAGACACAAGAACAGGTCATCTCTTCTCTTTTCACTGGAAGTAACTACCTTTTCCTCTGTGCTTCCACATTAGCTAGCCTATGCTTGATAATAACCTTGGTTTGTGTGTATGTGTGAGTGTGTGTGTGTGTGTGTGTGTGTGTGATTCCCCTGCCCCCACAAAAGTGTCATTTCCTTGGAGACAAAAATCTGAGTTTACTTGTCCTTGTTCCTCCACCTTGATCCCCCCTCTGGAGCACTCATGTCCACTGGCATGCATACGCCCATGCGCACACAATGCCTAGAATATTGCTGAGCAAATGAAACTCTTGATAACTCTGAAAAATGACTAACAGTACAAGGAGGCAGGTTTCAACTGAAAGGGAGGAACTCTTGAACAGAGGAGTCAAAAAATGGAATGGACTGCTTTCAAAAATCATGAAGATTTCTCTAGGGAAGATACTCAAGACCTCCATTATTTGCAGGGCATGATGTAGTCTGGCAATTTCAATCATCAGATGGGGGTGATTGTGCCTTTTAAGCATCTTCAGAACTCTGAACTTTTATAATCCCAAGAATAATTGTTAAATCATAAAAATTAACAGGAGGTGGTTTGTACAAGAGTCTGCATGATTCACCTCAAACAAGTTGTGCCTGGAGACACCTTGATACACCTTGTTAATTTAGTGAACTCCTTTTCATCTATCAAGACTTTTACCTAAATGTCCTTCTGTGTTGGTTTGTGCACTGTGTGTATTCTGGACACCAAAGTTTGAGAGGAAGGTAGCCAAACTGGAGCATGACCACAGGAGGCGAACCAGAGAATGAGGGGTTTGAAAACCAAATTCTGTAAGAAACAGCTAGAAGCACTTAGAAGAGTTCCTCTAGAAAAACATAATAACTAAAAGAAGACTAAGGAGGGAGGGAGGAGTTACAGACGGCACAACCATCCTCAGGTAGTGAAAGGGCTGTCATGTCACAAGGGAGAAGCATACTGTGTGCTGTCCATAAAGCAGGTATGGGGCCATTGGGAAGAATTACAAGGAGGTAGATTTTGGAAATGTTTTAAGAAGCTCCTTCTCAACACCTAACCAAGGCCTTTCCTGCAGTAAGAACACTGTGTTTTAATTGAATTGGAGGTTTAACAATTTAAGCTATTCAACAACCAAATAGGCTCGCTCACAAAGCCTCTAGAGCAGCCCTCCAGAAACCTGTAGAAAGGAGACCTACTGGAATGATGTTAGGTTGAATTAAATCAGGAAAGGTAAAAAGCTTTCACATTAAGTCCCAGCCATGAACGTTTGGCAGTGGTTGCCTCAAACACTGGTGAGAACATTTTGAGGCTACGTCCCTGCTCAGCAAGCGAGTGTGTGGATGTCAGTGGGCAATGTCTGCTGCGGGTGGAGGCACATGGAATGGCAGCAAGGATGCCAGCCCTAATATCAAAGGACTCGTTTGACCCATCAATCGTATGTTTGTCTGTTGCTATATGCTTGTGTATTGGGTCTTCAGTGGCCCAGGGGCAATTGCAGGTATGAAATTCAATAAAGTGTCTTCCAGTCTCCCAAATGGGGAAACGTTGTTGTATTCCACAAAGTCAGCATGAAGCCATCCATGGGTGCCGTGGCTTTCAGATCTGCTCGGAGACCTGGGGCAAGCTGGCATTGATTCTGTTTGTTTCCTTAGAAAGAATTGTATTGATCTACCGCACCGTGAAACCTGCTCCTGGGTCGCCTGGTTCCAACAAGCAATTCCCTTGTCTTTGGCAGCCATTTCAAAGTCCCCTGGACACTCTCCTTCTATTTGGCTCGGCCTCCAGCTAACACTCTACTCATGCTGGGCACCACCACACAGCCCCCCGTTTAATCAGGGTTTAGAACTACTGTTTTTCCACGTTCCAAAAAATCCACGTTGAACACCTGCCCCTTCGGTGCCAGGAACAGCACGGGCACATGGCATACGGCTGGCTCCAGACTTCAGTCTCATGCAGACGACAGGGAAACAGATAAATCACCAAGTCTGATGTAAGCGACTCTGGCAAACAAAAGTAAAATTGGCGCTGCAGGATGGCAGAGGAGGGAAGCCAAGCTCTGCTGGTGGGTGGCTGGGGTTGCCGGCTGCTGCCTTGATGGAGGCTCAGAAGAGGAGGGCAGTGAATCTGGGAGAATGAGTCAAGATTTCTCCTAAAGTAATTAGCGCAATGTTACAGCTTGGAAGTCATCTCGAATGGCCTGACAAGAGTTCCAAAGATTAGTCAACAAAGTGTGAAATCAGGGCCAGGGCTGGACAAATTGTGAGGAAGATAAAGTTTGGCATTTCCTTTCTTTCTGGATCCTCTCCCTCAAACCTGGACACGCTTCCTCAGGTCCAGGAAACCATCTCTTCCTCTACCTTGGCCTACACCAGAAGAGGGCGCCCTGAGCCCTCACGCTTCCCCTTCAAACACAGGGCTTATCCATTCAGGGCTCTACTTGGGCCCTTTCTCATGCCAATGTTGCCAAGCTTCAGAACACTCAGGCTCTGGCCATCGGAACTGATCTTGGCCACCATGTTCATAGCAACATTATTTACAATAGCCCAAAAGTGGAAGCAACCCAAGTGTACCTGGAATGTGGTATAGACATACAATGGAATATTATAAGCCTTGAAAAGGAAAGAAATCTGTCACAGGCTAAAACATAAGTGAAAAATAAATAAATAAATAAAACATAAGTGAATCTTGAAGATATATGCTAAGTGAAATAAGCCAGTCCCTAAAGGACAAATACTATAGGATTTCCCTTATGTATCTAGTCAAATTCACAGAAACGGAAAGTAGAATGGTGGTTACCAGGGTTGGGGGAGGGGAGAATGGGAAGTTGTTGTTTAATGGGTACAGAGGTTCAGTTTTACAAGACAAAATAGTTCTGGAGACTGGTTACTCAACAACATGAATGTACTTAATAATAATGAACTGTACACTTAAAATGGCAAACAAGATAAACTTTATGCTTTGTGTATTTTACCACAATTCGACATATTTTTTCCTTGAGTAGACTCTACACCCAGCCTGGAGTCCAACATGAGGCTCAAACTCATGATCCTGAGATCAAGACCTAAGCTGAGATCAAGAGTCGGATGCCAGGGCATCTGGGTGGCTCAGTGGTTGAGCATCTACCTTTGGCTCGGGTCGTGATCTCAGGGTCCTAGAATCAAGTCCCACTTGGGCTCCCCATAGGGAGCTTGTTTCTCCCTCTGCCTATGTATCTGCCTCTCTGAGTGTCTCTCATGAATAAATAAATAAAATCTTAAAAAAAAAAAAAAAGAGTCAGATACCCAACCAACTGAGCCACCCAGGCATCCCTCAACACTTTTAAATTTACAAATACAAAACGAAATGAAAAAAAAAAAAAAACACCCATGTAATCCCCACAATCTTCTCCTTGTGGGATCCTCCACAACTGGGCATAAGCTTCTGAAGGGAGCTGACCTTACTCGTGTTTTCATCTCACTGTCTCTGATTCTGTAACCTCTGCCAGGAGATGCTGGCTCAGCCACCTAAGTGATGGTTCTAAATGGATGATAACGGCACAAAGTGATACTTCTCCTAGTTTGTGTACCGTAACTAGCATCTCCTGGAAATCGTTCCTGGAAACCAAGGATCATAGGTAGGGAAGAGCATTTAGAAATGGCGATGGTCCATGCAGAGAGAGGTTTCTGGGGACTCACTGGACTGGAAGCTCTGTGAGAGAAAGCCAGTGGTTTGTTTTTGTTTTTTACCACTGCTGTCAAAATTCAGAAAAAAACAGAATTAAACCCAACGAATCACCAAAGTAGTCATTAGTAAAAGTTGATTGTGCCTACACCAAAAAGGCAGTTTGCAAACTGTAGTACTCAAACCAAAACATGGAATGGGGCCCGGGGAATATCATTATAAAGCAGCGTGTGTAGTGAGAAAGCAGTGACTATTTATTCTTCACGGGGATTGGTTATAACATTAGATTTTTCTTAAATGATAGAGAAGTGGTCAGTGATTACCTCCCATCAACCTTGGGAAACAGCTTAAGTTTTGCTTATAATTTTCAGAGGCATAGTAGGCAAGTAATAGGCAAGTAATTAGACAAGTAGTAGGCAAGTAATAACCCAGGTTAAGTTAGTCTTGCAAGGGGCACCTGGGTGGCTCAGTGGTTGAGCATCTGCCTTTGGCTCAGGTCATGATGCCAGGGTCCTGGGATCGGTCCCACATCAGGCTCCCTGCAGGGAGCCTGCTTCTTCCTCTGCCTGTGTCTCTGCCTCTCTCTGTGTGTCTCTCATAAATAAATAAATAGAATCTTTAAAAAAAAAAGTTAGTCTTGCAAAATAAGCTAAATTGAACTATGTTTATATGACTCATATGGTTTTGTCTGCTCAGGGAATTTTCAAAGGTGGTCTCCATCTAATTTTTATTTTAACAATTCTCCCCTCTCAGAGAGCATGACCAACCAATAGAGCACTATTCTCAGGTAACACCCCTGATGTAATCAGATCCAAGAGTCACACATTCAGTGTTTCCACGAGTTGAGTTGTCAGGCTAGAAGGCCATGCAGCCACTGTCTATATCACTTGTGGTTATTTTTGATTTCATCCAATTCTCCGAGCCTGATGGATACCATTTGGCCTTTAAGTGGCTGCCGCCTGGCATTTAAAACCCTCAAGAGTCTGTAACACACCAGAGAGGTTAATATGATGACTATGAGGAGAACAAGAGCCAAGGATTGAGAAATTCCCCAGAGCAGAGATTCCCCAGGAGCCAAGATTTAACCAATTAAATAACTCAAGCATATTGTGATTTTTTTAAAATTATTTACACAGGCATAACATGCTACATTAGCAAACTTATATCCTGGTGACTACTCAGGACAGAATGAACATGAGGACATTTTCTTTTGGGGGTGCTGTCAGGTAAGCTTCCACTTTAGGTAGGCCTCTACATGATGTGAGCAATCAGGTGATTTAACGAGAGGCAATCCTATGGAAACATAAGAAAAACAAAGGTTAATAGTTTGAGAAAATTATAAATTCAGTTTCCAAATTTGGACAGTAGCCAATGGAGATTTCTAGATGTCAGGTTCTAAGCATCTTCAGATGGAGCGAGGGCAGGCAGTGGCAATCTGACAAATTTTCCTGGTTTACAGCGTCAATGTCTCTGGTGATCTTTCTGAGCAGCCACATAGCCACAGGCATGAAAATTGTCCACACATGAGCTGTTGCAGTGATTTCCTTGAAGTTTACATCAGATTGTCCAGCTTTAGGTTGCATGGCTTCACGAAAGGGAAAGTTTTAGTTTCATAGTGATTCCAAGTTCAAAGAGTGGGAGAAAATTGGAAACGTTAATTTGGAGAGTTCTAGCCAAATGTTAGAAGAAACTGAAGAATTTAGGATCCAGTCCAGTTTACAGCTAGAAAACAAAACCTCAAAGACAATTAGCAGTAATCGAATCTGATATCCACAAAGGCACGTTACTGAAACATAATTTTTCTCTCCATAATCATCCCCATTTCTATCAAAGATAACCAAAGTAAGGCTACTTTGTTTGCAAATTAAGTCTAGTTTCAATAAATTTGGCCTGATTATTTACATAAGCACAGCAAGAATACTGATTGTAAATATAGGCTCTTTTAAAACTGCTTTGCTCAAACTTTTCATAAGGAATCTCAGATTGGACTTTCAAAAGCTTCTCAAAGCTTGGAAGCCAAACTTAGGACTTATTCAATTGTGTCTCGTAACAAGGATAATAGATTCTTACTGAACTTATACAAATACATATACCATCATGAAAAAAGAAGAATATTTAATAAGAGTTTCAGAATTCTGGATGGATCAGATAGAGAGAAAAACATAAGTGTTTCAACCTTTGTTGCAAAGATACACTTTACCAAATTGCTGTAAGGTATACACAGTTTAAAGAGGGGAGGAAAAAAGGTCCTTAAGTCTAGAAAACAGTACATTAAAGAACTAATAATGTTTTGAATGAAGTCATAAAAATTATAATCATGTTCATCAGTTCATTCAATGTTATGCAATTAATTCTTGTTTTTGCTTCATCTTGGATTAATAGCTTTGTGAATCAATCTGTTTTCCATAAAAGTTTTAGAAATTCTTACCCAGTTTAGTGAACGATCTTAAAGTTAATCAGAAACCTACTTTTTAGAAGACTTGTCAGGGTCTTTTCCATGTATCTTTTTGAACATGAGGCATTTTTGCAGGAACACTTCTGCAAAAGCATCAGAGCAAAGCTGTCTATAAATAACAACAACAACAAAAAAAGACTTAAAAATGGCCATGGTTAAAGATCTGATGAGAGTGCACATACACACAGATATAGACACACATACACACAAATGACGCAATCACCAACTAAATTAGGATGTTTTTGTGATGTATAATATTTTAAGATAATAGCTGGAATTATGATTGAAAACATTATACTAGGATATATCAGACCTTATTGCTATTGTTTTAAAATTTTTAACCATGTCTCAGACAAAAAACTTAAAAGAATAATCGTATCCAAATTGTGTTTCAGGCAGATAGATTAAGTTAAGAGTACGTATTCCGATGGCCAAAGAGTTTTCACTAAAAAATTTTTATTTGCATGCCATCAAGATCCTTCTAGGGCTGCTTATGAGTCATTTTGTCTTTTAGAAGCTTCTGCAAACCAATCAGAGAATGCATTTTGTTGTCTCTGAGAGGTTTAGAATTTCTCTTTAAAGGATGCTCCTTAAGGTAAACTTATCTAAGTGAAAGTTTCCCCAAAGTGGCCACTACAATTCCAAAAGTTCACCCATTTTTCCAAAAAGACACAAGAATTTGGTCCACAGAACAGGTGGAACCCATCTCTGCCTTTAGATTTCCTAAGATTTTCCTAAGATGTCTTAACTATGAAGGGCCATGAACGGCTGTTTTTCAACAGCAATTCCAAAACACAGAAACCTTTAAACAAAGCCTTTTAAACAAAATAGGATGACTTACCAAGAAGGTTTTGACAAACAAAATTCACGATATAGTCAGAGAGTGGAGCTTGGATCCAAGAGAGACTTACCCTTGAATCCCAGGGGCAGCAAGATAGCAGGGAGTGCAATGGGCTCTGTGGGTACCAGCACCTGTTCACTCATGGGCCTCAAAGTCATTGGGAGTCTTTTTCAAATTCCACTTCTCACACCATAGAATGTCAAAAGTTCAGAAATACCAGAAGCAATACCAATGAATAACCAAAGTAGTCGTTGGTAAAAGTTAATCATGCCCACACCAAAAAGGCAATTTGCAAACTGGGAGCACTCAAACCAAAACATGGAATAGGGCTCAGGAGTTTATGGTTACAAAGCAGCATGTGTAGTGAGACAGCAGTGACTGTTTATTCTTCAAAGGCATTGGTTAAAATAGAATTTCCTTACATGATAGGGAAGTGGTCAGTGGTTACCTCCCATCAACCTTGAGAAACAGCTTCAGTTATGCTTATCATTTTCAGAGACATAAGAAAGAAATGACCCAGGTCAAGTTAGTCTTACAAAATAAGCTAAATTGAGCTTTGTTTGTATGACTCAACTGGTTTTGTCCGCTCAGGGAATTTTCAAACCTAGTCTCCCTTTTTTTTTTATTTTTATGTTTTTAAGATTTTCTTTATTTGAGAGAGAGAGAGAAAGAGAGAGTGTGGGGGTGGGGGAGCAGAGGGAGAGGACAGACTCCACCTCCACTGCAGAGCTGGAGCCAGGGCTCCATCCCAATGACCTTGTGATCACAACCTGACCCAAGTGGAAACCAAGAGTCAGACACGTAACCAATTGAGCCACTCAGTTGCCCCCACTTGTTTGTTTTTTAAAGATTTTATTTATTTATTCATGAGAGAGACAGAGACATAGAGGGAGAAGCAGGCTCCCTGTGGTGAGCTGGGTGTGGAACTAGATCCCAGAACCCTAGAATCATGACCTGAGCCAAAAGCAGACACTCAACCACGGAGCCACCCAGATGCTCCATTTTTGTTTTGTTTTGTTTTGTTTTTTTAACGCTGCTTTACCCTAGACCTTAGTCCTGAGCCTAAGGCTTAGAGACACTCAAAATGGTTTCATTTTCCCTAATAACAGTGAATTAAGCTGGGCCCCTTAAAAAGCACAAAGCAGGAAGTTTTGAACATCTTATGGAAAAGGATGTATTTTCTCTTTGTCACTAAACCAGTTTTGTCTGTCGACATCCCTTCTTTTTTAGAGGAACTACCACCTCCTCATTCCTATGGTCAGTCAACCACTGCATCCTTCCCCATGGGCCACAGAAGTGGGCATCTGACTCAGCCTGAGCCAGCCATAGTACTGCATCCTTTGGACCTGCTGACTGGTCTATATGTGGACATAGGACCCAAGCAGGGTCAATGAGAATCCTTCCATGAGATCTGCATGCAGACACAGAGATAGCCACCCTTCCCACCAACTAGAGAAATCCTGCCTCAGAATGAAGCCACAGAAATGGGAAATTAGAAAGATTCTAACTTTAGTCTTGTAACCTCTGGATGCAGCAGTGTTTAAAGCCATACCCATTCTACAACATTTCATTTATGGAAGTCGATAAATTCTTTTTTTTTTTCTTTCTTTAGGCTTGTTTGACTTGGGCTTATAGACCTTGCAGCAAAGAATCCTGACAAATACAGTCTGTTCATTTCAGCTTGTGTGTTTCCCATATGTATTTCACCTTATCACACTATTTCTAAGAGTCCACAAAATATACTCTGTGCATCTTTATATGCAGTGCACCAAGATACAGCATACAAATCTGGAGGGAAAGATTTAGAAAAGCCAGTGTTTGCCCTAAGGGGCAGTCTAATAGAAGTGAAGCATTGGGGGAAGGGAAGATTTCATTTAACGAGTATTTTAAAATTATCTGCTATGTGCCAGATGTTTTCACAAGTAATTGTAGTTCATCATCTCCAACCCTAAAAATAAGACATTCTATATGTGTACTTTATTGATAAAAATCATAGTTCAAAAAAAAAAATCATAGTTCAGAGAAGTCAAACAACTTGCCCAAACTACCCAGCTATTAAAAGGTAGAAAGAGCTTTCAAACTCAAGCCTCTGATTCCAAGCTCAGTGGTCTTGCCACAGTACAAGTCTGCCTCTAAGACAGGAGATAAGACAAGTTCAAAGCCAGGATAAGGAAAATAGAAGAATTCGTTCATTGATCCATTCAGCAAATTCCTATTCAGTATCTGCTATTCACTAATGTCTGTGAAAATACTTATTAAACAAGATATACTACATACATGCAAAAATATGATCAACATGTGCAAGGCTCCACATTAGGCACTGTAGAAGGGGGAAATAAAAATGAACAAAGCAGCCTTTTCCTCAGGGGCCTACAATAGAGCAGACCTAGAAATATTACACAGCAAAGTATGATTAATGGCATAAGAGAGGTTCAAAGTGCTTTGAGAGTTCTGAGCAGGAAATGTTCACATCTGATTGAAAGAGCCGGAAAGACTTCATAAAAAAAAAAAAAAAAAGTATATTAGGTAAGTGCAAATGAATGTATGGCTAATGATGTGTTTACCCGGGTGCCGATGGGATTTTGGAAAGAATGGGAAATAAAAATGAAAAAGAAAAGGAGGAAGGAGGGAGGGAGTGAAGAGGAAAGAAGGGAGGGAAGATGGGAAAATGGGGGAAGGGAAAAGAGGAAGAGAAGAAAGGAAAGGGAGATAAGATAGATAAGAAAGGAGGCAAATGAGCAGACACGCAGGCAGCAGGCAGTGACTGTGTGGCCCTAGGGCTGTGACCCTGGTAGCAGACCATAGAGTAGGGATGCTCTAACCTTTTGCTCCACAACACTTTGTTAGGGCAAGCAGCCCTCTGGATTACTCACTCATCCATTCTACTCTTCACTGCAAAATCATTGAAATCATTACTTAATCCAGTAATCCCCATATCTTAGAATAGAAGGAACTTTGTAATTTTAAAAATTCTAGAGCTGTTTAACTTGAGTGGGAATAAGAATCACTTGGAGGGCTTGCTCAACTGAAGACCCCTAGACCCTCCCTCCAAAGATTCATTTTCAGCAGTGAAAGGACTGACTTGAGTCCAGGGAATTTTGAGGGTTTTTTTTTTTTTTTTAATTTTGAGTTTTAAAAGTCACTTGGGTAAATCTGATGCAAGTGTTCTGAGGTCCACGCTTTGGGAAACACTGCAGCCTAACTGTATTGTGTCATAGGTAAAGGAGCAAGAGAGTCCCAGAGAGGTGAAAAGACTTGTTTAAAGTCACACAGCTAGTTAGTGAAAGATCCAGGCCAGGATCCAGTCCATTGGGTTTTTTCCCCACTAGCCTTAATAGCCATACAGCCATCAGCCCTCACCTTCCAGGAACATCCATATGGACCATGCTTAGAGAACCATGGCTCCGAATCATCCCAGGATGCAAGAGCTCAAAGCTAGCAACTCCCAGATTCAAAGGTTAACTTGCACATAGTTAGTACCAAATAAATGCTTATTGACTTGATAGATCCCTAGCTGGAATACGAGAAAGAAAAAGAAAAAAAAGAGGTGGGGATAAAAGAATAAGAGTCTCCTTGTCAGGCACCTTCTTATAGCATCTCCTATCCATAAGGTTCCCCTTGATTTGGGCTAATGTCATATTTATTTAAGTGCCTACTATTTTCAAGACCCTGCGCTCTGTGCTTAAGAGATTTTTAAAAATCTACTTTTCTATTTTGATGAGTGCCACAAGAGTAACGCATTGTCGGGGTTCAAAAAAGAAATATGTATCTATTTGGAGAAATCACAGTATACCTTATTGCAATGTCTTTTGAGATGAGTCTTAAAGGATAAGCAGTATTTCAATGGGTGAAATATGAAGGGAAGGTGGTCCAGGTGGGATCCATCTCATTGGCAGTAAGATGTGAAAGAAATAGTAAACAGCCTACTTTGGCAGGTGCCTGGGCACCAATGAGAAGGTAATGGGATTATAAGATCAGAAAGATCAGGAGAGACCCTGCAGGGGAAGACTTAAAGATTTAGGATGCAAAATTTGGTATAAATCTGAAACATTGGAAAATCGTTGAAAATATTTGCTTGCTTTGGGGTTTCAGGAAGACGTTTCTGATAAAGGTGTTGTGTAGGGTGGTCAGCAGCTGGGGCAGCCAGGAGGCAAGAAGACCAACTGGGAAGAGAGTCAACTTGGAAGAGAGGTAACGAAGGTGAGGATGCAGCCAGAGGTGAAAGTGTAAGACTGTAATCGTTGATTGTGGGGTGTGAAGGAGAGGAGTATGTGGATAACTCTAAAGTTTCAAACTAGCACAACTAAACAATCAGACATGGGGAAGAAAGGAAGCTGATCTGGCTTGGGTGGTGGTGAAAATGGTGGTGTTAAATGATGGTGCTAAAATGAAAGCTTCATAGATTGCATACAGCTACTCAGCAAAACGCTGGCAATGCTGGAGTTGGAGATGAGGAGACAGGGGTTAGCTAGGGGTGTAGAGGAATCATCCACATAGATGTGATTGTGGAAGCTGCTAGAATGGGTGAGAGCAATGAGATAAAAAGCATAAAAGGAGACTAGTAAAGAGGGCTCTAATGGTTATAAGTTTCAATTGCAAGTAACAGAAAGCCTTAAGCATTATGATTTAAATAATACAAGGAATTTATTGACTTGTGTGGCTAAAAAATCCCAGCTGCTGACCATCAGGGATCTGGATCCATTATACTTCAGTTCTCTAAACTCTGCTCTATTCTGTGTTTTGACTTCGTCTTCATACCAGATCGCTTCAAGGTTGTAAGATGGTAGCCAACAGCAATCAGCAACTAGATTGATATGCTTTATCATTTACACCCAAGAGGAGAGAAACAACTGGCTTCTCTGAGCTATGAAACAAAAGTCTTGAGCTTTGTTCTCACCAAGTCACCATAGGTCACACGTAAGTGCCACATGTTGATTGCTCTGGTCTGCTTTCCCCTGAACCATCAGTGTGGTAGGAGGAAGGGGTTTTTACTCATGGCCTTAGATCAGTCATTGCTTACCACTAGAGGTGGGAATGGGATCATTCCCACATTCCCACCCAATTCTTCTGGCTGCTGTAGAGTAAGAGGCAGAAGTAATTTGAAGTTCACTAAAAAGTCCAAGAACGGATACTTCTAGAGGTACAACATTAATAGGAAAGAAGGGGCTCTAAGGAAATTGCACTGCCATGGCACCCCAGACAGGAGCGAATTTCCCAAGGGCACAATAGTCAACAATCACTTGTTTGAGAAAATCATTGGTGGCCTTAAGATGGCCGCTTCGGTTGAGCGTTGGTCATTAATGAAAGGGCAAAAAGCAGAGAAGAATGTGGCAGGTGAGAAGGTGATGTGAAGCTCATCCTTTCTGAGAGATGGACGGTGACAGAAGAAGAGAATAGTTTGGGAGAGAATGGAAATTGCTTATGGCTTTTAGGGAAAGGGAGACGAGATGTCTGTAGGCTGGAGAAAGAGCAGAAGAGATGGATGATGTGAAGGGTGGAAAAGTGAATGCAGCACGGTTTTGAAGAGACAGAAGGGAATGAGGTCACTCTGCAGGCAGGGAGGTTTGTTGGGAGGAAATTGGGCACCTCTTCCTCAGAAATCAGTTGGAGTGAAAATAGAAATCTTGATGGGGAAGGGAGCTGAGGAAAGCCGGGGACACATGCCTGTGACTTTCTCAGTAAAATTACCTCTGGTCTGGAGGGTGAGGGTGGCTGGAGGCCCCTGGCAAACCCAGGAGATTTGGAACAACCTTGTAGGAATTCATTAGGAAGCTACAAAATATGAATAAAAGGACCAGAGAATTGCAAATTAGTATAGTCTTTCTGGATGCCAGTCTGGCAACTTGCAACAAAAGCCATAAAAGTGTTCGTAGCCTTTGACCCAATAATGTCTCTTCTGGGAATATACACCATGGAAATAACTGAAAAGGAAATACAAACTATTTGCAAAAAGATGTTTATTGCTGCCTGTTCATAACAGGAGAATCCTGGAAACCACCCAAATGCTCCACAATCGGGGAATGGTTAAGTAAACGATGGAACATTAATATGATGGAATATTATATAACCATTTCAAATGATAAATAGGAGTTCTCTGTCAATACGTGAGAAAGAGTGTACAGAAAAATGTTAGGCGAACAAGGTAGAGGATGAAATAGGATGGATAAGTTGATTTCTACCCTGGAAAATGATGCTAATACAATGCTATGGTTCATAAAAGGTCACTGAATTATGTAAACAGTTGGTGCGAGGAGGCGAAGAGATTTTTTTCCCTTTATAAAATTGTTTAAATACACATTTTTTAAAAGCTGTCAAGGCAGGCAGCGTGCATTTGTAGTGATGCTGATCTGCAGGGCTCTCAGGCAATCTCCCTTGGCAGAGAAAGAAAGAGTGGGAGCCATTCAGAGCCAAAGACGGGTAGGATGGGAGGTCAGGAAGTTAGGGGTCAGGTGACTGAGGCAAGTTCTTTGCTGAAATAGCCCATCACGGTGCGGATTTGTAGGGAAATGAGCCAAGACAGAAGAGATAAGGGCACTCGGGCAATTGAGAGGAGGGGAGAGGCTGAAACCCCAGGAAGAGAAGGGTTGTTCTCATGGAAATGAGTAGGTGGGAGCTGTGCAGTCCTTTGGGTGCTTTATAGAATGGGGTGGGGGAGCCATGGGGTGATAAAAAGGTAAGAACTGATGGAGGTATGGGTGAGGGGAGGGTGGAGAGAGGTCCCTGGAGTAACAGAGCTAGAAGGACAGCAGTGTTAGTGAGATAGACAGACCTGGAATGAACAGAAAAGTATCACAAACACGATGGCTATCCATCCATTCATTTATTCACCCGACAAATACTTCTTGAGCTTTAACCATGTGCCAGGCACTGTCACAGGCACTGGGGAACCACGGGTGTGATTTGCCTCGACTGTGCCCCTCGGGGTGGTACTGAACCACATTTCTTTTCTACGGCAGGTTCTGCTCTATGATTGGTACTTCGTTACTTTGGGTTAAGAAGATACAGAAATAGGATAAATTCTGCTGGTCCTTTAAAGTGGGGTCCATCCAGTTTGCTAGAGCGCTGGAAATAGTGGAGGGGAGAGCATCATGGCCCACTGATCTGTCCCAGGGCAGTTGGGAGAGTTGCCCTCCAAGGAGGTGGGCACAGCAGAGATGGAGGGGTCAGGTTGAGAGAGGAGGGGTGAGGAGACACCATCCTTTCTAGAGCCAGAGGGAGCAACATGAAGATTGACGCAGGATATGTTAAGATGTATTGAGATGGAGAGTGGTGTGTCTGGAAATCATTCATGCAAGTTCTCAGTGTTTTCCATGAATTCATTTTACTATTTCCTGGGCATCTACCTACCCACACAGGTCTGGGCCAGGAATTGTGGGGCCTGTAGAGATGACAACACTCAGTACTCTTCTTACAAAGCTATGAAATCGGAGTTGGCCTTACAAACTGGGGCTTAAAAAGAGACGATCTACTCCTGCATCCCCCAGTGTAGGAAGAAGTAGTGACAACTGCCCGGAGCTCTGTCCCTCTCCCAAGTTCCATGAAGCCTGGGGCCGGAAGTGAGAACACCATCCTGTGCAGGGTTTCCAGGACTCAGGCCAGGGCTAGACGAGGACAAGGGAGGGAGGCTGCAGAAGCTGCAGTGCTGACTGCAGAGCAGGCCTGGGGAGGGACTGCGGGACGGGGGAGAGGGAGGGTGGGTGAGTGATGAGGGCTGGTTCCAGGAAGGTGACAAAGATTCTTCTCTAGGGCCTTGCCTTGTCTGGGGAAGAGCGGACAAAGCCTTCAAGGCAAGTAGTATGATGCCCTGGAGGCAGAGAAAGCCTGAGCACACAGACACAGGGAGGGCTGGATTAATGGATCTGGCTCAGGAGCTAGACATCAGCACGGTACCTCTGCCAGTCTGCGTAAGAAGCCGCTGGCACCAGAGGTGGGGTACAGGGGAGTCATTTAGTCAGTCAAACATTTACTAAGCTCACACAGTCCTGGTTTCTAATACTTATTCTGCTGTCGACTAACCATGCGTCCTTGGACGGGTCATTTCACTTCCCCAAGCCTCAATTTCTTCTTCTGTGAAATGGGTTTAACACTCTGGAGGATTACACAAAATAATGTATATGAAGGCCCTTCAGGGTGCCGAATAGGCCATCAATACAGGCTAGCTAGTATTTTTATTAAGAACTATGTGAGGGATACAAAGAGGAGCAAGATACAGCCCCCCTCCCCTTCCTGCTAGAACTTCCTATAATGAGGAGAGACAGATATAAACAAGGGATTACAAGCAACTAGAATATAGTGCGCTAATTGTTAAAACAGTAGCATGCCTGCTATGGGAGCCTGGAGGAAGAAATAATTAGTTCTGCCTGGAGAGGTCAGGGAAGGCTTCCCAGAGGAGGAGACATTGAGCTGGGCCACGAAGAGGATCACCTGGCAGAGAAGAGAGAGAGAGGCATCACAGGCAGAGCAACCGCCTCCGCCTCGAGCAAAAGCAAGGAGGCAGGCAAGGGCAGCATGGGTTTGGGGAATCGTGACTAGCGCTGCTAGCCTGCAGCCTGGCCGGGCAAGGCGAGTGCAGACCTGGAGGGTTCCCCGGGCCACGGGCCACGACTGGAAGAGCCTTGAGCTAAGGGCTTGAGCTAAAGTGTGTAGTTGGTGGTGGGTTTTCTGCTGCAGTGGGTGATTTCTGAGTTTTTGTCAGCAAGGTGGCGAGGTGCTCAGGATAGATGCCTCTGGCGGGATGGGGGACAGAAGAAGTCGAGAGCAGGTGCAGGGGCACCAGCAGGAGCCCAGGGCTCAACTCTGACCCTGCCCCCTGCAGCTATGCCGCCGCAGCACTCCCCCAGAGGACTTCTTGTTTAGGGATCCCGTCCGCCCTGTACCGCACCCCTGCATCAGGTACAGCTGCCACCCACACATTCCCTGCAGTGGGCAAGAGTCCCACTGGTGAATACAGTGCCAAGGCACTGCGGGCCCAGAATCTCTCTCCTGCTAACCTGGGGGTGCTCTGTGAGCCCCACACCAGTTTGGGGGGCTGTCGGGAGGCAGGCCGCCTTGGACGCTTTCACAGGAGGAGTGAAAGGACAGTCCCCACCTGTTAAGTTGATTTTCCTTTTCAAAAAGAGAGAGCTTTGCTGATGAAGAGCGATAAGTGTCTTTCACTGGTGAGGAAAGGATTTTAATAACAGCTGCTGATGACTCTTGCCCTGCTCCACCGAGATACAGAGACTCATTCTTCTTTCCTTTAATAACTGGCGTGACTGCACCGGGAGGGAGCCAGCTCTGACCGCTCCCTTCTCCTCACCCCAGTGACGGCCGATCCTCTGCCCCCGGCTCAGTCGTCTCCTGCGTCCTCAGTCTCCCTCTCTTCCCTGCTTCCAGATCCTACTTCCCTTTTCTTCCCTCCTCTGCCTCTCATTTGTCCTAGGGAGTCAGGAGACTGGGAGACACTTTATTAACCAGGAACTCACTCCAAAGAGGTCCATGAGCTGGTCAGCGGAGGAGTGAGCTCCCCGTCACTTTGGTAGTGATCACATAGTCTGGAGATCTTGCCAAGGAGATTCACGTTAGCAGATAAAATGAGGTTCTCAGACTTCTGTTTGCTCTAGGATCACCTGTGGAGTTTATTGAAAGCACAGTTCCAAGCCCTGTCCCCAAGCTTCCACTTTCTGAGTCTACAGAGGCCCCAGGAATTGCAGTTTCCACAATCCCCTTGGGAGACCAGGGCAGGAGACACTTGGGTGAGCTTGGGCAAGTTGCTACCTCAAACTTTCCTGCTAACCCAGGCTGACAGCGTTTCCTCCAACTCCACCTCCTTTCCACATTCCATGGAAGTCTCGACCCATTTCGGTGGTCTGGGAGCTCGAACCAGTTCACATGTTCATAGTCATATATGAAACTTGGTTTTATAACCGTGCGGTAGCTAACGCATATGGAGCACATGTGTGCAAGGCATCTGGGTAAGCACTTTGCATGCCTCTCATCCAGGGGGCTGACCACGCTGTGAGCATTCCCTTTACTGCCTGGGCCCCAGGTGGGTAAGGCTGAGCGGGCCCCCGAGCCCCTGCCCCTAACCCCACTCCGTTGGCTCACAGCACAAGCCCATTGAAGGGAGCTTAAGGGGAGGAAACATTCGGAGGGATAAAAACCACAATGGAAACTTCTTTTCCCATTAGAAGTTCAAAAGAAAATGGCCCTCAAAAGAAGAAAGCTACTTTTTCCAATTGTTTCCCTTCCCTGGGTCTTCCTGTATGTGGCCTGATATCCTTCCTCCCAAATAATTCCCTCCCCACCTGCACCCCACACCCCCTAACTCAACTCCCAAACCACCCCATTAGTCACCCTCCTCTCCGGTTCTTGGGTCTGTAACACATAGATTCCCCTTGATACCCTCTCTCCTTCAACCCATGCCCCCAGCCCCCGTGACCCCTCGCTGCAGCCTCTCTGGGCTTCACCCCTCGATTGCTTTCTGGCCTCTTACCCTTCTCCACTACCACCACTGCTTCTTGCCTGGAAGGCTCCCTTCATCACCCTCCTACCTAGAATTCAGTCCTCCAGCCTTCGGACCTTCTAGGGTGGCCAGCGTCAGTTCCACCTTCCTAAGCTCATCGCTGTCATCTTGCATTACCTTGCTTAACCATCTGCATTGGCTCCTCATTGCCTTCCGCACGGAGTCCAAGTCCCCTGCCACCCCAAACACATCTCCCTGCTTCAGCTGCGTGAATCCTCCTTCCCTGCAGGTCTGCTGTGTTCTCTCCAGCCACAGGCCTTTACTTCGGCAGTTTCTGCCACCAGACAGGCCCCCTCCCCATTTTCTCTAATTCCAACTCTCCGGGGCCAAGCGCCTCACCACCCGCACCTGCCCCACACAGCCTCCTCTGGCGGAGGCTACCTTCCTTTACTGTTAAGTCCCCGATGCACAGTGTGCCCGCTTAGCATCCCCTACTCTCCTACTTATTTGTTGTCTTAGAGTTATTCTAAGGTTGTTTCAGGTCTGTGTGTTTTTCTATCCCCAGCCAGATGCTGTTGTTTAAGAACAATAACCAGACCTCCTTGCTCTTCAACCCCCGCTCCACCAGAACACAGGGAACGGCTTTAGTAACTTTGCATCGAATTGAAACAATTCCTAAGTGACCATCCCTTTAATTACAATGAATGACTCTGAAGTCCAAAGCCAGTGGAGTGTGTGCTTTGTGGATGAAAATGATCGGATGATATAATGGGGACAAAGAACACAGGACTAAAAGGTAGAACACCTGCTTTATAGTCCCACATTTTCTACTGAGCAGCTGTACAATCCAGGGCAAGTTGCTGCACTCCTCCATCCTGAGGGGTCAGACCAGATGTTCTGTGAGACCCTTTCCAGCTCACGTGCTATGATCTGTGTTGACCCGACCACCCTGTCTCCTAGCCAACGATCAAGGACACATGCATCTCTCTGGATCTTCTTTTCCTTAATATGTGAAATACAGACTCCGGTAATAGTAATTAATTTATAGAGTTGTAAGGACTAAATGCAACAATTCAGAAAACTGTTGGCCCAGAGCCTGGCCCATAGAAAGTGATAATAAATGGTAGCTATTATTACGTCACTTGGCCAGGGTTAGGAGAGTGGGATGTGCCCATGGAAGAAAAGACGGTGGGCCCCTAGGGTTCTGATCCAAGTAGGAAGTCCCAGGGTCCAGGAGGCCATCTGAGCTCTGAAGAGGTCAGGCTGGGTCCCTGCCCAGTGGCCTTGTAGTGGTTGGGGCGCCAACTGTCCCATTAAAGACAGCACTGCTGGCAGTTGGGGTGACCCTGTTGTATAGGCCCATCGATTTTCCCATTACCTTTTAATGCTGTGTATTAAAGGCTTTGCAGATCCACTCTGTTACCTTCTTTCTTTATTATCTCCAGGGCCTGTCCAACTGCTTGGGAGGCTAAATTGCCTGGTTACAGTAAAGCTCTCCTGAGGGTAGGACAGCTCTTCTTGGGCAGAGCTTGGAAGCCAGGAGCCTTGGAGTCCCTCTTGGCTCTCTCCTTGGGTCATGCACACACTGACAAGAACCCCACAGAAGGAAAGACTATGCACTTGGGGCCCACACACCCCCACTGCCAGCTGCAGGAGGAAATGCCAGCAGAGCCAGGGCTCCACCTCTCTGCTAGGCATCCCCTCTGGTCTTACATGGTCTCAGCCTGCTCCTGGTGAGTGACTGCCTTTACATGATCATTCCCTCCCAGGTTCCTCATCTGGCTTCCTCTTGGCCCCACCTGTCTCTGCTCCAGCCTTGCCTCCTGGAGATCTCTTTGTTTGGTGATTCCATATAGTATTCTAGATTCCAATACATCAGTGCAGACTCACAAAAGAAGCTTTATTCTGAACTTAAGTTTGCCTCGATTTTCTTATTTGAGAAATGAGACTATGAGTCCTCTCCTCAGGACCGGGGGAGATGGAGTCCATATGGTTCTCTGAGCAAAAGAGGCCAAGAGAACATGCGCTGCTATTATTTTTGAGGTACGACCAAAGATAATGAGGTTGATATTTCATATTACAATCATCTAAGCAAATTAATTTTCTCTCATTCACCTTGAAAAGCAAAACAGTGATTCAAAGATGTATATGCAACCCATGCTCAGTTGGCACCCTTATTAGTACGTCTGCTCCCTCTGAGGGCAGGTTGGAGTTTGGATATGATTGATCAGAATTAAGTCTGGTGATCAAAGAGAATATTATTCTCCTCCCTCGCAATGATATAAAGTAAGGAGATGACTTGATTGTTAAATTGGTACTAATGGAGGTTTTTTTTAGAACTCAGTGAGGAGTTCTAAAACATTCTTTGGAATAAGTGTTGCTTCCCAAGGTGACAGTTTTGAAGGGAAATGAACTTACATGATTAAGTTTTGATATACTGGCTTATTAAACAGAAGCTTGTTTGTTGGCAGGTGAAAGAAGTCCTTTTTAAGGGAAAAATAATTTATTGTCTCAGGGATTGAAACATCCACAGTTGGGTTCTCTTTCAGGCATGGCTGCATCCAGGGGCTGAAATTATGTATTCAGGACATGGTCTTTCTTGATTTCTCAGTTCTTTTCCTGTGTTCTTTTTACTCTTAAGCAAGCCTTCCAAATATGGTAGTCCTAGCAGTTTAATCTTAAAATCCAATGGAAAAGAAGGCCTCACTTTCCTGGCAGTTCCTTAAAATAAGTCCCAGGATAGACTCTTATTGGCCTGGCTTGTGTGATGCCCTTCCCTAAACAATCACCTGGCCCAAGGGATGGAATTCCCTGAGTGACCACGCCTGGGCCAAATGTGTTTTCTTGAAACCAGATTTATCCCACATGGATCAAGAGTAGGGAAGTGGGGACTCCACAGAAGAAAAATGAGATGCTGATACCAGGAGAGGGACAAGTACTTTCTTGGCAGACAAAAACAGCAGACGTGCACTGTGGCTTTTTTTTTTTTTAATGGGCTTCATAGTTGCTGTATTAAAGTGATGAGATCATGAAAGATTTTCTTTTAAAATATTATTTTATTCCTGTGTTACAATTAATAAAATACATAGAAATACAGATGTCCCTCAAAAGGGATTTATTCTTGAGGGGAAAAAAAAGAAACTGCTTCATTCATTTCTGGTTGCATTTTACGGTGTCCTTGCACTGAAGTGTAAGGGCATTTGTCCGGAGAGGTTTTCAGGAAGGTCTAACCAATTAGCATGGATATGTTCTCATTTGTTCTCCCCTTTATGCAACATCTGGCTGGCATGTTGGGCAACACTCTATGGTTACAGAATAGAATTAAGGTTTTCAAACTCTGTTTAGAAGTAGAACCCTTTTGACAAATACCATCTCTTCCACTCGTCAAATGATGACAACATAGCTGCTCTGGTTGACCTGGAGTAGGAAACTCAAATCCCATCCACTAAGCTCTCTCCTTCTCCTGTTCTCACCCTTTCCCTCAGCCTATGATTCATGACTGCAGAATCCTGAGGCTCTAGGAAATGCAATTTGAAAACCACTGGAATATAGCAGAGTAACTAGCTCTCTAGAACAAAGCCTAGGGTGTTGGCTGCATCAACATAGTTGGAAGATGCACAGAGCAGACATTTATTGGCACTTACTGTTCAGATACTATACTTTCTTTATGTCATTTAATGCCTATGACCACCCCATGAGAGAGGAATTATTACTATCCCTTTTTCCAGAAGGGAAGATCGAGGCTCAGCATATCATGAAGCTGACAAAGTATGAAACTGGTTATAAAGTCAGGTCTTTCTGATTCAAATTGCCTTATGCCTCCTTGGATGTTCGCGGAGAATCTCCTATATGCCAGGTACAATACTAGGTGCTTTGATACAATCTATTTCATTTAATAATATATATTGTATAAATTATTATTTATATTATTATATAAATTTAAAAGTACACCCACCTAATCTATAATTATAGAAATCGGAAAGAGGGATTACCCTTGGTAGAGAAGAGATGAAGTGGGTGGGTGCTACTGGCTAGGAAGGAGATTGAAGGAGTCCTGTGGGGTGCTGGCAATGCTTTGTATCTTGACCTGGGTGATGGTTGCACAGGTGCACACAAGTATAAAAATCCACCAAGCTATACACTTAAGATTTATGTGATTTATTGCATGTGAGTTATACCTCAGTTTTAAAAAATTAAAACCCTACTGTTTTTTTAAATTATCATTGCTCATATGAGAAAACTATGGTTCAGGAAGGCAACTCATCTAGGATCCCACTCTCAGAACTGGAATGGTCTAAGGACTGTGTGGCACAATCTTCCTGGCATGGGCGCTTATCTAGGGCATTTTCAGTACCCTTTGGGTGGAAGCAGTAATATCCAGAGACTGTCATTAGAAAGAGCCGTGTGTTGTTCAAGGTAGTGGTCAGTCACTTCAATATGCAGGGCCATGTCCTTTCCCCTGCCCTCTCTCACCCCCACTGCACCCCCATCCTCTTCACTGTGTGGCTTTGGTTCAATGGCACCTTAGCTCTCTCTGATGCTTCTGTGTTGCTCTGATGGCTATGCAAGCCCTCCCTGGGGATAAGGACAGAGCACTGGGCAAAGCATGGGCTCAGAGCCAGGAAAGGTGTAGGTTATGAGTGGGTGAGGGAAGGAAAGTCAGGCCTTCCACGTGCCATCAGGGACACTTTGTCTCCTGCCAGAAGGCCTGGCCTCTGCTCCTCTTGCACTCAGAGCCTCTGGGTCAGTCTCCGTGTCCCCAGAGAGCCCTGCAGGCATCACTTCTGTCTGTTCAAACCCTGCCTGGGTCCTTTGCCTCTTCACTTACATTATAAAAGCGGCTTTTATTTTTAGATTCCATTGTAAGGGAGACCCTGGGATTCAGGCCAGGGATCCAGGGAGCTGGGAAACCACAGTCCCAGGGGCCAGATCAGCTGTATGACTGAGTGGATAAAATGGCAGCAGCCTTGGCATCAAGTGGGTATAAATTTAAGCCTGGTGGTGAATCACTGGGAAGCCCTGAGCGAGTCCCTGGCTCCCTGGACCTGAGGTGCTGGGCTAGGATTCTGTTCACAGTGAAAGGCCAGCCTCCCTCCCCTCCCATCCCCCTCAGTTCTATCTCCCATGACACTTCAGGAACAATCAACCTAAACCCAAATCTGGCCACATTTTCCACTGGAAACTCTGCAATGCCTCCCCTTACATTCAGCAGCTCAGGAGCACCATCAGAGGGTTTTAAGGAAGGAAACAAGTTCTATGGTAGAGTTAGCAGCTGAGCCAAGTCTTGAAGGATGAGGATTTCAGTAAGTGAGCAGAGAACCCACTGAGGGAACTTGGGAGCCACTGTCAGGCCCAGGCTAGGATATTGGACTTCATACATAGGCACTGACAACTACTGACAACATTTTTGAAAAGAAGAAGAATCTGGCAATGGTGTTTATTAAAAAAATAAAAAAAAATTTTTTAAAGTTCTATGTAAGAAGATCCAGACAGAAAATATACTGGAGGCAGGACAACCATTTACCTAATCATTCAACAAGCATCATTGAGCACCTATTATGTGCCGGACACTAGACTAGGTCCTGAGGAAACAGTGTCAAACAAAGGAAATATGGATCTTGGCCTCCTGGGCTTTATCATCAACAGAAAGGGAAAATACCAAGCAGGAGATTGACAGTGTGATCCGTGCTTTGAAGAAGTCCCAGTGTGGCAGAAGTACACATCAGGGACAGTTGTGACGTTCTGGCTGACACCTAGAGGGTGGGAACCGGAGGGGCAGTGGTGGGGACGAAGTATACCAGGCAGAGGGAACTCACATAAAAGGTCTCTGAGACTGAAAAGAACAGGACACATTTGGAAGTTTTTAAAAAGTTGAACATGACTCAAGCTCAGAGTGGGGAGGAATCCTGATAGACAAAGCTGGAAAGGAGAGGGGTGAGTGTGGCAGAGGGAAATTTGAACCCAAGGGTCTGTAGAAAAGCCCACCTGCCATTTTTAAGATCACTCTGCTTCCAGGAGGATAGAGGGGGGAGGGACGCGAGAAGGTTACGGGCTGCCATTTAGGAGGTCATTGCCAGGAAACAGATGACAGAGGCCATAGTGGAGGAATGGAGAGGAGGGGATGCATTCCAGGGCCCTGCGGAGACCCCTGATCTGGGAGACCTGGTGGGGAGGGAGAGGGAGGAGTCTGAGGGCTCCAGGGTTCCCAGCCTGGAAGTGTCCACACCACACCAGTGAAAGCCTCTTTCCCCTTCACTCCCTCCTCACCCCCAAACTGGGTGTTCTAAGCTTTGCCTGTTAGCCGGATCAAAAGTTCCTGGAAGCCAAATAGTAGGTCTTGCTTTGCCCCCGATAACATCTACCCCAAGACCTTCCAGGTGAGAAATGCTCAGTAACTAGCTGCTCATTGAATGAATGATAACCACAAGGAAACATATGAATTGATCCCAACTGTGGCTGGCCATGGCCAGCCCTGGCTTTTCTCCCCTTTCTTCTCCACTCCCCGCTAATGACAGGCAGAGTCCAGGGGGCAAGGGGCAGGAGTGGCTTGCGGGCGTGATGCCACCTGGAATACTTAAAACATGAATTGCGAGTCAAGTGGCCCCTCTCACAGTTAATCGATGGCAGCATATCCTGATCGCTTTCATTATTATTATTTTCTTATGCATGTGTGATCGGGAGATTTATTGTTGAGGCTACAGAGGCAAAATCAATTATTCATGTTATAAATTAGAAAATGATTTATGTCTACAGGAGACGAGGCCTCAGCAAGCCGAGCCCATTACAGATAAGCTTTGCTGAAAGGACCAAGATTTATCTGTAAACTTCACAAATTGCAGCTCGCCAATCCAGTCCTGTCCCCAACCCCTCCCCCAGGGCACCCATCCCTCTTCCTGAGTCATTCTGTCTTTCTCCGTTGTCCACCATCCCCTTGACTCCTTCCTCTCCCTGCTTGCCACTGACTTCTGTCCTGTTTTTTACCTTTGACAAATGCCCCATCACTTACTCGTATCTCTTTTGGGGGAAGACAGGCTTGAACTTCTAAATAAACTTTCTGGTCTCTGGGTACATCCTGCCCTGTCAGGAAAGAGTCAAGGAACAGACTGGGGAAGAATCCTCTTCATTCATCTACAAACCCATTGAGAGGGCTGAGTCACATCTCTTGGAGCTGATGACTCTTGCCTCAGTTAAAAGACAACCATTATCCAGCATGTGCACTGCCTTTCTCTTGGGTTCCTCCCAGGGAATGTGGCAATGGGGAGTAACCTGAGGCTGTAGAAAGCCCATGGGCTTTGGAGTCAAGTGGACAGGGAGTTGGGTCCTAGCTGTACTGCCAACAGTGTGACTTTGGGCAAGTCATACTGTCTGAGCCTCAGTTTCCTCATCTTCAAAATAGGTTTTCAACACTGGCCCCATCTCAAAGGACTATTGAAGAGTAACAGGGATGGCAGCCCCAGTACTGTGCCTGGCACAAAGGGAACGCTCCAAGATGTGAGTTTACTGGGGTGGACCAGAGACTCCAAATGGAATATCCCTCTCCGTGCTTCTCACTCTTCTGCCAAGCAACAGCTGCCCTGAACCCAAAGAAAAAGTGATCCATCAAAGAGAGGTCCTGCGAGTAAGGGAGAAATATGTGCCGATGATGACGGCTTCCAGTGAAGGCATCAAGAACATAAGGAACAGGGCTCTGCCCCAGAAGTGAGGAAAGCAAGGTTACAGAATCTGTGACCATGGCAGGTCCTATTGCTCTCTGGGTCTCCTTTCCTCCCTTCCTGTTGAATGAGGACAGAAGAGGAAGAGAATATCTGCCCTGCTGCCTCCTAGGATTTTTTGTTTTGTTTTGTTTTATTTTGTTTTGTTTTGTTTTATTTTGTTTTGTTTTATTTTGTTTTGCTAGAGAAAGAGAGTATGTGGGGGGGGGGCAGAGGGAGAGAGAGAATCTTAAGCAGGTTCCACAGCCAAAGAACAGACCAACTCAGAGGTCAATTTCACGACCCTGAGATCATGACCTGAGCAGAAATCAAGAGTCAGATGCTTAACCAACTGAGCCACCGAGGTGCTCCCCTCATAGGTTTTTATATCAAATTAAAGGAAGACTCTAGAGTTGCTTGAAAAATCACAATAATCACAACATCTTCTAGCATTCTTACTGGATGACATTATAGAAGAAAATAGAAACTTGGGTTGGATGGAGGACAACCACAGCAGAAATATGCTTAAGAAGAATCAGTCTCTTAAATGGTTGAGTAGATGCACTAGAATGCCCTAAAGTGGATGCAGAACCTCCTGAGGGATCTTCATACCTCACCAGGGGCTGTTGGTGGTCTTGCCAGCTCACCTGTGCCTGAGCCCCTGGCCTTGCCAGACTCCTAAATCCATGGCTAATATGATGGCACAGGGCAGTCTCATGTCCCATTTGGTACAGTGGCAGGAAGTGCTGCCCAGAGAGCTTTACCCCTGAGTGCCCACAATGTGCCAGGTACAGCAGCTGCTCCCAGGAAGCTGACAGTCTAGTGGAGGAGACAGACATGAACAAAATCACATACACACATAAGCCTATGAATTGCAAACCACAAGAGGATTCTATGGTAAAGATGTACAGGGAGCTATGAGATCCAGGAATCGGGCCTACCTCTAGTGTGGGAGTCAGGCAAGTCCCTTCTAACGAAGTGGGTCTGAGCTAAGACCCAAAGGACCAAAGGACAAGTAGGGATGATTAGGGGAAAGGGACAGGTGGGGTAGACTGCATGAACACACACCCCCACCCCCCACCACCACCCCACTTAGGGAGGATAGCAGGGAATTAAAGGAAAGGAGGCCAGTGTGGCTGGAGCATAGTAAGACAGGAGACAGGTAATAGGTGAGTGGGGTGGGAAGGAGGCAGGCATGCCTCTAGCCTCTGAAATTGCCTCTAGCTCCCCAGCTGAGAACCTGCCTGCTTTTGAGTGGTTGTCTAACTGAACCCCAGGAGCCTGATCCCAGGGGTATAGTCCTGAGCTGGGGAACTCAGCCAATCCTTTTACAAAGGGCTGGAACCCTGGGATCTGCTGAGCCTTCTCCTTCAAGAGATCTCATGTTGAAAGACAGAGCTTCTCCCTCTCGGCCCTGAAATATCATGAGAGACTAGGCTCTATGCTCTTGGAGAAAGTTCCAGAGTCCACTCCACACCACTCCTGGAGCCCTGGACCTTTCTCCAAATTCATGGGCCCCTGCGCCCCTGCCCTTGTGGGTCCTGAGGCCTGAAAGAAATGTTTCTCATCTCTCATGGCTCTTTCTTTAAGTCCTGGTCCTTGATCTTTAAGCTGATGGGAACCCCATGAACCCATCCTCTCTCTGTGCCCAGTGAGGCAGCCCCTACACATCTCGCCTTGGCCCAGGCAAGAACCACATCCCCCAGAGCCAGCCTTGAGTGCCACTTAGGACACACAAGTCCTCTAATGCCTCCTCTCCTGTTGACCTCAGACTCACCTCAGTTCCAAAGATATTCTCCCTAGATTCAACTTTAATTCTTTCATCTGATTCTCCAAGGGCTGGTGTTCAAATATTTCCAAGAAGTATTGATATTTCCCCCAGAAACCCCACTGACCTTAAAACCCACATTAGATGATCTCATTCTCTACCTCCAAATCCCAGTGGCTCCCCATTGGCCATGTCTATAATGAGGTTCAAAGTCATTAGCATGACAGAGCAGGTCATCGAAGTGGGGCTGCACATGATATCCCAGCCCTGTCTGTCCCGCTTACCATGTGGTGTCCTTTATGCTCTTCACATACCCTCTCTCAAAATCTTGCTTGTACTTCATGGTCCAGTTCAAACACTGCCTCCCAGGAGGCCCCTGCCAGGATGGAGACAGCATAGTATAGTATAGTAGCTCCTCAGGGCTTGAACCTTGGCATCTCTACTGCATAGCTATGTCCTCTTATTCAAGACCTAACCTCTTTGGGCCTTGGCTTCTCCATATCTTAGATAGAGGTCGACTGTTTCCCTCCCAGGTAATGTAGAGTCTACATGTTTGGGCGAGAGCTGGGGCTTGGAGTCCAAAGCCAGCTAAGCAGACAGATGAAAACTTGAAACCAAGCAAAGAGATGGGGAGCAGCCTTTCAGAGGCAGTCCAGGCCTTTCAGGGGCCCCAGAGCACTGTTGGAACAGGGCTCCAGTACTAACGTGGAGCTGAGAGGAGTCCAGTGAATGAGCACCGCGCTAGCTTGCTGTCCACATCACAGTCATCAGCACTGGATTATCGAGGAGGGCAAGTGGGGGCTTTGGAGGGAGGAGAGGTGGCAGACAGACTCATTGCTAGAGCTAGCAGCTGCCCCTGGGACACCGCCCAGCTTGGATCGGGATGGGAACTTCAGCTCCTGCCGGAGAGGAAAGCGCAGGCGGTTGATGAACTCGCTTTGGCAACGCTTGGTTACCTTGTCCTGCCAATAAAGTCACCAGGATTGAAAAATGAAACCAACTCCCTCCCTTGCCCTTGTCCTCGGGTGTTCTATGTGTCTGAGCTCTGTCTTTTTTGCTGCCAAATTACCTTTGCTCCCCTTGCTTTGAAAAGCTGCTGGCGAAATGACACCCCCCCCCCCCCATAGGCCATACAGCAATACTGGATGTGTTAAGCATGTGGATGGTGCTGGAACTGAAGGTGACTGGATTCACAGGGGAGGGGAGATGGGCCTGGAGGGAAAGGACCATCTGTCTCTCACCCCAGGTGAGAAACCACCCACGAGGCTTTGTTCAAAGGCAATAGGGAGTCAGTTAAAAGAGTGTATTCTCAGGGGTGGGTTCAAAATCAGGTAGGCCTGCAATGGAATATGGGTTCTTCCACGCAGCAGATGTGTGATCTTGGAAAAGTCGACTTAACCTAAGCCTCGGTTTGCTCATCTGAAAAATGGAGGGCATCATGTCACCTTTAATGAGCTGTTGGGAGGTTTCAATGAAGTTACATGTCGAATTCAATGCCTGATGATGAGTGGTTGTTGTAAGTGGCAGCCACTATTGCCAACCTTACCTCCCAGCTGAACCCTCCAGCTTTCTCTCAGAACCGTGTGAGGAGGCCAGGAACTACAGAAAAGCAGACTGGGAGAAAGAAGTTAAGGTTGACATCAGGAAGGTGATTATGGCTGAGAGAAAGATAGGTTTGTGTGGGGGGAGACACTGCCCAAGAACCTGAGAGCCCTACCTCAAATTCCCTTTGGCATGCCCTCGATTGGGGGGTGGGCAGAGGAGGAGAGCAGCCAGCAAGATTTATCCCCCCAGCCTGTGAGGGTGCAGACAGGGTCTCACGGACTCTGGGCGGGGAGCCAGGCCGGTGTTAACTATAACCCAGCCTGAGTTTTTCGTTTTTAAAAAGCTCTCTTAGCCTCTGTGCAGAAAAACGCCTGGTACAAATATAATAAATGCTTAATAAATTTTTTTGAAAGGAAAGGAGGTGATAGAAAGGGTGCAAGGGAAGAAGGGAGGTGGGAAAGGCAGGCAGATTCCAAGGAAGGATGCCAGTGAGAGCGGACCGGGGGTCTGGGCTCACACCTGTTCCCTGTCTACGATACCTGGCAGGTAAGCAGGCTGCACCTGGTTGGCCCCACCGCCTCAGAAGCTCTGCTGTGTATGTTATAGTCTGATCACTTCCCCTGCTGCTCGGAGGCCTCCAGCTGGTCCACAACCCCCTCTGTGCAGATCCTGGCAAGCTTGTGGCCCCCCTCACCTCCAGCCCCAGGCTCAGGCTAGGCAGCTCAGGTAGGAGCTAAGAATTCCCAGGCCACCTGCTGCCTCCCTCCTCCTCCCGACCCCACGGATCTTTTCAGCTGCCATCCCAGCTCCTTGCCTTGCTTCACTGACCAAGCAGCTCATCAGTGCACTGCCCCTCAGGCTCCAGAGCCTCCACGCCTTTGCGGCATTGGCCTGTTTCACCTTTTAGAAAGAGCAGCATAGTCTGAAACCTCCCACTTCCCCCTGCCTGCTTGTAACTGCCTCTTCCCTCCCTCCCCTGTTATTGACTCTCCCCCTCTTACCAAAGCAGCTTCTCCCATCTTCTGGATGGTGACTCCACTTCATTTTGAATTAAATTGGTGTATCTGGTTCTGTCCTGTGTGGGCACTCTGACATGCAGGGTCATCTTAGGAAACCTCAAACCCCCTCAAAACTTGCTCACATCCTCCGTCCAGAATGTTTTTCATTCCCCTTGCTACCCCTCCACCCTTCTCTTCCTGCCAGAGTCCACAGATGATGCTTCTGTAAGTCCCTACATTTAGCTAACCTCTTCCAATATAGAGTGCACATAAGGCCCAGCTCAAATGCCCCCTCCTCCGAAGCCTTCTCAGAACTCAGCCATCAGAATCAATCACCAGCACTTTGCCCACAACCCTGTTTTAAGCACAAGTCACAGACTGCCTGCATCAGACTCCGTCGTGTGTCTCTCTCCTCACCCCACCCCTAATTGTAAACAGGAACCTTATTCATCTCTGCACCCCTGGCACCTAGCTTGTTGCCTGGAAGGTACTACGATAATGTATGTTGAGTTGCCTAAATGGTGGACACTTATGGACTGGCTGCTTTACCAGGCCCTCAGCTCCTTAAGAAGATGAAAAATTGTAGTGTTAAGAAGGACATCGCCTCAGGTTCACAGTCTCCCAGGGATGGAGTGATGACCTGGCAGTTTGCCTCTCCAGCCACGAGGCCTCCAACACACATGCAGAATGGCCCGTGCATGTGAAATTCCCATCTGTCATCACACCACCATAGTTAGGAACTATTTTCTACTGCAACACTGCTTTCTACTAGGACCCCTAGGTCTTTTTCATCCATATACATATACAGCCTCAGAGTACCTCCCCACCTCTACACACACCTTTTCATTTTTGGAAAAAAACCGTTTTGACCCATCTGTATCATTACCAGGAAATAATCAATTTGGGCCAGCATTCATCTTTGTCCTTTTCCCAATTTCCATTTTCCTTGTAGATGGCAACCTTCAGGTTAAAAACCTCAGGCATTTTTGCCTCTTTAGATTCACTCCTTCCCCATATCCAAAGAGTTAGTTCATTCTTGGAAATGTTTTCAAATTTATCCCTCCTCCTCTCTCATCTTTAGAGTCACCACTTTCGTGACATAGTCCTCAACACCTTCCATCCAAGGACAGCTCCAGTGGAATGCTAGAGCAGAAAAGAATGTTAGAAATCATGGTCCAATCTCCTCATTTTAGAGATGGGGAGACCAATGCTCAGTTGCGAATTAACTGCCTAGTGTCATGCTGAGAGAGAGTGAACGCCCCATGAGGGCAGGGTCCATGTTCACCATATCCAGCCCTGTATCCCCAACACCTGGCAAAGTGGCACACAGCACTAGACCCACTAAGTGCAGGGCCTGACCAACCAGGTTCAGAGCTGGATCTTCTGACTCTCACCCCAAGGCACTGTCCTCCCTGGCAGTGCAGTGGTCACCTGGCTCATCCCCTAGTCACCAGCCTGTCCCATTCACCAACCTAAACTGTGTTTTAACACCCCCCCCCAAAAAAAAAAAAACTTGCTTTGACAGGTAATCCTCCTGCCTTAGAATTTAACATGGAACCTTATTTATTGCCTTATAATGAAACACACTTTCTCTCCTTTATTAAATCATAGGGGCATTAATGTTTTTCTTTCAGAAGAAAGATCAATTAGTATGTACTGTTGAGGGTGATAGAAGAGAATGGGCTTTGACATTCAAAATTCATGAAAATCAAAACCCCATCTCTGGGCAACAGGATCTCAGGCCAGGAGATGATGAACCACTTTTCTGGCTTGATGAAGATGAGGATAGGAATAAAAGAGGATGCAAGGCCAGGTGAGACAAGGTAAGGAGCTGGAACTGAGGGAACCTTAGCTTTATCTGGAGAAGCAGAGCTCAGCAACCAGGATCCGTCCTCTAGTTGGTAAGTTCTGCCCCAGGGCTTATCAAGTAGGGAGGTCAGGACATACCCAGTCTTCAGAATGCAAACCATCCATTCACATAAGATTGGTATCTTGGCCAAGTATTTTCTGTCTTGGGATCTGGAGCTACAGTGCCAAAGGGAGGACTACCACTCAGCATCTGATATCTTTAGTCAAACATCCAAGACTGGGCCTTTCCCTCTGCATTCATCTGCTCTGGCTGCCAAGACAAAGTATCACCAAATGGGTAGCTTAAACAACAGAAATCTATTTTCTCATAGTCCTGGAGCCAGAAGTCTGAGATGAAGATGTCAGCAGGGTTGGTTTCTCCTGAGGCTTTCCTCCTTGGCTTGGCTTGTGGATGGCCATCTTTTCCCTGTGTCTTCATACGGTTTTTCCTCTATGCTCACACATGCCTATGCCTGAACTTTCTCTTCTTGTAAGTACAACAGCCAATTGGATTAGGATCCATCCTAATAACCTCATTTTAACTTAGTGACCTCTTTAAAGATTCTGTCTCCAAATACAATTACATTAGAGGACTTCAACATATGAATTTGGGAAGGGGGACAGAATTTAGCCCCTAACCTCCTCTCAGAGAACAGAGTCCAGGGTGTTGTGGACCCGGAATAAAGGCTGCAGAGGATCTACCTGGCTTCTTCTTGACATATGTTCACAGGTAGGAGGGACTTGAAAGTAAATGCCAGCTGATAAATTCCTATGGGTTAGGGGTTTCCAGTTTGGAAAACCTTTGATAGAACACTGCTTCTGAGACTCTGGCACAGTAAACAGGTTCTGAGTGGGCAGTGTCTTCATCACAGTCCTAGGAAAGGCAAGTTCAGTGTAGCTAGGGATATCCAAACATCTACCTGGGCAGGACAAGGTGTGAGAATCAGCTTATTGTCCCACTAGCAAGTGGGCTGTGGGACCCTAGGCACCATAGAGCTCCTGATGATGAGGGTCGGGAGCCAGATAAGCAGCTCATTAAGCAGGACCAAGATGGTGGGAAGTAAAGTAAGGCAGTAGAGCTAAAGACCTTGGGAACAGAGGCCTGGTATAGACTGGCTGTGCAAATAGCTCCAGGTAATGGAGCTACCCTGTATACTCTCTACCCTGTAATTCTATAGTCCTGCCCACCTTGACTCTGGACTTGTCCATGTGATTTGCTTTAATCAACAAAACATTAGCAAACATGCTTGTGAGCAGAAACTTAAAAGGTGATTCTGTGCATCCATTCCCTGTACGACTGGGCTCATTGGCCATGCACTTCTGCTATACCATGAGAGTATGTTTGGGCTAGCCTGATGGACACTTGATCGAGAGCTGAGTCATTACAAACATTTCAGTCATCCAAATCATCCAAGATCAGCCAACAGCAGCCAACCACTCCACGAATGTGGAAGAATGCAACTATTACAGGAAAACTTCCTAGCTGAACAGTGACCCACAGCAAACTAAAAAAAGAAAAAGAAAGAAAAAAAACTGCACTGTTTAAGCTTCTGAAAACTGGGGTGGTTAGGCAGCATTATTGTGGCAAATTCAAGAGAAAAAGCAAGGCAAGCGGCATCCAAGCACCAGACAACAGCCAGTAATCTAGAGACACTTACTTGATCTGTGGGCATCTAGCAATTTGAGACCCTAAAAAAAAAAAAAAAAAAAAAAAAGACTGGCAGAAGCCTGGAGGCCAGAGCAAGAGCAAGACTTGATCCCTGGTCAAGGCACATTCCTCCTTACCTTGGATCCCTGATCCTCCCCAAGTACTGACCTTCACCCATATTCCACCAAGGTTATTGTGCATTTGACTAATTCCTGTACTACATATTACATGTCTTGGCTTATCCCTCATTGTCTCTTCTCTTCTCTCCATCTCCCAAGGGTGCCAGAAAACCACACTGAACCAGGCACCAGGCCTGGCTCTTCTTATACTAACTGAGTGGCCTTGGGCATCTCAGTCCCCATGACTGATATTCAGTTTAATGGTCAATCAAGTGAGAGGTGAGGCCAGATGACATCTAGGGTGCCTCCAGCCTTCCCTGTCACTGGTGATCCCAGATCTTGAATTTTTTCCCTTTACCTTCCATTCTCCACTTGTTTTCCTTGCCTTTTTGTCTGTATGCAGTTTGTTCTGGCTACCCGAGAAATAAAGCATTGAAAACCGATGCATTTTTGGTGCCATCTATTATCAGCATTCCCTCATCATCTATTAGGAAGAAACATTTCCCCTTATCTTTCTCTTGTTCCTAGTGTATTTTAAAGAATGTTTTTCTATTTCCTTTTATGTGTTTTGCAGGTCGCATCTCATTTCTTCCTTTGATTTTTCTCTTCTCACACCTATAAATTCTGGCTATTTCTTTGTTCTTTTCTTGGGCAACCGGGCCAAGCTTCCTGTTTTTGCCTTTCCAACTGGCAGATCTGTTCCCTCTGCAGCTTTTTGTCTGACCAATGAGATTTCTCCTCATCACTTACCAATCCTGTTTGAGTTGGAGTTTTTTTCATAGACAATTAATTCTGTATGCTGGAGAGCTAGTTGGTAGTCACAGCTCTGCAACTTAACTGAATGACCTTGGGCAGGTCCCTTAGCATCTCAGAGCCTCAGTTTCTTGACCTGTAAAATAGGGAAGTAATATCTGCCCTTACTACCTGCCCAAGTTGTTATGAGGCTCTCAGAAGAAGGTGGTAAGATAGTCTTTGGTAAACTGCAGAGAATTGTATCAAGACAGAGGTCATAGATTTTGTGGACAGGCTTGATCTTCTGCCTTATAAAGGTGAGCTCTGCAGGTAAAATCAGGACCAGAACTGTTTTTTAGTCCTAAAGAGCCTACTAAACAGGGATTTCTCACCTTTCCTGAGCCCTGCTTCCCACAGCCTCCCCCCTTCCCTCTCAGAAGTTAAGATCATCTAGGGAACCCCTGACCTGACTGCCTGGGACTGTGTATTTCTACTATACTTTTCTTTGTCCAATCTGATTCTTCATCATGTTTTTTTTTGTTTCTGTTTCTTTAGGAGGGTCCTTCATTACTTTGGGTGATGCCAATTGATCCATCATCCTCATTTCTGTGCCCTTCTCCCCCAAACAAGTAAAACCATCAGACTTGGGTTGATCTGTCAGGGTATGTGAATATGACCTAAGCAGGGCCAATCAGAATCTTATCTGTGATCAATGCATGAAATCTGGGAGAGAGAAGATACTTTTCTGCTGGTGTTGCACATCAGAGAGGGTATGATTCCTGGCAGCCATCTTGTCATCACGTGATAAAGAGCCTGTCTCCAGAATAAAGCAAAGCAGAGAATGAGAGCTGGAGGAAGGGGGCAGAGTCAAGATGACATCCCTCATTCTCTCCTCTCTCCACCTCCTCTCTCCCAAGATTCAGCATCTGAAGCTGGATCTATACCTCAACTTCTAATCTTCTGTGCTAACTACCTATCATTTTGATTGGGCTTGTTTGAGTTGTGGAAACTATTATCTTACTGAAAGATTTCTGCCTAATACACCTCATACATCTCAAACAGTTCTGGAGTCTCTCTGCTCTCCCTCACTACCAGTTAGTGGTCACATGACCAAGATGGCAAGGAGACACTTGGAGGAAAAAGGGAAACTGAGGAAATTGTCTTTCTTTCATGAGCTCACATAAACTGTGTATAGACTAGAATGTTCCTTCCTCTAATGGTGGCCTTAAGAGAGGATCATGAGGGTTTATAAAGACTCTAGGCTTTAGAAGGAAACGGACATGAGCCTTGATCCTGCTCCTATTTATAAGTCATGTTATTTGGGACCATACCCTCTCTGGACTTTTATAAGACTATTTAGAAAGAATGTATATATACAGCCTGGCTTATAGTAGACACTCAATAAAACATACCTGTTATATAAAGTTTCCAAATCTTTCTGAAGTCATCTTTCTAGTGGAAGTGGTCTTTCTTTTGTATTTCTTTTCCTGTTTTCTTGGAAATCTTTGTCGTAATAGTTTTTGTCATTACCTCTAAGGTTATTTTCAACTTTAAAACACTCAAAGACTTTCTTCTTCCTTATTGTACCTGGATACTGCCTGCATGCAACAGGCCCTCAATGATTTTTTGTGGGATGAATGAGCTGGTGAACACTGAATTGAAAAGTGCATTCACCTCATTTTAGGTCTATTTTCAGCATCATGGAGCTGTCCACAGTATTCCCTGGAATCAGGGAGTCAAATCATAATTTAAAACTTAAATATGGATTGGTCTAGCAGACGTCTTTAACTATTTCATGTATGTGATCTGGTGTCTCCAACCTGGAAGTAGACTTCTTGGTAATAGGGAACTTCCCGTTTTATTTTTTTCCTCATTCATTCACCCAACAAAACTTGATGCGAGTTCCTGTGCTAGGAAGTTATCTATTGCTTTCAAAGAGCCTATAGACTCCCAACTTACAAAAACTTAAACTTATAAAAACAAAAATTTTCCTCTACAAATTTCTAGACATGTGGTGTCTGCTTCATGGAGGTAGAAACAGAACCACATGATATTAACAGTGGAAAAAACCTTCAAAATCAAATACCCCATCTCTCAGCACCCCATCCCACTTTCCCAACCACAGTTTATTCATACATGCAAAACTGGTGCCCCACGACTTTTCCAAGGCCACACTTCTGGTTTGTTATTTGCTTTTCTACAGATTTCATGCAACCATAATCAGGTATTAAAAGACTTCCATCTTTGGGATTCTGGGGATCAGCCCAAAGCTCTTCATAATTTCTGCTCTGGTCAGAGTCCTCTGGTACTCCTTGTCATGGGTTGACAATGCTCTCTCCCCCTCCATCTTCTGCATGGGCTTGCCTTGCCTATCTTTTTTTTTTTTTTTTCTTTTGTAATTCACTCATGAGAGACACAGGCAGAGGGAGAAGCATGGGGAGCCTGATACAGGACTTGATCTTAGGACCCTGGGATCACGACTTGAGCCAAAGGCAGATGCTCAACCACTGAACCACCTGGGTGCCCCATCTTGCTTTGTGTTCAAGGCCACACCACTGTTTTCCCTTTTTCATGTATTCTGTGTTCTCAGAGTAGTCTGGCTGCAGAGTTGGCCCAGAATTTCAATCATACACATCACATCACTGTCACCAGCACCAGGAACCCCTCCAGTGGAGGATGTTTTGCAAATTACCTCTTGGAAATCAGGATCCCTTACCAGAATGTTCTGTCCTCCTACCCATCACCTTTGGATATAAAATTTTTCACCATTTTCCTCTTCCTCACATAGAGCAGAAAAACTCCTCCATCTTCCTACAATTTATGTTGTTAAGTGGATGGTATTATTCAGACATGGGACATCGATTTGACCACCAAAAATGGAGGTGGGAATCACTTAGAAGTGTCAGAAAAAGTAGGAACCTAGGTAGGATTTTCTCAAGACCCTTTCAGACTGCCCCTTACACATTTCTAATCACCCATTAATCTCCCACTCTATCACCCCCAGGCTGGTATGCTTAGTGGAGTCCTTTATATGGATGTATTACCCCTACCTAATCTCTACCCATCTCTGGCAGAAGTTTCCAGAGGAAGAACTGTACTTGGAGGAGAGGAGGGCAGAGGAGAAAAGAAGTATTTGCATGCTTGTTGGCTTACTGATGGCTGCCTCCCCCACCAGACTATAAGCTCCATGAAGACAAAAACTAAGTCTAGTTTTGTTCACATTGTTTACCCAGCACCTGGCACATAGCAAGTATTCAGTGAATACTTGTTGAATGGAAAAATAACCACCAAAGAAGAGAAAACAGAGAAGTAGGCAGAGGAGAGGCACTTCCAGCAGACATGTCTCTGTCTTGTGGCTAATGAAATTGTATGGATGAAAGGGCAGTCTGTCCTCAGAGGCTTGTCCAAAGGGCTTTTGTGCTCCCTTCCCTCGCCCAAGGGCCAGGGTTACTTTCCATGATTTCTGATCCAAAGTTGACATTAGTCCTGGGGGGAAGATACAACGGGTGGCTGACTCTCTCTCCTTATCTTTGTTCAATCATCTGTAACTGTGACAGATGGCAGCCAGGAAGGGCTGCATGTGAAAGGGGGCAGAGGCAGTGAAAAGACCAAGACAGGGAGAAAGGAGCTGCCTCAAGGTTTCAGATTCAGGTCACTTCTGAGTTCTGAATAGGCAAAATGGATAGTCTTTTTTTGGTCTTCCAACACAGGTTGAGCTCTCTCTTCAGCCCATAATGTGGGGTTTCAGAGACATCATTGTTCTGGACCAGTCTGAAGCACTCCATGTGCAAGGCATCACAGACAGTGTTTGTAAGGGAAATGGCAGGATGCCAGAAGATATCTCAGCTTCTTTGGAAATGCCCACATGGGCTGTGGGCTCTACTGGTCTTGGGTTGAAAATCTAAGCCTCCATTATTGTCCTTCAAACTAATTTACCAGCCTCTTGGTCCATTACATTCCCTCTATGTCTCAGGGCATTTTCTTCATGGCCCCTATGATTTTTCAGGGAATTTGATTAGCAACTTCTAAAATTCATATGGAGGAGCCCATGAGCAAGAATAGTCATAACTATTTTTTAAAAAGAACAAAGAGGGGCTTGTACTACCAGATATCAAGACATATTACAAAGCTATATGAATTTAAATAATGCAGTATCAGCTCAGGTATAGAAAAAGAAGACAATGAAACAACAGATTCCAGAAAGAGACCCAAATAATTGAGGGAATTTGGCATAAGAAAAAGATGTTATAATTAATTAGTAGGAAAAAGAATTAGCAATTCACTAAATGGTGTTGGGACAATTAATCACCCATACGAAAAAAAATAAGAATCCTTACCTCACACCACATAAAATATATTCCAGATGGGTTACAACTTTTACACACTCTCCGTTCTACTGCTTTTACTTCCTTAAACATGTATTTCTTTAAATATGCACTTCCACATCTCTTTGCTTTTGTTTATATTGTTCCCTCTGTCTAGAATAGTACAAATTCTAACTCTGCTCCCCCTTTTCTCTAAACAACTTTGCTTTGAAGACCCAGACTAAAGGAGATTCCACAATGAAGCTTTCCATGGTTTCCTGTTGGATTGGAAGCTCCCCAAGGACAAGAGCCATATCATACCTCTACCTATCTGAACTTAAAATTTAGAAAAGTTCCTTGTAAGGATCTCTGTAAATATGTACTAATGATGATGATGATGATGATGATGATGATGATGATGATATGGTGCTGGTGGTGATGAAGAAGCTTAACCAGATGTTTTGGGAAATAGAATTCGTGACTCATGGTTTGTAAACAAAATGATCTTCATCAAGCCCCCAATTAAACTGAGAGTCAAGACTCCAAGTTAAGTTCCTTCTCTGATATCTATCTATTAATTCTTGATCTGGAATTTAATACTGAAAATTATACTTGTTCATTCATCTATTACTGAGACACTTGAGTTATCTTGGCTATCATAAATAAGGCTTCAATAAAAACATGGAGTACATATGTTTTTTGAATTAGTGTTTTTGTTTTCCTTGGGCAAATATCCAGTAGTGGGATTATTGGATCATATTGAATTTCTATTTTTAATTTTTTGAGGAACCTCCACACTGTTTTCCACAGTGGCTGTACCAATTTGCATTCCTACCAACAGTGTACTGGGGTTCCTTTTTCTCCACATCCTTGCCAACACATCTGAAATTAATGTAACATTGCGTGTCAACTATACTCATATTTTAAAAAATGATACTTGTCAGCCAAGGCCATCCAAGATCTTTTCTTTTATTGAAGTATAGTTGATATACAATGTTCTATTGGTTTCAAGTATACAAAACAGTGACTCAACAATTCTCTATATTACTCAATGTTCACCATGTTAAGTGTAGTCACCATCCAAATCACTGATGGCCTATACTCAAGAGAGTTAAAATGACGCTATATTTGGAAATAAGTAGTAAAATCATAGGAATCAAATTCTTAGAAAACTCTCACCACTAATCAATTAATTAAAAAGTATTTATTGAGCTTTTCTTCTATGCTAGGATCTACAGTAGATACAAAGAGCTAAATTCAAAGAAGCCAGTTACAAAGGATACACAGCAATATATGCCAAATTCTATTTCTGTAATTAAAAACATGGGTTTGAAATCAGAAATATGTGGGTCTTCATCCTGACTCTGCCATTTCCTATCTGTGTGGGCCTGAGAGGATTATTTTACTCCTCTAAGCCTGTTTTCTCATCTCTAAAATGGACATAAGTATCTATTTTATAAGGTTGTCATGGGACTCAAATGGAATGTATATAAAGCACTTAGCACTTAGCATAGTGACAGGTATTTAGGAAATCCTCAATATATGCTATCAATGCTTTTTATGTTATTCTAGAACAGCGGTTTCCAATCCGGGTAATAGATCCTAGTAGGGCCCCAGAATTATTATAGGAGAATGCCAAGTTTGCAAGACAACCAAGAAAAATCTATAGAACAGATAAATAATTTGCCTTTCACACATATGTCTTACTGTTTTTCAAATGGATATAAATGCTGTTGTAATGGGGGGGAAAGCTGATCTAAGATAAGAAAGGAATGTCATTGTTCATTTTATCACTTGATTTTTTTCCCCCAACTTCTGAGCTAGCACTAATCCAAAGATAGTGAGAAGAGTTTTGCTTCCTTTTCCTTGGGAAACCCAGAAACATGTGCATGGGTTGTAGGCAAAGGACTCTAAAAGACTATTCTCTGCATAAGAGTTTGGAAAGAATTTCCCAAGGTTAGAGATTTGAGCTAGAGGTTATGCATTCCTCTCGCTACCTTCCCTTTCATCTGTAATTGCTTGCAGATGGGAACCAAATGACCAGGATCCTTCCTGATATCAGTGCTCAGCACAGGGTGGCTGTACCATGGCTAATCCTCCAGTTTTCCTATAACCGTCATTACAGAAAAGAAGAAAAGCCAAGCAGGTCCACCTGAGGAGGGTGCTGGTGAATAGAGAGCCAAGGAAAGGTTAAAGGGCTATTTCTTAATAGAGCACCAGGGATTTGGAATTGTGAAAGGCAACATTAAGATTGATTTCTGGGGATCCCTGGGTGGCGCAGCGGTTTGGCGCCCGCCTTTGGCCCAGGGCGCGATCCTGGAGACCCGGGATCGAATCCCACGTCAGGCTCCCGGTGCATGGAGCCTGCTTCTCCCTCTGCCTGTGTCTCTGCGCCTCTCTCTCTCTCTGTGACTATCATAAATAAATAAAAATTAAAAAAAAAAAAAAAAAAGATTGATTTCCGTGCAAAGTGCCTTTTTCGTAAATGCTATCTATCTTTGGGTGTTTAAGTGGATAATCTTTATTTTCAGGAACTTTTCTGAGGGAATTGGACTTGAATCTTTTAAATGCTGAAGTTTCATTTATTGAAACCCCTGTTAGTCTCGGGTGGCCCAATATTTTGGTCTCCTCTAATGTTATTGCCAACTTTAGATTTCCCAACTGACAAAACCAGCCATATACTGGCAGGTGTGGCTGAAAGGATGTGTATAAAGAGCAGAGGTCAGGCCAAAGAGACTATAAGCATCTCACATGCAAGACCCAGACACAGAGGCCAAGTACCCAAACTTCCCAGAGGAGAGAGAGAAAGAGACAGAGAGGTTGAGGGTGGAGAGGGTAGAAAAGGGTTTCACTTTATCAGTTTCCAGAATTACAGAATCAATAAGCCACTGAAGCTCATAAAGGGAAGACTCCTTTCCAAGGCCAAGGAATGAAGGTCTAGAAGAGCTAGAACTAGAGTCCAGGTTTCTTGGCTCATTGGTGATACCCACTGACTCTACCACATAGCCCTTTCCCATAGTGACACCATGGAGAGGGCAACCTAAGAGCCAGGAACGCCAAGAGCCAAAGATGGGAAAAGAAGACTATGCTGACTCATTTTTTGCCATGCAACTTCTAATTGGTGCCAGAGTGAGGATTTGGCAGAGTCATAGAATGGAGAAAGAAGGAGATGGAACAAAATTTCCTGTGGAAAGTGGTTAGGAATTCTAAACAGGGCAACCATTGACTGCTGGTTGCTATTCCATCACCCCCAGCAATCCTGGAGGTTCAGGCTTACTCAATGGTTAGCCTACCTCAGCCAGTGATACTCTTTCCCCTGCCTCTGTTCAGGAGCATTGCATCCAGGGACAGAAACTTGAGAACAGGTTCAAGAAATCTGATAATGGAAGAAAAAGTAGTCCCTGGCTTAGCAGTGTTTAGACATCAGATGTCCTGAGCTCATTTGAAATGTGACATGGTCTCTTCTGGTTGGTGGATGGGAATGACAAGCAGTTAGATTTACTTTGGAAGAGAGGACACCTGGACAGGGGCTGCGGTCTGTACCGATGTATAATTATATAATCCATGATATGCTGAAATGCCTCTAAAACCCATAATTCAACTCTCCTACTCAAATTCACTCACCTCTGTAACAGGTAGAGCTGGAAGAGAGGCATCAACTACTTCTATTAACAAATTAAAATGTCCCATAAGAAAGGTGAAAATGGGGAATATTGTCTCTGTTTTCCCTTCTGGGTCCAGCCTTCCAGAGTGGCTCCCAATATTCCCATCCATACCCATCCCATCTGGCCCCCTCTGAATGCAGCTGACCTCTCCATCAAATACCGAACCACAGGTATTGACACCTCTCCAAAATCCATCCAGTTACCTCTTGTTTGCCAGTTTTGACCTCTGGGAAGGCATTCTTGCTTTTCCTGGCTTTCCAAGCCCCATTTGGTTCTGTGTCTCTGGAAGGTAACATCAGCACCCACCCACTCTTTGTTGATGATCACTGGGGGGTCTTCCCTGGATCAACCTCTGCTCTATTCCTTGTATTCCACTCTGGTATTTCCTGCCAAGCTCCTCACACAATGACTCAGAAAAGAGATACATCTATTCAGCCTGATTCTGTGGGATAGATTATCTTCTTGTTCAGGACCACCTTGCTTAAAGTGCTGTCTTTCAGCCCCTTTCTCTCTGGCTGGTACAGTTCAGTAATGAAGTTCTACTATGCCAGATACCAAAGATGTGAAGATAAATGAGACAACAATCCCTTTTTTCAGGAAGCTTACAATTTGTTGGGAGAGAAAGAGCAGTAAACAAGCAAAATATAACAGTCAAGATTTAGTTTTAGGTGACAAGCTTAGGCAAAAAAAAAAAGGCAAGGGGATTGGAGAGAGATGAATTTATTAGTTTGTTGTCACATGTAACCTAAAAGCTTAAGAGTAATGACTTCAGGCATGATGTGATCCAGGACCTCTAAAGATATCCTGAGGAAGAACATGTGCCTCTTCTCTCTCTATTCTGCCTTTATTCTCAGACAGGCTCTGTCTGCATTATTTCCTCCACCCTTATCCATATGCTCCAGCCTTATACCCTACCAGCTCAGCAACCCCCCAAGAATATGACTCTGTCCCAATAGTTCCACACAAGGCTAGGGGAGGCCTCCTATTGGCTTGATTCAACCACAAGCCTTTTTGTAAACTAGTTACAGTGGCCAAGGGGATGCAATGCTCCAACTGACTAAGCCTCAGTCATATGAGAGTGAAATTCCATGGACTAAGATTGGAAAAGGGATCATTTCTGAAAGGAAAAATCAGGATCTTGTGTCTAGAAAAAAAGATGCTGGGCAGGTCAAAGCAACAAGCACTCACTCTACAACCAAACCATACTCTTTTCTCACCTATACTCTCCCAGACTCTCCAGGCCATCAGCTCAGCTAGCTTGACACCTAGGATGACTAAAGTGTTATTGTGCACTGGTGTGTTCATCTGTCACTATGCTCATCACATACGTATACCATTGCTCTTTGATGAAAGGCCCAATGGCATACCCTCTACCAGTGATGGATGTGAAAAATCACAGTCCACAAAGCCGAAGAGGGGTGGGGAGACTTTGAGAAAGAACAGCCTTTGAGGTGCCTCTCAAACACCATGCCCCATCAGCAGTTCTTCCTCTGATCCTCAAAGAGCTGACCCTGGCTAATGCCATACTCTATTCTATGTAGCACTGCTTTAATTTTGTATCATTTAAAGGCAAACACAGCTGTTTGTACAATAAAGACTCAAGGTTTTCATCACAGGGTGTTTGTATATTATGTGCATGCCTGAGTTTATTTCAAGCACAAACAGCCCATCCTGAATTGTTAAAAGACTTCCTCATTTGCCAATATACACATATACCTCCTCTGTGCTCCAGCTACCTCTACCCACCCTGCTACCCTGGAGACTTTGAAAGCTTTCTGTCAGGGTCCCACTCTTTCTAGACTGCCTAGAACAGGGTTAAACTCTGCGCCATGTTGAAAGAAAACCTATAGGTTAGCTAACTATGCCACTTGGCCTGTATCAATTGTCCCAACTGCCACAACATTCACAATGTCCTGCCAAGGAATGACTCAACATTGTCAAGAATTCAGGAGCAGCTAAAAAATTAAAAAAAAAAAAATACGTCTATCTGCCAGCCAAGGATGATTCGCTCAACCTGCAAAATAATGTGCTGGCAATAAAAGCCAATGGCCTAAAGGCACTACGTGTTTGAGGCCATGTTCTTCCCCAGCACTGAACTGGGGTCCCTGAGACTTTCTATAAGCAGGGGGCTGGATGCATCCTGAGACCCATCATGAGTGTGTGCCTGCATCCTGGGCTCTCCCTCTGGGGATCATGTAGAAGAACTGCCTTCCTTAGGCAGTACTGTGGAATTGAAAACTCTCAGGTTTGGAGATCAGATATGTCCAAGGTTTAGTCTTGGCCATACTACTTATTTGCTCTGAGACTGTGGGCAAGCCTTGGTCTCAATAGTGTAAAAGAGGGAGGATAACACCAACCTTCCAGCCAGCTGTAATGATTTAGCAAATATTTACTGAGTACCCACTCTGCTCTAGACTCTGGGGATGTAGCAAGGAACCAGATATGTGGTGCCTGCCATTATAGAGCTCTAATTATGTAAGCCATATTATAGTGTATGCAAAGTAATTCCCCATTGGAAATGCAGGTTGTTAGTTATGATGCAGATCGAGGAATTCCAAAATCTTCCCGCTATTTGTGGGGAGGAAGGTGATGGAGAGAGGGAGCAGGAAAGGGCCCCATGGGAAGTGGGCTGAGCTAACGTTCCTCCTCAATAAAGAAATGTTTGTTGATAAACTATTAGTGAGTGCTGACTTTTAAATTGGAAAAGTCTTCTTCAAGGCTTAGTTGGGGTAATCAGAATCCTCTCAAGCTTAAAACAATCTTGACAGTGGTAGATTATTTTTCTCACTTCACCCCAGAGGGAGCTACAGCCCAGAAAGGTTAAGTGACTTGCTTAAAGTCACACAGCTCATAAGTGATGGAGCTAGGACCAGCCCCTGAGTCTGTCCAATGCCAAACCCCCTGTTATTAACCCCTGACCATGACACCTGTCTCTCCAGCCACTGGAGATACTGAGCCCAGATACTCTGAACAATAGTCATTCTTAGATTCATGCAACAAATATTAAGTATCAGTCCCTGTTTGGGCTTTGGGGATACAACGCTGAACAAGGTGAACAAAAATCCCTGCCCTCATGAAACTTACATCCTAGTAGGGGTGAGAGACAATCAAAAAAAAAAAAAAAAGAGAGAGAGAGATAGAGAGAGAGAGAGAATGATATGGCAGCTTAGAGAGTGATAAGAGCTAGGGAGAAAAATGAAGCAGGGAAGGAGGCAAGGAGGTGTTGGACAGAAAATTGCAATTCTAGACAGGGTGGCCAGGGAAGGCCTTATAGAGAAGGCAGGAGTGGAAGGAAGTCCTGTAGATATCTAGGGTCAGACTAGAGGGAGAGGAGGAGTCCATTGAAGACTTGGCCTCAGGCATGCCAGAATAGATAGGGTCACGGTGGCCATGAGAATGTGCCTGATAGACCTCCGAGTGCAGGGACAGGATTGACCAGGGCTCCCAGTGCCAGGATCTAAAACCACCCACCACCCACTTGACAGCAAGGCCCTGCTCCCCATTAATGACTGAGCACAGCAGGGATATGCTCATGGCAGGCCCATGCCCAGGGGACATCAGACCCCTTAGGCAGCCAGCCCAGGCTCAAAGATAGCCTTGCTGAAACTTCCTTAGACTAGGGTCTGTCAGGAATGTCCACCTTCTCTCCCACACTCCAGGTCAGACTTACATTGCTTCTTCCAGCTTTTTTAAAGCTCGTCCTCATTTTCTCTCATACAGGTGTTGCCCTCAATAGAAGTGATGCTCCTTCAATCCTGTCTTGGCATCTGCTTCTTGGTAGACTAACACAGGGTAGAGGTAAGCAAGAAAGAAAAAAGGAAAGAAGAGAAAAGAAAAATAAAGAAGAGGAGAAAAGGAAAGGAAAGGAAAGGAAAGGAGAAAAAAAAGAAAAGAAAAGAAAAGAAGAAAAGAAAAGAAAAGAAAAGAAAAGAAAAGAAAAGAAAGAAAAGAAAAGAAAAGAAAAGAAAAGAAGAAAAGAAAAGAAAAGAAAGAAAAGAAAAGAAAAGAAAAGAAAAGGCCTGGGCTTCCAGTCGATTGTGCCCACTGAGCTAATCCTGAGTCATCTTGGGTTGAAGGGTCTCTGCTCTGCAAACTCATCCATTTACAGGCCTTTGTACTCCCTTTGCTGGGTTTGGTTTGGTAACTGACCAAGGATTCCCCTTAAGTAAACCAGCAGCACACAAGCTCCAGGGCTGTTGCCGCTAACCCAAGGGACCGGTGTTCCTTCACATCCAGGCGCCTGCACAGCAGAGGCCGTGGTGACAGTGGCAAGGCGGGGATCAGGGGCCAGATGTGGCGGTGGCAGCAGGACGTGCCTCCTCTCCTGGCGGGAGGCTGAGGAGGACGTTCGCGCCCGAAGCCTGGGAGGCTACGAGCGCGGAGCGCGCAGCGGGGAGCGGGGAGCGGGCAGCCGGGTCCCCAGCCCATCTCTTGGGCTCCAGTTTCGGGCTCTAGTTTCAGAGAGGCTGGGAAGGGGGCGGCTGTGGTTGACGTGTGGGTATTTCGGGGGAGGGGGAGGGCCGGGCCATGAAAACCCTCCGCGGGGTTCAGCACGGTCTGCCCAGGCTCACTGCCTTCGGTTCCCCTATAGGTTGTGAAGGCAAGTAAGTCATTTCCGGCTGTTCTGCAAACCTCAGCTCCAATCGATAGCATCTGAATCGTTTCTTTGCCCCATTTGTTTTCAACAGCCCGCCACTGGCGGCCCCCTCGCCGACCTTCTCCGGTGGCAGCCGTGCGCTCTGTGCTCTTGGGGCTTCCTGTCGGTGCACAGCGGAGGTCCCCAGTTCAGGCCTTTCATCTCCTGCGCAGGGGGGATGAGTCCCCGGTTCACAGGCATTGACTGCACAAGGGACAGCCTTCCTTTGCCTTTTTCTATGTTTGCTCCTGAGAAGAGCATTTCTGAGTAGGCAGGACCGTCCCTCCCTCACAGACAGTCCTGGGGAGTTCGTACACCCCGGCACCTGCGACACCTGCGGGAAAACTAACGATTAAGTTTCCGGGAGGAAGAGACTCAGCAGGAAGAAAAGGCTCTGTGTCCCCCATCCCCAAGGATAAGATCTGCCCTCAGACAAAGCCCTGACGTGGTTAGACACCCCAACCAAAGTTGATCACTAGAGTACCTGGTCCTGCTCTCCCCCAGACCTTTCCAAGAAGCTCTGATTATTCATTTACCCATTTACCCATCTACCTACGTTTCTTCAGCAAATCTGAGCCCCCCCCCCCCCCCACACACACACACATGCCCAGCTGCGTTGTGTTAAGGATGGAGCACACGGTGTCTGTCCCCAGTGACTGCAGGACAGCAGAAGGGAGGGCTGTGTGGACAGTCAACTGCCACCGCTCATTTAGCTGAGCCGGAATGCTCACGTCCTGGAAAACAGCATGGTTGGGCATGTGAGCTGGGATAGGAGGGGTGCTATTTGCTTTGCCACATACTTGCATTCCTTTACACGTTGATTTATAACCAAGTCTGATTATACAAGGAAACAGGCTTCAGCCATGTTGGAGAGCATTCTACAATACAGAGGACCAAAGACTCAACATGTCAGCCAAAGAAGAAAAATTATAAAAATAGAAACTAAGTGTATTAATTGAACAGTGTGGGTGGAGGTGGGTAATGAATGACCCCACTAGAATATAAGTTCATGCAGTCTGGGAATTCAAACTGCTTTGCTCACTGCTATATCCCCAACTTCTGGCACGGTGACTGGCATATAGCAGATGCTCAAAAAATACTTATTGAATAAATGAGTATTGAATAAATTGACAAAGAAAGAGATGGGGTTTTAAAATAAAGATCAGGGTCTATAGTGTACTATCTATTAAAAACAGAAAGTGATGATGAATGTACTTCTTTTTACTGCTAAGTGAAAGGAGACACAAGAAGGAAAGTCAGCAAGACGGTGGCCAGAAGGAGACACTGAAAGGCAAGTGAGACCAGGAACATGAAGCCAGGGACTTGGGAAGGCCCACGGTCACCTCCTACTTCTCCAACGTATCGCAATCCTTGCTCGCTGCATCTGCTCTGCTACCCAAGCACTCACCAAAATCCACCCACAAAACAACCCAGATTATGAATATGTCAAGCCTCTGGATTCCTCACATGCCAAGGCTACCAAGCCAGGAAGATCAGTGTGTACACTGGAAAGGACAGGCCTCAGAACAGCCCTGCAAAGTCAACATTATCATCTCTGCTTTATGGATGGGGACACTTGAGGTTCAGAGGGTTAAGTAAGGTGTCCAATGTCACACAGTTAATAAGCATCAGAACTGGGAGTTATTCCCAGGTCTGACTTGAAAGCTTGTTCTAGTTTTATGTCTGCCACTATTCATGCATCCCTGGCCAAGACAATTCATCTATTTGGGCTTTAGTTTCCCCATCTATAAAATGAGGAGCTCATGGGACATCCACCCAGTACAGTGCCACTTCCAGATCAATTGATCGATTGATCGATCTATATATCTATTCATTTATCTATTTATATATCTATTTCTTTTAGAGAAAGAGAGAGAAAAAGCGTGAGGAGGGAGGTGGGGTGTAGGTAGGGGCAGAGACAGAGGGAGAGAGAGAATTTTAAGCAGGCTACACACCCAGCGCAGAGCTCCATGTGGTTTCACAACCCTGAGATCATGACCTGAGCCAAAATCAAGAGTCAGACTGCTAACTGAGCCACCCAGCAACCCCCAGATCTATATTTCTATCAAGGCAGGCCCCTATCAGTCCTCCTTTGTACTACCTAGATTTCCCCACATCTCTCTTGGACACCCCCCCCCCCGCCTCCAGTAAACCATGAGCCCAACAATCCCACTATGCACCTTCCCCACTCTGAGCCAGACTGACTCCTAGAGCCACCGCCCACTGTCAGCTTCTTCCTTCACACCCTTTCCTTCACTGAACTGACTCCTTCTCTCCATCCCTCAAACCTCAACCAACTAGGAACCACATCTGCCTCTAGAAGCACACCAGCTCAGTGAATGAAATGCCTGGGAATAGGATGCCCCTCCTCAAATTCTGGAGCCTTCCTTCATGTTGCCATTAGAGTTGTCAGCCAAACAGGCAGATGCTCAACTGAATCTGTTGCTGCAATGGTGGGTAGCAGAAAGGACAGGACAATCTTAGAAACATGACATAGGCCACAATTCTTTCTCCTTCAAATCCTTTTTCCTGTACCCCATATCCCGAGACCTGGAGTTTGGTCTTCTCGAAAGTGCAAGGCAGCACCTAATGACCATGATGGTGCTGTGTGGCAGGCTGGGATAGAGGGCAAATGAGAGCAGAGACAGTGGAACTGCAGCAAGTGGCTGCTTGAGCTGGTGATGATGGATTGCCAGGGTTGGGAGCTGGCCAGGGCACCTGAGCAAATGTGTTGGCAAAATAGGTCGGTGTCTTGGCTTATCTTCTCCGCCTGGGATTTGGGCTGAGTTCTGGGCTGGAAAACAAAATACCTCCTCCAAATTCCTCTGAGGGAAAACTAGGGGGAGGAAGGGTGGAGGCTAAGCCTTAGAGAAGCAGGTGGAGCGGTCTCTAGTCACCAGCTCCAGCAGAATCACAGGCTGTGCATCGCCCCAGGAGCTGGGACACTTAGAGCTGTTCAACCAATAATGATAATGGCAATGCCTTTCATTGGCCAATGCTCAGTGTTTACAAAGCCTTTGCCCTGGGGCTCATTTGATCCACACAATAATTGTGGGAAAAAGTAACATGAACAATCCCCACTTTACAAATGAGGAAACTGAGGCCAGGTACACCATTCAAACCAGGAATTCATACATTCTTCCTTGGTCCAGGTACGCCTCCTCCCAAAGGTAGATATGTGCACAAATGAGGCAGGGCCCAAAAAGGTGCTTTCTCCTTCAAGAGGCAATATGGTGCTGTGGCTAAAGCACTTAGACACTTAGACTACGGAGCCAAGCTTACTGGCTTTGAATCCTGGCACCACCACTTACTAGCTGTGTGACCTTGGGCAGGTCATTTGCTTCCCTGCCTCCTGCCTCAATTTCCCTCTCTCTTAGATAGGGATTATAATGGCATTTATTTGTCAGATTGCTGGAAGAATTAAATGCACTTAATACCGGCCCTAAAACTTTAGTACTACACTAAATAACTACGGAAGTGTTGGCTCTTCCTGCCACAATTAGGCGGGGTTTTGAACTCACATCTCAGCAAGCTGGACCATGCAGGGATACTCTTTCCTCGTATCAAAGGAGACCATTACCATTTATTCCCTTCAATATCCAAACTCAGGTCTGGGAACATGATGCCCTATGGGATACAAGGTCGCCCAAAGCAAAGAAAGGTCGAGAACAAGAGAGGGGGGCTTTCCCAATGCCTAGAGTGATGCTGGTCTAAGCCTCCACTTCAAGACTCCTCAGATCTCGGGAGTTATTCCCAGTCTGACAGCCTCAGGAAGAAAGGGGGCGGGAAGATAATGGCATCATCTTGCAAGGGTGCTGACATTAGACAGCAACCCAATTTCACCATCCTCAGGGTGGGCCAGAAAGAAGAGTGGCCAGGACCAGACACATCACCTAACAATTGCCCTCTGCCACTTCACCAACCTCTGTACTGCCAGAGCTCTTAAATTAGCCAGTTCCATCAGCCACGTAGAGGGAGAACCTGGTGTACAACTCAGATCCTCAGTCTCAAGTCCCAATTACCCATAGTGCTGATTTCAATCTGCATATCAACTCTATTGGCCACTGTCCCAACCATCTCTGAGCCCTTTTCACCACTGACAAAATGGGGGTCATGATTCTAAATGAGCTCAAGGCTTGTTTGGAATTACTCTGGAAATAGCATGAAAGGCTTTTGCTAATAGGGAGGGCTATTTAGACTAGGTGAATAGCCAGCTCAGGCTCATGTGCAGTGCTTCTAGAAACATGCAGGGTGTAGAAGAGCAGGACTTTGAATTCCTGGGTGCTTGACAAAGACCAAAGGGAAATGGACCTATATCTGGAACTGCCCCAGATGTCCACAGCACCGACTCTATTCTTTTGCCACACTCTAAGGAATTCCAGATTTTATAGCAATGTTGGGAAACTATAGCTTTCCTACAGCTTCACAACCCCAGGGCAGTGTTTCCTGGTCTTTGTGGGACTATGGACTCCTTTGAAAATATAATTAAAGCTGTAGTCAGTCTCCCCAGAGGGATTTGTAGTATGTGAGTGCCTACAACATTTTGCACACGACTTTGAAAGCATCACAGTGTCCCCTCTGCCAATTCCCCCTAGAAGCCTGATGCAGGTCCTGACTTTGGGTTTGGAGAGTATGCAGAAGAGACTAAGTTACCTAAGCAACCTGTGACTAATGAGAATTTTTACATTTATCGAGTACTTCACACTCTACAAAATGTTTCCTTTCCATGTCCGCATAGTTCTTACAGCTATCATGTTCATGATGGAAATGAGGCTCAGAGGAGTTAAGTGACTTTTGCCCAAGGTCACAGAGTTAATACTGATAGATACAGTTTACTACAACTACCTGCCAGGCATTGTAGATATGTCCGATCTAATTTCCCAACAGTATCATAAGGTAGATGTTAATCATTATTCCCAGTTTGTAGATGGGGAAACGGAAGCTTAGAAACGCTGAGTAGAGTACTTGAAATCACCTAGCTACAAATGACAGAGCTGGGATTTGAACCCAGGGCTGCCTGAGTGCAAAGATGCTCCTGGACACATAAAGGATCCCTGGAATAAGAAGCAAGTATTCTTGTTATAACAGGCTGTCTGGTTAACGAAGGAAAGCATTGTATTTTAAAAGAGCATTTGGATGATGTAGAAACATGGGTGTTTCTCCAATATGGAGCAGGAAAAACTATGTATCTAGTTGCACTTAACTGTGGTAACAGTCTGGCCAGTTCTGGGTCTTTCAACCAGGCCAAACCACTCCAGGTCTTATGCAGCAGGCCCCAATAACAGCAAGCTCTAAGCTTCCTAGGCGTACCTGCCGTGAAAGTCCTGGACCCTCTCAGAGCGTGCCCACTTCTCCTCCTTGATTTTTCTAGTTCCTACTTGGCACCTGCCCTCTTGGCTAATCTCCCATGCCAAACCTCATGCATGCCCCTCAGACCCGATGACCAATTGAACGTGACTTCTCTTTGAGCCCTGACCTCTCTCTCAGATGCTGCTTGAGTTCATCCTTCCTCCGTACTTGCTCTTGCCCTCTCTGGGATCCCCTGTCCCCTCCCCCACAACTAATCAAGCGTATTTGGTCAACATCCTCCAGCTAGACATGTGCCTCTCCCTCCAGGTGGGGTCAGATGGTAGTTCTCAGAGTAAATAAATATGCTACAATCAGCCTCTTGTAAACTTGGCTTCGTTGATACGAATCAGACATGCACTGATAAGACTCAGCTCAACTTTGTGCCTGGGTACCAGGTCTCCTGGTGTCCTTGCTCCCATATCCTTATTTTGTCCCATATCCTTACATTTGCCAGGGAGATGTGAAACAACCATTCAGGCATGTGTGCATCCATTCACACATTTGTTGAGCACCTACTGAGTATAAGGCTGTCGCACTATATGCTGTGGGCACAGAAGGGATACTATTTTTTGTAGCTCCTACATTGGGCCAGATCCTGGACTGGGTGCTTTTCCTACATTATTATTCAGTGATTAAGACACAGTCCCTGACTTAAGGTGTATATTTTTTAAAACCTTTTGTTGACAAGAGATATAAAAGCACCTTAAGGAGAAAGAAAGAAAGAAGAAAGAGAGAAAGAAAGAGAGAAAGAAAGAAAGAAAGAAAGAAAGAAAGAAAGAAAGAAGAGAGAGAAAGAAAAGAAAAAAAGAAAGGAAAGGAAAGGAAAGGAAAAGAGAAGAAAAAAGTTCAGAGTTTCATTGGGGAGAATAAAAAGCATGCAATAATTATCATACATGATAGACTGTTCAAACAATATAAATATTTGGGGGAATAGACAATCTTTGCTAGTGGAAGAGGCTTATGTACTAACCCTTCAACTTTAAATGGGCTTCCCTATATTTTCCATAGTGAATCCCTCAGTCATTTATACATTTATTTTCCTTTTCCACCCCTGAGATAGGTAAATATCTTGCCCATTGCATGTCAGCAGCAATTCTACTTGTTCAGGCAGCAGATCAAGGCAATGATATGGACCCAATGCATCTTGATTTCAGCATGGCATTTGACAAATGTTTTACCTGGTGCCCTTGAGGATGTGATGGGGAAATGAGAATTGGGTCACAGGACAGGAAGTAGAGTCATAGCTGGATGAGCAACCACAGTCAAAGAATGTTGATTAGTTTTTCTGTGTCAACCCAAAGGAGGTCTCTAGTGGCATGCCACAGAGCTCTGTCCTTGGCGCTGACCTCGTTGGCTTTGTTACCTGTGACTCAGAAGACAACGTACAAGGTGTTCTAATAAAGTTTGCAGCAGACAGAAAGCTGGGAAGTATAGTTACCACTACAGATGTCAGAATGGAAATAAGAAATGACCTCAACAGGAAGGAAAACAGGGCTGAAACCAACATGATGGAATGAGAAGAGAGAAATGCAAAGTCCTGCATTTAGGTTAAAAACTAATTGCACAAGCACCGGATAGGGTAGACCTGGTTTGGCAGCAGTCCAAGTGAAAATGACCTATTTGTTTGTTATTCTGTAAATTGGCCACTAGCTCAGCCTGATCCAGCTGTGTTATGTGGTTGATACATGATACATAAAGTGAACACAATCTTGGCTACATTAAGGGAAGTAGATCATAAAACGGCCTCAATTTGCTCAGAACTGGTCAATCCTGTCTGGAACGCAAGGCTCAGAGCTGGACATGACAGAGTAAGAAGGACATTGAGAAACTGGAGCACGTCCTGAGAATGGCAGCCAGATGGTGCAGGAGCCGAAAGTCATGTCCATAAAGAAGGCTTGAGGGAGCTGGAAAACTTTGGTCCAGGAGAAGAGGCGAATCAAAGGGTGTGTGGGTGCTGCTTCTAATATGTGACAGGTTGTCATGCAGAAGCTGGAGCAGACTTCCTCACTGGATACCTTTAGGCCAGTCGTTCACAACGTTCATCTGCCAGGATCCATGGGACAAATAACATTCACATGTCCAACACATTCCCATGGCAGACCCTCATGTTTAGACACCCCCTCCCACCGCTGCAATTGCAAGAAAGTAAAGAACTTACCATAACTGGTCATTGCCACCACAGAGTCACATTAGTTGTGGTGACTCTCTGGCCTCCAACACGAGTCTGGTAGTCAAGAAACTGTCACAGCTTCTCTTCCTGTTTCCCCATCTCCCAGAAGGAATACTCTACAGCTGATCAGGTCTGAAGGTGCTGACTAGGGCAGCCTTGTGGGGGTAGAGCCTGTGCAACCATGCTCTTGGTGTCTTGTGCTTTCATCTACTCGTTGCTGGCAAGAATGGCTTTTCCTCGAGTTGAAATATTAAAAGCCAGGTATTGGGTAGACATTTTGGCATGGAAGCTGGCAGAGCAGGCCTTTTGGCTGGCATTGGTTCTAGGCTGTCTTCATTGAGGTAAAAGAGTTGTCCAAAGGGTTCAATGTGGCTCATTGGCACCCTGCATCGGAGATTGGGGCCAAAGTCCCAAGAATAATAACCTGTTCCTTTGCTTTGCCTTGCTCCCTCTGCTCTGCAATCCTGGGGACCTCTCATAGAAACCTGGCAGGATTCCTGTATTTTGGTCCCTGGGCAAGGGGTATATGAATTTTCCCAGCTGTCTCCAATAGTCATGGAATAATTCCAGTCTATCAAGGTAGACAGGTCTATAGACCTGTTCCAGATCTTATTCTGATTTGTTTGTTTGTTTGTCGGCTGGGTGACCTTAGCAAGTTATCCAACCTTTCTTTTTAGTTTTCTCATTTGTATAAATGAAGATAGTAATGGCCCTTACCTCCAAGGATGAGTGTAAGGGTCAGATGCAATACTACACAGAAAGTTCTTAGTACATTGCTAGTCACAGAGCACATGCTCAGTATTAGCATAATTGCTGACCCATACTCTCCTCAATTCCTGACATCCCTGGGCAGAGATGGGAGAGGGCATGGGTGTGTGCCATGTTTATGATGTGGCCTTAATGCACACTTTTCTCTTCTGATCAAAAAATGTCGGGATCCCTGGGTGGCCCAGCGGTTTAGCGCCTGCCTTTGGCCCAGGGCCCGATCCTGGAGACCCGGGATCAAATCCCATGTCGGGCCCCCGGTGCATGGAGCCTGCTTCTCCCTCTGCCTATGTCTCTGCCTCTCTCTCTCTCACTGTGTGCCTATCATAAATAAATAAAAAGATGTTTTAAAAATGCCCAGGAACATGAATGAGTAAAAGCAACACTGTTGTAGGAATACTCTTGAATCTGCATAATTAAATTTAAGAAGTGAATAATTTGCAAATTTTGCCACTTTATTTTTAGGAAAAATTACTGGCAGCATATGTCACAACTGATCACACTGTTAGGCACTGTGACACCTATCTGAGTGTCTGCCTGTGAGTTTGGTTCTTATAATACTGAGTGTGTGTGTGTGTGTGTGTGTGTGTATGTGTGTGTGTGTGTGAGAGAGAGAGAGACAGAGACAGAGAGAGAGAGACAGAGAGACAGACAGAGAGAGAGAATGGCAGAGAGAGACAGAGAGAGATAGAGACAGAGGGGGGAAGGAGGGAAGAGAAGAAGGACAGAGAGAAGACAGGGTAGAAAGAGACAGAGAGAGAAAGTGGTGAGCGAGAGAAAGAGACAAGAGAGATGTAAATCCCTGGGCTCTTCTCCTGGAGATCTGGACCCAGTGGGTCTTAGAAGGCACTGAACTCCCTGCCATATTTTCTGGAATTTTGAGAAGCACAGTTCCAGAAAATAGAAGCCAGAGTGATTTATGGAATGGAAGCACCTTGTAAAAAGAAGAGTTTTCTAACAAATATCCAACCATGAGGCAGACAGGGCCACCAAGCTTCCCATCACCAGAGGCTCTCACACGGGTCTGCCACAAGTTACAGGACTGTGGTGCACGCTTACCATGAAAAGAATGGCCCCAGGGGCGCTGCCTCCCTCCCTCACTGCTGGGATCCCTGAGCAGCTGGCTGGGATGTCCCTGAACCAGAGGTGAGCCCCCACCCCACGCTGGGGCAGACATGAGGAGCAAAAATTTGTCTCAGACAAGCTTCCTTTCCTTTCTCTTCTCTTCCCAGTATGAGTGGCAGGGAGGCAGGTAAAGACTCAAGGTCAGAGGCTTGGTCCCTTGTTAAGCTACTCCTCAACCACCCTGCAGGAACCCTTCTGTCAGTAGTGCCTGCATCCTAATAAAGGGACTTCTCATATTGGCAAAACCCTATGAACTTGCATGTAGGAGCTGATGTGGGTGTTCCTATTCTGTCATAACCTATCACTTTAATATTTACAAATCCTCATTGCTGAAGACAATACAGTGGGTGGTTTTGAGCAGGGGTCCTAGGCCACGGAGTCCACTAGAAATATAATGTGAGCCACTTATGTCATTTAAGATTTTCTAGTAGCCACACTCAAAATAGGAAAACAGGTAAACAGGTAAAGTTAATTTTAATAACATTTTTTACTTAAATCAATGCATATCCAAAAATACAACCATTTTAACATGGAATCAATATAAAAAATATTAATGACCCATTTCCCATTCCCCCTCTCTTTTTATACCATCTCTTAAATTGGGGTTATAATTTATAATTAAAGTACACCTCAGTTCAGACTAGCCGCATATCAAGAGCTCAGTGACCACATCTGGCAAATGGCCACATTTTGGACAACACAGTTGTCCCTAAACTGTCCCAAAGGCTTCCTACCTTTTCTACTTTACTAGCACAAGACCTCAGGCAAGTTATTTAACTTTTCTTTCTCTGACTTGCCTCTTTCATAAGCAGTGAAAATACCAATAGCAGCTTTGTGACAATTGCTTTGAGCAGGTGCTCAGAAATTCAACGTTCCCAGCTCTGTCTCATAGGAAGAACAAGAGTTTTCATCTCTTTTTTATACATAAGACATGCACACTTATCAAGCCTCTCAATATGGCAGGCTTAGAACTAGAGGTCACGATCTCATTAAATTCCCCAGCAACCCAGACAAAGAGATCATTGCCATGTTTTAATAATGAGGTTCAGAGGAGTCATTTGACTTGTCTGAGGCCACACAGGATGGACATGGGAGAGAGGAATTCAAACCCAAGTCTCCTGATGGCAAAACCCTGTTCTTTTCACTGAACTATGTGGCCCAAAGTGAAAAGAGGTGACCCAAGTTCTAGAACAAGTAGTGAGAACTCTGAATCCCAAGCTGCCACCCGATTTCTCCAGCAATCTCTCCCTTCACCAGGTTGCCTCCCTGGGGATAGAAGTGTAGCACCATAACAGGGTAACGGACATATTTTTGGTGGAGAGATCCTCCCAAGGATTTCTTCAGATTACGTCTCCTTAGATATTCCCAAGGTTGCCAACAACACTGGGCCTTGGCACCCCTGCTGGAGGGAAGGAAGAAACAGGGGCTTTTCAGATTCACCAAAAACTCCAGAACCTAGTTCTTGCCCAGGTTCTGCCCAGTGTCTGTGTCCTTGGGTCTTCAATACTTTAAAAGAAGGAAGTGGGCTCTCTGGCCAGAATGCCACAAGAAAAGGATGCCCCGTCACTTCTCCCTGGGTGCCCCTTGCCCCACAATACCCCAACTCCCCAGCCTGCAGGTGATAAGTGATCAGGGCAAGAGGACTAAAAGAAAAACAGGAGACCCAGGAACCAGGATCCAGTTACAGAGAGAAAGGGGGGATAAAAGAAAGATAGTGAGAGCTATTGAGAACAGCAATGCAGCAAAAAGAGCTTTTAGTGATAATTAATAATTAACATTTCTAATGATGTCCTGGCGACAGGAAGAGGCCAGCACAGGGCTCTGGGGCATGACTCGACTCGGGGTGACTGCGACCTCCAGGAGGACCAGCAGCTTCATTAACCTTCGCAAGCTCCCCATGCACCCCGTCACGCAGCCAGTGGGCAGCGGATGCCAAGATGGCCATTGTCATGACAATCAGAGAAGGGGGAGGCTAGGGGTGATTTAAGGAGAGATAGGCTGCCAGTATGAGAGGATTCTATGAAATTTCTTTTCTGGACTTGTAGATCCAGCTCCTATAAAAGTCAAGTTTCCCTTGACCAAGGCAAGGAGAGAGGAAAAGCATGTGCAAAGACACAGGACACTCCTAGGGAGCAGCAGCAAGTTAGGAACCAACAGAAGAGGGCAAGGCGGTGGAAGGAAATAAAGACCAGAGAATGTTGTGTGGGGGGTGGGGAGTTCCTAAGAGGGGGCAGGTTTGACTAAAGCCAGGAACAGGAGGGATGGGTGGCTATCATGGTGGTAGTCGCACTGGATGGTAGATGGTACCCCACAAAATGCATACATCGAAGCCCTAACCCCTAGTGTGATTGTATTTGGAGATAAGGCCTTTATAGAAGGAATTAAGGTTAAGTGTGGTCATAAGACTGAGACCCCAACCTGATGGGATTGGCATCCTCATAAAAGGAGGAGGAGACACCAGAGAGCACTCGCCTCTCCCCACATGCATGGGGAAGGAAGGCCAGGTGAGAATGCAGCCAGAAAGTGGCTGTCTACAAGCCAGAAACCAAGTCGGCCAGAAGCTTGCTCTTGGGAGATTCTGAACCTTCCAAGAGCCAGAACCTGGCTCCCCCAAACTCTAGAAATAAATTTCTGTTGCTCAATATCCCCAATCTGTGGAATTTTCTTTGGGCAGCCTGAGCAGACCCCTGTGGTGATGGTCGAAGAGACCCAGCAATCAAAACACTAGTTATAGGCTCTCCATGCCCCTACATCCCCAATGCGCCCAGAACCAAGGGCCTTCCTGGAATTCACGGTTTCCAGCGCTCACACTGGGACAGTCATCAGGATGGTTGGTTGCCCCAACTAGTCACAGCAGCAGTAGTAACGGTGGCAGTAGGAGTAGCGATGGTTGTAGTAGCGGCAGAGGTGGTGTGATACCTAACTGATGCTTTATATTACATTTATATAATAATTCTATATTTAATCACTTTTAAGCTACCTCATTCCTACAGTTTGTAGATGCTCGAAGCCCTCGTGCATAACAGGCCTCTGTGATACAAAGCATTTTCACAGACACATTCCTGACAATTGGAACCAGGCCTCTCTCCACCAAACTCAAGTATGGCCCATTTTACCCCAAAGGCCAGTGTGGACTCAGCCAGCTGCAGGGGCCCTCTCCTGCACACTGAGGAGGCTGGCCCCCTCACTAGGTGCCAAGCAGATGCCCAAGGCCTCATCCTTGGAGTTTTGGATTTCTTCCAGCCAGGTGGGGCCCGGGCTTCAGCAAGGTAGGTGAACTCTCCTGGGGGTTCTGAGGAAGACCTGCACTCCAAGTGCCAAACAGTGGCTCTGTCTACTGCTATTTAGGTTTATTTTATTTGTTATCACTTTTTATTTTGATAAAATTTACAGAAGGTTTCAAGAACTTTGTAAAAAAAATAAATAAATAAAGCTCATATCCCCTTTGCCCAAATATACCAATCGTTCACATTTTGTCCATTTGCTTAATCATTTCTATCATTTTTTAAAGATTGTATTTATTTATTCATGACAGACACCAAAGAGAAGCAGAGACACAGGCAGAGGGAGAAGCAGGCTCCCTGTGGGGAGCCCGATGCAGGACTCAATTCCAGGACCCCGGGATCATGACCTGAGCCGATGCTCAACCACTGAGTCACCCAGGTACCCCTATCATTCTTTCTTAATCTAAAAAATAAAACAGAAAGTGGGGTGCCTGGGTGTCTCAGTCAGCTGAGCATCTATGGCTCTTTTATTCAGCTCGGGTCTTGATCTCAGGGTCTTGGGATGGAGCCCCCCATCAGCCTCCATGCTCAGCGGGGAGTCCACTTGAAGATTCTCTTCCTCTCCCTCTGCCCCTCCCCTCGTTCTCTCTCTCTCTCTCAAATAAAATAAATCTTTAAAAAATAATACTAAAATTAAAAATAAAACAGAAATTTAGCTTTCCTAGCGTATATTATACATACGGACAGCAAGACATGTGTGATATATAAATAAATGAATCCATATATTGGGAGACATACATATATTTTGGCAGCTTATCATCTGCTTACTGATAGAGATGTGTCATCATAACCTTTGGTGGCAAGGATCATGGTTACCTGGGACTGGGAGTAAAGGGAGATCCGGAGGTAGTGGAAACATTCTATATCCTGATTATGGGTGGTGGCTACAAAAGTATATAAACGTGTCAAAACTCACTCATTTGAATGTGTGCTTATAATACATACATATTATTGTAGGGAATTTGTACTTCAATGACGTTGATTTTTTTAATGTAGCCATTTGTTAAAGTTTAGTAGCCTCTGCTCTGAAGGACCCCACAGAGAAAAGTGATGCCTGAAGGAGTATGAATTTTATGCCCTTGCTTATCATACATTTACTGGGCACTTCTTAAATGCCAGGCTCTGTTCTAAGCACTTTATCAAACAAACTCACCGGACCCTCACGACAAGCCTGTGGTGCCAGGGCTGTCATGGTCCCATTTTACAGATCGCGAAGAAAGGTCAGCTAGCAGCCCCAGATGGCACCGTAAAAATGTAGCAAAACAGGACTCTGCGCCCAGGCAGGCTGGGACCAGGGCCCCTGCTCCCTAGTACTATGCTGAACTACCTGCTAATGTGACAGGGAGAACCCGGGTCCTGCGTAAATGTGGACTGTCTGCTCCATCGCAGAGGTGCCCCTGAGCACCCAGGACCAGCCAGTGGGCAGAGCAAAGCCAACTGTCCCTGGGGCTTCACCCCTGAGCACCCACATCGTGAGACTTTGCTCTCCATGCCTGTCAGTCCTGACTCCAATCGCACAGTTGTAGGAGGTATCCGCTGTCGCCTTTTAGCCTAGTGCTGGAGACAGAGCTGATCATGTAAGCCACGCTGCCTCTCCCCAGGAGATATTAACGTACGTGTGTGTGTGTGTGTGTGTGTGTGTGTGTGTGTGTGTGTGTGAGAGAGAGAGAGAGAGAGAGAGAGAGAGAGAGATTTCCTGAAGTTTTTCTATACTTTCCTCAGGACCTGTCTGCAGGGTTCTGTGTGGCTAGAGCACTGGACCAGGTTTCAGGAGTTCAGGCATGGGCTTTGCTACTGAATTGCTGTGTGATGTGGGGCAAGTTACTTCCCTTCTCTGGGTCTTGTTTTCTCACCTAAAATAACAGGAGGTTAGATTGGAGCAGGGATGCTTGGCTTCTGGATCCCTACGAAGTCCACAGATGGATGTCAAATGTTCAAAGAATCCCCCAGAATTTGTATGCAGAATGTTTTGTGCCTGTGGCTTAAGAGCCCCTGGATTCTTCCGTTTTCAAAGGGACACACTATCATTCTAAAATTTCAGCATCACTTTCCTGCCAAAATCCTGTCTAGTTCTAAAAGTCTAAGATTCTATGTATTAATCTAATTCTTTGTACTGCATACCAGCCTGGAACCTTCATTTACAGAGAATGACAAAGGAAACTGAGCATCTATGGCTCTCGTATTCAGCTCGGGTCTTGATCTCAGGGTCCTGGGATGGAGCCCCCATCAGCCTCCATGCTCAGCGGACTAGCAAAGAGAGGCAAAGAGAGGACTAGCACATGAGTCTCCTGATTGTACTCCAGTCTTTTTCATGCATTCATTCATTCATTCACCATATACCCATTATCACAGTTATGAGCTATTCAAATAGTAACTTCGACATATGCTATGAGTCCCCACAATGCCCCAGGACCCAACACAGCACCAAGCACATAATAAATATTTGGTGGATGAGACAGTGAACAGGGACGCTGACTAGGTCCTGGGAATAGGAATTTGGGGGAGAAAAGACTGAACCCCAAATTAGGAGATCCAGGTTTTGGCCTCAGCAGGGCTCTACACAAAGCCTCTTCCTTGCCAGCCCTTCTTTTTCCATCTTTAAAATGAGGGAATAGACTGGCTAAGCTCCAAGGCCCCTCTGGATTTAAAATTCCAGGATGTCAAGACTACCCCTGGCTACTTGACTGGAGCTGGGAAAGAGCAGTGCCTGAGTTCTCTTGCCCAGGGAGGTTGCTAGCTTGGTATATTCATTATCTGCTGTCATGTGATAAATTAACCTAAATTTCAGCAACATAAAACAACAGATATTTATTATCTTATACACTTTCTGAGGGTCAGGAATCTAAACTAGTTCTGGTTCAGCCGCTGTCATAAGATTACCATCAAGACATAGGCCAGAATGGCCATCACCTAGAGCCTACTTCCAGGCTCACTCATGTAGCTGTTGGCTAGAAGCCCATTTCCTTGCCCCGTGGACCTCTCCACAGAGCTGTTCACAACATAGCTGCTGGCCTCCCCCAGAGTAAATGATCTCAGAGAGAAAAAGAGTCATCGAGATGGAAGCTGTAATGCCTTTTTATAATCCAACCAAGAAGTGAGATACTGTCAACTATTTAATTGGTTATACAGATTAATTCTTAAAAAAAAAAAAGGTTTATCTTTATTTGAGAGAGAGAGCAGGAGCAGGGGTGGGGACAGGGGAGGAGAAGGGGAAGGGCAGAGAGAAAGGGAGAAGCAGACTCCCCACTGAGCAGGGACCCCAATATGGGGCTCAATCCCAGGATCCTGATATCATGACCTGAGCTGCAGGCAGATGTTTAACCAATTGAGCCACCCAGGAGCCCTGGTTCTACAGTTCAATTCTGGTGTCACGTAGGAGGGAACCACATCGGGCCATCATTTGAGGGCCATCTGGGAAGCTGGCTGCCACACCCGGGCTGAAGCCAATGCCACAGTGCCCCCACTTAGACAAGGCCACTGCTCACAACTTTTCAGGGATGTCCCAGCTCCCACTACAGGTAGGAGCCAGCCAGTATCCTCAGTGGAATGTCCCTGCTGTTCCTTTCCAAAGCATGCACAGGAATTCTGCAGAGCTCCTCACGGAAACCCTGCTGCTCAACACAGCCCTGCTGGGTGTGAGAGCAGAGCTGGGGGGAGGGGGGGCTCAGCAGAGACCACCCAAATAACCCAGCAAAATCTCAATTAACCAGAGAAAAGTCAGACAGGCCCCTCATCTAATCACATTTTTTCTGTACTCAACTCTCCCACCCCGATAAATAAATCCAAATACTATGGCCGATGATAAGGATACAAATGGCAAGCATTATATTACCTTTAACGAATTTTAAAAGCCCTCCAAGGATATATACCTGTAAGCTTGCATGCTGTCTACATCTAAAATATTGTAAGGTACTGAAAAATCCAGAATTATCAATGAATGATCTGTTACCGTTATTTCACTTGCTAAGGCAGAAAAGTGAAATAAAACATTTTAGGAAGTTTTAAAAAATTAACATTTCTAACAATGTAGCCTTTCTGCTGAACTTCCATCTAATTAGGAAATTAAATTAACCAGACCATTTCACTTCCTCAGTAAATGGGATTGGATTTCTTGTGGTGGCGACTCAGACTCCTTTCTCCATTTCCCTGACATATCCGGCTCTTCCCACCCCCATCTTTCATTCCTCCTGCCACCTGGAATTTTTGGTGAGCCTGGAGTTGGAGTGAAAGGAAGTGGGTTCCAGTCTCTGTTCTAGAGCATGTCTCTTACATCTTGGACACGTGGCCTCTCTGAGCTCCATTTCCCTGGCTTATAAAGGAGGAGATTAAAATACATGATCCTGGGATCCCTGGGTGACGCAGCGGTTTGGTGCCTGCCTTTGGCCCAGGGCGCGATCCTGGAGACCCGGGATTGAATCCCACATCGGGCTCCCGGTGCATGGAGCCTGCTTCTCCCTCTGCCTGAGTCTCTGCCTCTCTCTCTCTGTGACTATCATAAATAAATAAAAATTTAAAAAAAATAAAATAAAATACATGATCCTTTAGGTCTCTTTTACCCCTAACATTCTAGGACTCCTTACACTGACCATTCTCTCCCTCTTCACTTTCTTTTTTTTTTTTTTTAATTTTTATTTATTTATGATAGTCACACACAGAGAGAGAGAGAGGCAGAGACACAGGCAGAGGGAGAAGCAGGCTCCATGCACCGGGAGCCCGACGTGGGATTCGATCCTGGGTCTCCAGGATCGCGCCCTGGGCCAAAGGCAGGCGCTAAACCGCTGCGCCACCCAGGGATCCCCCCTCTTCACTTTCTGAAACTAACCTGCTTTCTCAAGATGCAAATAAGATGTTTATCACCACCTTGGAGACTCTCTTATTCCATGGAGACAGAAGTAATTTCTTGCTTCTGAAGATACAGCAATTAGATGTTACATAGTTTCATGTATTAAATTGTATAAATTCATGTATAACATTTTGTCTCTCTGAGCAGACCCTAAGCTCTTTGAGGACAAGGGCCTGGACTTTCTCATTTTTATATTCCTTAGCATTGCACCTGGCACATAGTAGGTGCTCAATCCGTGGTTTGAACAAAGTCCAAATTGTCGTGGTTTTGCAGCACACAGCTGTATTGGGTACCCTTAGCCAGCAGGGGGAGCGCTTCTGCTCCTTAAAAGAAGAAGCCAATTCTGAACATTTTTTGTATGGAGAACTGATGGATAGATTTACCTCTGAGGATGAGAGGCCCATGGGACTGGGATGAATGCAGGGATGAGGGAGAGCCTGTTATTTCTCACTAAGAAGGCACCATTTATTTTGCCACTTGGTAAACAGAATAACATCTCAAGAGCAGAAAGTAACCTTCGTGATAAATTCAGAGTACTTCCTATCTCTAAGGCCTACATGGAGTTACAAGGGGGATACATTCTTGATTAAACACTGTGTACCTTGGGGCATTAAGTCTATGATAAATTAGGAGATAGGGCCCTGCAAACTCATTTTTTAAAGGATATTTAATTACAAAATTCCATAACAAAATTACAACCTTATTAAAATGGTTTCTCACCGAAGAGAAGGTCTAGAAAGATGAGACAATGCCAAGGGCAGCTTTTGGATTTCCCAAGAGCTCTCCCTGTGCTACTGCACTCTATTCAGAGGTCAGAAAGAAGAGACAAACATCTCCATTCAGAAAATAGCCCCTTGGGAAGGGTGGTCTCTCTCTCCACCTACCCCCCCACCCATGGCCCTGCCCCTACAAGAGCCTGGAGAGCCAGGCAGCTAGAATCCCAATAGAGAGAGATATCTGGTGGATAAACTAGCTTCTCTTTAAAAGGACAAGCAGCTGCCAGTATTTGGTGGCTTATTAGTCACTCACATCTTAGTATAAATTATAACAATCATTTTCTTCTAGCCACCCTGCAAAATGATAAGAGGGTGTTTTGCCCATGAATGGTCAGTTTGGTTGTATATTAAAAGAAGTCATAATTCCAGGGTGCCTGGGTGGCTCAGTAGGTTGACCGTCTGCCTTCGGCTCAGGTCATGATTCCAGGGTTCTGGGATAGATCCTGCTCAGCAGGGAATCTGTTTATTCCTCTCCCTCTGTCCCTTCATGTTAAGTTCAGAGTACTTCCTATCTCAAATGCCTACATGGAGTTACAATGGAGATACATTCCTGACTAAACACTGTGTGCCTTGGGAATTAAGCACCTATCCCCCCCCACTCATGTGCGCATTCTTTCTCTCAAATAAATGAATAAATCTAAAAATTAATAAATAAAATAAATAAATAAAAGAAGTCATAATTCTAGAGCATAAGATTCTTTGGGGGAGGGATGCCAGAGAGATAAGCCTTTGAAGGAAGGCTTTGGGCAGTCAGAGAGTGGTGTGGGGGACTGCATTAAGAACCATGGCAATGACAACTGTTCCTGGATTTTTCCAAAAGCTTGCTCCATGACCAGTCAACACATCAGACCACGTGCCCCAATTTCTCATTCAGAAAATACAGTTCCTTCACTTTCCTGGTCAGTTTCTTCCTCCACCATCTAGAAGCAGAAACAGGTTTGACCTTGGGGTCTTTATTTCATCTCTCAGAGGCAGAGACCCGATCTCAACCAGCAAGTAGGGAGAGTCATCTGACTCCCCTCATAGGAAATGCACCAATAGGTACATGCGCCTGCTTAGTGCATAGTAAGCCCTCAGCTGCTGATGGGGCTGTCAGTCCCCGGCACATCAGAGACCCTCCATAAACACTGGCTGGTATAATTACAGAATCATTCTGGGTCCTGGATCCAGGGTCGGCCTGTGACACAAGGTCCGCTGCTCATTACTTACATCCACGTTAGCTTTTCACCCCTCAGCTGCCTAATTAGGAGCCAGAGAATTGTATTGAAAAAAAAAAAAAAAACAAGAAATCTGACAAACCCAGCTGTGCTCTTCCTTTTCCCGGTCACTGTGTGAACCAGAGCAGTGCTCCTTAGGAGGTGAGTGCCACTTCTAGGAATTAAATATTCTGGAGCATCAGGTGGAGGCGGTGTGTAAGTGCCAGATGCTTTGTGGCGAAGCCCCATCGTGTTCCAGCTATGTGACTTTAGGCATGTCACTTAACTTCCTTTTTTGTTTCTTCTCATCTGAAAAATAGAGACCACAAGGACCTGATGCCACCGTACCCATTCAGTGTCTGATGTAGAGTAGGAATTCAGTCAACATTAGCTTCATTTCCTGCCAACCTTTACTCTTGCTCCTCCAACCCCATAAAGGCCTAGAACCTCAGAGCAGCGGGGAATCTGAAAGACCAGCCAGCTCTGTCTTATCTCTGAGATTAAGGAAGGACACTGGGTGAGACAGAGGCTGGCTCAGGATAAGCCAGGCTGCCCCTTCCTAGTCTATGCCCACCCCTAATATGGCTCTACCATCATATCACCTTAGTAGGGCTGTCGGCTCAGAGTTCAATTCTCCTGGTTTCATTTAACCTGGTTTGTGGCTCGCCTCCTTCTCTCAAATTACATCAAGGAAGCTCTAACAACCATTAGCCATGGTGGTTTTTCCTTTCCGAGGCCACTCGCATCTTTGGATGGAAATTCATCTGTGTAAGCATCTGTACTCTGCTCAGATTTCCAGCAGACCCTAGGAATTGTGCCTGGATCTGGGTTTCTCCTTACCAGTACAGGATGCTAAATTCAAATTCACAAACCAGAGCCTGCTTTCTGGAGCATGTCCAAATGTAGGTGAGTGGGAACAGGCAGTTTGTAATCCTGAGATGCTAATCTACCTTTCCAGGTTCTGACTGTGGTGGAGGAAGTAATAAAGTCGGAGAACAGAATAGGTTCCAAGCCTGAATGACCAATTAAGTCTCTTTTTAAATGACCAAGAGCAATATCTATAAGATACAAGCTAATTACAAGAATTAACAACAACCACTACCAAAAAAGCTCAGACACTTCAACTATATCAAATACTGAGGACCAGAAATGCAAGCCATCTTCTTTTTACTGAGTCTAAAATTTTCTGCCTACCAAATTAAACCAAGTCCAAACCGTGGCCTCGGTTCACTACTGGTCCTGGATGTATAGGGGAGGGGGCCAAAGAGAAATGAGGCAGGGATGACAGGAAGCCACAGGAGAAGTGAGAAGGCCTCTGAGTTAAATGCATAATATTCTAGTTGAAGAGCCCCTTTCCCCTTGCCACCTCCAATGATTCATCCAGCAAGTATTTGAGGAGCAACTATTTTGCGAGAACCCGGGATGCAGTGGTGCCTGTCTTCACAGAGCTGACATTCCCAGTGGGGAACAGAGACAACAAACAACCATATAAACAAATCAACAAGATCATCTCAGAGAGTGCCTAACCCTGAGAAGGCAATGTGGGAAGTCAATGGACAGTGAGGAACTGGGCTTACCTGGAGGCACCTTGGTTGCCCGGTTGGAAGAGCATCTTTGAGGAGGTGACCACTATGAATTGAGACCTGTATAATCTGTAATAGATGATGGGTAAGCCTGAGAGAAGACTCCATGCAGAGGGCACAGAAGGTGCAGAGGCCCTCTTGAAGAATGCAGAAAAGTGCAGAGTGGCTACAGGTCAGGGAGCCAGGGCTGTGGTATGAGATAAAAGATAAGATGAAGATAAGAGCAGTAGGCAGTGACTGGATGGTATAAAGCAGGGGGAGGCAGGACAAGGAATGTCTAGGAGGAAGTAGTCCCTGAGGTCAGAGCTGGATTTGAATACCAGCTTTAAGATTTACCAGCAGCATGACCTTGAACAGGTTCCTTAACCTGTGAGCCTCAGCTTCCTCATCTTTGAAATGGGAGTGATGTAAACAGGACCAACCTCACATGGCTAGTGGGAGGAATGTGACAGAAACCGTTGCCAGTGCTTAGCAGAGCCCCTGGCACACACTCCACAGTCAGTAAGGTCCAACTTCTACTACTACGTGTTTTTTGTTTGTTTGTTTTGTTTTTGTTTTTGTTTTTGTTTTAGAGATTTTATTTATTCATGAGAGAGAGAGAGGCAGAGGGAGAAGCAGGCTCCATGCAGGAAGCCGGACGTGGGACTCCCCAGTCTCCTGAATCATGCCCTGGACTGAAGGTGGCGCTAAACCGTTGAGCCACCCGGGCTGCCCTTCAAGGGCTTCTTATCACGACCCCTCAAGGCCACGCCTCAAGGCCCCGGGCTCCGTTCAGCCGCCACCACTCAGGACACCACCAGGTGGCAGTCGTTCAAGATTTCTAGTTTCCACCGGTGCCTGGTCCTGACTTTTCACCATTAGGAAAGGGCGAAGACCCTTTGGAGGCAAGGCCTGGTTGGGTGGGTACAGGGTTACTGGAAACGTACAGGGAATATTTTCCAATTTCAGCAACAGAAAGTCATGGAAAGGATAGCAGGCTAAGAGCCAGACCTGGCTTCTAGTCCCTACTTCACCTTCAGACCAGTTGACCTTGTCCATGCATTTGCTCATTCAAGGGCCCCCTATCTCCCCATCTACCTGTACCATGATACCATCGTGAGGCCCCAGTGGGGTACCATGTGTGGAATGGCTGTCTAAAATGTACCTGAGTGTCTGTCCCAGCTTTGCCACTTGCTTACTATCTACATAACCTCAGCTTTTTCATCTGTAAAATGGGCATAAAAGAATTAGAATCATAGTCCTGCAGGGACGATTGGAGCAGTAAAACCACATAACAGTGCCCAGCATATAGAAGTGTGGCTTCGGTGTGAGCTGTTAGCATTTGTGACGCTCCATTTAGGCAGATCAGCTTATGAGCACAGCCCTTGGTAGCTTTGGTTGTGGTGCCTACTGGAGAACGTTTGACAGATGGTGAGCTCCCAGGAGACCATGTGTAAGCAGAGAGAGAGGAGAGTTCCACATAGAGAGAGGGAGGGAAGGTGCCCAGTCACCAAGCCTGGGAAACCTCTCCTGCCCTACAATTGCCAGGAGAGTTTGCAGGATGAAGGAAGAGGGGCATCACCTGCTGGCCCCCTCTCCCCAGCCTGTTCCTATTCACTATCTCTTTCCACATGAGTTCGGCATCAATTCCCTGCTGTATTGTAAGCTCCTTGAAGGCAGAAAAGGACTCATTCATCTTTGTTCCCCCACTGGCCTAACACAGAGCCCACACCTAACAAGCCTTGAATAAATGCTGGCTGAGACCCATCCATTCTGGACTGTGCAGTGAATTGGTCACATCCCAGAAACCCCTGGGCTATGCACTGAGCCGGAACTCCTCCTGCCCAACCTAGGAGTTGGATGCTCTGCCTGTGACCCGGGGACATTGATGTCTCTGTGCTAATGTCCTTATCTGTAAATGCGTGCACAGCATGCCATCATCAGAGGCAGGAGAATAGGCACAGGCACCGGCTGGATTTCCTGGGCTCGCCATTTGCCCTGGACCTGTCCCTCCTGCCTAAAGGCTCTTAGGAGGGGGCACAGGCAGTGAATGCTGTGTAATTGCTACTGATAGGGAACAGGTGGGGGGAGGATGGGCAGCATGACGGGGACAGGCAGCAGGCACAATGGAATAGGCATGGCATTCCAAAACAGAGCACCCACATTCCTAAGCCTCCTTTGCCAGATGAGAATTTTGTTGAGGGGGAGGGAATCACTCCCTCTCTCTGGGCCTGTTTCCTCAACTCCACTACAGGGATAATATAAACACCCACTTCTTTGTCATAAAGGGCATAGTGCCCAGCCCACAGAAAATGCTTAAATGCATGTTGAATATCCCGATGAGGCAGTGCACGAGACAGTGCTTTGTATAGACTAAAGCAGCTCTGGTAAGACTTTACTGCCAAAGTACTCTCAAAGCAGAAGAAAGGCTTATCCCACACCCCCACCCCCACCCCAGGGGCCTGGGGGATCTCACCCAACAGGAAGTCTGAAAGGTCTTTTGTCTAAAAGATGCATGCACAGCTGTGCATTCAACTCTGTGATATATCTAGATTTATCAAAATGAAAAGTGTATTTTCAATTTCTTACCGGTTAAATTACCTACCGCACCTCTTCTTGCCCCCTACCCCTAGCACATCTTCCAATAAAAATGGGTCCTCAGGAAGATGTGCTTTTACCTGGGGCAATCTGTGGCCCTGGAATCCTCCCCAAACATCCCTGCTCAGGGAGCCTGGTGAAAGAGCACTCTTCGGGGTCTATTATTTGCATTTCATATTGTAACGGGCCAGCCTCTGCACCCTGCTTTACTTACGTAGAATACCTGGCTTTGTCCGGTTGGGTCCAATCGCCTCCTGAGGGTCCAGAATGAGCTCCCGCCCCACTGCAGTGCTCAGTGGCCCAGCCAGCAGGCAGTAATTGGACAGATCAGACAACAGACAGCCTGTGGGGCTCTTCACTCAGAACTCAACGTTGTTACTGCTGTTCACATTGCCTGAACCTCTGGCCTCCTGCCTCCCTGGAGCCCGCCCTCCCCTCCCTGCCCCAGCCCCTGGGCCTGGCTTTGAGGTTTTCCCTCTGGCCTCCTGAGATGTCCTAAACCTCCCTGCTGTCCGTGCCCCAGCCTTACACACAGCTGTTGTAGCCACCTCGCTGGAGAGCAAATTGTGCTCTGGCTCTTAAAGACCTCCAGGGGAGCAGTTTCTACAACCTCTGCAGGAATCTGGTTCTAACATCTCACAACTCTTGCGCGGAGAAGAAAGCCTTCTTTTCATGAAATCTCAATTCCTTTCTGTTGCAATGAGCATGGAGTTGCTTTCATCCTCGCTAGTTTGAGCTACACTCAAACAACCATAATTCCTCCCGATTTTCTCCTCACTCACCAACGTGTGGACGTTGGCTTTGCTTCCGGTCAGCCTTCACCCACCATGTGCATGGCCCTGGGTCAGGGCTGGGCTCTTGCTTCTGAGATGTGAGCAGAGCGACATTGAAACGGAGTGGCCCCTTCCATCTCAAGGGGTGGGGCTGAGCCAAGGGTGACCCTCTGTCTCTCTGGGTGCCTGGAAGGAGTGACCAACTGACACCAGTTGAGGACCTCTTGTGGGCCAGACCCTAAAGGTGTTTATGGGAAATATAAAATCATGTCTCTGTGAGAGAAGTAATGACTTGCTTGACTCTCTGGATAGGAGGCAGTGCCCAAGAGACTTAAATCTGCATCCCAGCTCTGCCTTTCATTAGCTGTGCCTGGTTGGGCAGGTCACGCACTCCTTTGAGCCATCCTTTGTGTCTACCACATAGTAAGTGTCAATGAGGATTTTTTTTTTTAATTCTGTAAAGTTCTGCACAAACTGAAAGTGTTACTAGAGATTGGGTGGGGAGAGTATGAAGGCAGGGTTATCTCCAGATCTGCTACTGCAGGAATACAAAAGTGGGGTGCTAAAGGGTGTAAAGAGAAAGAGATGAAAGTGAGTGGCATTTCAAATGAAGGACAGGCCAGTGGAGGTGACAGGTCGTGCACAGAGACTGGAGGAAAGACAAGAATGACGACAATCACCATTTCTGGGACACTCACTATGTACCAGGCACTCTGCTAAGTGCTGTGCATACATTATCTCATGTGTTCCTTATAAAAGCCCTATAATCGTTTTTATCGTCCTCATTTTACCCTCGCATCTGGCGGTTCATAACAATACCTCCAGACCCTGAAACTGAACCTGTGAGAAATCCATTCTATCTTTAATGGAATGGGGTGTCAAGATGAGGATAGAGTTTTCGAACAAATCAGGAAAGAACCAAGAGGTGCAGAGAGAAGTGGCAGGGGGAAGGGAATTCTCCACAAACCCTGGCTAATGAAATCACGACAGAGTAATCAGAAATAATACCCCTTGCACATTTCAAACACAGTTTCCCTTTCCCAGATGCAGTCCATTCTTGTCCACCTGTTCTTGGCAGCCCTCCACCTCTAACCCACCTCCTTTCTGCAAGGTCTTGCTCCTCCCTCCTCCCTCTCTTTTCCCTAAGGCTCCTCCCTCCTTCGCTCCTTCCCTCACTCCCTCTCTTCCCACACAATTACCCTTTCCATCTTCTTTTGCATCAATACTTGACTCTTTGTTGATGACAAGACTTTCATGTTCAGTTTACACATCCAAACAGACTAGAAACATTCTCTTCCACCCTTTGCTTCTTCTCCCAACATCCTCCCTTCCCTTTCTCTCCTCTCTTGATTCTTTCCCTCCTTTTATTTACTCCTTCCTGTTTGCCTTCCTCTCCTCTTCACTTTTCATCCATTTCTCTCTTCCTTTAGGATGAAACTGGCCAGGTCACCCCTAGTCCAGGAGCTCCTGGCACTTGCTGCTAGCAAATTCCTGCTTCCACTCCCCAACTGCTAAAGGCTTTTTTATTCTTCTTCTTTCAAACCATGACCATGAGTTCATGTCTGTCACAGACATGTCTGGGTTGGCAGCTGGATATGCCATACCAAGAATGGCTGGAACCTGGATCAAGACCTACCCACCAAGGCAGGGCCAGGATCTTGGGAGGTTCTGGCAGCTAGTGGTAGGAGGAAGTGAGGCCAGGTTGAGGGTGCTGGTCAAAGGAAGGTGGCATGAGGCAGTAGGTGGAGGTTCAAGAAAGCAGTTGATATGAGGGATATGAGGCAACAGGTGTTAAAGACTCAGCCACAGGAAGGGAAGTAAAGCATCTGGACTCCAGAATCCTAGTGCCTGAAAACCTAGGTTATGTGGTTGGATACGAGGATGGGAGAATGAGATAGAGAGCCAGTTATTGGAGCTGGGAGGGCCAGACAGAGTTCGGTCAGAAGAAAAAGGTAAGAGCACGTACTAGGACCTGGAGCAAAGGCAAAGCAGGACCAAGGGTAGCAACAAGGCTGGCCTTAAAAGTCAAGATGAAGTTTCCTGCTACTGACCTTGGGTTCCAGGGAGCCCCCTGACCGTGAAAGGTACTGCTGGCTGGGCATCTCAAGCAGGGATAAAAAGCTGTGCACTCAGGGGTTCACCATGGCCTTGCCTTGTCTCTGTGTCATACTCTCAGCCAGCCTCTCAGATTGAAAATCCACTCCACCACAGTGTGGGAAAACTTCAAAGCACCCAGATAGATGCAGATTGACATTATTGTCAGATGTCTACCTGCAGCATCGCTCCCAGGCTCCCCTCAGCCCTAAGAGGCTCTGACCTTTCTAACCAGCTTTTCTAGGATCCCATAATGTTCTCCTTTTTCTAGTCTCCTTCCCCAGATCTGCCCTCTCTCTACCTGGAGAAGTTTCCTGTAGCATGCACTCCCATTTTAAGCTGTTCTGAATTAGGTCTCCCTGGCCAGCCAGAAGTCCACCATGGTTTGTGGCTCCTCTATAAGAGCTTCCGTGCCTTCACCCCTACTTGCCTCCCCTACTAGGTCCATTCTGCACATCTGTCATTTACAAGCCACTGTTAACACAAGTGCATCTAAAACCCACCAGCCATCTGATAAATATGTATTCCTTAGAAGAAAGGAACAATAGTGCAGTACAAGTTGGCTTGAGAAGAGTTTATTTCCTCACCTCCCTTAAACTCCTTACTTCTTGTACAGGTTATGGTTTCTCATTTGCTACTACTGCTGCATTCCCACACCCTCACAAAAGCATGCATTTCTTTAGGGACAACCAAGCCTAATTCCACAATCCCTCATCTGCAGTTCCAAGTTCTCAGATCTCCGAAAGTCAAGAGGTGCATTTTTATTTTGTTTTGTTTCTCTTGCAAGTTTGGTGTCAAAACTCATCTGGTGACAACATCTACCTAAACTGGTGTGAGGCTATTTTATCCTCACACTTGCTTCATGAGAACATTCATATTTTTACTGAAGAAATATTCATGGGTCCCGTTAAGAGATGCTGCCCAAGACCTCACAGGGGATGTCTCAGAATGTACGGTACTTTTCTGAATTCTAAAACCCCTTTGGCTTCAGATAAGGGTTTGAGGAACTGTAGCAACTGTAGCAACCTCCCTGTTTTTTTTTTTTTTGTTTTTTTTTTTTTTTGCAACAGATCTGTTAGAACAGAAGCATCTCTAAGATCTGAGATTCCCTGGCCTTTTCTTTCCATCTGGAGAATGAGAAGACAGCCAGGTGGATCAGGGAGGGTGACAAGGAGAGGAAGGATAGCAAATCTTCTGATGTGGAGAAAGAAGGATTGACTTGGCATGACTCTAAATGACTTGTGTAACCCATCTGAGGCTGGACCATAACAGGGAGCTAGTTCCCAAGAGCCCCCCCTCCAATAGACTTTCAAGATAACCAAAATGCCAAAATGATGCACACAAAATATCTTGAGCTTTTAGCAAATGAATTGGCACATAAACTTTCTGGTATTTTTTAAAGTAATCATGTTTAATTGAAATAAATTAATCCGAAAACCCTGTGTATTCACTCAGTGCCCAGTTTCATGCTGGCTTCCATGAAGCAGTCAAGTATAACATACAAACTCAGGACTTAAGGGAACTTCCATTCTGGTAAGATGGCCACATTTATTTTTTAAAGATTTTATTTATTTATTCATGAGACAGAGAGAGAGACAGAGACAGAGACACAGAGAGAGAGACAGAGACGCAGGCAGAGGGAGAACCAGGCTCCATGCAGGGAGCCTGACATGGGACTCGATCCTGGATCCCCAGGATCAGGCCCTGGGCCGGAGGCAGCACTGAACTGCTGAGCCACCCGGGCTGCCCAGATGGCCACATTTTTTGCATAGGAAATAATTAGAAAACTGAACTATGTACATAATAGAGTGCTAAGACATTGCAGACCACCAGCAAGAGAGCAGAAAAGGCAAAGCTCGTTGGCCAGAGCACTTTGGGATGGTGGTGTGGGAGGTGAGACTTAGTTTCGGTGTCAGAGGATGAGAAAACATCTTAGGCAAGTGTCCTGGACAAGAATGGACAAGGTTTGTGGAAGGATAATATGGAGAGAGACTTCCCCAGAGTGGAGAAGGCTGGAGTTGGGGTACTGGGAGGATAGGGGAAGTATGTTGAAAATGTGCGTGCCTTAGTCTTCTCATGTGGTCATAACAAAACACCACACAGATGGCTTAGACAAGAGAAATTCATTTCCTCACACTTGGAGGCTGGAAGTCCCAGATCAAGGTGTGGCAAAGTTTGGTCTCCTCCAAGGCTTCTCTCCTTGGTCTACAGATGGCCACTTCTATCTGTGTCCTCACGTGACCTTTCTTCTGTCCGTGTGCAGAGAGAGGGGAAAATCTCCAGTGTTTCTTTATTTTCTTATAAGGACACTAATCCTAAGGACTAGGGTTCTACCCTGTGACCTCATTTAACCTTCATTACCTACTTAAAGGCTCTATCTCTAAATACAGTCATATTGGAAGTTAAGTCTTCAACATATGAAGGGATGCGAAGGAAGTGGGACTGAGCAGGGCAGGGGGCAAGTGGGGGGGCACAATTCAATTCATAGCAGTGCACAAATGTCCCAAGAAAGCAGGATGCATCCAGGCAGTTCAGGAAGGCAAGATACCTACAACGAGACAGGCAGGGCAGGGTTGGACTCTGAGTGGACACAGACATGAACTGGGTGAATGGATGTGGAAGACATTAGAGGAATTCAAAATTATAGGAACAGATCTACCTGGCCCACTGGCTCAACCCTTACGAGTTCAAGTGCAGAAACCAGATTGCATTCCCCGGAGAACTTCCTGGAAAGAACATCTCCGTCATTTCCTGCATTTCTCTGCCCTTCCCCAGCACCTCTGGTCTGTTGCACTCCTATTTGGCTAGCTGCAGGAAAGTGTGACATCATTATAGAGCTGTTTTGTGCAGACAGCCTATTCACATCTGGATGGCTAATGCTGATAATTACTGCACTGGTTACTAAATCTGTCGGGTTTAGGTAAAGTGAGGCTCCACAGCTGGGGCTGCTGCTCGCAGTTTCGCCGGCAGAGAGAGGTGAGAACAAAAACCAAGAAAGGTGTGCTCAGGTGCTTGGGATTGAGTGAAAATGGTTAATTACCAGCCAGTTGTTATCTCCCTGAGTTGGAGTTTCTGGCTAAGGAACTCTCACTGATCACACAAAACATGACAACCTGCAACTTACCTCCACACTAAGAGGGCGGCAGGGACCGAGATGCAGAAACAAGTGTGGAGACGGCCTCTCAGATGCCAGGGCCAAGCCCATATGACTTAGATGCCCTCTAAGCATGGTGGGGGCATAATGCAGCAGGGTACAGAGCAGGCTGGACTTGTTATGGAAAGAGCTGGGAAATCAGGCGTGTCCTTGGGGCAGAGTTTATTTGCTGCTAAGTGAAGGTTAATTTGGGGTCTTAGATTAAGGTTTAAGGATCCATGAACCCCCTAAATTTGCATGGCAACATGTATACAAGTATGTGATTATTTTCCTGAGAAACAAACCCATAGCAGTAATCAGATTCTTGAAAGTTTCAAAAGGGTTCTTTTGATCCCCCAAAGGGAAATGATTATAAGCCGCAACCCCAGACCCCTAGGGACACAGGTTGACATTGGGCAGAGCCCCATAAAAGATTTGAGATCCCTAATGATCAAGACATGATGCTTGGAGATGTGCTTACGTGTGTGTGTGTGTTGTGTATTTGTCTAGAGGAAGCATTCAGTTGGTCCACAATCCTCAAAGGACTAAGGACCTGAGCTAGTTCCAGGCCCAAGAGCTACAAAGATCGCCTATGCTTAGCTATTTCTTTTCAGAGGACGATCACAGAGACCTGAAAACAGGGCCAAACTAGGCTTGGTAATTCTGCTCAAAACCTGGGGATAACTAGGGCCAGGGGCTGCTTGGCAGGGGGCCTCCATAAAACAACAACAAAACCCCACTAGAGTCATTTTATAAGTACCCAGAAGAGAGGCATCAATAGATGGGGAAACAGTCCTAGCTCCTTCCCTCTCTGACGAAGCATCATCCCCAGGTCCTTCTCTTCCAGCGCCCCGTTCGAGCCCCAGGTTTCCGAAACCCAAAGGCTTTATTCATGGAAGCTCACAATTCATTTAGTAAATCCTCACTGGGCGCCTCCTCGGTGCCAGTCTCGATTCCAGGCGCAAAACAAAGGACTCGTCTTAGAGTGTTACCGACCTCGGCCAGTTCCTGCCCAGCGCACGGGTATTTGGGGCACTGCTGCCCCAGTGCGTTCTTCCCAAGCTTGGCCCGCCAGGGCCCCGGGTCCGGAGAGGCTGAGACCAGCGGGCTGGGGGTCGAGGAGGGGGTCAGCAGTACCCGCGAGCAGAGCGGCGAGGGGGGCTGGAAAGACCAGAGCCACAGGGCCTGCTGGGGGGCCCCGGATTAAGCTGGGCCCCGGCGCTGCGGAGGCGGGGGCACGGCGGGGGCACGGCGGGGGCACGGCGGGGGCACGGCGGGGCGGGGTGGGGGCACTGCGGGCGGCGGCGGGCGGGGGCGGGGCCGGGGCCGGGGCCGGGGCCGGGGGGAGGGGCCGGGGGGAGGGGACGCGGGGAGGGGCGGACGCGGGGAGGGGCGGGGGGGAGCGGACGCGGCCCGCCGCCGCCGCCGCGCCTGCTCTCGGAGCTGTGCTCGCCCGCCCCCCGCCCCCCGCCCCCCGCCCCCCGGGCCGTCGCGAAGCTCCGCTCTCCATACTGAGCAGCCCCGGGAGGTGCTCGGACACGTTCCCAGGCCGGATAAAGATCGGCTCGGCGCTCGCTCCGCAGCGCGAAATCTCGCTCTCAGCTCGCCTCGCGCGGCCGCTCCGGCCCGGCCCGGCCCGGCGACGCCAGCTCGCGACCTGCGCGGGGGGCAGAGCAGGCCCTGCGCGCCGGGGGGCCGGGGGTCGCGGAGCCCCAAGGCTCGCCCCCTCCCCGTCCCCCTCCCCCTCCCCCCGGCTTCCTCCCCGGGGACCCCCGCTTGCCGCCCGCCAGTGCCCCCAGCGCCCGGCCAGGCGCCCTCGTCTCGCCCTCCCCGCCAGGCCCCGCCAGGCCCCGCCGCCTCCTGAAGGTTACGCGACGCAGCGGCGGGGCGCGGGGGAGCACCGGGGCGCCCGCCCTCCCGCCGCCCGCGCCGCCGCCCACCCAGAGCCCGCCGCGCGGGGCCGGCCGGGCCGCCGGCTGCTGCCACCGCAATCCCGGCTCCTAAATCAGCGCGGGGAGGCGTCCCCTCCCCCACCGGCTGCCCGCGCTCGCGGCGCCGCGATTGGCCGCGCGGCCGCCCCCCGCCCGGGGCTCCCGCTCCAGCCGCCGCGCCATTGGCTGCGGGTCTCCGCCAGCCTTTACATAAGGCCGGCGCGCTCGAGTGGAGTTGTATAAAGCGGCGAGCGGCGGCGGGGCGGGAGGCTCGAGGCCAGCCCGGGACCGGGCCGGGAGCTGGGAGGCGGCGGCGGCGGCGGCAGCAGCGCCCGCGCTCCGACGCCCCCGGGCGGTGGGGCGCAGAGGGCCCGAAGGCGGCTCCGAGCGCGGACCCCGGCGTGAGTACCCGCCCGCGTGCCCCCACCCCTCGGGCCGAGAAAGTTTCTCCCGCCCTGCGCGCCCCTCCCGACCCGCCGGCACCGGGGGCGGGAGAGCGGCCGCGGAACCGGGAAGACGGCCACGGCCACGGCCACGGCCACGGAAGGCGGCGGCGGCGGCGGCGCCCCCAACTTGCCGGGAGGCGGGCGCAGGGCGCAGGGCGCAGGGCGCAGGACCCGACTGGCGCGCCGAGCCTCCCCCGCGGGCTGGGGGCGAGGCGGGCGCGGGGCTGCAGGTGCAGGAGACGCGGGAACGCGGGGTGCGGACCACAGCGCGCCCCGCCGGCGGGGCAGGTGCCGGGGCGCTGGAGGTCAGCGCTTCGGGGAGGGGGGCCCCGGGGCTGCGAGGGGGGCGGAGCGGGTGAGGAGGGGTGCGCCGGCGGGTATTTGGGAGTCACCCCGCCGGGCTCAGCTCCGGGCCGGGGAAGCTGCTGGCCTCGACCGGGTGTACGCGGCCGGGATGGGGAAGAGCCCCCAAGGAGCTGGCGCTTCTCCCCCGGGGAAGCCGAGCGCCCAGGCACAGCGCCGGGCGGCAGAGAGCTCCGGACGCAGCCCCGCGAGCCGCGTAGCGCCAGCTGCCTTTGCTGGACCGAGGTGTGGTCTCCTCGCACGCAGCCTGTCTCAGGCAAACCAGCTTCAGGCATTCCGGGGGCGCCGAGGGTCCTCCTCTGCCCGTGGGGACACACACAGGCTTCGGTGGGGCGGCAGGCCGGGCTTGGGGGCATGGCCAACAATGCAGCGCGTCACTTCGCAGTACAGTAGTTGGGAGCCCTGGTTAGTCCCGTTTCTGCAAAAACCAACTCAAGAATCCAAAGTCATGCCAGCCTGGATGAGAGCCTCCCAGAGTGGTCGGGAAATGCTCCTGGGGCTGGGAGGGGGGCACTCCCCTGCCTCCGGGAATGACTAATGAATATTGCTACCGGTGGTGGTGGTGGGTGTGCACCTAGGGTGGCTTCTCTGCATCCCAGGAGATGCTTCAGCTCTCCAGGCAGGACACATTCTTGAGTCACACTTGAGATGTCTTCTGGGATGGGTGCAGGACTTCCCAAGTGAAGCCAGGTGGAAAAGAAGGGGAGAAGGCTCCAAGTCTAGGGGACAACTCTGTAGTGCTGTCTGGAATCAGGGGAGAACTTACCAGGGAAGAGAATTGCTACTGATGGGAGATTTTTTTACCCTGATGACTTGGGGCTGGAGATACCCAAGACTGAATCAGAGCGAGTTCAGAGAGTCATGCTGTACCTCACTCCCAGCGGTGAGGAAGGGGAGATGGAGGATGGAAAAGTGGGAACATGGCGGTTCTTCCAATATAGCTCTTGGAGAAGCATTTTCTCTTCCTCTGACTTAAGAACATCATTCTGGCACCAGGTCCTAAAGTCAATTTAAGAAGCGGTGAAAGTTTAGGGTCTTGATGCTGGCACAGAGGACCACAATTAGAATATTCTGGCTTCCATTTGGCGCTAATAGACTCTGGAGAAGGTCAAAGGCATGCTGCTCAGCTGGGGTGTATTCTTCACCTGTACCCCATTCCTGAACACAATGGGCATCTTGAACTCCTAGGGTAACTGCTTCAGCATGGAGATCTTCTGTGGGGGTTATCAATCTATACCTGCAAACCCAGCTCCATCCTCAGCCTGCAGTCAACATTTTTCTGCTGCATTTCCCAACACCTTCTCTCCACTGGGGATTTGTGCAATGAGATACCTGCTTGTTGCTCTTTCTTCCCCTCTCTCCATCTGGGTTGCACCTGGTGTTCTGAACCCTGATATTTATTACTTGGCACCTTGATGTTTGCTTAAGACGTCCTATCGCTACACAGGAGTGCCCCTGTGAGTGTGTGGACCAAACGCCTGTGTCATTCTAGGGAGTCAAACCTACACTATGGTGGAGAGAGGACCAGGGACCACAAAGGCGGTACTGTGAAAGTGCTTAGGACAGTCTCCTGTTCTCAGTCTTTTTGCCTGCAGAGGTGATGGAAGGTTAAAGGTGCAGCAGGCTCCTTGGTGTCCAGTAGGGGGCGCCAAAGGCACCCAGCTCAAGACCACTGACATTCCCACTTATTGCCCTTCACTGACCATTGGTAACTAAACACTTTGGGCAAGCCCAGGCCATAGCCCCCAACCCTCACCTTCATGATGGGAGCCCTTTTACCACAGGCTTCCTGACCATCAGGTGGTCCTGTGGCCTCAGGTGCATTGGGGCAGACGCAGGAACAACATTCCAGGGCAGGAGGGCTGGGACTCAGCCCCACCTGCTCTCTGAGATCATTCCTTTTGCTCAGTTCTGGTGGGTCCTTTGAACTCATTAGGAGAGCATGGAGTCCAAGAGCATTAGGGCTAGAAGGGAGGATCCTTGGAGAGCATCTAGTCCAACCTCATCCCATCTCCAAGACTGGCATGCATACTTAATTTATAGATTAAAAAGCCGAAGCCCAGTCAGGGCAAGTATCTAGCCCAAGGTCACATGGCTATTTGATGGAAGACACTGGACTAGGTCTCAGGATTCCCGGTTCTCTACTCAGAGCTCATTCCAATCTTGTGACCTGCTTTTCTTTACTATGGAGATGGACGTGTGTTCTCAGCATACCAGGTACTCATAACTGCTGACATTGGTAAATTAACAAATTTAGTAAATTTGGGGAAGTTTTCTCCAAATCAATTATTCAGAGCAAGAAGCAGATGAAGTTATTGTAATATACATATGTATAGAATGTGTACATATGTAATAGAAATTCTGAATTTTTTTTCCTTCTATCTACTGTGTTATCTCATTATTCCAAGCAGTCTTCTAGGCAGAAACAAAGCAACTCCAGTTCTCAGTCCATGCATATAGGAATCAGAAGTGCTCGGTCCCTCCCTGTGGTCTTAGAAGCCCGGCCAGAGCTCTTTCTTTCTTTTACTAGGGCATGCTGGAGTAGGCTCGCCCTGTCCTGCATCACACCACTGCCTGTGGCACCTCTGTTACTCAGATCCTGGGTGAAGTGCAGAGTTCCCAACCATTATTTGCCCATTTCCCCATATTTGCTGCTCCCAGCTCAAGGGCAGAGTCCTAGGATGTTCTATTTTTGCAAAATCCTCGTGTTAGGCTTCTTGGGTGACCTGGAGTATACTACCATTTCCACTGCCCTTTTTCTGTTCTGTGAGTCTGACTGTCGACATCTGAGCTGGGCCCTGGGAAGGAGGCTTGCTGAGTGGCCTGGGGGCCACCCCTCTGTTTCCTCTCCCCACCCTGTTCCTTTGCACACTGCATAGAGCTCCTCTGGGGTCCCCTTGGAGCCTCAGCAGATGTGGTGGCAACCCTCAGGAGGAACCAGTACCAAGAGATGCTTGGTGCCAGGGAAGATGCTTGAGTTTTCTCTGCTCCTTGAGGCTCACAGGCAAGTTTGGTCTTAGTCTTCAGGGGAGGAGGGAGATAGTAGGATTATGTGAACCACCAGGGAGCAACAGCCCCTTCCTTTAAGAGGTGGGGTTCTGAGAGGCTGTGCTTGAGATCTGTGCCAGCTCCTGGCTCTGGCTGAGACCTGCATTCCCAAGGCTTGGACTAGTCTGAATAAGGAGAGGGAAATAATTACATGAAATATAGCTGTAGTACAGGATCTCTGGATTTTTGATTGAATGGGGAGAAGACAGAGTTTGAAAAGTGGCATTAGACCCTAAGAAAATAAGAAGTCACTGCTTTCATGAGCCCCACTGGAGGGCTGATCCTTACCCTACTCTCATCGAGAAGGCAGCCCAGTGTAGTAGAAAGGACACAGGCTTAGAATCTGGCTCCCCACTTTCTGGCTTAGAGACCTTGGACGAAGGTCTGCCTCAGTTTCCTCCTTTGCAAAATGGTGAAGCTGGCAACCCCGTGATGAGGGTAGCATAGTGAAGATCAAGGATGATGGTCTTTAACATGCCTTTGCCCTTGGCAAGATATGAGGAGGTATTCAGCTGGAAGGGGATATTATTGCGGGATCACTGGGAACCACACTGTGGCTTCCTTTTCCAAGTAAGTGAGGCTGAGGGTCCAGGTTTGCACATCAGCCTCTGCTCACAGCAACATCTGGGCTGATGGACAAGGCCTTCCTGGCAGGGCTTCCTCCTTGCTTTCTTCCCTCCCCCACCTTGGGGTTCTCATTTTCGGGTTCTGCCATACTTGGGGAAAAGAAATTTTACAGGTCCCAGGATAATTCTGAATGTGATGAAGGGCCCTGAGCTATTGATTCCTAAGGAAGGATCTTTGTGCTGGGAGAAGCCTTCCTTGGAGCCCAGTGATTTAAGAGTGCTGACAAATCCGTGCTCACCGAGCCTCCTGCAGGCTGCAGATACAGGCTTCCAGGCCAGCCAGGGCTCTGTGAGGGATTTCTGGGGAGCCTGGCTGGTTGCTTAGGGGACATAAACCTGTGAACTTTCCTTAGGAAAAAGTATGAAATCAATTGGTTCATTATCACACCCAAAACACCCTGGACCACTTAGGGCATTTAAAAAATGAGAAGCAACAAAGGACTTGGAGGCTGCATTTGAAAACTAGAGACCTGCAACAGGTTTAGGGACAAGAAGACCTTTTGCCACTGAACCACTCATGATCTTGACCTTACTGGAGTCCTTTGGCAGTGACTAGCAGGTCCAAAGCATCCGTCATTTGGGATGTTCCATTTGTTCCATTTGTCTGGAAACATCTTTGGTTGTCACCACTGGGCTAGGGAGTGCTACCAGCCTCTAGTGGGTCAAGGCCAAGGATGATGCTAAACATCCTACCATACATAGGACAGCCCCCAACAAAAAGTTGTCTGGACTAATTTGTCAATAGTGCCAAGGCTGAGAAACCTGGGCTGGGGCACCACCACACAGAATTGTAGTATGCCAGAGGTGGGAGGGATTTCAGAAGTGTTCTCATCTGGCTTTCCCATTTCACAGCTCAGGACGCTAGGATCCAGAGAAGTGAAAAGACTAGCTAGGATCCTGCAGCAAGCAAGCAGCCAAGCTGGTCTAGAACTCAGATCTGCTGGTCTAGAACTCAGATTTGCTAAGACCCACTTACCCGGACTCTCAGAGATGCTGCATAGATTAAATGTGAGCTGTGAAAACACTTGGAAAATTATAAAGAGACTATTATTAATATTGCTATTATTAAGAATTTGGGAGTTTGGAAAGTTCTATTTCTGGCTGTGCCACTGACTCATTGTGTAATATTGGGCTCATCATCCCCCCACCCCCATGCCTCTCTGAGTGTGTGTGTGTGTGTGTGTGTGTGTGAGAGAGAGACAGGGGGTGGTCTTAGCAAATAAGTATATCATAATCATTATGTTTAGAGGAAAGTCCAAAGATTTGCCCTTCAAAAACCCTAGCCACTTAAAAAAAAAAAAAAGATAAAAATTTTCCTTGAAAGAAACCGTGTTGACTTCGTAAGAAGCAAAGCGTTTTCTTCTTGGAAAAATTCCAGTACCCTGGCCCTGTAAGTTGGTTCCAGCCCAGGAAATCTGATCAACATCCGGAGGAGAAACTGATAGCTTCACAAATGACAAGCGATTGGATCTGTCCCCACTCCCTCTGGGAAGGGGAGGTGGCAACTTCACTCTTTCCTGCTCAACCTTCTTGGCACAGGGAAGTTCTGCAAGGAACCTCACGGAGGGATGGGAAGGCGTGTCATTAATTAGTAAAACCTTGTTTACTTAACAGACATATTCTTAAAGATCTCTTCCAAGGGACATTTTGACATATTACTTTAATTAGCCACAGAAGAATTGCAAGTGCAGAGAGTGTATAAAATGACCCTTCCTGTTGTTTCTAGTTACTGTTATCTTTGTTTGCCCCCAACAAGTACAGTGACAAGGTCACAGGAATCACTGATGAGCTCATGCTGTCCCGGTGACCAGGGGAGGGACTGCAGGGACTTCATCCCTAACAGCAGCCTCCCCACCTTCCCAGAGCGTGGACCCCAATGGAGGTTCTCTCTCGGCATCCCCACCCTGCCCTATTTTGATGTATGTCTTTAAGGACCCATCACATCAGACAAATTCTGACTCAGCTCTCTATATGGAGAACAGGCCCGGGAGCCAGATCCCAGCCTGCATGGGCAGAGGAGATCTGGCAGGATTGGTGGAAACAGCCTCACTTGGTGTTTTTCACCTGAGCAAGACCTCCACGTGCTCAGGATTAGAGGTAGGAAGTCACTTGAGTCTCTCCTTAGAGGATTAAGGCTACACCCTGGTCCATCCCTATAATAAAGGAGCTAAGCTGACAGGCCCTTTCCATCACCTGCAGACTTGTTGTCGAAGTAATGTCACATTCCCTTTCATTCTGGTCTCTAAGAACAGACTCTTTCTTGGAGATCAAAACCATGTACCTCTCATCAGAGAAGCTATGTATATCCAAGATGTCTTTGGCAAGTGGGGACACAAGAGTCCCTGAGAAGGAGAAACACTGCTTTGTAAGCAATGTCGGGGGAGGCACTGTGTCTTTTGTTCTCAGTCACACACTCAGTGCCTAGCATGGTGCTTGGCATGTGGAAGAGCTCAGTGGGTACTTGGTGGATGAATAAATCAGTGAACATCGGTGGCCATTCTGGGGAAGAGGTGGTTCTTTGTTTGAAAGTGGATCTCCAGACTGGCCTGGATCAGTGAGGGCCAGTTTTCCTTCTGGCTCCTTCTTCCCAGAAGGCTCTAGAACCCTCAAGGTCCCACTGCTCAAGTAGGGATGGAGGAGCCCAAGCAGGGCCCACCCTATGAGATGATGGCCAGCTCCGAACCTTGAGCAAGACCAAGGTTTTCTTCCTCTTTACCACACTTTGGGTGCTTACTCCCCTTCCCTTCTTCTTCCCACCAGGCTGCTGCAAGGAAGCTCAGTGCAGGTTTGCCTCGTTTTAAGCTGAGAGAATAGATGATAATTTGGATTTCCACTGAGGACAGACTAGGGAGTGAATCACTGCTTCACAGAAAGATCCCCAGGGGCATTCTTCTAAATAGCAAGGTCCATTAATGCATTTTAAGTGATTTAGGGGAAAAAAAAAAAAAAACAAGAAACCCTGACCCATAGATTCTTAGGCCTGGAAAAGCACTTTGGAGGTCATCCAGTGCCATGCTGCTGTGCTGCCCCAGGATGCCCATATCCCTTCTGTGAGTCTTGTATTCGGTTTTCAGAAACACAGTCTGTCTATCCTGCACACTGCTGCCCCAGATCTAAAATGCTCTTTCTAAAATGCATGGCTGATCATGTCATAGCTAACTTCAAAACCTCTCTCATGGTGTGACTCCCAGGCTCCTTACCTGGGCATGGCAGGCAGGCTCTAGGGGCCCCAACTGCCACCTCCACCTTCCCCTGTACCCTGCACTTCACACCCCAGACATGGTATTCTAGCGACCACTGCACTTGCCCAGTGCACTAAGCTGTCACACCCATGCTGTGGCCTGTAGATCCCCCTGGAATGAAGCTCCCTTGGAATCTCATTTTTCCTTTTCCACCTGCCCTGCCCACTCACATGACTAGCCAACCCATCCCTCCTATGGGCTGCATCTATACTTTGGACCTGTTGCTGCTCTAAGCTTATCCCTCTGTACTGTGCCTCAGCCCTAATAGACTGCAAGCTCCTTGAGGTCAGGAGCCATGCCTTAGGTGTCATTTCTTTTTTTTTTTTTTTTTTTTTTTTTTTCTTAGGTGTCATTTCTAACCTGGCCCAGGGGCATCTACTAACTGAGCACGCATGTGTATATCAGTAAATGGAGGAGTCCTGTGTTTGGAAAGCAGTACTGAAGAAGTCAGAAAAACTCCACTGAGCTCCCTAGACAAATTAGTCCTGGAAGCAAGCCTATTCCTCAAAGTATGACAGTCCCAGGCATTCCATTCACCTTTTGGCCACTGCTCCTGGAGCAGGGAGTACCTAGTGGGCCCGGGCTTGACCTCCTGAGCTGCTTCCCTGCATCCCACAAGCAGTGGTTAGCACTATACTGTCTTAGTACCATTGCTGTTACCCTCACGTGCCATGTACGGACCTCAAGGTGGCCTGGCACTGGGCTCAGCACACAACAGGCATCACCTCATTTCATGGGCTGTTTTACAGACCAGGAAGCCTGCCTCGTTAATAATGCTCATGAAGGAGCTGCCGCGCCTGAAGTACCAGGCTGTGAGACTCCATTTGTCCTCTCACTTCCAGTACCCTGTTTCATTAGCCTGCCAGTCTCTTGGGCCCCTCCTCAATGGGGCCCCTGAGCTTCTGTCTGCCTTTTCTGGAGCAGGACTATGTCTGCTTTGTGTCTGTGCATGCGGCTGTAGGAGGAGTGGGGTGCTTTTCCTGAGCAGGGGGCAAGAGGAGGAAGCCTTCTATTTTCTGGGTGCTGGGGAAGATGCAGAGGACCTGGTGGCCCCTGGGGTGGGGAGGTGCAGAAGGTCTAGCATGTGGCAGTGCAGAAGGACCAGGACACTCAAGGTGGAGGGACTCCTTGGCAAGTGCTTGCCATGGGGCAAGCTTGGGGCTGCTTGTTCCCAGCTATTCTCGGGTGAGCCCAGTGCCTGCTGTGGTGTGGCTGCATGGGGACATGGGTTGAATAAATGACCAAGTGAATGGCATCTCCGGGCCCCCATTTATCTCTCCTACTTGGGCACAATATTTGCTTCCCAGCTGGAGTCCCAGCCCCCAGCTGTACCCTCTGTGGCTTCCTCCACAACCCTTTGCCACAGTGCTCTTTCTAACACACCCTTCTAGCCCGATCATTCCCTGGGTCTCTCTCTCTGGCTAGGGTGGCTCACCAGGTGAAAGGAAAGGATAGTTAGCAAGTATTGCTACTGTCCAGGTGAAAGGTGGAGTGGCAACCTCCAGCGATGGGGATGGAAAGACTGGGCAGGTTTGAGAAATATTCATGGGGCAGAATGGGTGTGGTGATCCAGTGGTTGGTTGTAAGGAAGAACGAAGAAGCAAGAGCCAATTGTGATACTGGATTTCCAACCTTGAGTACAGTGTTGGGATTTAAAGGGGCCCAATGAGTAGCATCCCCGTTCCCTACTCAGATTTAGGACCAGCTGAAAGATTGTAAGGGGGAGGAAGAAGGGAGGAGAGCGGCAGGCCTCAGGCACCATCAACACAGATACAACTATTTGGAAGGCCAGGCTTCAGAGTGGGGTCTGTGGGGCACCTGCCACTGCAGCCCTCACTGTGGAAGGAGTCGGGGGAAGGGCTGGGGCTGCCTGGCCAGCCTCAGCACAGGATAGAGTGGCCTCTGCAGGGAGGCATATCAAAAAGGACTGCTCTTCCCAGTTCTTGCACACTGACCAATCTGTGACTCCCTGCTCCAGCCCTCAGGACAAGGACTTGGGGGAAGGAGGGAGGCCAGGAATGTAGCACTAGCACTGAAGATTCTCAATCTCACACTACTGATGCTTTGGTCTGGATATTTTTCCGTTTTGGTGGCTGTCCTGTGCACTGTAGGAAATTTGGCAGCATCCCTGTCCTCTACCCACTAGTTGCCAATAGCACCCCCTTTCCCTAGTTGTGACAACCAAAAATATCTCCAGACATTGACAGGTATTCCAGGGGGCAGGTGGAGGAGCAAGATTACTCCCAATTGAGCGCCATTGCTCTAGTTAAATGGAAGATCCTCTGGATGGCAACCTTAGGAGTGAGAAAAAAATGCTTCCTCCCAACTCATGATCCAGGGATCAGGGTCTTTGCTTTTTGTTGTTGTTTTGTTTTGTTTTAAGATGTTATTTATTTGAGAGAGAGAGGGAATAGCGGGGGGGGGGGGGGGGAAGAGCAGACTCTCTGCTTAGTGGGGAGCCCAATGAGGGGCTCAATCCCAGGACCCTGAGATCATGACCCGAGCTGGAGGTAGATGGTTAACTGACTGAGCCACCCAGGTGCCCCTGATTAGAGCCTTTGAATAGGCAGTTCTGAAAGAGCAAGTTGGGTCCTGGGTCCTCCACACCTTTGGGTCTGCTCTCTGGATCCTCTCCGTTCTCCCCTCCTGCCTCTCCTGTCCAGCTACCTCTTAGCATCCTTTAACTTAACTTGCAATGACACCACTCTACCTCTTCAGAGGCATTCCCAGCTCCCTGCCCTGCCCCCCAGCTCCTTTAGATATCTCTCTGTGCTCCCTCCTGCCCAGCACCCCTCACCCTGTACTGCAAATGTTGACTAAGTTTCTCCCAGTGACCTCAGCACTGCCTAGCAGAATCCCAGGCTCATTGAGGGTCCACAGGGAGTGTCACTGTGGGTAAATGAACCAAGATAACTTCTGTTAGCTCTTCTCCAGAGATGGTTCCAGGCACTCCTGTGGGGCTCTGTGCAGATTTGGGGGCTCAGCCACTGCAGGGCGGAGTGCTCCTGCTGCTGCCATTCTCCCTGGAGCCTCTGCCCCCTTGCAGTGTCTGCAAAGGTTCTGTGCTCCCTGCTCATTTCTAACTTCTGAAGCATCCAGGGCTCTTTTGTAGAGCAAGACTCTGCCCTCCTACAGTGTCTGGAAAGGGTCTGTGCTCCCTGCTCACTCTCACCATCTGAAGCATTCAGGGCTCTTGTTTTGTGAAAGCTCGGGGTTGTGTCCTTGGCTCTTTCAATAATTGCTAAAGAACTGCTTACCCTGGAAATTGCCCTGGAAGCCTCTCCCCACAGCTGCCTGACCCCACTCCGAGATCTGGGTTGCTTGGTTACCAGTTTTCAGACCCAATTCAGGAAAGTCCCAAGGCCACACAAAACTGAGTTTGGCTGCATGTGACCCAACCCACAGCCAATGTCTACAGACTAACTAACCTAACACTGTGTGAAAAGAAAGGAAACGAGGAGTGAGCACTGCGTTGTCTGGCCCCCAAGAGGTGTACACTAGCTCACCTAACCCTTGAAACCGTGGTGTGTCATCTGCTTCCCAGATTACAGATGAGGACACTGAGGATCTGAATAATTGAGGAACATGCCCAAGGTTACTACCTAGTTTATAGAGGGGGTTGAGATCCAAATCCAGGTCCCTGACTCCAGGCTTTGGGATTTTTTCCCCTTTTTATCCTGCTGAGGATTGTTCAAGGAGTTTGCTTATAGAGCACTTTAAAAAAAAAAAAAAAGTATTATTACAAAGCAATTCTTCTCACTGCCTGAACCACAAGTCCTACCATCCCTTGTTCTTGTCAAGCCAGACCCTCCTTTGCCCCCTCCCCACGACTCCCCTGCGAATAGCCCACATTCCTTACTGGGGCCCCAGGTACTCTGGCCCTGCACCCCTCTGCCCGAGCTCTGCCTTTGGTAGTCAGCCTCTCCTATCCCAGGCTGCTCTGCCCTGAAAATCCTCCTTTTGCACTCACGTGCTTAACCCACTACTCCTCGCCACTCGTGTGCTCAAATACATAGTAGGCACTTAATATCCAAGCCATTCAAGAAAACAAAAAATTTCAGTTCAACCTACTTTTTAATTCTATTTTTAACTTCTCCACACTCTCCCAAAAGATTCAGATGTTCACAGTGGTGTGACAGGAGGTTTCCCGAGTCAGCCGTGTAAAATGTGAGGGCACTGCGGGTGCTGGCTGCCCTTCCGCTACAGGCAGTACCAGCCTGCTCTGCTTTCTGCCCCAAACTCTATCTCCCCTCTTCCTTTGACATTCTCCAGCTAAGTAGGTTTTCTTCATATATTTCAACAAGCTGGTGGGGAATCTTAGCAGCAGGAACATTTTTCTCTTTAAATCAGATTGTAGCTCCCACCTCAGATATCTGAGGACCGCGAGTCTAGGGCAGCAGTTCCCAACCCAGGCTGCCCATCGGAGTCATCTGGGGGGCTTCTAAAGATACACAGTGCCTAAGCCCTACCCAATTAATCAGAAACTGGGTGAAGGACCTGGGCCACATCATATTTCTAAAACTTCCGGGTAATTCTATTGACCAGGTAAGGTTCAGAACAACTGGTCTAAAGCCTTGCTACTAAAAGTAAAGTCTGCAGACCAGCAGCATAGGCATCATGTGACATTTTGCTAGAGTGAAGAAACTCAGGTCCCACCCCAGACCTACCAAATCAGAATGTGCATTTTACAAGATCTTCAGGTGATATGTCAGCATGTTACAGTTTGAGAAGCATTGCTTTAGGGAAAGAACAGTTTTTAAATAACTGTATGACAAGCTGCAAACAATTTCTGCTGACTCACATTATCATTTAGACATATTCCTTTGTACATTTAACACATGTTAATTGAGCACTTACTAGTATCAGGTGCTATGATGGTTTTTAAGAACACATTGGCATGCATCTCTATCTTAGCCTGCAAATTCCTGCCCATCCCCCATTTTCTCTAGGCTGTAGCCTTTGATGGAACCATCTCTTTTCTCCTTGACCTCACCTCTCTCCAGTTCCAACCCTTCCCCTCTTTTCACTTTTTCATAAAAACTGGAGTCAGAATCCTTCTTTGTCACTTCATATCAAGTGTGGTGATTTAACTTTGAGCTGAAGACAGTCAGTACTTTGAGTGTGTAAGGATAAACTGAGCCTGGAGCCCTGGGAATTGCCTAACCTTCAACTGATTTCAGCTCCTTAGATCTAGAGACAAAGAAGATTCTTGAACTAATCTTGTATCTTCACTGTAGTGTACACCCTGGTTTCTTGACTGGGAGCTATAGTATAGAAGAGCCTTGCTGTTCAATGTGTAACTTGCAGACCAGGACCATTGGCATCACCTGGGAACTTGTTAGAAATAGAGAATGTTGGACCCTACTACACAGATCTAGTGAATCAGAATCTGCTCTTGAATAAGATGTGATTCATATACACATTAAAGTTTGAGAAGTACTGAAGCACTGGTATAGAACAGTTTCTTAAATTTTGCAACATATTATAATTACATGGGGACCTTTTAAAAATTCTGATGTCCCTGCTGCACCCTACACCAGTTAAGTGAGAATATCTTGGTATGAGATCTGGTCTCTAAATTTACCACTTTAACCATTTTTAAGTGTACAGTTCAGTGACATTGAGTACATTCACATTAGTGTGCAACCATCACCACCACCCAGCTCCAGACTCTGTCATCTTCCCATACTGAAACTCTGTCTCTATTAAATGCTAACTCCCCATTCCTCCTCCCCCACAACCCCTGAGGACCAACATCTATTTTCTGTGTCTGTGAATGTGACTACTCTGGGTACATGTAAGTGGAATTATAGTGTATATCCTTTTGTGACTGGCTTATTTCACTTAGAACAGTGTCTTCATGGTACTTCTGTGTTGTAGAGTGTGTCAGAATTGTCTTCCTTTTTAAAGGTTATAATATTCCATTCTTTGTGTAGACCACGGTCTGCTTACCATTCAGCTGTCAATGGACTCTTGGGTTGCTTCCACCATTTGACTATTGTGAATAACACTGCTGTGAATATGGGTGTACAAATATCTGTTTGAGCCCCTTCTTTCACTTCTTTCTGGTATAAACCCAGAAGTGAGATTGCCAGATCACATAGTAATTGTATTTGGGATTTTTTTGAGGAACTACCACACAGTGGTTTCTGCAATAACTGTGCCATTTTACCTTCCTGCTAGCAGAGCACAAGGGTCTTACTCCTCTACATCTTCACAAACAACTGCCATTTTCTGGGTTTTGTTGTTTGTTTGCTATATTGATCCTAATGGGTATGCGTGGTATTATTGTAGTTTTTATTTGCATTTCCCAAATGATTACTGATGTTGAGCATCTTTTTACATATTTATTGGCCATTTGTATATACATTCTTTGGAGAAATGTCTGTTCAAGTCCCTTGCCCATTTTTAATTGGGTTGTTTTTTGTTGCTGAGGTGTAGAAACTATATATTCTGGGTATTAATCCCTTATCAGATAGACGATTTGCAGATATTTTCTCCCATTCTGTGGGTTGCCCTTTCACTCTGTCAATAATGTCCTTGAGGTACAAAAGTTTTACATTTTGAGGTAATCCATTTTAACCATATTTTCTTTTGTTGTCTGTACTTTTGATGTCATGACCAGGAAATCATTGTCAGACAACAGTATTCTTTAAAAACTCCCCCCAGTGATTCCAGTGTACAGTTCCAGTTGGGCAATGTTTCTCAAAGTTTGATGTGAATTTGTGACACCGAAAATATTATTAAAATGCATATTCTTATTTATTAGTCTAGGGTGGGGCTCAAGATCCTGCTTGTTAACAAATTCCTAGCTGATGTTGATGCTGTTGTCCTGGGGACCAGTCTGAACATCCAAGGTACAGAGAAATACCTTCAGTGACCTCTTTCATGTGAGCCCTGAGAGTAGAAGGCAGATATTTTCCAGACCTTTTCCTGAGTTTCTTTACCACAACTGTTTCCTGATCTGCCATGGAGACAGGCTCACAGCCTCCCCTCTAACTCACAGCTGGTTCTAAGCAGCCCAGGTAGGTGCACTGGGTGCCCTTGACATAGCAGAAGAATAACTTGTAAAGTACATCATCTCCCCGCCCCTCTCTTCCCCTGTCCCACTGGGGAGGCCATCAATTGGTCTGCTCATGTGGGGTGATTTCAGATTCCACACTAATGATGGTCTGGCTTTGGCCTCTGTAGGGGAACTACTGTAGAATCCTGCTGAAAAGCTGTTTTGTTCAAAATATGTTTAATGTGCTCAGAAAGGAAAAATCACACAGGTTGGTCTGAAGTTTATAGAAGACACTAGAGAGAAAAACTGTTGAAGGTCTGCTTCTAAAAAAAAAAAAAATCCTTTAATTCATCATAGAATTTGAGCTGGAAAGAACCCTTAGAGTCTCTCCCAAACTCTCATTTTAGAGAAGAAAAGCTGGCACTCAACAAGGCTGTGACTTGTTTGAGGTTACCAAGCAAAATAGAGTTCAGCCCATACGTGTATTACTTCTTTTTAATCTTGCTTTGGGTTATTTATCCGGAAATGGTTAACACAGAGTAGCTACCTCTTTCATATGGCTCCTTTAATTAAAAGTTCACTTTTTCAGGGCACCTGGGTGGCTCAGTCAGTTAAGCATCTGCCTTTGGCTTAGGCCATGATCCCAGGGTCCTCAGATTGAGCCCCACATCAGGGTCCCTGCCCTCTCTTGTTCCTTCTGCTTGTGCGTGCGTGCTCTCTCTCTCTCTCAAATAAATAAATAATCTTTTTTTTTAAAGTTCACTTTTTCACAGAAAAGGTAAAAAATCAACAGGCTGGATCATGGTTCATACCCCTCCTGGCCTTCATTACAAAATTTCTAACAGTTGCTTGTATTACTCCAATCAGACCTGCCTCCCTGGTGGCAGTGACCCAAATTGCAGGTATGGTGCCTGGGAGGGACTAACTAGCTTCTGGAAGGTATACCCAATGCCATTTTCCTTTTCTTTGTCCATTGCAGACCTTGTAATCTGATCACAGTACTCTTTCAATCCACTGCCAATCAATTGGATCTGGCTCTCAAGTTGAAACTCATTTGTTGTTCTTACAATAGAGGTCATACCCTGAAAAGACTAGTGACCTTCAGATCCACCCTACATTTCAGCATGTCTACGCTGATTATTAAATACTCTTTAGCTTCTCATTTTACCACCAGCTGCTCATTAATCCAATTAGAAGTTTCCTTTATTCAACCAAACTTCCTGCAGAGTTGCTTAACTCTCATAGTGATGTGTTTGCCTTCAGTGGTTAGACAGCCCAGTAGATGACACTGTTTTGTTCAGACATCTCCATAATTTAGATTTGACCTCACTCTGATAGTGCAACACCCAACTTGTGCCATATGAACATCCTGCAAGATGTTAGTTTCTGCCCTGGGGTGGGAGCCCTGCCCCTGGGTCTCTCCCCAGCCTTACCAGCAAGGTATTAGGGAGGCTTCTGAATCATGTTTGACCATGAAGACAGTGCCTGGGCCCTCGTGGGTTTCTGGGTCCTGAATGGAGGCGAGCTCATTTGCTGGCAAGAGCGTCTGTCTCCATATGGAGAGTCAATTTTTACGTCTTCTGTTCATGAAGACATCAGCCTCACTCAGCCTTGCTCTTGGCTGCCAGACACACTGGCCTGCCAGCAGGAAAAGTTCCATGAAGAAGGGGTCTGCTGCCTTCTGAAGGCAGGAAGGCACCACTTTGCCTGCAGGACTGGACCTGCGCAGCCTTCATGGGACTTGTTCCAGCAGAGCCTTTTGAACACTCTGTGAGTTCTGATTCCAGGCCTGCAGGCAGAGTCTCAGGGTGGTGCCATCTGTAGCTCATGCAAAGTGGGGGTGGAGTCCTTCCACCTCCTTGGCCATTCTCATCAGTCTCCTGGGTACATGCCACCAGCTCCCATGGCCCCAGGCTGCTCGGCAACACCCTGAGTTATGTTAGAGATATAATAATGAATTATACAATGGATTATACATAATTAATTTATAATAAAACACACACACAATGGTTTAATTTCTCCAAGTGAATGATACGCCACCCGCCAGATCCTGCTGGAATACATTCCCTAACTGATCGCTTCCTGATTTGGAGATGATGGCCAGCTGCCCTAGGGAGGGACGTTGGCCAGAGGAACCTGCCAATTCCCAGATTCCCTCCAGGCTACCTCTGGGGCATGACCCATAGAAGGATAATCCTTCACTGCCTCTATTATTGTTCTAGACCAGGATACCCAATAGGGGTCTGTCTCACTCCACCCCTGGACTGTTAAGAGTGGTTATTTTCTTCATTCCCCCAATCTTTCAGAGTACGGAAGATCCCAGTGTATTTATACTCAACCATTCCTTCCTTCCTTCATTCACTCAACAAATATGTGTTGAGTGCTTATTATGTGCCAGACCCTGTCCTTGGCTTGGTGTGCATAAGTAAGCAAAACAAAGATCTTTGCCCTGGTGGAGCTTACATTCTAGCAGAGGGAGGCAATAAATAGCAAATATAATGAATAAGTAGATTATACAGTGGTAGGTGCTATAGAAAAAGAAAAAGCAAAGCAGGATAAGGGTGATCAGGTGTGATGTAGGGAGGCTACAGTTTTAAACACAGTGGTCAGGGCAGGTCTTAGGGAAAAGTGGCAGCCTAGGAATGGCCACGCCCTCCATGAACAGCTGGGAAAGGCACTTCTGTGCCTATTCTGGGCTGTTTGGTTACATATTTGGTAACATTTTTAACTTTTGGTTTCAGATGTTCAGGATGTTACTGTTCTTGCTGTTGCTGTGGCTTCTGCCCCCCACCGAGGGGTCCCAGCGTGCTGAACCCATGTTCACTGCAGTCACCAGCTCGGTTCTGCCCCCTGACTATGACAGCAACCCCACCCAGCTCAACTATGGTGTGGCAGTCACCGATGTGGACCATGATGGAGATTTTGAGATCGTTGTGGCAGGGTAAGTGCTTCCCACCCTGAGTTTGACGGATACATTAGTCAGCTTTTGTTGTGATAAGGCTGAGTAACGAATCTCAAAAGCCAGTGGCTTGCAATACTCAGATTCCCACTCACTTCCCACTCACAGGTCTTGGCTGGGCTCAGCTGGGCCTCTGGTATGCTATGTCCTTACCTTTTGCTAGAGCAGTGAGAGGATGGAGGCTGGAGAATTTTTCAGGAAGAGAATCTGAATGCTCTGCTTCAAGGCTTTCTCTTCATATTTTTAAGTCTCCTTCGTTATGCAAGGAACACTTCTTTAGCAGGGGGACTGTAGAATCTCTATGTCGGAAGGGCTTAAAGGTGATCATTATGATCGAGGGGATACTCAAAGCTGCCTTTGCAGGGCATTTCCCATAAGACTAGGCAGGCAGTAATTGTCCCTTTCAAAGAAGGGAGGATGATGGGAATTCAGGATAGCTAAACTTCCTCTAGAGCATGTGGCCCACTGCTCCCTTCTCTCTCAAGAAGCAACATTGTGTAGTACGAAAAGCATAGGATTTGGAGTCCAAATAGCTTTGAGTTCATGCCGTAGATCTACAACTTCCTATCTGCACGACCTTGAGTCCGTCCCTTACTCCCTGAGATTCAGGCGTATCTTCTATAGAAATGGGAATGATTGTAGTGCTTCCTTGTTCTGAAGCAACAGCAGGGTGTTACATGCACCAGGCATTGTCAGTTCTGCCAGTAACCATGGATAGGTGTTATTTATGGAGCCTAATATGTGCCAGGCACTGTGGTGCTAAGCCTTTCAATGGCACTGTCTTCTTTAATCCTCTGGACAACATTATGAAGTACAGAGACAAGAAAAGGAAATGAGATGGGAAGTGAGCTGCCCTCATCAATTACATGGGACATGCATGGGTCAGGATTTGAACCCCAGGGCTCCCTAACTCTAGAACTACTGAACCACAGTTGTGCAGTTTTGTTATCACTTCAAAAATCAGTGGATCAATAAAAACACAAGGGCCTGTACTCTTCATTCTGAGAGGTCTGAGCTTTTCTGGCAGCCCTGAATAAAGTCGCTATTAGGTAACACTATTTGTAGCAGTTGCATGTAACTGTATAAAGCATTTACCTTGTAATTGGAGCACTTGGGTTTTTTTTTTTTTAATTTTTATTTATTTATGATAGTCACACAGAGAGAGAGAGGCAGACACAGGCAGAGAGAGAAGCAGGCTCCATGCACCGGGAGCCTGACGTGGGATTTGATCCCGGGTCTCCAGGATCGCGCCCTGGGCCAAAGGCAGGCGCTAAACCGCTGCACCACCCAGGGAGCACTTGGTTTTAATCCTCACTGTACCACCCAATAGTTGCAAACCTTGTTCACGTTACTTAGCTATACAGTGCCTACTTTTCTCATCCCTAAAATGGGCATATTGAAGGCTATCCCCACCTACCACACAGGACAGTGGTGAGGATCAGCAGTGATGATGTATAGAAAAGATACTTTGTAAAGCACACTTCTTCCATTTATTAATTTCTTCTACCCTGTGAAGAGTAGAGGTACCCAATTCTAGACCTCTTCGAAGTCTGGATGAGTGTGCATCATCCAATGGAACTTTCCATGATGATGTAGATGTTCTACATTGGTGCTGTCCGATATGGTGGCCACTAGCCACATGTAGCTGTTGAGCACTTAAAATGTAGCTACTATGACTGAGGAACTGAATTTTTAATTTTTTTCATTTATATTAAATAGCCACATTGAAATTAGCATCTGTCTGGGCCTTAAGAAGGAAAAATGAAAGAGCAGAGTGTGATAGAAAAAAGAAAATCAGAAATGGTTGTAATGACCCTTGTTGCCTGAGGTGACCTGAGCAGCTTGTCTGCTCTCAGTGCCGTGAGGATCCAGTGTCTCTCTGAATCAGAGCAGCTCACCTCATCAAATCCCGCCTCCCAGAGACCTGTCGCATTTCTGAAATGTTCTAGCTGGCCCTGCCTCCCATTGGATGGCACCAGCCTTTCCCACCTTCTGCCACCCCTCCTCCTCCGGCAGACCCTGGGAGCTGACAGAGGACAGACAGGATGGTAAGGCAATCATCCTTCCCTCCTCCTGGGCCCCCTACAAGTTACTGCGGTGAGTGTGCTCACCCTTCACCTTGGACATGGGCTTCAGGTACAACTCTTCATCACACCCATCCTTGGACGTGCCTGGGCTGCCACTGCATCCCCTGAGCATGCAGCTTCTTTCTTTCCAAGAGCTAGGCATTCATTTCCTCTGTCTTTTCCATGAAGTCCCTCCCTCTCTCTCCTCCAAGGAACTCAAGAAATTTGCTTCTATGTCCTCTGTGTTAGGGAGGCTAGACCATCCTTTGTAGTCAGCTCAGAGTAGATACGATAAGCCCGTCTAGCTTGCTGCTGACTGTGGGGCCTGCGGCACTTTGGAGTCCTCCTCAGGAAACAAAACTCAGACTGTCCTGGGTGTTCCTCCTGAATCAGCCAGAGATCAATCAGGGAGAGACCTTTCTCTCTTGTCCCAGGGAAGGGTTGAGCTGGGCAGGCCCTGTCTGGGGAAGTCTGGGCTGCCGAGTGTTCTTTTACAAGATGATATGGCCACTCCCAGCAAAGGAGAAGGCTTGCATGGAGGACAGGATGGTGAAAGTGGGCAGCTTCCCAGCTCCAGGTCAGGCCTTCTTTGTGGCTGTTGTGAAGCATTGTGAATTCTCAGAGCATCAGAAAGACACGTTCTAATTTAAGTACCAAAATACATTCCAAAGGCAAATATAACTTTCTATTATCTTCAGCTTAGGATGATTTGTCACTGTCTTCTTCTTTGGGCTGGATAACCAAGGGTTGACTGTATAGACATATTTAAATTAGGACCTTGGGAGGTCATTTGGTCCACCCCTTGCTTTCCAATAAAGCCATACCTACAGTGCTTGGAAGCTCCATTTATTTAAAGCCTTCCAAGAGAATGTGTGCAATCTTTTTGTAATCTAGCTCAATTACTTATGTCAAGAATCTATTTGACAAATCTGAATCCCTCATATTAGAGTTTAATAAGCCATTTCTTTTAACTTTTGCTTTGCTCTTGCCTTTGAAGATATAAACCAAATGGTCACCATTCTTTCAAATAATGACAGCGAGGATCACTGCTCTGCATTTTATTCTCTGTGGACTTGGCCACATTTCTGGCTTTGACTCTTACTCTCTGTCATCTACCCTATACCTATATCTAACTCAGTTTCCCTCTCTGTTTGGTTGTAGACTCTGTTTAAGAATCATGCTGCAAGAGTGAAATTTCTAAAAATTGAATGTAAATACCTTTACCTGGGGCACCTGCGGTCCAGCTCATGACAGGCCCACTCTGTATTATCTTACAGACCTTTCCATTAGCTGGTCTCAGAAGGCATTTACCTTTGTGACCCCTGGGATAATGGCCAGCTCTTCAGTTTATCAGGCACCATGCACTTGAACTTGTCTTAGATTTGTTGACCTTGTAGTGTGTCTGACTTGAGCCCTGTTGCTTTGAGTATTTACTTTTTGAATAGGTTTGTTTTGTTTTGCTTTTTCGGTATCCTCGTTCTGGGTATTGATGGCATTGATTTTGAGCATGTTGCGGGTGAGTTTGTGTTGTGTTTCAGTTTCTTGAGTTAATTGTGATGGAAGGCATGTGCGTGCATCTGACTCTGGGAGGAGCAGAGAATGACCGCCCTTTGTTCTGCGGGGATGGGGGAGGGAATGGGCTGGCTCTGCTCCTCCGCCACAGCTGGGTGAGTGCCTCCGCATATGGAGGGCTTATCTGTGGACCGGCAGGTGCATGATTGCGGTCTGTGCATACAGTCTCCTCCCTGCAGGGTGAGGGGAGGATTTGATCACCCCAAGAGACGTTCGCGCACGCACAGACCATTGAGGATCTTCAGGACTGGTTCCCTGGGTAAATAAAAAGCTCAGTAGCTTCCCCTTTTCTCAGTGGAACTAAACACCCAATCTACAGTCTCACATAGTCTAGAAAGGAATTCCTGTTGGTGTCAATCTTGCACAATTCCTTTAGAGCAGCTTTTGTTTCCTGGGATATCCCCAGAGGTCTGAGATAACCCCCTTACCCTTTCAGTTTCCAACAGAAGTTTTGCTCAAATGGAAAGATTGTAGTGGTTGTAAAGTTTAAATCACAATTTAGATCAGTTTTTCTACACAGAGCATTCATTTGATAAAACCTTGTCGCATGCTTCACACTTGGAAGGGTTTCATTTAAAGGGATGCTACATATCGTAAAGCAGTGTTTCATTTTGTTCTTAATTTTGCAACTATGTCAGAAAACTTTTTTAATTTACTAAAGTTAATTGAATTATTTAAAAGGCAAACTGTATTCAATTACCAGATTAATCATAATCATATAGGAGATATTTTGCCATTGTAAATAATAAGAACAATGATAAAGAATGAGATATTTATCTATGATTTAACCAAAGCAGCATTTATGTGTTTTATCATAAGTATATATAGCATAGATAGAGATATATAGTGTGTTTAGTGGGTATAGATAGTAGATAGGTAGATAGATGTAGTATCCATGTAAATATATTTAGATATATGTAGTCTCTATAAGTGTATATGCATATACATCTACAGACATTTAACAAAATATGAAAAATAGTTTTGAACTTCCTGTCCTAATTGTTGCTTTGTAAAACATTTTAATAGATTTGATCAGTTCTGACAACTTTAAAATGTTAAACTATGTCATTCAGTTCAATTTATCTTTCTCTGTTAATTTAAAATATATTCTACAATTTGATAACACTTAAATGTGTTTTATTACCCAAAATTCTCACAATATAGATGAAAGTAAAAATCCATCTTTATAAACCCCTCACTCCTACTTCAAACACATCCTAGTCCTCTCCGAGAATAACAGTTTTCAGTTTGCTGTTTATACTTCTAGAAATTTCTGTGTTACAGATGTGTTCTCAGGTTGCAAATACATAATTTTTGGAAGAATCAAACTGATACAGATTGTTCCAAAACTCACTTTTTTCACTATATTGTATATTTATTGTTCATATATATAGATATAGTTTATTTTTTTAAGTTGCTTAGTGTGGACATGCCACATTTGTTTTGCCCCCCCTCAAGTGACATTTAAGCTGTCCCTAATCTGTGACCATTGCAAACAATCCTGAACTACACATCCTTACCCACATATGCAAATATTTTTCTGGGATAGATACCAGGAAGTGAAGATGTTAGGAATGCTATGTACATTTTGGATCTTAAAAAATATTGCCAAATTGTTTCCAATCTCAATCTTTTTCTATTTATTCATAGCCTAGAAATAAAAGGTAAGTTTGGGGATTATTGAATCCAATAGCTATTTAAACCCCTACCATGTATATGGCCACGTAGGCTCCAGGGCTTGCACTTGATCAATTTAGATCTGATAGTTCCAAGAAGGAAAAAGCCTATTCTACATCTGCAAAAGAAGCTGCCGCCGTTAAAAACCAGATTGAGGAACTTCAATACTTTCTGATTCAAACTGCTAAGAGGACTTCCTCTAAAGTCTAGTCTGCAAAAATATATTTCTTAAATGGTTCGCCCTTCACCCCGAGATTTGTTGTCACCGGTATCATGGTAGAAAGATTGCGGGGTGCCAGCTCTTTTGCTGTGGTTAAGCATGGACTACCCCTGATTTTGAATACTAATAAGACATGAGCTAGAACAGGAACCAGGGCTTTTAAACCCATTCCTAAAACTTTTCTAAAAAGGTTACTCAGCGGTGCATACCAGGTTTTCCAGAGATGTCTCATTGGTGCATCCGAACTTCCCTCTTCCCAGAAGCAGTGGACAAAAATTCTACCCTGCACACCAAGTCACAGCCTCTCCTGACAGCCCAAGGGCCTGAAGCCCCTTCATAGTTACCTTGCTACACACTCCCCACCAGAGGGAGGTGACAGGAGGTATGGTAGGCAGAAAAATGGCCTTCCAAAGATGTTGTGTTCTTGTGCCCACAACCAGTGAATATGTTATCTGACAAGGCAAAAGGAACTGTGCAGATGTGATTAAGTTAAGGAACTTGAGATAGTGAGATGATCCCAGATTATCCGAGTGGGGCCCAATGTAATCTCACAGGGTCCTCAAAACTAGAAAAAGGAAAGCAGAAGAGGAGGTCATAGTGATGTGATGTAAGAAAGCCGTAAACATACCATTCCTGGCTTTGAGGATGGAGGGAGGGGGTCACAGGTAAACTCTAGAAGCTGGAGAAGGTGAAGAAATAGATTTACCCCTTAGAGCTTCTAGAAGGAGATGATTTCAACACAGACCAATGATGGACTTCTAACACACAGAAGTGTAAGATAATCAATGTATATTGTTTTATGCCACTAAGTTCGTGGCAAGTTGTTACAGCAGCAATAGGAAACCAATACATCAGATGTGTGGTGTGATTTTTTAGAGAGGGGCTGACCATTACCTTAGAGAATTTTAATAGTATTATTTTAACAATTTCACAGCATTCAAATAAATATACCACCTCATAAGCAAATGTATCATTTAAAAGAGTAAAGGAAGTACACCAGCAACAAAAGTATTATTTTTAATTAATGACAATCCCTTGTCTTAGGAGCACGTGCAGTTTGGGGAAGAATCCCCAAAAGCACACTTTGGTCCTTAGTGACCAACCACCTTAATTTACCAGGCGGCTCACTGTTCAACACCTGATGCCTTGCATGGTTGGAGGTAGGGAGAGGGATTCAGAACTTTTTAAGATCTCATTGTCCTTGGTGACACAACACAGCAAAACAGGGTGAGGTCATGAGCCACCCACACTCACAGAGAGATGTGAGCATTCCAAGAGTCCGACAGGGTGGAGAGCAGTCCCAGGTGAGAATCACCAAGGCCTTGGAGGAGGCATTTGAAAGGACAGGTAGCATCTGGGTCTGTTTAACAAAGGAGCAAGGTCCTCTCCAGGTCAAAGACAGCTTTAGGCTTACTTGAATTTTGTTGTTTGTTTGTTTTAAAATTAATTTTTTAAAAAAATCATTTAACAAAAAACTGATTTTCACATAGTGAAGAATATTTATAAAAAGCTATTCCAAAATAGTAATATAATTTAGACCCTAAAATTGCCTCTGCTGAAAAAGGCAAAGCTACTTTTAGTAGTCTGAGTTTTTCATCCATTCAGAAAGTGGATATAGGCCCTGTCTCCAGTCACCTTCCTTAAAGTTGGCCTTCTCCCCAGTTCTCTAAGTGGTGGGCTGGGTGGAGGGTCTTGCCTCAGCCTCCTGAAGTCCCAGGCACGGGGCAGGCTGCTGGTGAAGCCCATCCTCCCCACCTTTACACCCCTACAGCAGCTGGCCTTCCCCTCCCTCTCCTCCCCTTGCCCCCCTCCCACCCTCTCCCTAACACATCTCACACTTCTCTTTGCCATTTCCACTCCCAGCATCACCTCTGCTCTGGGGGACCTCTCTGACCCCTGCCTCCCTCTCACGGGTCTCCCCACCCCTTCTGCCCAGTGCTACTGACCTGTGAGTCACTTTCTTTCAAGAATGCTATGGTGAGGGCTTAATCTCCCCTCTGAAGAAGTTTTTTTTTGTTGTTGTTTTTTTTTTTTTTTTTGAGGTGTGGATACCTAGGAAAACATGCAAGGATGGAAAAAGCTGTGATATTCCCCACTTTGAATTTTTGCCAAGCTCTCCTCTCATTACTGTCAGTTCTGAAGGGGTGGAGTTAACAACGTGGACCTTATAATTTACTTACATCATCTCATCTTAAACCGTCACAGGGGGTCACACATCTTTTCACGTTTTAACATCACAAAGATTGGGATGTGACCTACAATGGGCAGCATGCACTAATTAGAAGTCTTTTCTTTCCTGGAGATACAGCAATAATGACACATCTTAGGTGATGCCTTTGACAAGAGCACTGTAGATAGTATTGTCGCATTTTACAGATAAGGAAACTGAGGCCCAGAGATCTGCTGAAAGTCATAGAAATGGTGAAAGGTGAACTATTATTTTACATATGTCCATTAAATTGTGTTAATTGTGTTGTTCAAATCATAATCTTTATTAATATTTCTCTTCTCTCTAATATTTCATTATTGAGGCTTGGTTTGAAATGTACTTCTGTGGTAGTCCATTTCTTTCTGTGACTCTATGTTACTATATGTTGAGTTCATTTTATTAGGTGCAGCTTTAGAATCCTTTTTTTATTATTGAGATGTAATGGACATATAATACTAGTTTACAACACAATGTTTTAATATTTGTATATATTGTGAAATGATAACCATAATAAATCTTAGATTCTTATGTTTCCCTGGTGAATGGAGCCATTATTATAAAGTGACCTCATCTATCCATAATTATGCTTTTGGCCTAATGTTATTATTAGAACAATTCCATCTTTCTTTTTTATTATTGTTTGCCAGGAATATCTTTTTTCATCCTTTTACTTTGAACTTTCCAAAATCCTTAAGTTTAATGTGTGTTTCTTGTATGCAGCATGTGTAGTTTATGTTTCTTTCTTAGCTGTTTGTTCTTTTATTGATGGGTTTAGTCCATTCCATTTAATGGGAGCATTAATATGTTTAAACTTGTTTCTCTTATTTGTTCAATTTTCATATTTTCAGTGCTTCTTTTTCTTTCTTGCTTTTTTTTAAAAAGATTTATTTTATTTATTTTTTTTTAGGGGGAGAAGGGAAGAGGGAGCGAGAGTCTTATGCAGACTGTGTGCTGAGTGCGGAGCCTGATGCAGGGCTCAATCTCACCACCCTCAGATGGTGACCTGAGCTGAAACCATGAGTCAAACGCTCAACTGACTAGGCCACCCAGGCATCCCTCCTTTCTTGCTTTTAAAAAAAAAATTGATTGAGGGGTGCCTGGGTGGCTTACTTGGTTAAGTGTCTGCCTTCTCTTCAGGTCATGATCCCAGGGCCTGCCCAATGGGCATGATCCCAGGGCATGATCTCCCTGCCCAATGGGGAATCTGCCTCTCCCTCTTCTTCTGCACCTCCTTGCCCCCTGATCATACTCTCTCCCTCTCTCTCTTTCAAATAAATAAATAAATAAATAAAATCTTTTTAAAAAACAACTTAAAAAATTGATTGAACAGCTTTTTGGGGGGAGGAAGGAGGGAGATACTTGTTTTCTAAATCCCATTGTTTTCCTCTAATTGATTTGGGACTTTTATCTTCTACTATTCTTTTAGAAATTTCTTTGAAATTTTATGATATATTTTTTAACAAACTCTAAAATCATCTTAACCCCGTTCTATAACATTACAAAGACTTTAGTCCACTTTAAGTCTTGAGCAACCCTTCCTGGTATACATATAGAATGTCAACTTTGCCCCTTGAAAACCCAACCACTTATAATGACTATTGTTGTTCTTGTAATTATCTAAAGGCAGTGTTTTTAATCAGGAACACTAGCTCTCTCCAAGGGTCATGGATTAATGCAGGACTCTAAAGTTCAGGGTCCTCACTATGCTGCCAGCTCAAGAGTTAGTAATACTCTTCATAGTGCTCTGAGTCCCTTATTCCCATTTGTTTAGGCTCATCACTGCCAGATCTAGTTTCAACTCCCTTTTCTGTGGAGTAGGGAAGTTCTTGGAGATTTTCCTTAAGTTTATGAGCCCACTAATACATTAAAAATATATTTTATCTGGAATCTACTTTTTTTGTAGCAGGAGGGTCTTTCAGCAGTCTATTATATGGATGGAAACAGAAGTCTGGAGTTGTCAATGGTTTAGGACCTCCAAAGCTTGTTTTTCTATTACTAAGAGGACCAGGGAGAGTATGCACAGCTAAAGGAAAAATATTTAAGAGGTTATCCCCCTTTCCTGTTCAGAAATGCTTGAATTCACTTGCAAAATAGAAAGAGCTCTACAGCATAGGAGATTGGGTTGTGAGATGGAGAGGGATAGGGATGTTGGGAGGGGGGGGGAGAGAAGCAGGTGCAGTAAGTCAAAGGCACTTGGATAGTCAGGCCAGACCTTTAGGACTGTGCCTCTCTGGAGGAGCAGGGAGAGTCAAGATCAAAATCCACCTTAGATGATGCCATGTAAGGTCACCAGTGTTTGGCTATGTCAACCAAGCAAATATGTGACTGTGTACATCAAAAAGGACCTCTTCCCCCTCAGTAGCCATCTTTCTATGTTGTTTATAGAGTAGAATTACAGCCATATGAAGTCATGGACAAGTATCCAGTGTGTTTTGACATGCCCTAGTGCTGTAGTCACTCTGTATGCTGGCCATGAATGGGCACTGGGAAGATAAACAGGCTGATGAGGATTCTCCTGCTTGAGAGTTATCCTGGAGAGCAACATTGCACTGATGGGCTCATCACACAGAATAGGGTATCTTCTCTTTGCACCTCCCCACAACCTTCATTCCTTCTTTTGGGATGAACATTCCCTCTCCTTTGGGGAATTGTTCTAACCACAGGATCCTGTGGAACTGCCAGTCAATAGTCTGCGGTTCCCTGTGACCAATGCTGTCTAATCTGTATCTTGATCTGAGATTTTCAAACTGAATCAAAGAAAGCTCTAACTTACTCTTGGATCATGAGTTGTAAGGATGTATTGCAAAACCACTTAGGGGTATATCCATGTCCCCCATCCCATGGAGGAATCTGAGAATGAAGATGATACCCAGAGAGGAAAAAAGAAGGAATAATCCTGGGACATTAAGGCTGTGATTCCTGTCCCTGAGGCCTTCAGACCTGGGGGTCTCCTGCACTTCTACTTTAGTTCTGGGGGCACCTTTTTACCAATAAATTTTTCTCAAGAGCCTTTTTTCTCGAGCAACTTTTCCTACACCAAAACTAATGACTTAAAATTTTACACAAAGCAGCCTTTTTGCAGGCTAGAGCAAGCACCCTATCTGACGCTGTGCTGCAGATCAGAACATAACAGTCCCTGGCCCCAAAAGAGACCCTGTGGCTATCTAGTCAAAGAGAATTCTTAAGCATATGTAAGAGCAGTTGACAATCTGCGGTCAGTGTTAACGTGTTTCTGAAGGAGTTTTTGCTAGTTAGGTCAGATTGAGAGGGAAACTCAAACCAAAGAAATATCACAATGTTATTTAATTATATACTTATATCAAAAATTCTTTTTAAAATTTCTCCTCTCACATTAGATTGCCAACCACTAAGGGCAAGAACTTTCTCTTTTCCATCTGTGCAGTGACAGCACTTAGCATGTAGTCAGTGTTCAGTGAATGAATAAAATGAAATAGGCAGGGGTCTTATAGATGGAGGGAGGGTCTTAGGTAAAAGAGTTAATGAAAATAATAAACATTAGCTATACTCAGAAGTAGTTTAATTAAGGGCCTAAGCATTGAGAGCAACATCAGTAAATTTAATAAACAAATCCTACATGCCTTCCTTTTATGTGCATAGCTGTGTGCTCAGTTGCTTTGGGAGATACAAGAATACAGTCCCTTTCTTCAAGCAGTCTTAGTTGTAAGAGAGATAAGGCACATATATAAATAACAGAGTAGAATGTCATGTGAGCTGTAGAAAAGAAACTCACTCCATGGTTGGCACACTTATCAGGTTCATCTCCCCATTGAATATTCCAGTTCTTCCAGTTTCTTATTAACACTGAATTTCATCTGAGGTTGTAGTAATAAGGCTCTTCTCCCTTGTATGGAACTCCTCTCTGATGCCACAGGTTTGATCTTCTCTTACTCATTACAGCCAAGGTCCCTGTGTTCGTTTCCCTTTTATTACACCACAATAATTATTTGTTGACAGAGTAGTCGAGTAGTCCCAAGGGACTGACAGCATCATTGGGCCTCAGAGAGGCAGTGAAATTCTCCAAAATGTATCACTAACCAGTTCTACAAATGTCAGCCTTGGATTTTTTTGAACATACACTTTTTCATCCGTAGTCTGTTGTCCATATTCTTCCCTCCACGCTAAGTAAAGCAAAGTGTGAAAGAAGGAGGTAGAGGAAGCTGGTCATTTTCCCCAATTTCCTCCAAACAAGATGGGCCATAATTCCTGTTCCTCCAGTACCTTTTCAAGTTGTTTCTTTATTCTGGGAAACTCTGGCTGCACGAGACTATAGCCAAAGCTGCACTCTCCCACCTCCCATCAGCCTTTGCTGCATTGGAGCTGGCTTGGGAAGGCCTTGGCTAAGCCATTTCAGCACCTGATCCCTGGACAGCACCAGGGCCCTGGAGCAGGTCCACAGACTGAACTCTGTCCTTCCCCCACTGCATCCCTACATGCAAACCTTTTTTGCTTCCACAAATTAGGAAGACTCTGAAAAGTATGGCAAGTCTCATTATAAAAGTTTCCTTTCCATACAACTCATTAATGTCAAAAGGCAAGAGCTAGTGAAATAACAGATATCTCAAAGTTTCCAAGGACATATCTAAAATCTAAGTTTCAAATGTATCTAACATTTCATTGGGAAATAAATCTTTAATTTAAAAATGAGGAAGCAAAGAGTAGATGAGTTCATTCTTGGTTCAAAAAGCTGGAAAGCTAAAGAAATTTTCAAGGGACACTGGTAACTTCCTGATGCTTATCAGGTAATAATACTTCCTAAATGTGGGGAAGACAAAAGTGAGAAGGCATGTAAATTGCTTATCACAGCACCGGGCACATATTAAATGTTCAGTTGTTGGTGCGTTGGGGGTGATTATGTTTATTTAATGCCTAATGTAACAGTAGCAGTTTACGTCCACTAACCCTCATCTTAGAAACCTCCATGTATCTCTCTGTCTATGCCTTTCTCTATCAATGGAATAGCATAACACTGTGGAATATTTTTTGCTTTCTAATTAGAACTGTATATCTTTGTTTTTAATTTTAACACAGTCATTTAGACATTTTTATACTGTGTTGTCTGCAGACATGTGAACCTAAAATAGGTTGTCTTGTATTTTACTTAGTTTCCTATAAATCAATGTCCCACCTAGGAAAAAGTTTATTTACCCCTATTACATTAGCCAGCTCTTATTCACTCATTCTATAATTTTTTAAAGTAAGCTCCTATGTGCCAGGCACCTTGCTGAGCCCGAGGTTAGTAGTGAATGAGAGCAACTCCTGCCTTCACTGAGCTCAGAGAGAATCAATATGCCTGATGAATTAAAGAAATTCTTACTCTGAGAAAGAATTTCAGCTTCCTCTAACCAAATCTTTTATCAGAACTCATAATTTGTAACCAGAATCATTTCTCATTCCCACTGTCCATTCTTACTAAAAGATGCTAATAAGAAATGGAATGATAAAACAAATGGGGATAGAAAGAGAAGGACATGACTGGGGCAGTCCATGAATTAATCAGCCCCTGAATAATCAAGAGATGATATATAAAATGTAAGTTCATGCCTTTTTAAATAATTAAACATATTAAAGGAGAGACAAAAAGACCACATTTCAGAAGAAATTAGTAGCCTTAAGGCAGAGGGTGAGCAAAGAAGAACTCTATAGTAGCATTTATAAGCCTTTTCTATATTGTAATAAACCAAGCAGGTAGCAGTAAGAGGGATGGTTATGTGACTTCTCACACATATATTTGAAAGTAACAGATGCTAACCTAGAGGTCACAGAGTTATTACAAGGCATCTGAGACTCCATCTGTGCATGGGCATTTTATCAATAGACACTAAAGCACAGTTACTATTATATGGAGATTTTTTAAACATTGAAAAGGTATCTTCATACTTGAGAAGAGTTGAAAACCATGGCCTTAAAATATGTTTTCATGGACTGTCAAAACAATGGGGTTAAAAGAGCCAGAGAAGGGTCACTGAAAGGAAGAGAGTGAGAGACTTCAGGCAAGAGGTTGAGAAAGAGTGTGAGAACAGAGAAGTGGGAGACAAAGAAAGGGAAGAGGGAGAAGAAACCTGTACAAGGCATAAAAGAAATTGTGGAGTCATGCAAACCTGCATTAAAACTCTAGCACCTTCTCTTCCTCTCTGCGGGGCCTTAGAACAAGTTACCTAACCTCTCTGAGTTTTGGTTTCTTTATAAAGTGGAGACCATTATAACTATCCATTTATTGCAACATAGCACTATGGTAGTGGCAAAACAATAATGATACCAAATGCTTGGTCCTGTGTCTGACATGTGGAAAGTATTCAAATATTAGCTACTGGGGATCCCTGGGTGGCTCAGCGGTTTAGCGCCACCTTCAGCCCAGGGCGTGATGCTGGAGACCTGGGATGGAGTCCCACATCGGGCTCTCTACATGGAGCCTGCTTCTCCCTCTGCCTGTGTCTCTGTGCCCCGCCCCCCGCCCCTCCCCCCCCCCCCCCGTCTCTTATGAATAAATAAAATCTTTAAAAATATATATTAGCTACTGCCACCACCTTCATCATCATTTCTTACTAGACTTTTACCCAGGAGATCTTTCAGAGCCTTACCTGTCAACAAACACCCGAGTGCTACTCTGTGGTCACTTCCACCTTTAAGAAAATTGATCCGTCAGAACTCTTTTGACTGCACAATAAAAACTAACCCTTGCTAGCTTATCTTCCTCCCCACCAAGGAACAGAGAATCTAGTGGAAGCATATTGGGGTAATTCATATAACTCAAAGAGCTGACTAGCCAAGCCTCAAGAAAGCAGGCATAGGGGCAGCAGGGGGACATCTGGACTGACAGGAGCCAGAGTCCAACACAGCTAGGATCACTGTTGTTGACTTTGTGCCTCTTATCCCTGTTTCTGTGTCTTGGCCTGTCAGCCCAATTATTTCAGAGCATCTTTCTCCCAGGCTCTAGGACCTAAACTACCAGCAGCTCGTAGGCATATATCTTCCTAACCTAACAACCAGAAAGAAAATTCCAATGACAAGAAAAGAATTCTGAGTGGCCATGCACTCATCCCTGTGGTTCAGGAAATTATCTAGTTGGGAATGGAGGAAGGGTTGATCCTCTAGATAGGAGAAAGTCTGTTCCTAGATCCAGGAGAGCAGAGTGCTGAACAAACAACAATCCCCAAACATTTGTTGGACACATACTGTGTGCCCATACCTGTCATCGAACACCTACTGTGTGCCCAAGCTTGTCTTCAACACGGAGACACAGACACAGCCAAGACATTTATAATTCCTGCTCTTACAGAACTGACATTCTAATGGGATAGACAGCAATAAACAAAGAAAAAGGAATTTTTTATTTCTGTCAAGAAACAGGATACACACTCACACACATGCATGTCTTTTGGGAAAATCTTACACAGTCTTGTGCGGGCACATCTTCATCACCACTCCCAGAGGCTTGGGCACAGATCCCTTCCCCTCTTCAGGCTGCCCTAGAATCCCTCAGTTAAACCATCCACTTCAGCACCCGTTTATCTTCCCTTCTAACCCTCAATTTTAGTCCTTTTGAAACCTATTGAGATCCAGTGATGCAAAAAAGACACCAGCTAGAATTCCAAGAAAATTTGCATGCTCAGAATTATGAACTAAAAGTACAGAAGTCTGGATAAATGTTCCAGATGAACTCCAGTCAAGGAAAAAGAACAAAAGAGGAGAGAGATGAGTAAAATCAGTGTCTCTAAGTGCTCGGCATGTGCCATCTGTGAGAGCGTGGCTTAGAAAGGAATTAACCAGGGTCCATCATGGGGACTGAAGGGCTACAGGGATCCAAGCTTGCCCAAATATTAGATTCATGTTTGTGCATGTGTATTTGTGTGTAGATGTGTTTCAAATATTGTGTTTCAATGTGAATATTTTCTTCAATTATGTGAATGAGCTAGAAGTAATCCAGTCCTCTCCAATTTGGGGAGGATCCGGCATTAGCATTTCATGAGCACTTACTATCTACCAAACTCTGCTTTGCCCTTCACACATACTCTCACTTATGAAGGTGCTATGGTTTCCTATTTATAAAGGAAGAAAGTGAGACCCACAAGCCTGGTCTCTTGCTAAGGTCAAGCAGCTATTAAGAAGCAGAGCTGGGAGGACATTGTGGCCCATTTGGCTCCAAGGCCCAAACTCTTTCCTTCCTGCCACTGGTTCCTGAGCCAGGTCAGTCTGGAATGAAGTTGTTTTCACTTTGTAACAAAATTCACTAAATAAGGATGACGCAATTTTTTCAAAAGGCTAAAAATATTCCATATAAAAGACTGACATTTTTAATTCTAAGATGTTCTTTTTGCTTTATTTTGGTATTGGAAAATAATTTTACAAATATCATATCATAGGTGGTAGTTGTTGTTGGGCTTGTTTGTTGTTTTTTATGGTCCTTAGTTGACAAAAATAAAACATTGGCCATCCTCTGAGTGGCTGCAAAGTTTGTGTTTTGAAATTTTACTGTGGCAAGAGATCTCAAAGTCTTGAAGGCACTGCTGTATATAATGTTGGCATCCCAAAAAGGCAGAGCTGCCTTTCACTGATGCCTACTATGTGCTGGCACTGGGCTGGATGGTACATTATCTCTGATGATACCACTCAAAGGGGGTCTGCCCTGGTTTTACAGATTAGGAAACTGAGGCTTAGTGGGATGAGACCCTGCTGATGGCCTTGAACTCCAGCACTCCACCTTTTGCCTTGGGTGTGGGGGCAGGCTGCCTGTGAGCCTGGTCTCCCTGCCCTCTGTGTAGCTCACCCCCAGCAGCCCTCCTCCCACTCCTGGGCCTCATGTCAGACACAGTGCTCCTAGCTAATGTGGCAGCCTCTTTTCTTCCTTTCACACTTGCTCTCTCCCAAGGCCACCCTTCCCCAGACCCTGAAGCTTTGCTAGCTTTCAGAGGCTCCATAAACAGCATTATAGAGGGCTGAGGCCAGCTTTGGGGGCTCTCTTTGGGTACTTTGGCTTGGAAGAACTTCCTGGAGAAACTCAACAGGAAAGTAGTGAGCTATGTGCTTCTTCTATTTGTTGTTGGCCAGGGACAGTGAGGTCAAATGAGTTCCCCGGAGCCTTGGGGCCTGCCTTGCATGTTTATGATGGTCTTGGTGCAGGCTCATTGCCTTCCCTTTGTGTGCAGTTTGGAAGGTGGTTTTTCCCTTGCACAGGCTGGGGCTGGTTTTCTTGAGAGCATGCACATTCCGTCTGCACAGGGGACCTGGACGCTTTGCAGAGGCCAAAGTACCTTTGGGTAGACCAAAGGCTGTTCACTCATGCCCAGCCCATCCACAGTCACAGCCTTATAGTGTGGCCTCAGATGACTGCCACATGTGGCTGTGGCTGCAGAGAGCAAGCACTCCTGCTGTCTTCATTAGGAAGAGGAGAACTGACGGAACTTATTCCCTGGACTCGTAGAGGAATGAGGGCAGGGTCTGCCTCTTCTGGAGAAGATGGACCAGACTGTAGACCTACAGATTTTTTAAGTGATAATAAAGGGGCAAACTTCCATAAGCTTATGGAACTGGAGATGACTAATGAAGCCAATGTAATTTACAAAGTGACAAAAATGTTGGATAGTCTGGGTGGCTCAGTCGATTAAGTGTCTTCCTTCAGTTCATGTCAGGATCCCAAGGTCCTGGGATTGGAGCCCCACATCAGGCTCCCTGCTTGATCAGCAGGGAGTCTGCTTGTCCCTCTCCCTCAGCCCCTCCACACCCGCCCCTGCTCATGCTCTCTCTTGCTCTCTTAAATAAATAAAATCTTTTTTAAAAAGTGACAAAATTGCTGACAAATAGAGCAAAGCTTAATATTATACATAACATGTATAATTAGTAATAGTAATAGCAGGATTTACTGTGGTTCATGCTTGTCACTTTGAGGGGCTAGTATTTACTCCCCTTTCCTAAAAATTACACTTCCTTCCTCATGGGAAATTGCTTCTCCTCTTTCGTGGGCAGTTTTGGAGAATTGGTAATCGAGGAATACTGTCCTCACTCTACAGAAGCCAAAAAGATCCCCAGAGGTTCTTTCATCATATGCCAAGAGGTGGGCACAAGCCCTAAGTAAGCTTATCCAATTGGAATGTACCCTGACACTGTCATTTTGGGGCAGAGCAATGCAATGATGGAAGAAACATTTGGAATTTACTCAGTTTTATTACTGCACCTGAGCTAGGCTGTCAGAGGGTTCCAGCTCCTTCTGGAACTGTCTGTTCTGAGACTGGCCCTTTGGACTTTCCTTTGAACCAGCAAGCTCCCAGTATCCTGCCGATCAATTTCCTGTTCACGTAAGTTAGGCAGAATCATTTGTATTATTTATAACCAAAGAACCCTGCTGAGCATCACCTGCCCAAATTAGTGCTGTCCTCCTCAGGGGCCTGCTGGAAGGTCACACACCTGGTCTGGTGGTGCTGCCTCCACTCAAACAGTGCAGGGCCTCCTCATTTGAAATAGCCTTGGAGGGCTGTTTCCATGCCACACAAGAACATGTGACCTTATAACTATGCCTCAATTTGGACCCAAAACAACATTACCAGCTCAATCAGCTGGTTATTCACCGGAATTGGCTACACATGCCAAAAAGCCTTTTGACTGTTTCCAAAAATAAAATCCAGCCTCACAGGATGAGGATCTGCCACCATTGTGCTTATTCCAAATAATGTGGCATCAATTTGAAGGAAATTCTCCAGGGAGTCCCCAAAGTATCTAAAAACAATGGCAGCAGCCTTGGGATAAATATCTGGCATATCTGGATGATGGCTCAGAGGGGAGAGGATACTTGCTTGGATGGATAGATTCTGGTATCTTTATTAAATAGCCCATCTCATTTTCTAGGTCACACACAATGGTGGAGTCCTGTTTCTAAGCCTAAAAAATTAGACTTTGTTTTAAAAACCCTTTGGAAAATCTTACGAGAGACTTTTCTGAGTCTGAGAACCCTCTTATTAAATCCACCCTGTAGACCAGCCATCTAAGGGTTTTTCCTGTCCACAATGGAAGAAGATGAGGTTTAATAGACATGGCTCTTGTCTGTGGCTCTTAAGCAGGATACATGTCCTCTGCCCAAGGCTGGGCTTCAAATCTAAAACAAGAGAACGTATAGCCTCCTTCAGCAAACTCTACTTACGGCTTCTTATGTAGGCATCATACTTCCTTCCTTTTTAAGTTTCTCCTAGACTGGGGAGAGTCTTGCCCTTAAGTTCCCCCAAAATAACAATGGGGGAAGCATGTATGTTTGGATGACACTGTGGGTCCCAAATTGAAACTTAAGAGTGGGGATAACACACCCTCACCTTGATGTAGTCACCTGCCTGTGTCCACATCCAGTCAGACTAGGAATGGCTAAATCGACCGTCGTGCACCCCCACCACACTGCTAAGTCCAGGTGCTGGGCCATTCCACAACTCGAGAATCCCATTTTAAGACAGGGGCAAGAGAAATGTGGTCATTCTTGGTGTTTCTTTTGATAGGAAATAAAAGGAAGAGTGAAGCTTTCAGAATTGACTCCTGTTTCTTGGTGTCTTGCAATTTCCATCTCTTTATGATCAAAAGATCACAGCCCAACAAGGAGGGAGAGAGAAGAATCTCTACTTTTGGCAGGCTTCAAGACCCTCTTGGATTATTTATTTGTTCTGTAACTCATTTCTGTCAAACATTTTTTTTTCTATCTCTTGTCATAAAAAATTGAAATGCTAGTTTCTCAGTGGATGTCTTGGCTTTAACTATCTGTCTGACCTTGGACAAATTATTTAACCTCTCTGAACCTGTTTTCTTAAGTTTAAGTACAGTGCCTGAGACAACATAGGTGCTCAGTAAATATTTGTAGGTGAGTGAGATGAATTCAAAGGTCCTTTCAGCTCTACCACTCTATGGCTTTCCTAGTGTTTGGACTCCCTCCCCCTGGTGGACATCACCATTGTCCTTTGGCATGTTTCACATTCATTTGGCATTTATTCTCAAAAGCATTGCTCTGCCATTCTCCTGAACATACTCAGTACCACACTAATCATATAAGGGTCACTTCAAGAGTCTACAATTGAAGGTTCACATGGTTTCCTAGCAGAATTGTTACTGGGCCCCGTTGCTCAATGTTCTTGGCTTTTGCTTGTCAAAAGTTGTTTGCTCATGTACTCTGTGCACTTGAAAAACTTTCCATAGGCAACAACTCTCCCACCTCCTCCAATCCTTAGTTGTCTGTAGCATATTATCCATTAATAAATGGGCAAGACTGTAAACTGTGTTCAAATGTTGAGTCACTCTTTGCATTCCCACTTCTCAGTTCGCCAGCACCAGAATTTGCACATTTGAGGTGTTTCTAGGGTTAATATTGCTCTTTTGTGAAGTTGATTTACAAAGTGTGTCCCCTGGAGGCTTACCCCTAATCTGAATTGTCAACTGGGGACTGCTAGAGATTGATGATGGGGGATTATGATTGTCTACATGTTGCACCTTCATCCAATTTTCTGATGTGTTTTGGTAATGATGTTGACAGTTGTGTGAAGATCTGTTCCTGAAATTAAAGCAGCAGCAGCAGCAGCAGCAGCATTTTTGAGCTTGATGATTAGATTTGATTAGATCAGAGTGGGTTTTACTTCTCCCTCAGAGTCAGCAGAGATTTACTGTCCACTGACTGATTTAACTTCATGCTAGAAGATGGTTAGTGACATAACTTACCATCAGAAAAAGAAATGTCAAGGAGCATTGGAACGAAAACCCAACCTTGTTTGACTTTAGTGATGACCTTGAAGGTGCTGAAAATGTACATATTATCAGAGATTTCTGCCCATAGAGCATCATGGAAGAAATAAATGTTGACATGTTTTGGTGGACATTTGTATTGATGGGCATCTTCCAACAGTAGCTATCATTTGAGTAAGGCAGAGGCTTTCATGAAATCAGATAAGGTTAAAAAGAATGAGATTATGGTTTCTGAATTTTTCTTGCCATTGGCAAGAGGAGAAAGTAACCATATATGAGTCTGAGTCTATATGACTTAAAGCCACAGTGAGATGCTAGGAGAAGGCTCACGAGTGGTCCTATGCAGGAATTTCCTTTAAGTTGATATATGTAATTTCACTCTGTATATGAGTTCTTAAAATAATCATAACCAATAATTTACAAAAAAGAAGATGCAAATGGAAAATAGGAGAGTAATATATAACTACTTAGAGTTTTCAAAGATACAGCATAAAATCAGGCTCTAGTTTTCAGTAACAAAACTGGAAAAAAAATTAAACAGATTATAATAGTGTTAGCAAAGATGATATTTTTAAAAATCTGGAAAGAAATTGTCAAAAGATACTAAGAGCCTTAAAAATACACAGACTCTTTGACTCTATAATTCTGCTTTTATAACTCTGCCCTAGGGAAATAATCAGGAATATATGGTTGGGATGCCTGGGTGGTTCACCCAGTTAAGCATCTGCCTTTGGCTCATGATCTCAGAGTCATGAGATCTAGCCCCTCTTCGGGGGTCCCTGCTCAGCAAGAGGTCTGCTTCTCCCTCTCCCTTTGCCCCTCTTCCCTGCTCATTCACACACACACACACTCTCTCTCTCTCTCTCACACACACACACACACAAATAAAGAAATAAAATCCTTTTTTAAAAAAAGAAATATATGTTCAAAAATTTATGTGAAAGGCTATTTGTTGAACCTTTTTATAATACAAAAAAACAGAAGCAGTTTTATTATCAATTAATAACAAAATGGTTAAGCAAATTATGGAATACAAAATGTGATGAAATACTATGTGATCATTAAAAATTCCCTTCAAAGAATATTTAAGGATGTGAGGGAATTATTTCTAATATCATAACTAAGGGAAAGAAGCCTTATATATAACTTTGTACACTATGGTCCCAACTTTGTAAAACATTTAAATATGCACAGAAACAGACTAGGAGGAAATATACCAAAGTATTAATAGCTATTCTAGGTGGTTGATTTAGAGGTGATTTTAATTTTCTTCTTTATGCTTTTCTGTACTTTTCCCATTTTTGTAAAATTTGCACAAAGTACATTTTTTATAATCAGTAAAAACTTTTAATGATCATAATCACAGCATCCATAGGGTCACCCAAGAATTTTTTCAGCACTTGAGATCCTCAGAATGAGAATGGGAAGAGCAATTATATCTTTCTCTTCACCTAATTTGGAAAATTTTAGCAGAAATTCCATGGGCTCCAGATGCCTTGTTTTTTTAGCCGCTTGATGATTTTCTGCACCTTGTCAAGAATCAGAGGGATTTTGCAGATTCTTTTGTCTGATATTGCAAGATAGAGTTGAAAACGTGTTCTTCAATAATTGTGGTAACCGAGAAGGTCTCCAAAATGCTCTTTCCAGAGCTGAGTGACAGCTTCATTCTTATTTAACAACAGTCCATCCAGGAATAACAAGGGGCCTGGTGGCTACTGTGTGTGTGTGTGTGTGTGTGTGTGTGTGTGTGTGTGTAGAAGGGCACTTTAATCCACACATGTTATAAAATGTTGGAGGAATGCTGGATGCCTTCATGGGGTCATCTTTCTATCTGTTCTTTGTACCAAATTACTTTGAGCCTCTGCCTTGGTTTATAGATGTCTCCATTTCTTCTCTCTGAGTTGGTGTCAGTGTGCTGGAAATGAAAAGCCTTCTACCTCCTGGTCATGGTGTGAAGAGGTTGGACTACATGATCTAAGGTGTCTTCCAATTCCAACATGATTTGTTTAATATGATACTTGGAATCAGTCACTTCCTCCATTCCGTCATTTTTTTCTTAAAAACCCAATTGTGAAATTGAAAGAAAAAGAAACCTAAGTGTAATGTTTTGTGGAAGCAAATTCCAAGACTTCCTCACAGTCACTAATGATAGTGGATTAAAATCCATCCTTTAGTCGGCAAGAGCAGGACTGTTAGAATGTAGAATGTAGTATTGAAGTTTCAAGAAGCTTAGAAGCAAATGGTAGGCGTGGTCTCTTGTTTACAGGGAAGGCAGGACCAAAATGTAAGTGCCTTGCTAGAATCAGCTTCCAGAAACCCACCTTTTATGAGGGTGGGATGTCAAGTTACATTTGTTGAGCACCTGTTATGTTCTTAGCATTGTGCTGAGCACTTTTACACGAGTCTCCTTGTGGACTCTTCAGCAATCCTCTGAGAATAATGTTATTATTTACCCCACCCCACCCCACCCCATTTTAAAGATGAGGAAACAAGTTTAAGAAACTTTCTTGATGTCAACTTAAGTGGTGAAGCTAGAATTCAATCCCAGAGCTGATATAGGCCATTAGACCAGTGTGTCTCAAACTTGCCCAGAAGAATCATCCAGAATGTTTGTTAAAGAGACAGCCCCCAGGTCCTTGGAGCTTCTCCAATAGGGTGGTCTGCAGAGAGATCTAGAATGTGGTAGTTTGAACAAGTGCCCTCAAGTGATTCCTGTCACCGGGAAAGCTTGGGAGAGATGATGTTTGACAATACCGCAGTGGATCTTGGGCCTGGCTTTTTAAAAAGTCCTGGTACCTAGCTTCGCTCCGAGACATTCTGATATCCTCGAACTGGGGTGGGACCCACACATCAGGATCTTAAAACACTCCGGGTGATTCTGAAGTGCAGCCAGGGCTAAGAACCACCGCTCTGCTGCCTCGGCTGATTAAAATTAAATCAGCTTGACTCACTAAAAAAGCACTGGTAAAAGAAGAATCGCTCAGTGCTAACCATCTCCCACTTCAAGCCCAGCCATCAGAGGAAGTCCTGTAAAGGCTGAAGGAAGAAAAGCAAAATACCCAGCAGGGTGTGACAGTGGTCCTATTGTCCATTTGTTCCCCAGCTCCTGATTGAACACCAAATTGTATGCCTTGGGGGTGCTTCGTAGTCCAGAGCTGGAATGAAGAGGGGAATTCTCCTGCTTCATTACTGCAGTGGTTTTCAAGCATTGTTGTGTATCAGAATAACAATAAGGAGGCTGTTATTAAAACAGATCATGGGACCCTGTCCCCATAGTTTCTGATGCAGTTGGTCCAGGGTGGGGTTGATGCTACTGGTCCGTCAACCTCTGCTTTAGCATTTTGCAGGTCACTGAACTCACCTGCCACATGAGCCTATGGATAGCCCCACCCCTCTTCCTGACCAGTGAAAAACTGTGCTTTGGAGGAAGAATTTCTCCGAGAGAACTTCCAGTTGATTCTTAGACCCTTTGACCCATAACATTTGAGGGACACATCACTGAGGCATCTGAACAGATGAGTCGAGAACCAGCCCCATTCCCCCTGTCCCCCAGCCCACTTTCACCCACAGGTTATATTACATTCACTTCCAGCCACAAGTGTGAATTCATCAAGTCATTCAACAAAATGTATGTAATGCCTCCTCAGGGCCAGTCCATGTTCTAATTGCTGAAAGAGTGGTAGATGAGCAGACCAGACTCTCACCTTCATGGAGCCCTTGTTGGAAGCTAACACACACACACACACACACACACACACTCACACACACTCAAAACAAGATAATTGCAGAGAGCAATAAGTGATATAAAGCAAGCAAATTGGGGTGACACTGCAGATGTAGTTTTAGACTACACTAAGAGTGGGAGGGCCTTTTTCTGAAGGGAGGATATTTGAGCTGAGACTTGAAAGACAAAAGGAGTTAGTCTTTCAAGGGCCAGAAAGAAGAGTCTCTGTATCAAAAATGTCAAAACTGAGTTCTTAAACAAATTAGGGCACAGAGGAAGTGAACGACTCCAAGTGTCATATGGCCAGGGGAACAGTTTGTGCAAAATTCCTAAGGCAGGAATTGCTTGGTGCATGTGAAGAGCAGAAAGCCAGCCAAGGTTATAGGTAGGCAACAACTACTCACATTTACCTAGCTCTGGAAAGTCCTAATATCCATACATATGGGGTCCTCAGAATAGTCCTGTAATATAAGAGAAAAGAGAGTCTATATTCCCATTTTTTGTATATAAAAAACTGAGATGGAGAGAGGGAAAGGGTCACTCCCAAGGTAACAGGGTCAGTAAGAAGCATAGCTTAAGACAGTGCTTCTCAAACTCTCATGTATATGCAAATCATGCAGACCTTGTTAAAATGCAGATCCTCACTCTCTAGGTCCTGGGTGGGGCCTGAGATTCTGCATTTCTGACAAGTTCCCAAGTTATATGTCACCACGGCTGATCCATGGACCATACTTTGAGTAGCCAGGCCTTCGGGTTATTTTGTATTCTGACTATTAGATCAGATGGACTGTGTCTGTGTCCTTGCAGTTGACCTCCTCTACCTACACAGGGTCCAAGAGCTGAGGCTGAAGTCCACTCAGATGATATAACACCCAGGAAGAGGCTATGGAGACCACCCTGCCACCCTCAGGAGCTCCAGAAAGACTGAAGTAGGGTCCTGGCGGGTGTGAAATACTTTGTCTTAGGTACAGCCTCAGGTCAGGACATACATACTGATGACCGCAGCATATTGGCTCCCTGCCACTCTGATTTACACTCGTGAAGTACTCATCAATTTCGATAGACAACTTCTTGACTTATTTTAGGTTTTCAGACTTGATAGCAAAAACCACTCCATAAAGCCAACATTTCTCTTCTTGGTTATGCTTCCGAGGCATCGCTGCCTCTAGTTTACTGGCTGCCTTGCTAACCAGATCTTGATTTTCTATCAGGGCCTTGGAGCTGAATGTTCCTCCCCAGGGCTCTCCAGTCGCAAATTTGGACTGGTACCCTGGAGAGTCACCATTAAGATGGTCCCAGAAAAAATTAGCATAGATAGTAAATGGCTGGCTTTCTTTTTAACAGCAGGAAAGAAAGAAAGAAAAAGAAAGAAAGAAAGAAAGAAAGAAAGAAAGAAAGAAAGAAAGAAAGAAAGAAAGAAAGAAAGAAAGAAAGAAAAGAAAAAAAGGAAAGGAAAGAAAAGAAAAGAAAGGAAAGGAAAGGAAAGGAAAGAAAAGAAAAGAAAAGAAAAGAAAAGAAAAGAAAAGAAAAGAAAAGAAAAGCATACAGCAGGAAAGTCACTGCACTAGCCATTATTATCCAGAGAGGAAAAAAACCGACAAGACTTGATTTGGGGCACCTTTCACAGTGCCCTGCCCCATTGGGTGAGCAGAGCCAGTCCTAAAAAGAAATTTTGGAGATCCAGTTATAGCTCCTGACCCTCGCTCCCCTCTTGCTCATGTGCCAGACAGTGTTCCTCAATCCTAGTATTCCAGACATCACAATTCAGCTCCTGTCATGACGAGCAGCTTGCCAAAGGACTTAAAACCTGTCACAGAAGATGCCTGAGCAAAGGCCCCTTTATCAATTACCTTGGGCCCTCTTAGCTGTCAGGGGCCCCACCTAGCCCAGCTGTTCAGGACTTCCCCATAAATTCCAAGCAAAGCCAACGCTAATTTGGCAGTAAACTGCAAGTGAATCCCAGCTACATAGAAATGCTTGGCAGATACTCCCCCTTGTCCTGTGATTTCCTGAAGGTCCAGCAAAGACTCTTGAGTTGTTCAGGGGATTCTCTGTTTCTAACCTTTTGCCAAGATGATCTATGGGCTTAAATTAACAAAAATGACTGAGCTGACCTGTATTTGTCTACATTTTATTCAATTCAACAAATACTTCTTGAGCTGTGTGAAGGAAGCTTGCTAATGACTTGAGGAGAAACAAAGATGTGTAAGTCGCAGTCCCTGTTGTCAAGATTGTAATCTAGTACAGTTGAGCCCGTAGACACATCCACAGATATCTAGCATGCAAAACAGAATGTAATAAACTCGGGATTCAAGGCAGGAACAGAGAGTGGTTGGGAGCTGGGTAGGAGAGGAGGTTAAAACTAACTAGAGACGTCTGGAATGATTTCTGAGAAGGAGGGTCAGTGGATCTGGTTTACCTGTGGGATAGACAGGATTTCAACCCCGGGATGAGCATTTTAGTGAAATGCATACTATCTATGGTATTAAACTCTTGTTCTGTATCAGGTAAGGTTCTCAGTGCTTTACATGTGTTAGTTCATTTGGTCACCTCATTAACCTTGTGAGGTGGGTACCTACGGTATCATCCTCACATCACAGGTGAGACAGGTAAAGCCCAACCAGGTCAGGTAACTTTGTCCTGGGCCAAGAAGTAACCTGGGGGCAGGGGAGGGAATGTGGTGCTGGGAGTGGCACCCAGGCAACCTGGAGCCAGTGACCAGGCTGGTAACTACTAAACCCTATTGGTAATTACTAAACTCCGTGTACAAGACATTTGGTTTTCTTTTTTATTACCTTCATTTAAAAATCACTAATCAACTCTGTTGAGCTTTGTTAGAAGCAGAGTAAGCACTGAGGACCTACTGAAGATGTTTGTTTACTCCCTCACTACAGGCTTTTGAGCCACCTAATCAGTGAGGCCCTCGAGGAGAGCTAGCTGCTGTAGCCTGCCTTTCTGAGCTCTAGAAAGCCAAGGATGGGCTCTCCAGGCTGGCAGCTTCCCTCCTACCTCCCAGAGAGTCTTTCTGGTCCTCAGAGGCCAGCCAAGCACATCTCTCTTCCTCTGGGGGCTCCGAGCTCCATGTCTGTGGTCCCTTTAGAGTCCTAAGATGTAAGATGTGGTTAGGGGAAGGGAGACCATGCACCAGGGAGATGATTCTTTTTTCTTCCATGGCTTCATGGCTTGGAGCTGTTCATGGCCCCAAGAGGCAGCAGCAAGCTGGTTCCTCACAGGATGGACCCAGACAAGATCTGCCAGGTGCTTTCTGCTTCCTTCTCTCTGGTGGGAGAGGTTCCTGGTGCAGAGGAAAAAGTAGCATTTAGACAGAGTCTCTGCACGTGAGCCAGGGGCTTGGAGTTCCTGCAGGTCTGCACCTGTGTGAGGCTGTGCCAGCCTAGAGCAAGGGGTGCCCTTCCATCATTTGCACAAAGGGTCCACTGGGACTCTGCAAAGGAGATGTGGCTGACAGGTTGAACAGAAATGCCACCCGACAACAACCCTATGTCCTTAAGGAGGAAGAGGTGGCTTAGTCCTAACCTGGGCCAGAGCAGTAACAGGGTTAATCCTTTTTCTCCTCTTTGATGCCAGGTGATGAATCTCGTAGCCACTTCTCCTCTGAAGAAAAGGAAGAGAGAGAGAGGTCTGCAAGCTCCCTGTCTCTACCCTTCCATCCCCCCACCCCACCGCAATACCCCCCCAACACACACACACACACACACACACACACACACACACACACACAACTCGATACCTCTGTGCTCTAGAGCTGGGAGGTCTGATGTCCTTTGAACCTTCCAGCCAGGAGGCAGGTCAGGAACAGGAACTGCCTGCCTCCCCAAGCCTGCAATCTCTGAGAGGAGCTTGAGGACCGGCTGAATCAGTCAGCCAGGCCCCAGGTCCTGCTCTGCCCTGGGATTGGTCTGGGAGCACTTTGTGTTAAATGCGGACATATAAATTTGTAGACATTCCTTGTGAGCAAATTGGATTCCTTCATTGGGCCCTTAAGTGCTGCCGTTTAGGCAGATTTAGCAGGAGGCTCTGGCCACCGCCACCTGCACTGGCACCCCTCCCTGTGCTGACCCCCTCCAGAGTCACCAGGGAATAGATCCCAGGCCATCCCACCGGAGACAGCCAGGAGCTTGTGCACACTCCAGCCTTCTCTGCCGCTGCCCGCACATCCTTCTGGCTTCCTCCCCACTGCTGCCCGAGTGTGTTCCCTCCCTCCTCCCCCTACACCCGCTCCCTTTCTCCCAACGCCTCCCGCCGCCCGCCTTCCCCTCTTCCCTCTAGTCTCTCCCTCCTCCTGTCTGCGCCGCGGCAGCTGCTTCCAATGCACAGAGATGCACCAATTCATTCAGCCTCGCAGACTCTTTAAGGTCGTTACTAAATATATCAAGCAGAAGAAAGGGTCTTTTTTCCCATCTCTGAGCCGGGAGCATAAATGCCGGCCTTAGGATCCAAGCTGGTCCTCCCTGGTCCCAAATGAGAGGCAGTCTGGAGCCAGCCAGCCGGCCAGGTTACAGTGGGAGTCCACCCTCCCACCAGGCAGGGCCCGAAGGCAGAGACAGAGGTGAGGCAGGTGGGGTGCAGGGGATGCTGGGGAGACACTGAGATTAAAAGATGAAATCCATTTTATATCTTCAAGAATTCAACAGCTCTGGAGACAATTTTCAACATAGCCATTTCTCCCCCTCCAGATTAATTTTTTTTCCTTTGTTTTTAAGGAAATTAGGAAGCGTTGAATGACCTGACTTGCCAGTCCCGGGAAGGGACTTCTATTTGAATACCCTAAGCAGTGTTGTCTCTGATATTTTTCCAAGTTGTAAGCAGATGATGACCTTGCTGCTTGAGCAGTAACCGGTGGTGAACTGCCAGACTGGAGCGTCACGTTGGAGGAAATACACAACAAAGTTAGTCTCCATGTTCTGCATGGGACAGATGCCTGGCCAGCTCCTCCTCTTGGGTCGTGCTTTCAGGGTACTCCCCATCTATCCAGTCCTCCTACTACACAGACCTCCCCCCTTCCTGGGACTCTCTGAGACTTCTTCCCCTCCTCCTAATGTGTGTAGGCAGAGCAGGCTGAGTTGTGATTTAAGAGAAACGCCTCCTCCCCATGCAAAAATATCTCCCACACAGTATGTGGTGCCCATCGTTAGGAGTTCTTTGAGGGGAGATAAAAATATAAGTGGTATTTTATCTTCAAATAAAAAGTGGATGAGGTCACTGGAGAGAATGTGTAGGGCAATCGTTTGTAACCTTTTTTTTTGGGGGGGGGAGGACATGGGATCTTTTATGCTGTGACTGTATCGCCAGGTAAAATGTGCACACCGTCACAGCCACAGCATTTTGCATACCACTTTAGGAGGTCCTTGAATCCCTAGGGCCTGTCCTCAGACCTGCTAGACCTCCAAGTAAGAACCACTGGGCCAAGGAAGGGAAGCTGGACACACTGGCATTTTGGTGACTATCAAAAGAAGATGCAGTGATGGTGAAGAAGGAAAAATCGAGTGGAGAACATTCTAGAAAAGTGAGATGTCATGGAAGCCACAGGCTAAAAGGGTGGAGGAAGTGAGAACAGAAGGACTGGTATTCGTTAGAATTTGAATTTGGCAGGCTGTGGGTGGTGACCTGGGAGAAAGGTTTCAGCAGGGAGAGGGAATGGAGTCAGATTCTCAAGGCGTGAGCAGCAGGCAAGATGGCAGGGACGGTTCAGATGCCTTGTTCAAAAGCTTGGGCCAGAGCAGGAGCAAGCAGCAAGCAGCACTTTGGAACCACAGGGGAAGGGACTGTTGCTTTCTGGGCAGGGAATAAACAGGAAGACTTCACAGAAGAGAGAATTTTTGAGGTGGGTCCTTGAAAATAAATAAGAATTCACCAGGTAGACACGTGAGAGAGTGGGGATTGGGGCGGGGGAGATATTTCAGGCAGGAAGAAGAGCACTTCATGAAGATGGAGGTGTGGAAGAGGCAAGAATAGTGGGCTGATTCGCAGAGCATGTGAGGAGAAAACTGGAAAGGAGCTATCAAAGCAGCAAAGCCAGAGGGCACAGGGGCTGAGGAGTTGGTGCTTTATCCTGTCAGGCAGTGAACACTTCTTGAAAAGATATTTTTAACATAACTTTTTTTCCTTCTGATTCTAAAAGCAATATAAGCTCATTATAAAATTTCTTTAAAATATGGAAAAATACAAAGAAACATAATTACTGTTAACATTTTGGCGTATTACTTTCAGAGCGCATCATTACTTTATGTGCCACTAAGAATGTGCAATTACACTTGATACAGTGCTTCTTTCCAAAGAGAGTGAGATGCATCACATTTCAGATAGGTTAACACCTGCGGAAGAAATTCTGTGCTTCGGAATCGATAAAGGAAAGCTATGTGGTTTTTCAAATGTATTGCCAATTTTGTGTCCCGCTTCTTTATTCAGAATTGTATCACAGGTGTTCTCCAGGTTACAAAAAGTATTTGTCCAGATTTTTAATAGCTGCGTAATATTCCATTTTGTAGCTATGCCACAATTTACACAACCACTTCCTTATCAACAGGTTGGTTTCTATTTTTTAATACTGTATATAGTGCTTCCATGAAAAAATGGTGTGCGTAAGCCTTTTTTATTTTGCTTTTTTGTTTCTAATATTTTTCTTTAAGAGAAGTATATACTACAAGATAAACATTGACACAGTATAGTAAGACTTTCGTTTGGCAAATATATGTTATGCTTTCTATCTCTCCAGGGACATAGAAAAACTGTTGGCAAACTTAGCTGGCAGCTCTGTGTTCAGTCTTGTAGCTTTTTTTCCTAATTGTGATAAAATGAACATAACATGAATGTTAACTGTTTTTAAGTCCAGTTCAGTGGTATTAGGACATTCACGTTGTCATGCAGCCATCAGCACCATCCATCTCCAGACCTTTTTTCATCTTGCAAAACTAAAACTCTGTACCCATTAAAGAATAACTCCCATTTCTATTCCACCTGGCCCCTGGAACCCAGCATTCTCCTTTCTGTCTCTATGAATTTGACTCTTCTAGGTACCTCATATAGGAGGAATCATATCGTACCCATCTCTTTGTGACTGACTTATTTCACTATGCATACTATTCTCAAGGTTCATGTTGCAACATGTGTCAGAGTTTCCTTCCTTGTTAAGCTTCTACTATTTCATTGTATGTATATGTCACATTCTGTTTATCCATTCATCTATAGGTGTACATAGCTTTTATCTGAAGTTTGGGCTCTCTAGAATAGATTCCCAGTCATCGATCAAAAGATATGAAAAAAATGTTCAACTCTTGATTCACATTACGAAGTTGCTTTCCAAAAATGTTATACAAATTTCTTTTCCTTCTATTAGAGTATGAACATGCATGTCAGCATTGAATGTTATTATTTGGTTTATTTTTGTTACTCCAATACTAGAAAAATAACATGTTGTCATTTTAATATGCATTTCTTTGAGCATTCCTAATGAAGGTGAATTCTTTTTTTATGTCTTCATTAGCCAGATGTGTTCACTCTTTGTAAGTTGTCTTTGTGTCCTGTGATCAGCTTCCTATAAATATGTAGTGTTTTATTTATTACTTTATATGTGCTGCTCATAGATTAAAGATTCCTTCAGACAATCACCAGTATTCTCATAGTGCCTCCTGTCTTGCGTCAGGCACTGTCTAGGCGTGGACATACTGCTGGAAACCATCAGACCAAAACTCCTGCCCTTCTGGAGTTTATGTCCTAGTGAGGGAGAGAGACATCAAACAAGATAAATGAGCAAACTGTGTCATGTGTTAGACAATGTAAGTGCTAAGGAGATGAACTGAAGAAAGGAGGTAAATGCCAGGTGTCAGGGATGTTGCATGGAGGAGCCTGAGGCCAGCGCTAGGGGAGGTGAGGGAGGAAATCTGAGGTCATCAGGTAGGGGGACAGCTGCCATCAAGGCCGTGAGGCAGGAATATAGGGGAGTGGGGCTGGCACAGAGTGAGGAAGGGGAGGGGGTGAGAAGTCAGGTCTGAGCGTGGCCAGGACAGCAGACCCTACTAGCCCTAAGGGCTACTTGCTCACTTTGGCTTCCTTCTCTGAGTGAGAGGAAGGCCATTAGGACACAGACTTGGAGCAGAGGGGTGACAGCAATGTGACTCACACCCTAAAAGGAAGTTTTCTGTATTGAGGAGAAACTGTGAAAGGGAAGGGGAGGCCGAAAGAATTGCTCAGAAGTTCTTGCGGGAGTCCACATGGAAGATGACAGAGCTTAGACCCGAGGTTAGAGACATGTAAGAAATTAACCAGATTCTGCACCTGTTTCGAAGTACAGATGGTAGGATTCACTAATGAATCGGATGCAGGGGTGTGAGGGGAAGAGAACTTGGAGCTTTGGGCCCCAGGACCTAGAAAGTCAGGAGTTGAGGAAGGAAAAGCAGCAGGGATGGAGGGATGGAGGTAGAAGGGCATCGGAGCTCAGTTTTTGACAAGTTACATTTGAAACGTCTATTAAACATTCAAGAGCAATATCGAGTAGGCAGTTGGATATACGAGTCTGGAGTTCAGGGAAGAGGTCTGGGGTGGAGACATAAATCCAGGAGTTGTCAGCGTTCGGATGGTATTTAAAGCCCTGATACTGTGCGAGGTCACTAAAGAATGGGGAGTGGCAGGGAGAGAGAGAAGCCTGCTGCCTCCAGTATCAGGAGCAATCTGCTCCTCTGGCACAGTTACCAGGCACAGTTGGCACGCACCCTGAGGGTTACCAGGCTGGGGTGAGCGGGGGGGGGGGGGGGGGGGGAGGGGGGGGGCAAACGTGACCACACCCATGTTTCAAATCTGTGGCTCTGTGGGGTCGACTGTGATTTATCCCATCTCTCCTGAGTGTGGAGAGAATCTGAGAGCTTCCCATCAGAGGTCCCCAGCGGGCAATGGCTAATGTCTCAGATTTCCATGGTTACTTTTGACCAAAGATCAGCTAACTCTTTCATCTAGAGAGCCATCATCAACAGGGCGAAGCACAATGGCAGCCCTTTGATATTGACAGGGGAAACGGCAGGTTTGGGAGAAAGAAAGGAGAAAAAAGAGATGGGAAAGGCAGGGACCCAAAGGGAGGCTTGGGGCTGAGAGGCAGCACCTTCTTTAAGCAATGATTCTTAAGGGGGTGGGGAAGGGGAGGCACATTCAAACCACAGGTGATTTTATCAATCTATTTATCACTGGCCCCCAAGTCTCTGACCCCAGAGATTCTAGAACCCTTTCTTGTCCCAACATGAACCTCTCCCCATTCCTGATAGAGAACCCTCACTCTCTCTGAGATTGGAACTGTGTGATATGTCCCTTCCGTCTGTGGCTCAGGGACATATCAGTATGAAGAAGGGTCACCCTATCATTTGCCACCCAAACCAGGGCATTTTTGACATGGGAGGAAGGGGGACCTACTAATAATTACTCAGAATAACGAACATGAACTGGGCAAACTCTGGTATTCAGATCACCAGGTCACTCCAGATGCCATTGAGAAAGTCTAGTTATCAGTGTCACCTAAGGGAGATTATTTAAAAAATCTCCAAGCCAGACTGCATATGTACTAGCTCAAAATCTTTGGGACTGGGACCCACCTTTTATCTCTTCATCACTTTTCTTTCCTGAAGACGTGATTTTAAGGTCTTTTGGAGAAGGTGCTAGCAGGAAGAAAAAACGCTAACCAAGGAGGGATTCCTCTTTCCCATCCCCTTCCTGGGAAATTCAGCCTTCTTGTGTTCGGGATGGTCAGTTCCTTGTCTCTTCTCTGGGCCTCTGGACTGCCCCATTTTTCCTGACTAGATGCTGGGTTGTGGTAGTTAAGCATTAAGAATTGTCCCTCTGACTATGGACATCCAGGACTCCTAAAGAGACAGCAAGATCAACTCCTTAGATATCAGTCCTCTGGCACATGTCCCTCCTATAAGCCAGCATAGTGCATAGTTCCCCTTTCATAATCCATTCTGGCTCTGTCATATGTGAATTTAAGACCGTTTTGAGTTTCATTTATATTTTAAGCCTGTTTTCTCTTCTTTGGATTACAAATGCTATAAATTTCCCACCAGTTGAATAGTGCTTCCTTGATTTGTCCTAAATGCCAACTCTCTCTCCTTGCTTGGATCCTAGACTGCTGAAAGGTAGAAGACTATGAATCTTTCTGGGAAGCCAGATATACTCTTTCCTTACGTGGTGCTTCTGTTTCAATAGTCATAGGTCAGGAAGGGACCTCAAATATAGAGTGAACTTACTTTTCCAATTTTGCCCACTAGATCTCTTTCCTTGTAGCTGCCCAGTCTGCTTGAATACACTTAGTGATGGAGCACTTGCTACCTCCAGAAGCAACCAGCCCCAAATTTGCAGAGTGTCTTTTATTTAATATTGGATTTTTTTCTGGCTTTATTGAGATATAGTTGACATGTAATATTGTATAAGTTTAAAGTGTACTACATGATGGTTTGACACATGTATTTATTGTGAAATGATTACCACAATAAGGCTAGTTAATATATCCATCACTTCACAGAATGTTTTTTGTTATTGTTGCTTAAAAATCAGCCTTCCCTATGACAGAATGATTCATGTGGTAATAGAGACATCCATGTGAACTCCTGTTTAGCTCCATATAGATACAGATGGTGATATAGAGAAATGTTCACAAATACATATACATCCATGGGTTAGATATACACATATTTCCTTGCTCTGTCATCTGAGAGGGCCTAGAACCAGTGAACACCCCAATAGCAATGAGCACACCCGGCCCCCAGATCTTGATTTCTAAAACCATTTTCCAATAAAAGGAACCAGGGCTTCTTACAGAAATGGCTGATTCTAAGACTAGGGCAGGAAATATACAAGATGAACCTGAGCACCTGTTAGTGGTAGAATGTAAGGAATTGGCAGGCATGTTTAAAAGGCCAGAAGCACCTGAAAGAGCTTCCAGTGACCAAGGCTGAAACAATTTAAACATAACAAAAAAATATGATTATAACCCAAAGTATAAAATGATATCAATGAATCTACACTGATATAAATAAATGATTAAACAAATATATGAATGAGCAAGAATAGACACATCTCCCATGAAGAAGAATTCCAAATAATGTATGTAGATACTTCATCATCAAAGTAAGTGAACCACAGCTATATTCCTTAAGTGTGGCCTCCACATAGTGATTTCCTGCAAAGAGTACAATACAGAAAGGGTGGGGAAATCTGGCAACTACCTCAGCCAGGTGATTAGGGTTAATATCAACAGGGATAAGTCATGTTGATAGTATCTACTGTTGATGTGATGAACATGGCACTTTACCCCTATGGTCTTCCTTCCAAAAACCTGTAACCCCAATCTAACCATGAGAAGAATATCAAGCAGATCCCAAATGAAGGACATTCCACAAAATACCTGACCAGTGCCCCTGAAACTGTTCAGGACACCAAAACCAAAGAAAGTGGGAAATTGTCACAAGGAAAAGGAGAAAAAAAAGGAAGAGGAACCTCTGGAGACCTGACTACTAAATGTGATGTGGTATCCTGGATAGGGTCTATAAGGAAAAAAGTTGAAAACTAAGTAAATTTGAATGAAGTATGGGCATTAGCTAATAATGTCTCAATACTGGTTTATTAACTGTGACAAATGTAACATTAATGTAGAAGGTTAATGATATAGGAAACTGGGTATGTGGAATATAGGACAATTTGCAATTTTTCTATAAATCTAAAACTATCCCAAACTAAAAGCTTTTTAAAAAATGAAAATCAGCCTTTCCGGCCTGCCTGCTCCCCTTGCCTCTATCCTTAGCCTGAATGCCTTCTCCAGCACAGCCATAACACTCACCCTTACCCCCTGCCCCATCTGTCTCTTCATTTCCAAGCCCAACACCTCCATCTTCTTCTTCAGATCCTGAATCCTGGTTTCAGCTTCTCACACTGACTGAATCACCCTTCTTCAGACAGCTTGGTTTGCCAGCAGCCTCCTAAGTTCACTGACTTGTCTAGAATTGAACAAAGCACTCCCAGTATGGCTGCTCAGCCCAGGGAAGAACAGGACCCTGTCACCTCCTTCTGCTCATATACTATATCTCTATTAGTATAGTCCTCAGTGACTTCAACAACTTATAATTTGAGGGGTAGCCACCTCAAGTTAACATCTCAGTATCTCCAACAGGACTACCCTAATTTTTTTTTCAAACAGATTCACTGCAATCAATATAAGGGATAACTTCCTGCAAGTTAAAGCTTACAAAAAAAAAGAAAGAAGAAAGAAAGAAAGAAAGAAAGAAAGAAAGAAAGAAAGAAAGAAAGGAAGGAAGAAAGGAAAGAAAGAAAGAAAGAAAGAAAGAAAGAAAGAAAGAAAGAAAGAAAGAAGAAAGAAAGAAAGAAAGAAGCAAGCCAGAAGAGGAAGTGGGGGAGGGGGCAGTTGCCTCTAGCAGTCATAAATGATCCATCAATGGGAGTACTCAAGTGCACTCAGAAAGGGGAGATTTGGTGGGTGGATTTACAGTCTCCTGGACAAGTTACTTAACTGTTCTTGCCTCTGTTCCCTCATCTTAACAATGGGGATAACAACAGAATTTGCCTTACAGGGGGTTGAGAATAGAACAAGTTAATGTGTGTAAAGGCTCTTAGTTTTTGGCACCCAGTACTATATAAATGTTTGCTATTATTTTCAGCTACTATCTACTATTTGTTTCAAGGGTGGAGACATAGAACACCTGCCAAAGGCCCCCATAAATCACTCCTAACTCACAGGTCCCTTTTGGATCCTGGCTCTGACACCAGCTCTGACCTGGTTTCCTCCCCAGCTCTATGTCATCTGCCCATTTGACCAGCTGGCCCATCAGCATCCCTTCCAATTCATTTGTGTGCAGGTTGAATAGAAGGAAACTGAAGACAGACCCCCGTGGTGAGTGTGATGGGACAATAAGGCCGGGTCTCCTACCAGCCTGACTGATATAACAGCGAGTAGAATGAAACAGCCCCCCATCTCTGGGCTCCAGATTGGTTTTACCACAAATCATGACAAGCGCCTTACACATGCTAATGACTCACTTCCTTTGGTTTTAAAGACCAGCCATTTCAGGAACATCAGGGTAAATGATGGGCTCAGTAGCTATCGAGAAAGAAGTTAGAGGTGCTGGCATCTGAACTTAATTAGACTCCTGTGCTCTTTATAAGGCCTGATAAGGTCAGGCAAATACATTCAGCGTTAATAACATTATCAGCACTGCATGGTCGGCAAGCCTTGCCAAAGTCGATATGTCAAGTTTTTGTGGTTCAAAACATGTGTCTTCTATTCACACCCAGGCCTGTTTCTTGTGTGCCAGCAGCTGGTGCCACATCTGGAAAGCCTGTCTCTGCTGTGCCTTTTCTCCTATGAGTGTTTTATGGAATACCCCACCCCACCTCAATCCTCTTAAGAGAAAAGGGCTCATTCATTCATTCATTCTCTGGTGGTCTGTCAAATGGCAGCCCTGTACATTTGCTCCAGGGGAACCCATGTGGACAGGACAAGCTCACAGTCCAGGGCAGAGGACCTCAAACATCAGCGTGCACAATAACCCTGGGGGTAGCGTGGCCCTTAAGAAAGAGGCATTTCTGGACCCCCACACCAAGCCCACTGTGAATTGGGGACGGAGATGGTTTGTGGCCTGGGGCTCCACATTTCTCTGCATTTCTGGCTCTGCTCTCCAAGTGATCCAAGGACCACACTTGAGGAAATATTCATCAAAGGATTTTTAGGCCCCCACAAGCCATCCAATTTAAGGCCCTGGATCATTAATATAATTAGCAAGTCACTCATTCTGTCTTGAAGGAGGATCAGGTGAGACTTCAGAGACTTATGGCCCAAGCCAAAGCCAGAGAAAGCATGTAGGTGGGAAGACCACAGAGCAGTCACTGATTTTGAAAGGAAATACATTCAGGGCATGAGCCTTGGAGCCAAACAAACCTGGACTGAACTTCAGCCCATCACTGGTGCCTGTATGTCCTGAGGCAAGATACATAAACTCTCTGAGCCTCAATTCCCTCATCTGTAAAGAGCACCCACCTCTCTCTACCTCACAGGGTTGACAGATTAAAAAAGAATATCATAATACAAGGTACTCACCAAATCACACGGCAGGATGTTGGTCCTCCATAAATGGTAACTGCTAATAAAAATAGTAGGAGAAAGAAATAACAATCAGATAAATATTATTCTCTCTTACTGAGGAGTTTCTGGGTTATTTTGTGGAGGCCATGAATAACCAGCCATCAAAGTTTTAAAAGCAGAGGTCATAGGTTCACTTAGCCAATAAATATTTGTTGTGCACCTACTATATGCCGGGCTATGCTAGGCACCTAGGCTGATCAGATTTGTGCTTTAGAAGGTGGCTCTGGTGGCGTGTGGGGGCTACGCCGGAGGCAGAAGACCGTTACAGCCTGCTCCATAGTCCAAGCCAGTGGTTTCAAACTTGAGCACACATCAGAACTACCCGGAAAGGTCTTTTTAAAAATATGGATTACTTGACCTCATCCTTAGAGTTTCTGATGTAACATATCTGGGATAGGGTATGAGAAATTGGCATTTTAAGCCAGCTCCCAGGAGACGCTGATACTGCTGGTCAGGAGAACCACACTTCAAGGACCACTGGTCCAGGCTCAAGAGGAGAGCATGAAAACATAAAGAAGAGGAGATACTAACTCTAGGGATTGTGGGAGGCTGGTTTTAGGGAACGTTTTTAGAGTGGAATGGACAGGAAACAGTGATGACAGGCCCCAGGGACACTGTCCCTGGATTTTCTGCACACTACTGGGGTCCTTCTGGCCTACGAGCCTCAGGATCAAGGAGCTGCAGCAGTGTAGGCCAGCTGCAGCCTTGGAACCTCCTGTCCTGTCGTCCCAGTGGGGGTTTCCCACTGTGGTCTTTATCTCTGTGTATGTTCAAAGGAAAGCTTCTCTCCCTCTCTCTCTCTCTCTTTTTTTTTTTTTTTTTTTTTTTTTTTTGCTTTTCTCTTCCTCCTGGGGTGTTGATGCCGCCAAGATGCGCGGGTACCGTTCCGCAAGAGTGCCCGAGGTGTGTATTGAATTTCGGTCCCGGATCATTTAATGCGTGGTGACAGAGGGAGCGGATGTTGTTTGGATTCATGTGGAACTCTCCGCCTTTTCTATTTTCTGTACCAAAAACCGCAGAGCCTTGCTCAGCAGCCGGCCTGTGAGCTCCCCGCCTGTAAGAACCTCACGGCGCCAGGAGCCCCTTGTCCCCACGGCATTGCCAGAGCTCCCTGTGAAACCCAGTGGAAAATTGCAGCGTCTGTGCACGTCTTCAGAGCATCCGTTTCATTTAAAGCTCTCCACAACTCGAGCTGTTACTGAATTAAACATCGAAACCAACAACAATCAATAGCCTAATAACATTATGTTCTGAAATGTGTTCTTTAATAATGACTGTGAAGCTCTTTGAGGGTGGAATGAGTCTGCGTTGGTGCGCACTGAACGGCGATCTGCATTCGTTCCTTTACAGCTGCTAGTTTTGAAAAATGGCTCTGAGTGTTTCTTACCGATGCAGAGTGTCCTGTTTTCTGTGGATCAGAAACTTCTTTTAGGTACTGCCTATGATCTGTCCATCCTGAGCTTGTTCGAGAAGGCTGCTGTGGCCTCTCAGCCTCTCCTCTTTTTTCTTGCCTGGAGCAGTGACTGACACTGGATAGAGACACCCAGCCGTGGTGACCCAAGGCAGATGGACAGTGGGTGAAGAAGACCAGCAGGTGTGGAGACTGAATGCCCAGGAGGAGGAATTTGCTTGCTTCTTGAGCATGGTGATGTTCCAAGGCTTTAAAGTTAGAGACGTGAAAACTATCTTCTAGGATCTTGTGTTCTAAAAAAGACAGCAGACACAAGAAAGACTAATCACAAGTACATAGAAAATTAACCAGTTACTGTTAAAATTAGATGCAAGCCTGGGCAGGGGTAGGTGCTTCTTGTAGGGGAAGGCATGAGATCAGTGCACGTGAACATTGGGGCGTTTATGCTCATATGGTAGCAAATCCCTCTTCCTTAGCCATCACCACCCTAAGGGAAGGAAGAACAAGGAGAGAGTGCATTTTGGCTGTTAGATTTAGGATTGTAAGGCCCTAGAGAGGTTGGTAATTTCTTCAAGATTCTTTGTCTGCCTGGTCTCCTCCCTGAACACATGCTTAGTCTCTCCCCTCCTTTCCTTCTGACCCAAGATCCAGACTGGTAATTAATGTTTTCTAATATAGTTGAAATGATTTTCATTGGTTTTTGGAGAAAAAATTATATTGAAGAATTTTAAACATATACAGGAGTAGTCAGAATAGTATAATGAGCCTCCTATAATTTTGGTGAATTTTTAATGACTATTATACCTAATCATTGATGTCCTGGAGAGCAGTGTTGTTGTATTTCTTGTTCGGGGTAACAAAGGATGAGAAAAGGAATAGGAGAGACAGGTGGAATAGAATGTTGCACGTGATAGAAAGAAGGTAGAACTTAAATTTCTGTTGACCTCTGTCTTCTCCATGAGGAGCCTTCAAACTTGAATGGGTAGAACCAGTAATCGACTAAGGGACCCACAGCCTCAGAAGGTTCCCACCATCTGCAGAACTGATAAAAATGACTCATGGTGCCTAAACTCTATTGACACTATGGCCCACAGCCTAGGCAGGTGAAGTGCACATGTGGCCATCTGAAATGAAACCACAAGACAAGGCGCATCTCAGGAGCTGGGGAACATAGCTATGCTCTTAATTACATCTGGTGATCCTGGGAAAATGGTGCAGTCAGAAAAGAGAACAGACAAATTATTTCAGATGGGAAGAAAAAAGTGTATCTGTTAAGTTTGAACCAGTGACTTAAGTTTTTTGGATGTGGTGTATGATCACCATGAGCTAGCCCTTGCTGCATAAGAGCAATCCATACACCACTAACCTTGTTTTCCTTACAAGGAAGCATTTGGCTGGTGGGTTGGCAGAATGCTGTAGACACAGTTTATTTTTATTTGAGTGAAGCAGTCAACAGCCTCCCCACATATCATGGTAACCAATACGTTGACCCATGAGCCAGATGATTATTCTCTTAGCGGAATCATATCCTGAGATTGAATCAAAAGTCTGAGGGAGGCTTTAAATAGAGTGCCTGGGGCCCTGTCCTTGGTCCTGCCTTGATGAACCCATTTTTATCAATGATCAAGCTGAAGGTCCAGGAAGCATGTTATTCAGAATTATAAATGGCAAACTAAGACCAGCAGTGAAAAAAAAATGATTCTGTTTGAAGAGGGAAGGGTTTATTATAAGCAGTTACTTTATCTTAGATACACTTGTGTGTGCAGATATGTGTGTGCACCTATATGCACACGTTCTTCATTTTCCAAGTGAGTAACTGCGTTGACTTGGAGGATGGGAGGATGCTAGTGTTGGCATGATGAGCTCATCTTCGTACAGAGAAAGGCACAGAAATGTGGTGCTGCTGGCAATGATAACTGCAATCTATTGAATATCTACTATGTGCCAAACAATGAAGCAGGCTGTTCAGAGAAGAGTTAACATAGCAGGCCTAAAACCATTCTCCACAGAGTCCTGCTTGCAAGGTTGGTCCTTGGCTGGCTTCTGGGAACTTGGACTTGGAGAAGGTTCCCACCATCTGCAGAACTAATAAAAATGACTCATGGTGCCTAAACTCTATTGACACTATGGCTTGTACTGAACATCTGCTTTTCTTCAGGAGTCTGGAATTTTGGTACATGGGAGGCAGAGAGTGCCTACATGAACTTCCCTGGTGGACAGCATTTCACACATGTTGTCAGAGCCTGTTGGCTAGGCAATCACACATGTTCTCTGGGACTCCATGTGGGGAGGACTCTTGGAAGCTTGTTTCTCCAGACTTCACCTAGTACACCCTTTTCCTTTTGCTTATTTCTCTTTGTACCCCTTCCCTGTGGCTGTGAGCACTATATGCTGAGTTCTGAGAGTCCTCCCAGAGAATTACTGAGCCGGGGGGTGGGGAGGGCGGGTCATAGGAACCCCTGATCCATAGACTTGCTACTTATCCCCTCTAATTCTTGGAGCAATCCTGCACCTATTGCTGGTAACTCCCCCACCTGGGGCTTGAATCAGATCTGAATCCAGTCTCGCCTATTCTATGGAACCACAGAGTAGCCTGGTTCTCCTTTATACTTGCTGCTAATATAGGTTCTGAGGCTTGAGTGGAGAGTCTTGCTATTCTTGGACTTCCAGACAGTCTTCTGGTCTCTCCCCAGTGTTATCCGAGGTGAAGATAAACCACAGAACAGCCTTCCTTAAAGCAGCAAGGGCAGGGGGTGGTCCCATGGAATTTATTCCTGTTGATTTCAGAATCCTGTGGATTCTCTCTGCCTCTCTTTCTTGCTATCTTTCCCTGATAGATAGTTGGTCATATTCTCTGACAAATAAGGTATGGGTGTAAGGGCTTACCCAGGGTTTAAAGGCTAATGCTGGCTATCGCCTTACCCCAGTAGGTAGCCAGGAGCCAGTCATCCCTTCCTTATTCTATCATATAAAAAAGGAGAGTCTCCAAACCCATAGACTGTACAGGGAGTGAACCCTGATATCAACTATGGACTTTGGGCAATAATGTGCCCACAGAGGTTCATCGATGGTAACATTCGCACACAGGGGGGAGGTGTTGACAATGGGGGCGGCCGCACATGTGCAGGGACGGGGAGAACACAGGAATTCTCTGTACTTACTGCTCAGTTTTGCTGTGAATCTAAAACTGCTCTAAAAAAATCAAGTTTTAATTTGTTTTTTAAAGGAACATACTGTAACTCCTCCAGGTAGGGCTTACGGAATGGAGTAGGGCAGCAAGAGATCACTGCTCTCTTAAAAGGGTGACTAATTTCTAATGTCCTCCACTGCTATTTCCATTAAATGCACTGGGATGTCTTTGAAAGCAAAGAAATTGTCCCCTTTCTTTTGCCAACTGGCATGTGATGTGCCCATCCTCTCCTCCAGCCTGAGAAGGCGGAGCATGCCCACTACATGGTCTCTCAACTGCACCTTTTCCCTAAGGCGCCCTGGGGCTGAGGGAGCCAAACGTGTATTAATAAATTACCCTTTTTATGAGTGTCCTGTTTGTAGTAGCTCCCACTCTTCTGCTGGGGCTACAACAGGGACTGTGCAGGGGTAAGAGGAGGCAAAGAAGGAAGGGACCTCCCGTTGTGCAACCCCAGTGGATAGTGCAGGGATGGGAGGGAGAGGGGCCCCATAGGACCTGTTCCAATCCCCCTAGATTCAAATCCACATGTCCTGAGTGATACAGGAAGTGGCAAGAGGTTATTCCTGTGTAGAGGAACCTCATCACCACATCCTGCGTCTAAGCCTTCCTCCCCCAGTGTGTCTTTGACTTCTTATACTTTGGATCTGATTTCCTGGACATGGAGAGTCCATAATACCCTAATGCAGTAGATACAGTCAATGCAAGTGACAGTCCCCGCCATGTCGAAACTACCACCTTCAGAAGAATCAGCCAGAGGGAAAGTAAGAGGAGAACTATATCAGAACAAGCTTGAGGTCTGGGTCTGAATTGGCTCTGCCGCTTTCCTGCTGTGCACTCAGGCAAGCTGATTCCCTTTACTGAGCCTGAGTTTCCTCATCAGTAAAATGAGGATAATAATGGATTCTACTATTCAGAGTTGTCACAAAGGTCAGTGAAGTCATTGGGCTAATGCGCACGTCATTTATAACAAGCACTCAGTGAGTATCTGCTGCTGCTTCTATTGAGGGTGCTGATGCTGTTAGGAACAGGCCCACCTTCCCAGGGCTGCAGGAGAACACACTCCTTCTGTTATCACTCCCTCCCGTTCTCCTTCTGCACCATACTTCTGTTTCTCTCTCTCCTCTTTTATTTTTTTTAAGATTTTAATTATTTATTTAGTTAGTTATTTTAGAGATGGAGAAAGAGCATGCATGCAGGAGCTGGGTGGGGGAAGTAGAGAGGGGGGCAGCAAAAGAATCTTAAGCAGACCGGGGGTGGCACTTGATCCCATAACCCTGAGATCATGACCAGAGCTGAAACCAAGAGTCTGATGCCCAACCAGCTGAGCCACCCAGGAACCCTGTCTCTCCTCTTTCTAAGAAATCTGCCACTGGCCCCTGCCAAGAGCCCACCAGTGCCAGGCATACCCTTGTCCCAAAATCTTTTTGGATTATTTCCTTCTCTTCCCCAGAGTGAGGCCTCTTCTTTTCAAATGAAAGCCTCTTCTCCAAGTGCACTTTCCAGAAAGTTCTCTCTGCCCCTGACATCTCCATCTGAGAGTATGTCTGTTACTCTGGCACGCCACTGTGCCTTGAGAAAGTAGGTCTGTGTCTGTGTTAGTGTTTGTACTTTTGAGAACCTAGAGTTGTAGGTTTCTGTGATTTAAAAGAGAATTTCGCCCAAAGCAAGTTTTTGTTTGTTCAGGTTTTGTGGATGGTGGTAGTGTTTTTGTTTGTTTTGTTTTGCTGAGCCACCAGTTCTGAATATAACATTTATTTTCAGTCAGGATAAGATCCTATCAAAAATGAAGATGAACCAGAGCAGGCAGTGCAAGTTCTTTCTTGAGAACACAGCTCCTAGAGTAGGGTCATGGCTGGATTGAGAGCACAGGCTTCAGAGGCTCACACAGACCCTAGTCTGCATCGTGCTCCACCGCTTCACAACTCCATGACCTTCGGGGAGACACTTGACCTCCTGTGCCTCATCTGTGAAAAGGGATAATTGGTTCATTTGGAGAAACATGAGAACATGCAGATAAAGTCCTTAGCCCAGTGCCTGGCAGGCAGCAAGAAGTCAATAAATGCTAAGCTCTCATTATGACACATTCTAAAATTCAATCAGAACCTGTGCTTAAAGCAGCTGTCTTGGAATATATTGAAGAAGTTGGTGTCAGTCAGCTTGCCTTCTGGAACTCACGTGTTTCATTCATCTGATGACAAATGTAATAGTAAGGCTTAGCAGAGGCAGGCATGCCGCCCCCCCTCCTTTGTCACTTATGTAGCACCTTACGAGGAGTTGTGCTTGGTCACTGCGGCAGTAGGTCATCTGTCCCAATATCATCTAGAACCCCACAGATGTCACTAAATAAACCTTTGTAATTATCACAGATTATCCCTCCAGGGCCCACCTTTACAAGTTTTGTCATCACAGCCTCTTTGTGGACTCCCATCTGAGGCAGTGGCTACACCTTATATTCATCACCTTGAATGTGTCTCAGACCCTTTGGGCATAATATGGGTGAAGCACCCTCAAATATGAGCCAGGAAGAGTGTTGTTGCCCATCATTGCCCTGAGCTGATGCCATACCTCTTCTCTGGAAACTAGTGAGGGAGAAACAGCTGGACCCACCTGTATGGAGAAACATTTTCATTTTCAAGGGGTTCCAGATTGAATATCAGGGGAACTGATCGTAGAGGTATGTACAAGCCAATGAAAAGAACAATGGAAAAAAATAGCTATTCTCTATTGAGCACTCTGTAAGCATTATATGTGCATTATCCCATTCAGTTCTCACGACAACCCTTTGAGCTAGATACTATTATTGTTTCCACTGAACACATCTGAGAAATGTGATGCTCAGAGAGGTCAGGTAACTTGCCCAAGGACACAGAACAAGGTCAGGATAGTGAGGATATTTGAACCCAATATGTCTGCCTTCAGATGTGAGCTCCTAAACCCGGGCCCCTGCCCAAGCAATCCAAGGCAGTGGAGTGCAGAGCTGTGGTTTGCAAAGTTTATTTTCTCAGTGGAACCCTTTGGGACAAAAAAATCTTTTACAGCCTCCTGATATCTAAATCAGATTGGGGCAGAACTGCTGTGGGCAAAGAGGGTTAGAGGCTTAGGGCCTTGCTCATCTTCTCCTCTTCCCCTTGGGGTCCTCAAGGACCTTCAAGCCCCACAGGTCACAGACCAGAAACCTCACTGATGTTGAAGGAATAAGGACTTCAGAGCTTCTGTTCCTTCTTTGTGATGGAGAATGCAAATATTGGCCTTACAGAGCTGTTGGGAAGACCAGACAAGCTAATGCCTATGAAGCATCTGATATACCCCCAGCTACTATTCTTACCTTCCTAATGGATGTGTCTTATGAGAAAATATGCATTAATTCAGAGGGGCTGTAGTGGGTTGGATGGTGCCCCCCAAAATATAAATCCATGCCCCACTTCTTGGATCCTATGGTATCTTAATGGCAAAAGATGTGATCAAATTAAAGACCTTGAGAAGAGCTTATCCTGGGTTATCTGGGTGAGCCCTAAACGCAATCACTATACTTCCTTAGAAGAGGCAGAGGGTATTTTGAGAGAGGAGGAGGCAGTGGGACCATAGAGGCAGAGGCTAGAGTGCAGCGGCCACAGGCCAAGCAGCCCCTATAGCCAAGTAGCTGGAAGAGGTCAGGAAGAGATTGTCTCCTAGAACCACTGGAAAGAATGTGGCCCTGCCCATACCTTGATTTCGGACTTCTGGCCTCCAGGTCACTGAGAGCATACATTTCTCTTTTAAGCCACCCGGTTTGTGGTAACTTGTTACAGCAGCCTTAGGAAGCTGATATAGGGGTTCGCAGCCCCAGCACACCCCAGCCTGGCCCCAGTACACACTCTGTATATGGGAATCGTTCCACACAAAGATTGAGGAGTAGGGCACATGCTGGAATCCTTGAACTCCTACATCAAAGGGACAAACCTCCTTCTTGGAAGTTGGCAAGCCAGCTTTGTCAGGAGCCCTCTTGGCTCTTTGAAGACCCTTCCAGGGGCAGAACCTCCTGGTCACTGTAGGTTTCTGCTCAGATTTCCCTTTCCCTCCTGAGCCTCAGCTCCAGCAATCACTGTGTTGAGTCAGTTATTCGCACTACCCAGATTGTCATTTCTGACAACAGGTCTGCATTTATCTATTGAGTCCAATGATTGTGCGGACAGGAGCATTATTTCCGCTGTCACCATCGAGCTTCATCACCATCCACATCTGGGCCTGGAGGGGGCTCTCAACACGAGCAGGAATGCCTCCTGGATTCTGCTCTCACTACAGCAACTCCTCCCCATTTCACTTCAGCATTCGGCTTGAACGTTCAAAGTGGCGCAGAGCCAAGTTGGGTCTCTGCTGCCACGTGGGGTTCGTGGGGTTCGTGTGGTCCAGGGTCCAGCATGGGCTTCCATGTTCTCTAGCTGCAAAGACGTCCCTCCCAGGGTGATTCCTCGGCAGCTGGACCATGGAGACTTCTCCACGAGAGCCATCTGGCATTGATTTTTCACCTACACCTCCGAGACTTTGCCAGAGCCCCAAAGTAAAGAAGCAGTAACTCTTTTTTGGCCACCACACCTGCTGAGGGAGTATCACGTGCTAGTTCTGCACTCACTGGTATAATTTGGAGAGAGCTGTGCCAAAAGGAATCCCTGGTCTAGTTAAAATAATATGTTAGTTCATGACTAGAATAAGGCATTATTGTTGGGTGAAAAGAAACTAGAATTTGAAGTCAGAGGAAGCCTATCCAAGGCCCAGCCCAACACTTTCCAGCTTTCTAGGCTCATGACTAACTTCTGGTCTTAGTTTTGCATTTAAAGGGAGAGCAGGGGCGACTGGGTGGCTTAGTCGGTTGAGCATCTGCCTTTGGCTCAGGTCATGATCCAAGGGCCCTGGGATCAAGCCCCACATTGGGCTCCCTGCTCAGTGGGGAGCCTGCTTCTCCCTCTCTCTTTGCCCTCCCGAGCCACTCCCCACCCACCCCCCACCCCCCGGGCTCATGCTTACTCACTCTCTCTCTCTCTCTCCCTCAAATAAATAAATAAAATCTTAAAAAAAAAAAAAAAAAAGAAGAAGAAGAAGAAGAAGAAAGGGGGAGAACAGATAAATAATGATCCCTACTGGATCGCTGAGAGGATTAAGTCATACATGTGGGTAAACCTGAAAGCATTTTGCAACTGCATGGTATGTTTTGAATCCTGAGATCAGGGCTGGGTTAGCCCAACCTACACATTTTTCCACTATAGGACCACTTTCAGGGGCTGGCCTCCTTGCCATCTATTGAAGCTTTTAGTCAACAGAGACCTCCAGCCAGGCTCCTATCACATGCTGCCCCATGTCCCTTGTCATACATTGGGTTTCAAAAGATGCTAGCTGGTTTTCTCTTATCTCTAAAAGTGTTGTGGTTTGAATCTCTCTCTTTCTGAAGGAACCAAATGCAGACATCAAAAGGAAAAAAAAGAAAGCTCATGCCATCCCCCAGGAATGAGTGCTCACAGATTCCCAGGCTTGATCTGACCCACTCCTGACCTGTGTGTTCGGAACAACTCTGGCAGAGCTGTACGGGGCCGGGACCTGCTGCCCTGAAAGGGGTGGTGGATGCAAGGAGGAGAGGAGAGGGTTTAGACGAAAAGGTTAATGAAATGAATCACTGGTTCCCTGTTCTGTCTGAGCAGGATGCTCACGTGGCTGAGCAGTGAGCTGGACCCGGCCCAGTAGCCCAAAAGAATGAATGGCCCCTTGGAGGAGAGGTGAGCTTGGCAATATGAGGAGAGCTAGGAAGGGTCAGGACGACATGTCTGTTATTCTCCACCCTCAGAGAGGACACATAGCCACGAGTGTGGGAGAGTCCAATGCGTTGTGAATATATACTCACTATATAATCCTAACAGGTATTTTTTTATACGATAGTTTACTCTCTCCCCACTTAGCTGTATCAATGTCGTTATAAACCCCTACACAGCAGAGGTGATGCCCATCCGAATCCTTTCATACAGGACTCGGAATGCCATGTGTCAACTGGCCCTTCGTGGACCTCCATGAGTCTGGAAAGACTGGGAGGGTCTCAGTTTGGTGAACATAAAAAACACCTGGGGGCAGCCCGGGAGGCTCAGCGGTTTAGCACCGCCTTCAGCCCAGAGCGTTGTGATCCTGGAGACCCGGTATCCAGTCCCACGTCGGGCTCCCTGCATAGAGGCTGCGTCTCATTCTTCCTGTGTCTGTGCCTCTCCCCCCCACCTCTCTCTGTCTGTCTCTCATTAATAAATAAATAAAATCTTTAAAAAAAATAAAACACCTGGGAGATCATTTGAAATGCTGATTCCTGGACTCCACATCTGGACATCCTGATTCAGCAGGTCTGGGTAGGGCTCAGGAATTTGCATTTTTAACAAGCTCTCTGGCTGTTTCAGATCTAAATGGTCACCAGGCTACTCTTTGAGACACACTGATCCAGACCAGCCCTTCTCAAATTTGAATATGCCTGGGAATCACCTGAACATCTTGTTAAAATGCAGGTTCTGACTCAGAGATCTGGGGCCCCAGATTTTGCATTTTTTACATGCTCCCAAATGCTACTGGTGCCACCTGCTCCCACCCACACTTTGAGTAGCAAGAATCTTCCTGCGAGTTGTCTTCTGCAATCACAGTGCACTAGCTCTAGCGGGGGCTTTACTCTACATGGGTAGTTCAAACATATAGTGTCTACAGTACCTTATGTCTTAGATTATAGTCATGTACCTTTCATTTTTAATTAAAATAACTATTTATTTCTATTTATTTGTAGTTGCCAGATAGGTAATTTTTAATACTGCAAGCACTTTAAAGAACAACTATCTAGGTACATCTGGTACTTTCTTGCTAATACTTAACACACAACATTTTCTATCACTAAACTTTTAATGCACATTTGCTCCAACAGCCAGATTCTGATTAGTGTTAATGCATGGCTAAGGGAATTCAAGCCAGCTTGGCAACAAAGACCCCTCTGAATGAATGCCTTTCATTGTTGGCAGCTTTATATTTTTTAAAGCAAGAGTCTCTTCTAGGACTTTCCTTCAAATCAAAATGAAGAGTTTAATTCATCAGTTAACACTCCATAGCAACTAGAAGGCTTTTTGCTGCCTCCTCCACCTATTATTTCTCAAGACACAGCCAGGCATGCTCCCAGTAGCTGCAGCATGAGAAAAAACTAGAAGGAACTTGATTTTCCCCCTGGGATGGGATAGCAGGGTGAATAGGGAGTGGAGTCCAGCAGGCAGAACTGTATATCCACAGGGTCTGGAGAGAGCATGTGGAGATCCAGGCAGGCAAAGGGGAAAGGGGCCGACATAGCAAGGCCCATGTAATCTGACAGACAACGGGCTGGGTGGGGGTGGGGAACTCCAACAGTGACTGAAATTAGAAATTCCAAGCAGTTAGTTGTCAAGGGGGTGCACCCAGCTAGAGTCTGGGCCAGGACTCCAGTTGGACAGAGCCTTGGGCTAGCAGGACGGGACTGTTCTCAGCTGAACATGGCCATCTCCATCCTCCCATGAGCTGTGACCGAGAGGAGCCCGCCTGCTCTTTGTTTTCACACGAAGCCCTGTCTGCCCTTCGCCAGCCAAGACCTGTCTGTTCTCTTGCCCTCACCAGGGCCTGTGACCTGTGCCTAGTCACCTGTGTCTCTCCTTGCCTGTCCAACACAGGCATCGGGCCAGGCTGACTTAAAGCAGCTTCTTGCATACCTCATGTCCAGTGAGGTGCCCAGCCCCGGACTTCCTCCTTGCTGGAGAAAACCACAGCACCATACCAGGCCTCAACAAATTCCTATCACCTCCCCTTCACTGGGCATTCCTGCAGCTCAATGGGCCTATCATTCAGCTCCTGTCGAATAGGGTAGAAGAACTAGAGCTCCCTGGGGACCAGGCGGCTGCCTGTGCTGCAGACAACAGCCATATATTGTGTGTGTGCACATGCATGTATGCACATGTGTGGGTGTGTGTGCATGCACACACAAAACCTACCACTGTGTCTCAGTTTACATAGGTCATCTCATCTGACCTTGGGGTAAACAAGTATTATTAGCCCTGCTTTATAGATGAGGAAACTGAATCCTCGAGAATGGAAGCAGGTTCCTTTATCAGACATTGTGTTAGGGGCTAGAAGAATAAAATATAGTCCAGAACTCTTAGCTCAGTCTTCTGTGCTCAAGGCTACAGATAATAATCATAATAATTCATTCTTTCAAAAATATTTATCGAGTTCCCATCGTGTATCAGGCACTGAGTGTATATGGAAGAAGACAGACGTGCTAATTAGTGTTTATTGAGCATTTGCTCTTTGCCCAGCACCGTATTAACAACTTTACAGGTATGATCTTAATCCTCAGACAACCCTGTGGCAGAGGAGCTGATTTCAAGAAACAGGCATGGACAGGCTGGGTGACTTACCCAAGAATGTCCACACCACTAGACGGTTGCAGAGCAGGGATATGCCCCGAGGTGGTCTGACTTCTGAGTCATACTCTTCACCACACCGTTCGAACTCCAAGTCCAGTGAACTTTCTGCTGCCCCCATGTTGCAGCCACAGAGCCCAGTACTCACGCCCTAGTGAAGATGCTCCCACCAACGTCACCCAGCCATTCCCCAGGGCGGAGGGGCAGGCAGCCCCCATTCCAGGTCCAAGACCCAGAATGCCTGCCCCCAACCTGAGCTCGGCTCCCAGAGGCCTGCACTCCACCTCTGCCTTTACCTTGCCCCTGGAGGACTCCCTGGCCCCTGCTCTGGCCTCCCTGCTGTGATTGCAGAGTGTGTCTTCCCCGCCCCCTCAGCTGACCCTGACCCTGTCCCTCCCCTCCCCCTGCTCTCTGTGTCTTACCACCCATCAAGCTGTCCGCACTTCACCCCTGAGGTGGCTCACCCTGCATGCCCCATTTACCATGGAAAGTGGCCACGTATTAGCTCCTCGGTTATAATTTTGACTTCTTCTGTCCTCAAGCTATGACTTCCACACCTCCTCTCAGAGAACCTCATTTCTTCACCTAGGAGCAGACCAAGGTCTCTGGGCCCCAACTGTCTAGTCATTCTCTTCCACCTCATCCTTTCTTCTTACCCATCCTGTTTTCCTCTTATTCTCTTAATTGCAGGTGATCTGAGCTTAGACTGCTGCTACTTTAGACTCTGCCCCCTCCACCTTCTACACATCTTCCCCGGATCCCTCTAAATTTATTGCCTTCCTGGATCTTTTCCTCCCACCCACAAACATGCACAGGCCCCATAGCGGTGTAAAACTGTCACTCAACTCCATGTAGCCTTAACCAGGATCCTAGGCCTTCCTGAGCCCTCCTGGTCCTTAGTGAGTCATCTACACTGCTGCCCATCCATGCTCTTCTCCCCTCACCCTAGCTCCTCTCTCCTCTCTAAGGAAACAGCTTCCCTGAAGGTCATTGGTGCCTTCCAAGTTACCAAATCCATTTGTTTGTTCCAATCCTTGGCCTTTTAGACTTCTTCAAAGCATTTCGCAAGGTTGGCCATGCCTCTTTCATCCTTGCTTTCTTAATTTCTGTGCCTTCTTAACTCTGCTCTGTCTTAGGAGTCATTTGCTTGCAAGGAACAAAAACCCACTCAAAGTAGTTCAGGGGTTTTGGGAATAATTTAAGGGAATTCTCATTCTTTTGCACTATCATATCAAGTCTCTTCCCTGACCCATCCTTCGTGCACACAACCACCAGACAGTGCTCTTCAAAACAGTACTGTTATAATGGTACATCCTGTCTAGAATCCTCCAGCAGCTCTCCATTTCCCACCAGAGAAAATCTGAAGTCTTAGTTTATATATCACATCTTCTACAACCTTAGCTGCCACATACTTTCCAGTTTGCCTTCTACTCTTTTCCACGATTATCCAACACACATCTCTGTATCATCTAGTTAGTCTCCCCTCTATTCCCTAGGCATATTTTTCTGCTTCATAGCTCACACTATTTCTTTTGTAAATGCCTAACTCATATATCTTCTATGAAAATCCTATGCTTCCTTTCAAGTTCTAGATCAAATGTACCTTCTCTGTAATGGCTTTACCCCAGGAGAAGTGAACTCTCCCTCTTCCTAAAAGCTAGGGATTGGAGCCCCTCCTTATTTGCCATATTAGGCTGGAGGATCTTTGAGCCGAGAATTATATCGTGTGCCATGCTGTGTGGACCATCCCAGAAACAGGATCCCAGAAGGGTGGAATGCAGTCATTAGAGAATGACTGGCTTATCTTTTTCTCTCTTAAAGATGAGTGAGGCATCCATAGGCTACTTGCCTTGCTATTCTGCCTCTGAATTGGCCCACCTCCTTAGCCAAAAGAGAGACAAAGACAAAGACTTTTTTTTTTTTTAATCTAAAAGCTTCCAGGTAATTATAGCATGAGGGAATAAGTGTGTCTAGACATTTAAAGTATTTGGGGACCAAGTTTAAGTTATTTGCCTGAACCCACAGAAGGTTGATCACAGAGTTGGGCCAGAGCTCACCTCGTATCCCCCCATTCCCCACACTGGGCTTGTCACTGCCAACTCTCTGTGTCCTCTTGCCTCCCTGCAGCCAGCAATGGAAGAGTAGGCAGGAGGCCAAGAACCGGACCCATTTTCAGAACACAGTGAGTCAGACAGTCGCTCCACTTTCTGTGTTTACCTCTTTCTGGGGCTTCTGGAGGGGAGTGGGGAGACCTTGAGATGTATCTAGAGGATGCGGGGACTCAGTGGTGCCAGGGAATCATTGCTTTCCATCAGTAGGCCCTAGCAAGTCTGTCTCTGGAATGTACAGACCCAGATGAGTGACTGTCTGTCTGGAGACACATCCCTCATCCTTCCTGGTACTTCTCTCCCCGAAAATATGTAGCTCCTAAGATGCTGCTCTTGCTAGCTCTGGTACCAGTTGAAGGCTGGCAACCACAGGCTCCCCACTCCTGAAGATGGGCGCATGATTCAACCTGGGCTAATCAGAGCCCTGCCCTGGGACATCTCATACCGGAGCTGAGGGAAGAAAGCATCTGCTGTCTGTACCTAAACTGAAGGGCGAGGCTGAGAGTGTTGCCACAGTCTCCACAGCCTTGTGGAGGAGGATGGTGTGAGAGAAGGAGGCCAACAGACAGAGGAAGGAGGAAGAGGAGAGGAGAAATGAAACCTAGACAGCATTCTGGTCAGAACCCTGGTTCCAATCACCCTGAGACCTGGCTGTAGCCTTTCTGTTTTGGCAGTTTGGACATCTGAGCCAAAAAATTCTTCAGTTCAGGTGCCACTTGCAACCAAAAAATCCTGATTAACACAGCGTCCATCTGTCACCTGAATCCCTCCTTTAATTGTTCATGGGATTCCTGCCTCCCTGTCTTCCTCTTTTCTTGAAGTAAACATGCATTGAGGAGGAGAGGCATGGTCTTCACTATCATCATCATCATCAACACCATCGTCATCGTCATCGTCATCATCATCAACAGAAATGACTGAGTACCTATCTTTTCCTGGCATTGTCCTAGGTATAGTGGGGAAAAGAGCTGGAAATGGTAGTCTCTGCCTTCTGGGTGCTTCCACACTCATCAAAATATAAGAAATTCCGAGGGCATAAAGCACATACTGAGCACAGATCTTTTTAGAACAAGACATAAATCAATCAGTCTGCATGGAGTTTTTACAGAACAGACACTCATCACTACAGATTATTCTGACCTTTTGGTGCCAAACATCACTTTCTTGAAAAACTATCCACCTCTTAGGACAAAAGGTTCTTGTCTTCCATCTCTACAAAGTTATCTACTTCTTTGCACTTATTTATGGGGTCTTCTCCACCCTGATTAGCTCCTAATTCAGGATCAAATTTATTTGTTTGTTTTCTGGGATGCCCCTTCCAGATGTACCAAACTTACTCCCCTATAAAATCCCCAGCCCCAGATTTCACATCATGCCTGCAACCCTCCCACTACCAAAGTCTCCATTTCTTTAAACTAATATCTGGCCTCTGGATATATGCTCTTCTAGGATACAATCTGTGAATATCCTGTTTAAATGCCTTCCCGTATGTTTTCTGGTCCTATTTAACCTCAACGGCTTTCAAACAATTAAATATGTAAAAAGGAAAAATAGAGCATTACACATGTTTCCAAAGAAATGACCTATGTCAAGGTTGTACATTCAAAATAGGAAACAGATTTGGCTTAGAAAGGAAAGAAGAATGAGAGGGAGGGGTAGAAAAACAGGGGTAGAATCCTTGTATTTTTAGTACCCTTCCACCCTCAGCCTCTGCACATACCATTAGCTATTCTGAGATCCAAGTATCACCCCAATGGCTCCAGGCCTTCCTTGGGGAGACCTGTCTGCTGTGAACTGAAATGACTGAACTAGAGATCCCACTGATTTATAATACTCTCCCCTACTTTCCAGGGATAAGTTCCTTTCCCCTTAGGTCTGAAATGATAGACCATCATTATCTGCTTCCTTTTCCAAAAATTTAGTAGCTGAAAAACAATTTATTATTTCTCACAATTCTGTGGGTCAGGAATTTGGGAAGGGCTCAGCTGGATCATTCTTCTGCTCCACAGGACATCAGCTGGTGTCACTCACTTGGCTGTATTCAACTGTAGGCTGGGCTGGACAGCCCATGAGGTCCTCATTCACATATCTGGTGCCTAGGTGATCTTCCACATGGTCTCTCTATGGGGCTAGACTGGGCTTTCTCAGAGTGTGGTTGTCTCAAGGTAACCAAATTTCTTACATGGTGACCAGATTCTCCCAGAGACAAAGGGGAAGCTGGCAGGCCCCTTAGTGTCTGGGCCCTGAACTGTTTCAACATCACTTCCATTCTCCCATATTCTGCAGTTGAGGCAAGTCACAAAGCCAGCCCAGATTCAAGGGGAGGCAAAAGGGGTTCCACCTCTTGATGAGTGGAATAACATGTGCATACGGAGAAGAAAGAAAATGATGGCAGCCATCTTTGGAGACCATCCAGCACTCTCAATTTAACCTCTTTACTCACTGAAAGGACACATGCTTTTTTTTATTTCTTAGCCTTAGAAAAACCCCCATACATGGGACCCTGTTCTCATCCTAGGCAACTCTTCTCAGTCTCCTTTTTCCCTACACATTATTTTACCTCACAGTCTCCATCCTAAGACCTAACATCTTCCTTACATTCCACCTATACTCACCCTGAAGTACCTATTTCAGAAAACTGTATATTCCCAAGCACAGACTCGAAATTAATTTTTACTAGAGCTTATTTTAATTTTGTGTTCTGTTATGATAGTGATCACTTCGAACCTGTAATATATCTATAATATGAGGCTGACAATCCTTTATTAAATATTTATGTATTTATTTATTTTAGAGAGAGAGACCATGAGAGTGCAGGGAGGGTGGAGGACAGAGGGAGAGAGAACCCCAAGCAGACTCTGTACTGAGCATAGAGCCCACCACGGCGCTCAGTCTCACAACCCTGAGATCATGACCCTGAGATCACAACCTGAGCCAAAACCAAGAGTCAGATATTTCACCAATTGTACCACCCAGGCACCCCGAGGCTGACAATCCTTTAAACCAAGGGTTGGAGATCTTCTTTTGCAAGAAGCCAAATGGTAAATATTATCAACTTTGGAACCATACAGTTCTGTTGTGTAGGAAAAGCTCTCACAGATAATACATAAATGAATGAACATGTCTGTGTCTCAATAAAATTTTATTTACAAAAACAAGTAGCATGCCATATTTGGCCCAAAAGCCATAGTTTTGCTGATCCTGCATTAGACTAAGGAACAAGTATGTCTTTCAGTTTATTTTGTCTAATCATTAGCTGTTTGACTTTCAGAAAGTCACTTTTCTCTGAAGGTCACTTTTTAAATCTATAAAATAAAGATATTGAAGTGAACAAGAATAAATACCCCCTTAAGCTCATAGTTGTGAAAATGCCACAGATCTTTAAAACTCCTCAGAGGAAATGCCCAAGATAGCCACAAGATGGGTTGTTTCTCCTATCATGATATCTCAGAGTTCTGACTTTGTGTCCTTCCAAGAGTCTATTTGTCTCCATAGATATCCATATCCCCCTTTCCATGTGTGTCTGTTTCTATCTGGGCCATTCTCTTTATCTGTATTTATGTGTGTGGTTTTCTCTCTGTACTCAGGGGTTCATCGTCCCTCAATTTTCATTGCTGTGCATTCTTTGTGTCTCTATTTGTTTATGTATATGCACACCTGTCTCTTCTTTTCGCCCTGCCTCTCTCCCCTGACTAGAATGTTGAATAGCTATATATTTTTCATTATTTTCCTCCTTGAGTGAAAAAAAGTTTCCTATTCTTAATTTTTTAAATAGATATTTTAAAAATTAAGCATATTTTATATATCATATTGTTCAAAATGTTTAAATATCCATTTACATACAATAAGATATTGTATATAAGTTACTTAGTACCATATCTAATATTCAGTAGGTACCCAATAATTATTATGTCCTTTTATCTGGCTTCCCTTTATTTAACTGCCTAAGTGGCCTTTTTTTCACATGGGTCAATGATTCTCAACAGAAAAAAAAAAGTAGATTCTCTGTATCTATCTATAACATTTCATTGTTCTCTCTGATTCTTACCCAGGGCACCAGCCCTCAGCCTCCTCTTTGCCATGACTATGTTTGCACCTATCTTTTGAAAACTAATGAAAGTGGAGGGTCAAAGTTGATTTTTTGCTCAGCTACCCCACAATGATCCTGCACCTTCTACAGGCTCCTTCTCATTTGTTCCCTGTGCAAGTATTTATTTAGCACTATGTACTCAGTGATGGGAAGACAGATGTGAACAAAGCACAGTCCCTGCCCTCATGGAGCTTATGGTTTACTGGAAGAAGTGGGCAATAAATAGGTACCCAATCAAGAGTGGGACAGTGGATGTAGTGATTGGAATACCGACCAGTGGATGATCTCTCTGAGATGCCTTTTGAGGCAGGACATAGAGAATGAGTAAGGGCCAGCCCAGGACAAAGCAAGAGGGAAGTGGAGGGAGAGTGTCCTCATCAGAGGGAGCAGCCCTGTGAAAGGGCACGGGGCTGGGACAGCACCTGCTGGAATGCTGAGAACTGAGAGGAGGCCAGTGTGGTTGGAGGAGGTCAGAGAGGTAGCAACAGACCAAGCCAGGCTCCCAGACCAGGCATGGTAAGGGGTCATTCTGACATGCAGGAATGCCACCTAAGGGTTTTAGGCAGGAGAGTGGCTGATCTAGTTTATGTGTTTAAAAGATGACTCTGGCTACAGTGTGGGGAGGTTAGATTTTGGGGGCCGGCGAGAAAGCAGTAAACGTAGACTCTCCAGAGATGGTGACAGTGGGGGAGGAAAGAAGGAAAAGCATTTGAAATATTTTAAGAAGTAGAAATGACAGGTTTGGCCAGTGAATGAGATGTGACAACAAGGGGGAGGGAGAACCAATGTTGGTGCCAGGTTTTGGGCTTTAGTACTTGGGTGCCCATTGCAGGGAGGAGGAGGGTGGAGCAAGCATAGTTCCATTTTGGACACATTCTATCAGAGGTGAGTGTGGGGCATGCAAGGGGAGATGTCAGGTAAGCAGTCAGATATACGAGTCTACTCAGACTGGGGATTTGGGGTAGGGATAGAAATTTTGGGAGTTGGGAATGGATATTATCCCCCAGTGGAATGGGAAGAGAGAGAAGGGGGCCCAGCAGTAGGCCTGGAGACCCCATCAAGAGAGCAGGGTGAGGAGGAAGGATCTACAAAGAGCAAAAAGAAATAACCAGAGAGAAGGGAACCAGGGCAGGATGTATTCTCAAATCCAAAAGAGCAGAGTGCTTTAAGAGGAAACGGTGTAGTGGATGCTCAGAGAGCTGGCCAGTGTGGTAGATGCAGCTGGAGGCCAAGAGAGAGGAGGATAGAAAGCCTGTCCCTTGATGTGGCCACCTGAAAGCCCCACCCCCCCATGACAGTAACCAGTGTAGCTTTGCTGGAGTTGGGGGGAATGTGGATCAGGGCGGGGTATATGGATGGTGAGAGAGGGGAGACAGCATACCAAGACAAATCTTCAAGAAGTTTGGTTATGAAAGGAGGGCTTAAGTAGAGAAACATACTCTTAGAGGATGAGAGATCAAGAGTGGGATGTTTGGGATAAGAAATAACTAGTGTGTTTAGAAACTCTCAAAATGGTCACTGGAGAGTGAGAGATTAGGTCTTGGCTTTTGTGTTACTTTTCATAATGATGAGAACTTATAATTGTGTAACTCTTCACAGTTTACCAAGTGTTATCACACACACTGTCTCAGCTTTACAGCCATGCTATGAGGTATGTAGCAGCCCTGGGTTAGAGGTGAGGCACTCGGTGACAAGCTCAAGGTCACAGCCAGAAAGGATGGGGGCCAGGCCCCTGTGCCCATGCTGTGCTCCTGGGCCCACCCCCAAGGCCCCTCCCTGTCCACAGCAGTACTGTCCCAGGGGACTGGCACCAGACTTGGACAGCATGAACAAAGTATAGATTGTGCCCTGCCAAGGTCTCTCAGGCAGATTTTCCAGTTGCCACCCAGCCAATCACTTCTGCCTACTGGCCCAGCTTTGATATTATGAAGTCACAGCTACTTTTCAACAGCATGGGACACTGTCCCACTCCCTGATCCCATTTAACTCAGCCTCAAAGCCTCTTGAATTTCTGGAAGAAACCAGCAATCTCTGGCAAGTGTCAGAGAGAGGAAACGTGAAATTTCACATCCCTCATGTCCAGCACCCCCAAGCTTATCGACATGGGGACTGCCACCCAGAGGGACTGTGGGTGGGTTAGTGACTGTGGCCAACCTCTGGACCTCAGTCTCCATGTTTGCAAAATCCTGGTCTGTCATGAGGATACAATGAGACAGTGAGTGTACAGTGCTCAGAAAGGTACTTGGCCTGTGGCGACGACCCTATTCACGCTGCATGTGATTATTTATATTTATCCATCTATTCACTCACTTATTTCTGCCTTGGACAGATACTCGTTGAGCACCTTCTCTATGCCAACCATTGCTCTAGGCTCAGCAAGTGCAGAGATGTATCCACATGCTTCCCGGGCTCAAGAAGCATATGTTTTAATGAAGGGAAGTGATGTTGGAACACAAACAACTCTGCCCTCATAGGAATAAGTGAGGCACAGAACATTGCTTATCCAGAGAAGAGATCACATTCAGCCAAGAGGTGGTCAGTGGGGGCAGACTTCATGGGAGGGCAGGAGGGTAGGGAGACCATCCCCTGTGGAAGGGGGTGTCTGCAGCTGAGCAGTCATAGAAGCTGGAAAAGGCAGAGCCTATTCGAGGGCGGGGGATGGTGAGGAACCCAACAGGAGCATCTGCTCCATGGAGAAGAGGGAGGGGACACGCCTGATTATCTTAGGAGAGGATTGTAAGAGGTTCAAATGTCAGTCCAGCAGACCCAGTAGAGGGCAGCCTGGGTGGAGGGAGGAGTGGCAACTCTGTGCATTTACCTCTGGCCTTGTGTCATGGCTTGTCAAGAAGCCTACCCAGGAGCTGTTGGTTTGGCTTTGCATCTATAGTCCCATAGGGGTGGCGGCAGGAGAGAAGGGGCCAGAGTGTTGGGATTCATCCCAGGCCACCAGTTAGGTTTAGGCAGGACTCTATGGCATGTGCTCACTCTGTAGCAGATGGAGGAATTTGAACCAGCCTGGCAATCCCACCCCAGTACCCCCTAGGCAGTGCCCTGGAACTAGCGCCTCCAAGTTCTTCAAAGAAAAGAGGATCTAGGGCCACCACCATGGGAGTAGGAACCTTGTGTGCACAGCTGCCACCCCAGATTCAGGGCAAGAGGACTGGCTTCCACTATGTGCAGAGCCATGCCCCTGCCACCCCATGGCCACATTTGTCAACACATTTTGTGACCCTCTGAGTTAGTCTGTCTCTCACTTTGCAGAAGAGAAACCCAGAGGGGAACCAACCTAGGGTTACAAAACTAATCTGGGGAAAAGTCAAGACCTGCAAGAAATAAATGAAATCAAGGATGAGAACATGCTTTGTAAAGTGCTGTAGCAAAGTAGCCTATTATCTCCCCTTTGACATGCAGTTCTTGGGCATTTCTCATGGTCACTACTTTGGGGGCCGCCACCAGAAAAAGAAATCAGAGGACCAGGAGTGTAGATATGGTGGGTGGAAGGAACACAGGATTTAGAGCCTGGAGACAGAAGCCCAGCCCTGCCACGTACCAGCTATGTAACCTTGGACAGCTCACCGCCTCCCTGACCCTCAGTTTCCTTTTCTAGAAAAATGCTTCATCAACCCTCTTTCTGTGGGGCTCAAGTGAGACCATTCTTCTGATAGTACCCTTAACAAACCCAGCACTCTAGGGCCATGGTGTCTTGTGAGGAGCAGCAGAGATGGTAGCAACCAGAAGACCTGGAGGCTTGGAGGACTCGTGGGTAGCACCCAAGGTATTTTCTGTCCCTGGGGGCTGGAGCCAGCTGCTGATGGTGCTGAAACCCGAGTGTTCTGTCTCTCCTGCCCAGACATGTCCCATGGGTCATGCCATGCCCTCAACTCACGGCCCTCAGACACTGTTCATCAAGGCATCTGAGGCACGACCTTCCATCACCGGGTGCTGACTCAGCGCCCACTGAGCTCTGTGCTTTCACACACTGTGGGTGCCAGAAGGCGCCTGGCCAGTTGCTCAGCACTCCCCAAACTTCACTGGCTCTGCATCTCGGTGATGAAGGAGAGGGCCAAGTTGGACCAGTTTCAGGAAAGCAAGAAGTGATTTCTCTCAAAGACCTTGGAGAGGTCTTTCCGCCCACCCCATCCCCACCCCCAAAGTGTTCTCAGCCAGGACAGCCGGAGGCCTTCAGCTGAACGTCACGCGGGATGTACACACTTAGGTTAAAACAAAGGCAGGAGGCCAGGAATAATGGATGGACATTGGCCGGGTTCTTTTGGAGAGCCTGGCAAGCTGGTGTTCTCTAGAGGCAGGAGGAGACCTTCAGACATTCATGACCACACTGTCTGAGGGTGACCTTGGACATGGTACTTTCTCCAGATGGAAAGGCAGTGGGAAGAAACTGACTGTGGGACACTTAAGCCTTTATGACTCCAACCTAGACTCTGAGATTCCATTCATTTGATCATTCAACAAGTTTTTACTGAGCACGTATTTTGTGCCAGGCTCTGTGGTAGGGCCTGGGGAACGAAACAGACAAAAAGTTCTGCCCTCGTGGAGCTGATATTCTAGTGGGATCAATCATAGAAGGGAGAGCTAAACAAAAAGACAAGGGAATTATCTGCTGCTGGTAAAAGCTTTGGGGGAAGAGCAGGAACGAAGGATAAGGAGCGGGGGTGAGGTGGGGGGCAGTGCTTGCAGGTTTCAGGCCTGTGGCCAGGAAGACTTTACTGAGAAGCAACAATAGAGGCAGGTCCTGAACTTGGTGACAGAGGGAAACAGTCCTGTGGCTCTCTGGAGGAAGTGCATCATGGGCAGGGGCAACAGCAAGTGCAAAGTCCCTGAGGCAAGAACATGCCTGGGCCTTCGGTATAGCCTGAAGGCTGTGTGGCTGCAGGAGAATGAGATGAGATGAGGACAGATGAGCATTTTAATCTTTCATATTGAGTTCCTTAGAAAAAGAGCTGCAGGGCACCTGATGGCTCATTCTTGGTTAAGTGGCTGCCTACGGCTCAGGTCATAATCCCAGAGTCCTAGAATCGAGCCCTATGAGGGCCCCCTGCTCAGCAGGGTGTCTACTTCTCCCTCTGCTGCTGCCCCTCCTCCCCCTTGTGCACTCTGGCGTGTTCTCTCTCTCTCTCTCTCTCTCTCTCCCCCTCTCTCTCTCCCTCCCTCTCTCTCCCATCACCCAAATAAATAAATAAAATCTTTTAAAAGAAAAAGAGCTCCAGCAGGTCCACCCTCTGGCTTTAGATGTGTTCATAATCTTTACCCATCTGAGATGCTCATCTCATGCTACTGTTTAAATGCTGGGACTCTTGTCAGGAGAGACTCATTCCACACCTCAGCAACAAAGCCTCTGCTCCTCTGGGACTCATTTGCACAGAAAGAGCCTGGGTCCAAGTCCTAGCACCTGACATTTGACTAGTTGTGTTACCATGGGGAAGGGCACTCAGTCTCCGTTTCCCCGATGAAGCTCATCAGTTGTCTCATCTGCAAAATGGGTTAATAATACAGCTTCCCAAGCCACCTCACTTGTTTATTAGATTTAAATTAGTGAGATCATAAACATGAAAGTGCTTTGACATTGAAATGGCCAAGGTAGATGTAGGGGAGTGGTCATTCTCTTCAGGGAAGCCTGTGGTAAGGGGCTTGTCGCTGGCTCCCCCTGTGCCACTGCTTCTTATATTGCGTCCCAGGTGGGCCCAGTTGACTCTTATTTTGAGTGAGTCTGTATCTGAATCAGGGATACCCACCAAACACCCAGGGACCCCTGAGGCGAGGGTTTCCCCGGGATGCCTCAGGGCTGAACTGCCCCACTGTAGACCTGCCCCAGAGGATTCTAAGCCCCATTGTTGGGCAGGAGGACACCAGGTGAACTCAGCTGCTCCTCCTCAACACCCCCACCCCTTCCTCCTGCAGGTACAACGGCCCCAACCTGGTGCTGAAGTATGACCGGACTCAAAAGCGACTGGTGAACATTGCAGTGGATGAGCGCAGCTCCCCCTACTATGCGCTGCGGGACCGGCAGGGGAATGCTATTGGGGTCACAGCCTGCGACATTGATGGGGATGGCCGTGAGGAGATCTACTTCCTCAACACCAATAATGCCTTCTCAGGTAAGGGGTTGGGGCCTTGGGCCTCTTCCTGCTTCCCACTCTTTTCCTCCCAGCACCAGCTCGGGGGAGGGGCTCCCCCCCAGGCATAGGCCCCTGCTGCCTCCAGGAGCTTGCTCTGGCCTAGCAGAGACCCCATCACTACCCGTCCAGGAGCGCCCCTCATCTCCCTCAGACTTTCTGCCGTGTTCACCTCCCACTCTGAGCAGCACCCGCCCCCGCTTCCACGCCCGCCCCCCTCCACTGCTCCTGCCATGGCTCAGCCACTCAGCACTTCTCACTGGACAGATGGTCCCCTGGAATCACCCTCCATGCTGCTTCTAGAGGACCTTTCAGAATGCTCTGAAATCCTTCAAGGGCCCCCCACAGCTTTTAGCTGAGCTCATTTATTCACTCTACAAATTCCTGCTGAGCTACTCCAAACCAGACTAGAGATGCTAGATGCTGGGGAAACAACTTGGAAGCAGAAAGACCTTCAGTTCACAGAGCCTTTCTCAGCCTAGAGTGTCTCAGCCGACTTACCTGGGGGTCTTGTGTAAATGCACATTCTGACTCAATGGGTCTGGGTGCAGCCCAGGATCCTGCATTGCTTTCACACTATAATGCTGTTGCTGACCCAGGGACCACCTACCAACGAATGGCTGAGGAACATTGATGTCCAGAAGACTAAAGAACAGTAAGGATACTGATAACAGCTAACTTGAGTAGCACTGACTGTGTGCCAGGCTTGGGTCTAAGCACTTTACGTTATCTCATGTAAGCCTCACAGCAGCTCACTCAGGTTGGTCTTCGGCATCCCCCTTTAGAGTTGAGAAAATTGAGGGACAGAGGTCACATGACTGGCATAAGGTTACATACCTTTTAAGTCCCAGGACTCACACCCAGGGGTCTGATTCTACATCCATCCTTTAATAATGATACCCCATGGCCAGGGCGCCTTGGTGGCTCAGTCAGTTAAGCATCTGACTGCGGCTCAGGTCATGATCTCAGGGTCCTGGGACAGAGCACCTGTGTCAGGCTTTCTGCTCAGCAGGGAGCCTGCTTCTCCCTCTGCCCTTCCCCCTGCTCATGCTTTCTTTCTCTCTCTCAAATGAACAAATAAAATCTTTAAAAGAAAGAGAGAGAGTTTCCATGGCCTTACTCAATCCAGTGTCCTCAGGGCCTCGTGAAGAGCCTGGCTCATAGCAAGTCCTCAGTGCTGCACAAGTTGGCAGCTGTGTTCTTGGGCTAAAGATCAAGGTGGTTGCCAAACCCTGACTCTCATATTCTCTCAAGCCCGAGCTCAGCCCACTAGAATGAAGTCCACTCCCATGGAGCCATAACATCTGCAGGGAAGTCCCAGGCCATGGTGTCTTCCTGAAACATGCAGAGCCTCACGTCTCTGAGGCCAGGTGGGACATGCACTGGACTCTTCCAGATGGCAGCGTCCTCTTGGGTTGGTCTAGACAATGCCCTGTGGTTCAGACCTGTGTATTCATCATCCCAGACCCTTCCAGTCTCCCAAAGGTAGGGGATTGCCTAGCTGTGGGGATCGCCTTCCCTGCCTCTTCCCCAGCCCCAGCACACACACACTGGCTTTCTCTGGGCCCATAAAGTTCCCCTACTGGTTTTTGAGGCCAGGCCAGGATCTAGCCCCTAGACTGCCCCTGATGTTAAGCCCTGCCAGTGGCATGAATGGGAGGGGAAGGGGTTGGGGCCTGTGCCAGGGGCAGGGGCAGGCGGGGCTGACTGGCTGGCAGCCAGCCTTGTGCAGCCAAGAAACAATGAGCCACAGCCCGGAGTGGTGTTTTATGGGTTTTCATCTCATCTTGCCACCAAGTGAGGCCTGAGAGATAGTAATTATCCCTACACAAATATCAGGGCATGATTACCCAGCTGGATTTACTACCCTCTCTCCAACTAAGCCAAGATTGGATTAGGACACAATTAATTGATGGGCTGATCAACCCTTTAAGTTGAAGGTCAGGAGGGGAGCAGCAGCAAGGGACAGCCATGGAAGAGGTGAGTCCCCAGGAAGATGCAGTGGGGCAGGGAAGCAGAAATGGGAAGAACTGTGGAAGGTGGGTGATGTCTCACATAGGCCCAGCAGGCAGGATGCCAGAGGAAGGGGACAGATTCTCCTCCCTATTCACCAAGCACAGAGCACCTGGGAGGAGCTGGTCAGGTGGTTCTGAGGCTGTAGCCCCTCCCATGTCCTCGGAGCCTTCTGCTGGGAATCCTAGAGCAGAGTGCTCAGCGAGAGCTACACATTAGAATTTCCTGGGGAGCTTTTATCCCTCCCACTTCCCATGGTGTACCCCAATCCAGGCCAATCCAGACCTCTGGGGGTAGAACCCAGTTACCCAGATTATAAAGCTTTCCAAGTGATTCCCCATGTGCTGTCAAAGCTACCCACCCGCCAGCAATCATGTTGATTCCCTGCTCGGCCTGGCCTAACCTACCCAAAGCTCCTGTTGTTCACAGATGTATTCATTCACTGGACAGATATTTACTGAGCAACTACTGTGTGCCAGGCACTATTCTAGGCTCTGAGGATGCCCCATGAATGAAGCAGACAAAAATCCTGCCCTCCTGAAATTTATACTGTATCCTCAATGCAGCCTGAGATTTCTCAAGGCACCTAATTCTCCTGGACTCTAAGCTCCGTGAGAGCAAAGTCCCTATACTGGTGCCTCCAACCCAGGTAGACTTTGAACATCCTGAGAGCACCATCAAAAACTTGGTAAATAAATCCAGGAAGAACAGACAAGGCGTGAGCCATTAGGCCAGAGAGAAGTTTTGCCAGCCAAGCGAAAACAAGGGGAAGCAGGCAATGTGGAGCTCTCCACCAACTCCGCCCCCCACCCCCGAAAAGGTCCTGGGCTTCTTGGGTTTCAGGGCACAAATGTTCATCTAGGAGAGGCTAGACCTGGGCCCCCAGTGCTGGGGAAGGGCAACAGGGCCCAGAAGCCTCAGTTCCAGGCATGCACCTCCTGGTGACCTTCTGTGGGTTCGAGGGATGTCTGTGGGTTTGAGTTAATTTTTCAGTCCAGTGATTCAATTGATTCATCGACAGTGGGCATGGTGTAGAGCTGGGACATTTGTGCAATGTCAGCACTTCCTTGGGTCCAGCTGGCACAACGCTTAGCCACTGCCATGCTGCCTACCATGGGGAACCTGAGATCCCCTCCAGGAGCCCTGCCAGCCCGCACTGCTTGTGGCATGTGCCTGGGGGCTCCTTCAGCCTGTGCTGGAGCATTGGAGAGACCTGTGCAAGGATGGCCCCATCCTCTTCCTCAGCCAGCCTTTGGGATAGCAACATTAGAATCTCTGGAAGGGGGTTGAGACCCTGCATCCTGGCAGTAGGAATTAGTTTGTACAACCCTGAGATCTGCACCTTACTCACTGGGTATTCCTTGTAGAATGTGAAAAATCACATCAACTTCATAAGCCCGACTCCCTCGAGTGGCTCTACCAAGGGCCTACAACATTCCTCCTTGATGTGAGCCTGGTTGCTTTTCTGACCTCATTGCCTACTCACTTCCCCTTGCTCACCGTGTTCCCACCTGAGGCCTTCATACTTGCTGTTACCTCTGCCTGAAATGCTTTTCCCACCACTGTTTTCAGGGCTTACTCCTTCCCTTCATTCAGGCTCATCCTCAGATGGGGTCTTGCCTGAAAACCTTAAAACCATACCCCTATCTCTCTCTGGCCTTACTTTGCTTCATTTCTCTCCATAGCACTCAGTGCTCTCTGAAAGTATGTTATGTTATGTTATGTTATGTTATGTTATGTTATGTTATGTTATGTTAAAGTGTGTTCATCTATTCTGCTCTTCTACTCAGCTCCATAGGGATAAAAACTTGGTCTTGTTTGTTGCTGTATCTCCAAGACCACTTAATCTCACTTAATAAACATTTAACACATATATTTGAATGAACAACTGAGACTCCGAATGAAAAGCACTTACAATGGTATCTAGGACTTAGTAAGTGCTCTCCAAGCAGTAGCTGTTAGAATCCAGCAGCGTGAAGAAAGCCAGAGCCTTTAGAAGTGTCCTGGGCAGAGGGGCCAGGCCCCCCTCCTAGCCCATGGGGGAGAGAGACTCTAGCAACAGAAACAGAAAAGGACCATCATGTAAACAAGATATTACCCAGAAGAGAGGACCAGGGGGGCCTGGATCAAGGATTAAGAATTGGAAAATAGGGGATCCCTGGGTTGCTCAACAGTTTAGCACCTGCCTTCAGCCCAGGGTGTGATCCTGGAGTCCCAGGATCGAGTCCCACATCAGGCTCCCTGCATGGGGCCTGCTTCTCCCTCTGCCCATCTCTGCCTCTCTCTCTCTCTCTCTCTCTCTCTCTGCATCTGTCATGAATAAATAAAAAGAATCTTTAAAAAAAATAAGAATTGGAAAATAGGTAGGGGGGGGGGGGAACAGAGGAAAATTGACCACAATCCCAAGAAAGCCTGGGCCATCAAAGCTAGCTTATGGCTTAACTGACATGGAAAACTATAAGCCAGTGTGGTTCAGGCAACACATTACTTGGTGAAAACCAGGAAGGAGAGTGTGTAGGACAAAGGGGAATAAGAGGCTGGTTCCAGCACCTCCCTCAACATCCAAGAACCGGGGACTTCCTGCAGCTCCCAATCAGAGCCCATGCCCCCTAGGGGTCCAGTGCTGGCCACACCAGCCGCTGTGGCCCTGAGCTCTCCTGCCTATGTGATCTGGGGTCATGGTGGCATGGGTAGGAGATGGGTCAGCAGGAATTGGGAGCCCCACCACTATATCATGTTTACTCCATTCAAAAGAACAAGTCATCGATAATCTACCTTCAATCTACATATGCTTCCCTCCTTTTCTACACTAATAGTAGCATACTCTACTCACGTTGCTGCTCCTTGCTTGTTTTGTTTAACAACCAATTTTGGATGTTATGTCATAGCAGCACACAGACTGCTTGCTCATTCTTTTGATGGTTGTATTGTACTCCATTGTGTTGATTTACAGTTCACCAAATTGGTCCTCTGTTGATGACCATTGAGATGGTTTGCTATTTTCTGCTCCTATACAAGCAGTGCCACCAAATGTATAAGCTTGTACAGCATGCCACTGTCCACAATTGCAGGCATATCTGGGAGGGGTGTTCATATTTAGAAAAGAATTGCTGGGTCAGAGGAATATATGTGTGTGGATTTGATAGGCGTTGCCAAATCACCCTTTACACGAACAGTCCATATGATGCTCCCATTGACCCTGAAGCGAGTAAGCATCTCTCAACACAATGTGCCATAATTTTTTTAAATATTTGCCAATATGATAGGAAAAAATTGATACCTAAGTGTAGGCTTAATTTTCATTTTTCTCAAAACAAGTGAGGCTGAGCATATGTTTATATATTTGAATCTCTTATCTGCTCACTGCCTTTGCCCAGTTTTTCTATTGATTATTGGCTTTTTTCTTATTGATTTGTAACACCTCTTTATAAATTAGGGAAATTAGTCCTCTGTCTGTAATGCATGTTGCAAATAGTTTCCCCTTGTTTGTCATTTGTGTTTTGTCTTTGTTCATCATGGGATTTGCAATGCAGAAAATTTTTATTTTTATGAACTTGGATTTATCAACTCTTTTCACTGATGGCTTCTGAGCTCTGTGTCAACCTTAGGCCATTGGCAGGGGCTTCTGTACCCTCTCAGAGAGGAGGGGTCAGTCACTGTGCCAAAAAAGAAAGGCAGTTGGGGGCATGTTGCACTTCCAGCTTCTGCCCACACAACAGTTGAGCCATCTGCTCTTGAGAGTATACCCCTGGTCCAGCAGCTCCCTCACCCAGGCCAGTCCAGCTACACCCAGACACTGTGCATCTTGCTACTCAAAGTGTGTTCTATGGGCCAGCAGCATCAGCAACAGCTAGAAGCTGTTCTAAAATGCGGAATCTCAGGCCCCACCCCAGACCTACCAGACCAGAATCTGCACTTTAACAGGATGTCCGTGACTTCCAATGCCTGGAAAAGCCTGAGCCACACTGTGCTGAATCTCTACCTTCTCTCCCAGTCAGTTTCCAGGTGCTTCTAAGTCCCAGCCATGCTTCTCTTAGATGTAGTGTTCTGATTTTCAGCTCACCTGGCCTGGCCCCATGTGGAAAGACAAGTTAATGACCTGTCCAGATTTCCTGCCCCCCACCCCTAAAAGGCTTCTCTTACGTGTGACCCCATAAGAAGCAAGGATGGATGAGGCTATCAAAGCAGCCCCATAAATGGTATGGGGCCCCAAAGGCTATTTTCTCAGTCCTTACACAGAACACGTTTCCTTAGGAGCCAGGGACTCAGTTGCCCTCCACCAGCCCCCACTCCAGCTCTTTAATACAGAGTTGGGTGGGGAACGCTTTGCAGTCAGATCATAGTTTAAAGTTCAGCTTTGCCACTTAATACCAACTGTGCAACCTCAGGCAAATGACTTGACCCTCAGAGTCTCAATTTCTCTCTGTAAAATGATGAAACTGTCTTCCTGACATGACCCTGGAGAGGACTAAGTGAGCACATGTGAGTGAAGCACCTGGCAGAGGTTGGTCAGATTTCCATCTTCATCCTGGGATGGAAGGATGAAGACTTGGGTCAGAAATTATATTAGGGTCAGGAGGGAGTCTGGGTTCCTTCTTCATTGAAATATCCTGAACTATTTCTTTCTTCCTCTGGGGCCATCACTGCTTTTCTGAGTTTCCATTAACTAAGTCTTATAAAGCATTTCAAACTCAATGTCAGTTTATATAGTAGTTCATTGAGGACCTGAAGTGGTCATGCCCTGTCATCCCCGGATGATGATGGTGGTGGTGGTGTTAATGGTGATGATGGTCATGATGGTGAGGATGGTGGTGGTGGTGATGGTCATGATGGTGAGGACTGTGAGGGTGGTCATGATGATGGTGATGGTGATGGTGATGAGGATGGTGGTAATGATGATGATATTGTTTTTATTATTTATTAAACTTATCATGCCATATAATATTCTAAGTACTTCACATGAATTATAGAATTCTCACAACAGCCTGATGAATAGGTAGCCATTCTCATGATCCTGTTTTACAAATAAGGACAAGTTTGTGACTTGCCCAAGATCAGCCTAGGCTGGCCCACTCCTTAACCCTGCTGTTTGGCAGTAATCTCTTTACATTATTTTGGAGTTTGGAGGCAGAGACCTCTTCCCTGCCACACACTTGTTCACTCTTCTCTCTGCCCTTATACCAGACCGCAAGTCATTTCATCTCCCCGAGGTGGCAGCAGCCTGTGGGGGAGGAGGCACTCAGGCCAATGAAGGAAGGAAGAGCCCTTTATGACCCGAACACCCTCGCAGTGGCTCCAAGTTACTCTCTGGAGGCAGCTTGATATGGATGGGATGACGGGATAGCAAACTGAGGGCCATCTGCTAGATTGACACTGATGCCTTGATGTGAACCTTCCCTTCGGTCTGATGATTCTTCCAACGTCTGCCCCTTCTTCCTCCTACAACTGAATGAGGCTGCTCCAGGGACACATCGTTTCCCCTCCACCCCAGCTCCAGCCTCTCTGCTCTGCACCCTGCTGTCCTTCGTGCCCAGCGACCTCTTGGTCGCTCTGTCTTCTCAGCCACTTTGTGACCCTATCACATGCAAACGGTGTGAAGCCAGGTTTCTGCTCCTGCTCCCAGCTGGCCCAGTGTCCCTGCCTCAGTCACTGTCCCACTCTGACCCCTTACACCCACCCAATCCCCCCTGCCCTTCCTGCACCAGCCTCCTGAATCCCATGCTTCCTCCTACTCCTACAATCATCACAGAAGTGGCCACCTTTTCTCCCTTACCAGACCACCCCTCACTCCACTGCCAGATTAATGTTCTGGAAACAGTATCTTCCCCAGATCAGAACCACGAGGTCCCCTTCTGCCCTCAGTCCTGGAATTAGTGGGTCTCTCCTGCCCTGCCACACTTCTTCCTCCTCAACCTCCACAAATTCTTCTCTCTGGGCAAACATGTAGGCTCTGTGTCTCTGTCTATGCCCCCTGCCTGCCTGGAGCACCCCCCTCCCCTCTCCCAGCCTAAGCTGCAGAGTGCACCACTCAGAAGCACAGGCCTTGAATCTGTCTCCACCACATACTAGCTTTGTGACCCTGGGCACCTGACTAACCTGTCTGCCCCCTCAATTTCTCCATCTGTAAAATGGGGCTGCACCACCTCTCAAGGCAGCTGTGGGCCTTAGGTGAGATGATGTTTATTAAAGAGAAGCTTCATGCAGAGCCTGAAGTCCTCTAGAAACAGGAGTCCAGGTTCAGGTGCCTCCTTCATCATGAAGCCCTCCATGATCACTGTGATCTTCCGTCCTGATTTCATGGCATCTCCGGGACGTATCCTCCTGTCTTTACCCCTCAGAGCTCTGCTAGCTGCGGGGTCTTAGGCAGCTCCCTTGTCTCTTGTGTCTCAGATCCTTCATCTGTAAACTGGTCAGGAAAGTAGTACCCAGCTCAGGGGTTGTGGTGACGGTCAATGAATAAAGGGGTGTGAAATGCCTGGCACACGCGTGAATATATGTGAAGTGCTGCAGAAATGTTAAGTAAAGTTAGTTTCACTGTAGTCCTGTGGCATCTCCTCTACCTATCCATCCTGTTGTTGAATGGACTATAGGTGCCCTGAATCAGCAACTGAGACCCCTACTTCCCAGTGGATCTCCTACTGCCCCTGACACCTGCAGGGCATGGCAGATGCTCATCCTCGCCTACTGGGCCTTCCCAACTGGCCACCCGGCAGCAAATGCCAGTTCTACTGGACTCCGAGACCTTCAAGTCTCCTTAAATGCCAAGATGCCAAAGTCTCAGGATGGGAATCGGAGTCCTCAGACACACTTCTCATGAGAACTGTGACCCCTAGAGCACCCCTGCCCTGCTCAAAAACCCCCTTATGTTTCTCCCAGGCCTCTGCCCTCTCAGTCTCCCCCAGGGGGCTCAGGAGAGCCCCTCTCTCCTGCAACTAACAGCCTCTCCTCTCCTGAGCAACTGCCCCCTGACTTGGTGTGGGACCTCAGGGCAGAGTGCAGCTACAAGGAGCCAAAAGGCGAGATTACACGCCGACAGGCTGGGGGCCAGTGCTTGGGCAGTGACTACCCGTGCCATCGACCCAGACAGCTCGCTGTTTATCTGTCTTCCTGACACACCTAATTACCCAGGTTGCAGCTGCCAGAGCGTGTGCTCTTCCTAAATCAAGGGCTCCTGTCTCTCCTCACCCAGGCTCCCAGGCCTCCGGGCCTCTGCCTGCAGAGGGGTTGCCATTGATTTTGCCGTTCCCATTTATGATCTACAAGGCTCTGCATCACTGTTGCACATTTTACCTTAATTAGTTTATTCTTCTGGGTGTCCCTGGTCAGCTCAGAAGCCAGGAGGTGGAACAGGGGAAGAGGCTAACAGCATATGGCACCCTGACCCCTCTGGCCACGAAGCCCAGAGCATGGCTGGACAGCACCACCCCAAAACGCAACTTGCTAAGAACAGTGCCAGTTTGGCAGGATGCTAATAGGTGAGCTGCAAAAAGGGGCTCATAGCCAGCTGTGTTTGGGACAGGCTGGATTAAATAAGATTAAGCAGGTAATTTATTGCAGGACTTGTCAAAGTTTTAATAGATGGATATTCATTGGGAATCTCGAAGAAGGGCATGAAAGGTGTGGTCTTTCCCGAACTCAGATGATCATAGCATCTTTTCTCCAGGCAGCTCACAGAGACCAGGGGTCCATAAAGCACACTCTGGGAAATGTTTATCTTGGGGGAGCAGGAGGAATTGGAGGTGAGGAGGCAAACAGAGGAACAGAGTCCCCCTGGGCCTGTTTGCTCCTCTTGTCTGTCTCACTGAGGCAGGAACTCAGATGCATGAGAAATTTCTCCCGAATTTTTGCAAATTCTTGCAAGTGGAGGGCCCATTGAGCTCTGCAGATCCCCAGCTGCTGGCAGCTACTTTCTCACACTGGCCCATGCTTTGCCAAAAGTTAACATCAGTATTGTAGCGGGGGCTGGACTGGCTGGAGGACCCTCTACAGGAGCCCTGGTCTGACAGAGAAGGGCGAGGGTCACTTGCTACGGGTGGCAGCTAGAGACCCCAATGCTGGCAAGGCCACCTTCAAAGGTCCCCCAAGCACTAGGAAAGGATGATGAAGCCTCCATTGCTTGGAGAACATCCGTAAGCATGGCAGTCCAGCCCCACGGTCTCTGTTCTGCAGTCCTAGAATCCAAAACACTCTGAAAGCCTCAGGTGCTTTTTTTAAGTTTGTGGGAAAATGAATTGATAGCAAAACCTGTCCTGGGCTGACGCGAGCTATTTATAGGCTTTATTTATCCCACTCAGTGTGAATATTCATATATTTTACTGCAGAAATATTAATGTGTTTAATTACAGGGTGCGGCCCCATCCCTCCTGGGGGTGTTATGTAATAAACGGTGTGTGCACTGTGTTACCTTTCTAAAATGTGAAAGAACAAAATCTAAATTTCTAAATACATCTGGCCCCCGAGGATGGTGAGGAGGCGCTGTGGCCTGGAGGGGTGTGGGGCTGCCATGAGCAAAGCCCACCGTGGGCCAGGGCTTCAGTGCATTCTCTCCTAGAATCCCCACAGCCACATGTGAGGGAGGAGGCACAGCTGTTCCCCTGATGCCCAGGCGAGGAAACCAAGGCTGGAGAGGATAAAGAATGAGCAAGGCCCCGAGCTAATGGGAGTCGGCAGCTATGCTTCCAGCCAGACTCAGCTCTTCGGCTGCCCCAGTGGGCTTCCCTCGCAGGCCGCAGCAGCTCTGTGCCCTCTCCAGCTGCGGCTCCTCAGCCCAAGCCTCCACCTGCAGGCCTCCTGGATCTGCTTCCTGCTCTGCTCATGAAGGGCCTTTCCTTCCCCCAGGCGGGCCTCTGCACCCCTGGGAGGGCAGGCCAGGCAGGAGGGCTCTGCTCCTCTTCCAGCTCCCTGGTGCCTGGTGAGGCTTTCTGAGGCCAACTCCAGACCTCACAGGCCATGCACCAGCCCTCATGGGTCCCTGTGGAGACCCCTCTTAGGAGAGTCCCACAGGAGACCAGTGGGAGAGCAAGGCCTTTTGGCCTCTCCTGGGGAGAGCCACCTGAGGGATCCCTTAAAACTGCCCTCCCCTAACCCGCTCCCACACTCCTTCTCAGCCATTCGTTTCACACACTGACTCTCACCAGACCCCTGCAGTGTGGAGCTGATGTCCCTAAAGGACCCTGGAGAGTGCCCTATCTGTAACATGGGAATGACCACTGCTAATGCCCACCCTCTTTGAGGGGGCACCGTGCTAGGCCTTTCACGTATATCATCTCATGTATGCCTCACAGTAAACTGGATGTACTGATTACTGTCGTCTCATTTGCAGATAAGAAAACAAACTCAGAGATACTGAACAACCTCCCCAAAGTCAACAGCTAGCCCCTAGACATAGAATCTGGGTAGAACAAGGACCGGGCCTGGGGCTTGTTTATGCTAAGGTCTTAACCACTGCAGCATGCTGCTCCCTTCGCCTAAGCCGTGGCCTCTGCCCTGGGCCAGCCAGAGAGTCACATGCAGGGGTCTATCCCCAGATCCACTCCTTCCCCTGCTCACCTTCCTGGCTGCAGCTGCTCCTCTTGTGTGTTTCCTATGCCAGTCCTTGAGAGTAGAACAGGATTCCTCCTAAAATATGAATGCTCCGGGGCTCACATGAGCAAGAAATAAACTAGGGGTGATGACAGAGTGGAGAACTCTGCCTAAGTGGTCTTAGAAGGGTTTGAACCTCTGGCCACCAGAAGTTCTTCTCCACCTACCCAAAATAAAGTTTAGCCATGAGCGTGCTTCAGGATTCCACAGACCCCCCCGCAAATACATGTGGTATGTTGCGTGGTACGTGTGTGTGTGACTCCCTGAGCTGGCAGTCCTCAGCCTCCATTCGGTTCTGAAAGGGGTGGAGACCACTGCCGTCGAGGGCCTCCCAGGGCTGCTCAAACACTTTACCCCACCTGGGGGCTGACCCTACTGCCATCTGGATCCCCTGGGGATGGGCAACATGTCTGTCAGAGCTCCACTTCTTGCCCCTTCCTGGATCTGGACTTAGAACCCCTCCTACCAACCAAGATCATTTCTTCTCAGACCCAAATGAGGTCCTATGATCCAGCAGAGAATGTAGGAGGCAGGTGCTGGAGAAAGAGACATTCTGGGTGGAGTTTGGGTGCTGAAATATTGGCAACCCCAGATCTCCTGTATGTTGCAGGACCATGGTGCAAAATGTGAAACCCAGCTGTCCAGGGTCATCTCAGACACACTGTAGCAATAACATTTCTTCTGTGGCTCCTGAGGCATGGACTGGCCATTTTCATAAGCCAGTCTTTTCTCTCAAATGAAAATACCTGAGTGCCCCCAAATAGAGCCTCACCTGTTTAAGTGAGTGTTGTGGGGAGCACTCACTTTGCCGCAGATGATCCGACCACCTGTGGCAGGTGCCCCAACACATACATGCACACATGCCCACCACCCACCAGCCCTCCCTTCTCTCTCCAGGGGTGGCCACGTATACGGACAAGTTGTTCAAGTTCCGCAACAACCGGTGGGAAGACATCCTCAGTGATGAGGTCAACGTGGCCCGAGGTGTGGCCAGCCTCTTTGCCGGGCGCTCTGTGGCCTGTGTGGACAGGACGGTGAGTTCTGGGGTGCATGAGGGGCCTGGGGAAAAGAGAGGGGCACACAGTGATGTGAGAGCCAAGAGGGGAGCCAACAGGCAGACATCCCCCAGCGGACTGTGGCTGTCCAGGGCAAAGGCCAAAGCTGCACCATCACGGCAGTTCCCACAGGGCCTTGCACCTAGTAGGTGCTAGTGCAAGGTGAGTTATAATCTCCTTTCACATCCTTTCTCCCTTGAGGCTCTCCCAGCAACCAGTGAGGAAACTGGTCAGGGGTTGTCACCATCATGTCCATTGGGCAGAGGATGGCACCAAGGCCCAGCTTGGGACAGTGACTTGCCTGAGGACCCAAAAATAGATGAGCAGTATGATGAGGACAGTGAATCAGACTCTTCTAGGTCTAAACCTTGTACTCATTCATTGATTCAACCAACATTTTTGAAGTGCTTACTATGTGCCAGCCCTTGAGCCATAGGGCTCTTCCCTAAAATATTTGTGAAACAAATGAAGGCATGACAAAGAGGTTCATGAGTGGAGGGTGGCCCAAATGTCCAAGTACTCCAGTTAATCAGTAGCTCTGTTACTGCTTTCGTACCTGCTAGCCCACCCTACTGAAGGTGCCAACCCAAAGCAGGTAGAGAGGAAAGGCCCAGGGATAGGAGCAGGAGAAGCTGGAGCCACCTGCCCTATAGGGTGGCCCCAACGCAAGCTTGCGTCCCAGCAGCCCCAGCCAGAGCTGGAAGCAGAGGCTTGCTGTGGAGGTGATTTATCCCTCCTGTCACCTGCTCCCCTACAGCCCCCTCCTTGGCGTTGGAGACTGTCATCAGTAAATCAGGGACCCAGCTGCTGCCTAGCTTCCATTCTGAGGGCAGGGGCAAGGGGCCGGGCTCATTTCAGGATTGAGATGGCACGGAGGGGATTGGGGATTCAGCGTGAATCTTCACAGCAGGGGCCTCCAGGCCTTGGGAGAAGGCAGGTGCCAGGTATAAATATTTATTTCTTAACAAGCTGGTGCTGGGAAAAGAAGCCAAGCTGGGCTGTGAAGCCACATTTAGCCCTGACCTGAATCTTTGCCACCTGGACTCCTGCCTGGTGGGAAGGAATGAGGAGGCAGTGGCTCTGTGAGTGGCCCCAAAGAATAAGAAGGGTATGCGGAATGCCAGGCCTGGCCGCTGCTGGGAGCCTCTTCCCAGCCACTTGCTTCCTGCCTCGCTTCTGCTGAACCAAGGCTTCCCACCCTTGGCCAAGGTGGGAATCATCTCTGAGCTGGTGGCAGGGCCTGAAGGTTAATCACAAAGAGATGCACTCTTTGTCCTAACAAGGTCATCTGCACACCCACGCGTTTAACCACAGGACAAAGGCACCGTGTGAAATGCAAAAAAAAAAAAAAAAAAAGCTTTGGCACTCAGCAGCAGCAGCAGCACCGTAGGCAGGCACTTAACAGCTTGCTCAGCCTCAGGGAACTAGAAAGAACCCCTACAGTCAGTCTGCCACCAGGAGAAGGGGCCGCTTTCTAGGTCCAGCCGCCATGGCCACCCCAGCAATCCCTGGGGTCTGAGAACTGGAGGGGAGAAGTAGGGCAAGGTCACGGCCACTCTGGAAACAGAGCCAGGAATGCTGTGCGGTATAGGAAACACAAAAGCAATCTCAACAATAATGACAGTTAACCTTAATGAACTAGCAACATGTCAAGCCCTGTGCTCAGTGGTTCCTATGCATTGTCCTACTGAATCTTCACAGTAGGCTGATGAGGTACCTGCTATCATTACCCCCGTTTTACAGATATGGAAACTAAGGCTTCTAGCAATTAAGCAACTTGACCCTGGTCACATAGTAAATGGCAGGAACTAGGCACTAGGAACTCAGCTAGGAACTGAGCCCTGCCTGCCTGAGAATGAGTCAGACACCTTTCTATCCCACAGCTACCCTGCCTCTTGGTGACCCAGTGTCAGACACAAATTTCTAACCACAGATTCTATTACAGTATTTACCCCACTCCATCCTCAGACCCACAGCCTCCACCTGGATGGAGCCTTTTAGTTTACCTGTTCCCAAAGTGTGGCCTCCAGACCAGCAGAACCAGCATTGTCAGAAATGCAGATTCTGGGGCACCCGGGTGGCACAGGAGGTTAAGTGTCCGCCTTCGTCTCGGATCATGATCCCGGGGTAGGGCCCACATTGGGCTCCCTGCTTAATGGGGAACCTACTTCTCCCTCTGCTTCTGTTCTCTCACTCACTGGGTCTCAAATAAACAACATCTTTTTAAAAAAGGAATGCATATTCTCAGGCCCAACCCCCACTCCACCCTCCAGACCTACTGAGTCTGAACCCGGGGTGGGGACGGGGGGAAGGGCAGAAATCTGGGTTTGAACTGGCCCTGCAGGTGACGCTGGTGCAGGTAGAAGTTTGAGAGCCATCTTGCAGGTAAATGTTTCAAACTTACCATGTGCCCTTCCTGCCCTCTCTCCAGCAGCCCTCATTCTCTCTTGGCCCCAAACCTGGCACACTTGCCTGCCCTTTGTCTGCAGCTGCCTCATCACTCACCGACCTTTCTGGATCCAGCTCAAAGCCGATCTCTTACAAGAAGCGTTCCCTGATCGATAATGATTATGCCTCATGTTTATATAGCATTTTTATCTTTTGGAGACCTTTCACATGTGTTGTCTGATTTCATCTTCTCAACAACCCTGCCAGGAAGCAAGGGGAATATGATTCCCCTTTAACACAGGAGGAGATGCAGCCAAAGGGAATGAAGAACCTGCACAAAAATAAAGAGCCACACAGAGGCAGAGCCTGAACTGGGCCCAGGCTAATATCCCTACACCAGTGGCTCTCCAGGTGGGGTTCCTGGGTCAACATTAGCCTCACCTGAGAACTTGTTAGAAATGCAAACTCTCAGGCCCCACGCCAGAGCTTCCAAATCAGAAACCCTGGGGATGAGACCCAGCATCTACAGTTTCAGAGGCTCACCAGGGGTGATTCTGATGGAGGCTGAAGGGGGATTCCCCTGCCCTGGGGAGCCTCTTCCTGGGCTCATCTCTACAACTGCCTCACTATCCCAGAGCGACTGTAGTCAAGGCCACCTGCAAATTTCTGCAACTGTAACACATCTATGTTTGTCAAGTTTTATTATCCCCATACATTGAAGAAAGGAACTAGGTATAATGGAATTTTATAAACATCCTAATTTCTAGCAGAGTGCCTTTCAGTTCATTTGGGCTTAATTGCCCATTTGTTGATGGGATTGCTAACAGCTGGTAGGGTCAGGCATGGGTACAGTGATGGCGCACTTTCTCCTTTGGCCCCATTCAGTCTTTATCTGATCATTCCACACACATATGCTGAGCTCCTGAGACAAGCAGGCACCCCTCAGAGCTCTCTCCGGCTCCACCCCCGTCACGAAGCCGTGTTGTGAAACAGAGCATCTCAAACTTCATTTTGCACAGAGATCATGTGAGGGGGTCTTGTGAAAATGCAGCTTTGATGCAGCAAGTCTGGCGGAGGGGACAGGGGTTGGGGAGTCCCAGAGAGCGTCCATTTCTAACCTGCGCCCAGAGGACACTAATGCTGCAGGGCCAGGGTCCACTGGGTAACAAGATTCAGAAAACATAGGCTCCCAGGATGGATGGAGCCTCAGAAAACCAAAACACACGGGGCTTAGACATCTTTAGGGAATACCTTGTCTCCTTCTTCTCCAGCCTCAGCCCCTGACACGCCCTGCCTTGCATTTTATATCCCGGCAACATTGAACAAACTGCTTGTGGTTCCTCTGCATACATCATTCTCTGTATGACCTCTGCCTGAAAAGTTCTTGCCTCTACACTTCACCTAGCTGAGACTCCTTTCTCTTCTCGGGAAAGAAAACCTTTCTCGAACCTCCCCTGGTTCAGTGCTCTTCCTCTGGGAGCCCCTCTTCTGTATACCAGGAAATGCTGTACATGTTCTCTCCCTTTTTAAAAACATTTTAATTCCAGGGATGCCTGGTGGCTCAGTTGTTGAGCATCTGCCTTTGGCTCAGGTCATGATCCCAGGGTCCTAGGATCAAGTCCCGCATCGGGTTCCCTGCAAGGAGCCTGCTTCTCCCTCTGCCTATGTCTCTGCCCCCTCTCTCTCTGTCTCTCCTGAATAAGTCTTTTAAAAAATTTTAATTCCAGTTTAATTAACATTTTTAAATATTTTATTTCCAACATAGTTAACTTATATACTGTCTTAATCATATATATAATTGTACTATTGTTAACATGTCTGCATCCCCTCAGGAGACCAAGAGCTTCCTCGTTGGCCTCACCCACCAGTCAGTCAGACCCCAGTAGATCTTAGCTTCCCCCCAAAGAAAATGTCCCCACGGATGGGATAAAGCCAGTGATTGGTTAGGTGGGATGGGGGTTTCTGCTTATGGAGCCACCGGGGAGAAATAGAGGCCAGCCAAGAGAACCGAGGGCCAAGAGAGGGTGATGGAGCACACTTTGGTTGCGTGGAACTCAGCTGCTTTTCTCAGGTTGTTTTGTGTTTCTGACTTGCCTTTAAACAAGACTAGAAGCCACTGAAGAATAAAGACATTGTCTTAGGGACATTCATAGCAGAGCACGTTGCATGTAGTTGGAGCTCAAGAAATATCTACTATCTGATTAATTGGAGGGGAATGATGAGAAGGATGAGAGGAAAGCTGGAAAACTGTTCAAATGTAGAAATCAGGTGGCTCTCTTGGGGGAAAGGAAGCATCCATTGAAGAAATGACACAGGTCTAATAACAGACAGAAAAGAACCATTCATCAGCAGGATTTCGGACTAGAGCAGGCAATGACTATAGCAACAAGAAGCTGGTGCTCAAGGCTTCTCCTGGATGCAAAGGAAAAAGATATTTGAGTGTTATAAAGGCAGAAGCAATATGCTATTTCTTTCTGGTAATGTGGGAAAACAGAGGGAGGGAATGGATGGAGGACCCCTTCCTATCCAAGCCTCCTGTGCCACCAAAATAGTGAAATGAGGGAACCCAGGGTGGGAGTTGGGGAGGGAGAGGACTCCAGAATTTGCTTGTCATCTTGGCTGGAGTGAGCTTGAATGGGAAAGAGAGAGAGAGAGAGACTGAGAATAATGGGAATTGGTAGATCAATCAATCAGCAAATATTTATTGAGCAGCTACCCTGGCTGGCAGCTGGAGAGAGCTCAGCTGGAGAGAGGCACATTAGAAAATTGTCTATAAAAAGGTGGTTGTGGGGGAGAGGGAGGATGTGTTCTTTGGAACAGGATAGAAGGAGAAGCAGGGCTGCTTTGTTGTAGGATGCCAGGGTGGGGGGTGGCGGGGGGAGCGTGTTGTGCAGTCTGTAGTCTCTGGGAATAGTACTTCTGGAGTTGGGCAGCACACAGCCTGCAAGACCATGCACACCTGACCCAGGGAAAAGCACCTGACTCATGAGAGACCTATGGTCCTACACGGGGAGGGGGAGAGCCACTTTCTGGGGAAAGACATCACAATGAGCACAGATGGGCCTGCTCACCCAACCCTCCTTCCCTTCCTCCTAGGGCTCCGGACGCTACTCTATCTATATCGCCAATTATGCCTACGGTAACGTGGGCCCTGATGCCCTCATTGAAATGGACCCCGAGGCCAGTGACCTCTCCCAGGGCATTCTGGCGCTCAGAGATGTGGCTGCTGAGGCTGGGGTCAGCAAATACACAGGTAGGCAGAGTGACACGGGGTGGCAGGCTGGGGTGCTGTGAGTTGGAAGGGTGGGAGTGGGGGGCAGTGCCTGGGGCTGCAAGGCTGAGTCTAGTTCATCAGAGACCACAGGACAGGGTGGGCTTGTGTCCCTGGGAAGGGGAGGATGAAGGCTTTATTCCATCCTACCACCCACAGGAGGCTCCTCCAACACTGCCTCTCCAAGGGTTGGCGAATATCTGGCAGGTGAGGGCTTTGGGGGACCCGTGGAGGACGTGGGACATAGAATGAGAACACCGTAACATCATCCTCTCCCTGGAACCTCTTGCCACAGTCCCTGCTATAACCCAAATGATGGGTGAACAGGTTCTATAGGAGAAAACTGACAAATCACAAAGGCCAAGATTTAAAGCATTCTTTATTGCCAAACAGCAGATGAAATTATTTACTTATACATAAGCGGCCAGAAATGGAGTGCTAAATCCCTAAGCTTCAGCTGGGTCCTGTCTCGGATAACTGAGCTCAAAGAATTGTGTTCTTGTTCCAAAACCTCTCCATCCCTTTTTTTTGAAGCCATGCTCCCCCCACATCTCTCTGGATGGGGGACCTATTGTCAGAGTCTCTGACAGGGAGATCTTTCTAGGGAAGGCTGTTTTTCTAATTCTAGCACGGCTGCTGACTAAACTCTGATAATCTGCCAATAGACTGCTGATGGCAGAGCAATCCAGTTCCTGTTTTGGGTGCCAAAAATCAGGAAGCCAGAGCTGTACACAACAATGTCTCACGTGAACTTTGGCCTCCCTCACCCTGATCCTGTAATTTGGGCATAGAAATCCTCTTGCTGGTTGGCCTTCCCAGTATATCCATTCCAACTTGCACTACATACAGACTTCCAGAGTGGCAGCCCGCCCAAATCCAAATCCTGGGGCTGGAAGGATACCTGGTGGGGGGTCATTTGGACCATTACCCTGCCTCCGTACACCTGGGTGGTAGCACTCTCTCAAAGCCCTACCTGGAAAGGGTTGTCACAGCCTCTCCTGAGTTTATGATGCCTTTCTCTAGCCAACTTTCCACCTCAGTGAAATGGGGAGATTGATGTTGACCTGTCTGACAAAGTTTGTGGGAACAAATGGCTAGACAGTAAAATAGTTTGCACAGCTCCAGCCCATCAAAGTGCTGGAGAGCGCCACACGTGAACATGCAGCCTCTCTGGCTGAGTGTCAGTAATAAACCATGCTTTCCTGGGAAAAGGAATAAACATCCAGGAGCTTCAGCCTAGATTTGTACAGTCAATTTTTCTGAATAGTTCCCAGTTCTGTGCATTGGGCTGGCTTGGCAATTAAGTACCTTGATCTGCAGGAGAAGGAGAGTGGGCCGGGGAGATGAAGCACTTGAAAATGATGAGCTGGGGGGAGGCAAGGTCTGGGAGAGAGGCTTATCCACTGAATAAAAGAATGCTAGAGGTTGCGACTGGGTTTGAGCATGAAGGGGAATTGTTCACACTGGCTGGGCTGGCGGAAGGGCTGGCAGGAACTGAGGAAGGGGCAGGAGGGGGCCAAGAGGAGACAGCTGAGGAGGACGAATGGGGACGGGAGCAGTAGCCAACTGTGCCAGGCTGTGCTGGAAGCACCGGGCCACTCAAGGAAGGGAAAGCAGCTTCTGTGGAGCATGCAGGCAGGCCGGGGCAGCTGGCGTGCCCAGAGGACACGTTAGAGCAGCTTCGCAGACTTCCAAAAGCCGTTTGGCTGACAAGAACCCATTTGGCCCACCAAGTTACTATTGTGTCTGCCTGCCTTCCCCCAGCCCACCCTTTCCTTGTCTGCCAAACCCCTCAGCTCTACCCTCAGCCACCATTGTCATTTCGTTAATGACACGTGGACATCTGGCTGGGAAACTAACCCAGAGCACCACCCCACCCCTGAGCCCCAGGGACGGACCCCAAATGTAAGGGCCACCCCTGGAGTCCTGCCTGATTGCTGAGTCTCTGGCACTTGGCCAGTGCTCAGCTCCAGGCTGGTGCCCTGGGGCTTGGGCAGAGGGAGGGAAGCAGGCAGTGATGAGCAGGGCCCCCGAGCAGGCCAGGAAGGAAGCAAGCCAGGGCCAGATATGCAGTCAGGGAGCCGCGAGTCCCCAGAGCCAACAACACCCATCTGCTGGACAGACCTTGAAGAACCTCTTGTTTTACAAAAGAACAAACTGAGGTCCAGAGAGGAGAAGGGACTTGCCCAAGGTCACCCAGAAGATTTGTAGAGAAACTAGCACTCAGAGCCCTGACCACCACCCCCCCTCCAAGCTTAAATTGCCACAACCCTCTGACCTTTCTGATGACCTGTGAAGAATCCTGCTCCAGCCTGCAAAACAGGACAGGCTGGTGAAGGAGGAAGGCCCTGCACCTGCTGGGACACCGCCCCAGGGATTGGCACTTGGGGGCTTGATTTTGACCCCCCTCCCCCCAGTGTCCGTGGCCCAAGCAGCTGGCCAGCCCGGGCTGTGCGGGGCAGCAGGGGCAGCAGCAGCGGGCAGGCCAGGGCGGGGGAGGGGAGGCCTCTCCAGAAGGGAGCTGGGCCGCGGGCGCCGCCGCTCTGCTAGGTCACAGTGCCATCTAGCGTCCAGCCGGCCCACTCTGGGGGACTCGAGGGCTGCTGGCCGACAGAGGGGCGGCCGAGTTGAGCGGAGGGAAGCCCACTGCCCCGTGGTTCCTGGTTCAAGGACATTCCGAAGCCCCCACTTTCCCAGATGCGCAGGGAATCCTGAGAATTAATCGTCCGTGTGGCAGAGGGGACCTGGCTTGGAGCCCAGGGAGGGCGACGGCAAGGACCAGAGGTCTGCGCTGAGCTGTGTGGCCCTGAGTGACCTTGGGCGCGTCCCCCCAGCCTCTCTGAGCACTTGGGGCAGCCGCCGAGCTGCTGAGAGGACACATCTCGGGCCACAGTGCTGGGTACGGATCCTGCTCCCGCGGGTCCTGTCCAGGCAGCCATCGGCAGTTTATTAAGCTCTGCAGGCTGCAGTTTTCTCGCCCGCAGTGGGGCATGAGAACGAAAGGAGCCAAAGGACAGACCCTCGGAATGCTCCTGGTCTGAGGTGCCCAGGGGGACGCCAGGGCTGTCTGCTGGGCATGTGGGTGCTGGGTGCAAGGAGCGCCACGCTAGACACGGGAGGCAGCGCATAGCAAGCCTGCCCGGCCCCTGCCCTGGACACATTCTCCGTGCGTCTCCCAGCCTGCCCTCCAGGCCGGGTGCAGTCATGGGCATCTTCATGCCCTCTCCACTGGAATTCGTCGGTCTTCCCTCTTCCCCCTGCCTCCCCACCCCTGCCAGCCTCTACCCCCTTCCCAGGAGGCCTGCATTTCAGCCTCACCCTTTGAGGGAGCATCTGTCTGGGCTGCAAGGAGGTGATTAAAGAATCCTTACAAGAAATTTGGAAAGAAAATGAAGGTGGATTTATGATACGGGGTGGGGATTTTTGCTGTTGGCTGGGAGCAGTGTAGAACAAAGCGGAGGGCAGATCTGATTTATAGGAAGTCATTATTGGAGGAGAAGGAGATGCCTAAAGCCCAGCTGAGGCCTTCTGGCGGCTCCCCATCAGCCGACTCCAGAGAGGTGACCGTGGGTAGCAGAGTGGGGGCCACGGGGCCTCCCAGGTTGGCAGACGGGCACTCTCCTGCAGCAGGAGCACAGTGGGATCTGACAAGCAGAGCTAGAGTGACAGGCCCAGGACCCTCAGGGAGTGCAGCCACAGACCTGCCAGCGGTACCCAATGCCCCCAGGATACGTGAGGTGTCAACGAAAAGGGACATCTTTTTGCTTTTGTTTTTAAAACAAACATGAATACTCATATAATAGAAATGTAACCTTGGTGCACAGTTTCTTGGCTAAAATAAGAGATTTTAAAGGCAGTGGCTGGCCACTCTGGGCCTAATCAGGGGGCTAGCTTTCTCTCCTGCCAAGGGGGAGCTTGTGTAGAAATGTATGAGAACGCGCTGTGAGGATAGCACAGGCTCTAGGGTCACTCAGATGTGGGTTTGAACTGCCATTCGCTGCCTGCTGGCTGCAGTTGTACCTCTGTACCCCTTGATTTCCTCACCTGAAAAACTGTGCAGTGGGATGAGACACAGATGACACCCTGGACACGGGACTGGAGAGCAGAGCTGGTCCTGCCACCCCTTTCCCTGCCCTCTCTCCAGAAACAACTTCTTTTTCAACTCGGCCGTTCTCTCGCCCACTTCCGCCTCAGTGTCCTGGGGAGGGGGGGGCGGGGGGCAGCTGCAAGGATTGAGGCAGGAGCCAAAAGCCTGTGTCTAATACCCTCTGCCCCCGCCCAGTACCTGGACAGCTCACAGAGGGCTCGTGGGTAGCAGCACTGACACTATATCATTCTATGTTTGAATTTTCAGGAAATTCAGGATGTAAGACCCTGTTACCATCCAGCCCTGACCCTCACTCCCCCTTCTCCAACACACACACACACACACACACACACACACACACTGCCCATTCCTCCACCCCTAATGTTTTCCAGCACCTTTGCTACTCTTCTACAATTTCTTGGATGCTCTTGGCAGTCTGCAGGCCTTGGCATCCACAAGAATTGTATTTCTATTGAGGTCTCAGTAGATTAATCCCACAGGTCCAGATTCTTGGGCTAATGAGTCTCACAAAGCCTCCACTGGTGTGAACTCCAGATGGGCCCCAGGAATCTACTCCCAGCCATGCTTGTCCCAAGTTTCAGCCCGGAGGATGCCCTGGATGAGTGGGAAGGAGCCCTGGAGATCTCATTCCCCTCCCCAGTTTATGGGGAGGGAGACCAGAGCCTGAAGAGCACACAGCTCAAGTTCCTGGAGCTGGAGCAGGTGCAGAGGCCAAGTAAGGACCTAGAGGCTTTTCTGTAGCATGGCAAATGCCCCCTGCCTCCTTGTGCCTGGGTCCATAGCAGCATGCCCCACTTATTCCACCCAGCCTCTCTTTCCCATTGTCACTCCACCACCCCAGTACCACCTAGCTACAATCTGATAAATGGAATGCCCATACCCAAACTGGAGTCTGTATCACCAGAGTGCAGGATTTCAGAGGTTGAAGGGTGCAGTTCTTGAGGTAAAAGAGGTGGCTCTACGGGGCTCAGGACCAATGAGCAGATAATCACAGGGAGTACCAGAATGCTGCTGGAGGAAGAAGGGCAGTGGGGAGGCCTTTTCCCCATGACTCCACCTCTCCCACCCAGCTTAATGGGCAGAGTGAGAAGCCTTCAGGAGGGGTTGGGCAGGGAGCAGCGTTTGCACCCAACAGCAGCATAAAGATGCCTTAGTATCCAGAAAGTGCTGGGGAAATCAGGGGATTTTATTCACCTAGCAGGTGGGAAATGGTCCCAGCTAATGACTATGTGGCACCTGACATTTTCCAAGGTACCTTCTGAAAACCCGCACACTTAATATTTATGACAGCCCTGAGAAAAAGCTGTTGTTATTATCAGTCTCGAGTTATAGGTGAGAAAACAGATGCCTAGAGAGGTTCAGTGATGTGCCCAAGGTCACATACAAACTTTCTGATCCCTACTCTTCTTTCCCACCAGCAGGGCTGTCTCTCTAGCCCCAGCTGGGGAGCTGCATGTCCCCAAGAGAGTGTGCCCACCTCAATACAAAAGAAGTAATTGGTGTAAAGTAGAACTTCACTCCTTATTTGGACATGGTTCTCCAAGGCTAAAATAAAGATGTTCCTAACTGCCCCTTGGGCGGCCTCATAAGGCATGTGCTAAACCTCAGGAGGGAGAAAAGTTGGCCAAGGAGAGAAGTCTGAGTAGAAGGCACTAAATCAGGAACCTCTGTCATGGACCATGCAGAGAATGGAAGTATCAGACTACACTTAGGATGGGTGGATGGATTTTATAGATTTGAAGAAGACTTAGATGATCCACCTGGGAGTAGAGTTTCCTCTGCAGCACGGCTAGGGCCTCAGACACCTGGCCACTCCTGCTTCATACCCTAGTTAGGCTCTCCATCCTAAGGCTGCCGGGGCCGGTGCCCAAGAGGCTGGCTCCCTGACTGTCGACTCACCTGCTCCCCAACTGTGCAGCGAACTTGCCAAGAAGGAGTTGTGGGTAACATCTCTGTTATGGTCCAGTTGCCATGGCAATAAATTGTCACTAATTAGTAGTGTGGTTACCATGGCAATTTTCTAATAATTACAGGTTACAAATGGTACAAGGCTTCAACCCAACCCAATTAGTTAATTAGAAAGATTTAGAAATTTGTCCAAGAGGGAAATAACCTGCTTTGTAGAAAATGAAGAGAATGTGTCACAGCTTGAGAGCCAGAGGCAGAGCGGAAATTGGAGGACACTAGAGTGGGGAGGAAGGATGGAATTGTTTGGTGGCAAGTCCCAGAGCCGCACCTGGAATTTCCGGGGGCCCAGGCAAGGCCCAGGTTTTCTCACTGAAGCCTCTTCCTGGGCTGGAATCTGGCAGGATGGGGGCAGGGACACCTGCCAGCAGCCACTCTGCTGCTCCTCTTTGAATGGGTAGACGTGGTGCCCAGGTTACAGCCCAGCAGCCCTCCATGCTGGCCTTAGGAGAGGCATCTGAAAGCCTCCCCGCCCCACACTCTGGCTCTCCTAATGAAAAACGCATGCCACGTCTTAGATGATGCTCCCCAGGAGCACTGTGGATTTAGTGACTCCATTTTCATGAGGCGTGGGCTCTCCTTGAGAGCTAATTAGATTACCTGGGAGGAATATGGGAGGCACAGGGCTCAGAATGTGTTAATTTGGAGCTCAACCATGAGAGCAAAGAGAGTAACAATGCCATTGGGCCCATCCCCTCCTCCTGGCCCCCAACACCCGACCTGGTAGGCAGGCTGTATTGCACAGGTGTGAGAATGGCCTCATGGTTTTCTCCAGGGACCTCTGTAGGAGGACAGGAGGAGTCTGGGGACCAAGAAACCTCTATCTCACATTAGCACATTTTATGGAAACCTCTTCCCAGAGCCGGGCAGGCAGGCAGGCAGGCAGGCAGGCAGGATGCAGGGGGAGTGGCCCAACATCACTCAGGTCTGCCTGAGTGCTCGTTTATTTAACAAATAACCAAACAGTAAGTTCTTCTGAGTTCTCTGAAGACTATTCTTATTTCCTGACTAGCCCGCTAGAGCTGCACATTTCAAACTTTCTTGTGCACATAACCATCCAGGGGTCTGCTAGAATGCAGGTCCCGGCGGGAAAGGACCAGAAATTCTGCCTTTCTGCGGAGGCGGCACCCCTCCACCGGGTCCAGAGACCTGACTCTGAAGAGCGAGGATTCACAAAGCCCTTTCACGTGTCTCACCTCAGTGATCTTCATAAAAATCCTAAAATAGAAAAGGCAAGTCATGTTACCCACATTACACAGATGAAGAAACTGAGGCTCAAAGGGTGACATAAATTGCCCAAGGTCACACAGCTTGTGCAAAGCCTCGCTGACGAGAATCCATGTCCTGGTCCTGGTCAGGCTGCCTTCTGCCCAGTATTTCCAGTGTTTGGGGATGTGGCTTCCAGGGCTTGATTTGAAATCCAGTAGTTGGGGCTGTTTGTTCAAGATGTCTTAAGATTGGACTTCTTGACACAGGTAGCTCAAATTTGATCTTGGAGACGTCAGACCCTAATGTACAGCTGGCTTGATTTCTTTCTGTTTTAAAAAGTATGCAGTTACTAGATTTTTTTCCTTTCCAACTACAGAAGCTGTTCTGTTGCAACAAGCCAAACAACACAAAGAGGTTCCCAAAAAAGGCCAACTACCATCTCTCCTTCCCTCCCTAAATCCCACCCCACCAGGGTTAACAACTCAGGGTGTGGCCTTTCCCGCTTTCCCCCAAATTCAAGAACAAGCCTGCACAAACACGTCCAGAAACATATATCATGTGTTTACCTTTTTTTAAAAAATAAATCTAAGATGCCCCAATACCATTACTTGTTCATTCATATGTCACGGGCGCTCCCCCAAGTCAGTGCATATGCAGTCTTTTCAGCGGCTGCAGAATGGTCCATTGTAGGGATGCACCATAATCCATTCAACCAGTCGCTGTTGATGGACATGCAGATTGTTCCCAGTTGTTGACTACATCAAACAAAGTCAAGAAAGTATGCGGTAGCTTTAGCTGGAACCCACTCCTCTATGTTCATAGACCAGGAGTGCACCTAGTGTCCTGACTGCCATACATAGGACTCAGGGTGGGGGTGGGGGTTGTCAGGAAAATCTGTGACTTGATCAAAATGTGGTGGGTAGATTTGGACTAGGGGATTTTTTTTTTTAATTCAGTTTGCCACATGTAGTCTAACACTCAGTGCTCATCACGTCATGTGCCCAGTTACCCCATCCCCTTGCCCACCTCCCCTTCTGCAATCCTTTGTTTGTTTCCCAGAGTTAGAGTCTCTCATGGTTTGTCTTCCTCTCTAATTTCCCTCCATTCAGTTTCCCCTCCTTCCCTTATGGTCCCTTTCATTATTTCTCATATTCCACATATGTGTGAAACCATATGATAATTGTCTCTCTGATTGATTTATTTCACTCAGCATAATAACCTCCAGTTCCAACCAGATCGATGTAAATGGTAGACATTCATCCTTTCTGATGGCTGAGTAATATTCCATTATATATATATATATATATATATATATACACATACATACAATCACATCTTCTTTATCCATTCATCTGTTAAAGTACATCTTGGCTCCTTTGGGCTAGGGGATTATTGTAAATCAGCCTCCAAAGGGAAGGGAAGGACCTGTATGTGGCCTCTGTGTTCCATAGGCCATGGGATTGTTGCTTTGCTTGGGTACAAAGTGGCTGTCTTGCCCTTCACTTTCCTCATCATTGGTGTGATCATCCTCTGCATAAGTTTACAGGTCTGTGAGCCCAGATCTGGGCCCAGAGAAGCATCCAGATGTTAGAATCTCCCCCTACCCTCAAAGCTCTCTGAAGCATCTTCATAGCAGCTTCTTGAAGGCATTGGAGGCACCCCTGTCCTCCTCGCAGGCCTGAGGCTTTGCTTCTACCACTTACTGTGGGTTGATGTCCTCTCCTAGGGGGCCGAGGTGTCAGCGTGGGCCCCATCCTCAGCAGCAGCGCCTCAGACATCTTCTGTGACAACGAGAATGGGCCCAACTTCCTCTTCCATAACCAGGGTGATGGTACCTTCGTGGATGCTGCTGCCAGTGCTGGTGAGTGTGGCCGCTGCCCTGCCCCCTCCAGCATGGCCTCCCCGGACCTTAGGGAGAATGGGACAAGTAATCATGAGCACCATAGAGGGAAACATTGCTTGTCACCTTCAATTCCACATCCCCCAAGGCTCAGGCCACAGGGAATGTTTGCTGCTAGGGAAAGGAGGAGCCTGGAACTCCTGGCCACTATCCATTTTTCAGAAACTAAAATTGGCCCATATTCCTCTGAGTCTTGCTTGCCTCCTCAGCATTAATTTTCCCTCCAAGATGCCTCTTTCCAGTTCCCCTCCCCACATGCACTGTAACCATGATATTCAATCCAGTAACCATTTATTGAGCCCCTGCGAAGTGCCAGGTGGTGCTAAGAGTTGGGGATACTGACCCAAATAAGATTATATCACTCTGCCCCCCCACACACATGTACGCACACAGGCATGGACACTCTAGAGGAGAAAACAGATGAGTAAACAAACAACTGGAGTAAGAAGACTAAAATCCACACAAAATAGTATGTCAGGCTCCCAGCCCTGCGCCCCTTCCTCCCTTTGTGCTCATCCCTCATCCGCCTCAGGGCCTTTGCACCTGCCATTCTCTCTACTGGAAATGCCTTTTCCCTTTTCTCTATCTGCAAAAATCCTATCTATCCTTCAATACTCAGTTCTTTGAAGCCTTTTCTGCCTCCCTCTGTGTTACCTGGCAGAGATTTGCACTCTCTCCTCTGCACTCACACTGCTCTTGCATGTACTTCTCGGCCAGGCTTCTACGTTGCTAAAATAATCTATGTCTACAAGGGCTGGGCACTGTACTGTTCATTCTTGACACAACACTTAGCACACAGTGGTCACCCAGTAAATTTTGCTGAAAGGCAAAAGAGACACTTTTTAAAGTTTGTGGAAGTGATCAGCCTGGCCTTCAAGCACTTCTCCCTACCCACTTCCTCCCCACCCTGCCAGTGAAAGGATTGATTTCACCCCTTTCTGGACAGCTTAGGAATGAGCTCAAGCTTTCAGAGGAAGAGGCGAGAGGGGACTAGACACGTAGATCAAAGGTCCTACAAGCTCCAGCTAGTGCTGACAGCTAACATCAAATCCCTGAGCAGATGCCAATCCATTCTCTGTGACTGACAAGTCCCTAATCCTGCAACTCTCTGCTCAGGAGTTCCCATTCTGAACCACCCCTCTACTGGTAGCCAGTCAACTCCCCTCTGCCTTTCCCTCTTCTCCTTGTAGGCAAAGCTAGAGCTAGAGGCAGCAGCTCCCCTGGTCTGTCTTCCTACCTGGCATGCACACACACACACCCCATCATGCTATATACTCTGGCAGCAAATTTTCTCATTGCTGAAAAATCATAAAATGAAAGGGAGGTGGTGGTGGAAAAAACCTAGAGGATTTGATAAGGTGTTAAAGAGATGGGAGCAGAGGTGAGCGAACAAGTTGGAGTGGGAGAAGGTATCTGGCGGGAGGAGAGAGGAAAGGTGCTAGGCCCGTAATTGAAAGTCAGAATGATTGCAGGGGTTTAACAAGACATGTCAAGAGGGCATTCATCACCCAAACAGATGCTGCTGTGAAATGCAGCCTGGCACCGATTATTCCCGTGAAAGGGAACCAGCTCCTTGTCAAGGTGCCTCGTAGATAGGAGAGAAATGGGCCAACACAGAAGGCCACCGACATTAGGGCTGGGGAGTTTTGTAGAGAATTAATGGGGTATTAATCCTAGAGGTTAGAGGCTGCCCCCGCTCCTTGGCAAAGCCTCTTCCTCAAGCCTAGGGCTCATTGCATCTTCTCCCCACACCTCCCACCCATTGTCTAGATCCTCCCCTCCCCCAAAAGGATACTCAGCCTCCAAGGTTCACAGAGGGCCCCACCTCCACCTTCCCCTGGCTCCCATTCCCAGGAGCTCTGTGGTCCCCTGGATTCTGTGATCCCCCCTCCATTATATTGTCCTATCGCCCACCATCTCCAAAGGCCTGATGACCAACAGCAGTTTGTCCTCCGAAACAGTCAGCATGGGTATTGAGAACCAGCAGCATCAACCACCTCTCAGCTCCATGTTTGGCTTGAGGGAACATATCTGCCTTACGCAGCCAGGAGGTCAGGCCATCCCTCTGGGCAAAGCCACACCCTGTCCTCCCCCAGGAGCAGCTCAGTGGGCACTGGCAGATGCAGAGACAGTGAGAGCAGATGACGCTGGACACACAGGTTTCTCTTCCCCGAGCTCCCAAGGCATGCTGTGGGTTTCTGTGTTATGCAGTGGCATTTCCTCTGCTGTCACCAATGTCCCCAGGTGCCTTCTGTCAAATTATTTATGTATCTTCATTCATTCAGTATGTACTGAAAACTACCAGGCCACACAGATGCTGCTTGAACACAGGTAAATAAGAAGACAGCTCCTGCCCTCATAGAATGTAAGGTATGGTGGGGAAACTGGACACTAAGCAAACAAACTGCAAAGGAACATAATTGCATCTGTGATCAGCACAGTGGAAGGAAAGAATGAGAGGCTGTCAGGACAAATAACAAAGTCGTTGGGAGGAACTATTTTCATGGGGGTCAGGGAAGGCTTCCCTGAGGAGGTTACATAGTAGCTTAGAGCAAAAGAAAAACAAGGAGCCAGGTAACCAAGAGCCAAGGGAAGAGCATTCCAGGAGCAGAGACAAGCTTGAGCAAAGGCCTAGAAGCCAGAAAGAGCAGGGCTCATTTGAGGAATGACAGGAATACAGGTAGCCAGAGCTTATGAGTAAGGGGGAAGAGGAAGGGGTACTAGGTAAGACTAGATAAGGTGGCTTTGTACTCGGGGCGCCTGGGTGGCTCAGCAGTTGACCAGCTACGTTCGGCTCAGGACGTGATCCCGAGGTCCCTGGATCGAGTCCCGCATCGGGCTCCCTGCATGGAGCCTGCTTCTCCCTCTGCCTCTGTCTCTGCCTCTCTCTGTGTGTGTCTCTCATAAATAAATAGATACAATCTTTAAAAAAACAAAAAAGATGGCCTGGTACTCCCCAGGCAGGAATTTGAATTTGACCCAATAGTACTGGGGAGCCATGGAGAGATTTAAGCCAGCTTACTATATACCCCACTGACAGTTTTGGGGTGGCTGGAGAGGCCTTTGTCCTCCAGAATTTCCATGTCTCCTTCCCCTTCCTAAGCTACCCCAAAACAGAGTGAAAACTGTGTGCTTGCTGGGCAGATGCAGTTGAAGACAGGTGTGGTTCTCTTTGCGACCACATGGCTGTCCCACCTCCCGCCCCCATGGAGAAATTCTGAGCTGACAGCTGCAGCTTGAGACAAAGCTGCTCCAGGATGGCAGGGTCAGCTGGAGGGTCATCCTCCCTATCACCTTCAAAGGAGCTCCAGCAAGGTGAGTGTTTGTAGAGCCTGCAGGGGGCACTGCCCTGAGGGAACCTGCCTTTCCTCCCCAGGTGTGGACGACCCCCACCAGCACGGGCGAGGTGTTGCCCTAGCCGACTTCAATCGTGACGGCAAAGTGGACATCGTCTATGGCAACTGGAATGGCCCCCACCGGCTCTATCTGCAGATGAGTGCCCATGGGAAGGTCCGCTTCCGGGTAAGAAGGGCCCTCTCCCTCCTTCTACCACCCAGCTCTGTGAGTGGCCCTGGCATATCCTGGGGATGCAGCCTGCCTCCCACCAGGGAGGGGCTGAGAAGGGGCTTGCAGCTCTGCAGAGCCTGGAGGCAGGACAGCCACAATAAAGGTAACATCTGGGGGAAGATGGTGGACTCCAGCCTGGGCTTCCATCTCTAGTGCTCAGGGCAGAAAGGGCCAGACAAATGAGGGACAGCAGCTTCCCATGGAGGGGGAAGAGCAGGGCAATGAAGGCTCTGGGAGGTAGACTTCATTCCTGGACTGACAGCATTTTTGCAGGTGGTTCCTGGAAAACCTGATCTTTTCAAGTTTAACTTTACGCTAAGGGTCAGTGAAGAGAGGACTGGGAGAGATTGAAGCTACAGAGCTCCCAACAGTTGCCCCCTAAGGACAAATGGCAGGTGGTGGACAAGATGACCTCAAAACCCTTATGTGTCCTGTCCCTGAGCTGTCAATAGACTGCAAGGCAAGAATTCTTCAAAGGGGCTGTTTGGTGACAGGAATAGAGGTACCACCACCACCCCTGTGATGAGCTAGAGTTTGGAGCTTTTTCAGGGAGCTCTCATAGGATGGTTGATACTGATCTCAGGGAGTCTGAGTGGTTCTGGAGGTACCTAGGTCTTGCCAAAACCCCCTGCAGGAGTGAGAATTTGCCTGATGCCTGATGCCCCAGTGGAGTCTCTGGGAACTTTCTGTCTGGGTCACCACCACCAGCTCTCTTCCTTCTGGGATGCCAGCCTGGGGATGCTTAGGCCCAGCTGCTCCCTCCCTGGAGACCCAGGCTCTCTGGTTGAAAAGGAGGCATGCCCTAAACTAAAGCAGTTGATTCTGGGATCCTGGATGATTTTCACCTTTATTCAGCTTTTTGTTATTTTAAGATTTATTTATTTTAGAGAGAGAGAGCACACACAAGTGGGGAGGAGGGGCAGAGGTAAAGAATACTCAAGCAGACTCCCCACTGAGGTGGAACTGGACGTGGAGCTCAATGTGGGGCTCAACCCCACAACCCATAAGATCACAACCTAAGCCAAAGCCAAGAGTTGAACACTCAACTGACTGAGCCACCCAGGCACCCCCAGCTTTTTGTTCTAACGCAGGTTCTAACCAGGGGTGATTTTCTCCTTCAGGACATTTGACAGTGTCTGGGGACATTCTCGATTGTCATGAATGGGATTAGGGTGCTACTGACACCTAGTGGCTTCTAGTGGGTAGAGGCCAGAGATGTTGCTGAAAGTCCTATAATCCACAGGACAGACCCCTAGCAAAGAATGATCCAGGCCCAAACATCGGTGTGCTGTGGTTGAGGAACACTGCCAAGCCTTCTGGTGGCCCCTCCCCAGAGCTCACAGGAGCAATAATAATGATAACAGACGCCCCATTTATCAGGTGCCTTCCATGTGCCAGGAACTGTGCTAAGCGCTTTACATACATTATCTTAGAAGCCCGGGTGTCCAGTGGGGCAACCCCAAGGGGGCTATGTAGGTTTCCATTTTTATAGGATCAATAGAATAATAATGAACTAGAGATCCTGAGGTCTTTCTCTCCAGCTCTTAAGACCCTGCTCAGCCTATGGCCAACTGGCCATCCTCTTAATCAGCCTCATTACTGCGCTGATGGGGACAACCTCCCTCCTGGCCTCCCCAGAACAGGCAGCTTGCAGCTGTCCCAGGCAGGCTCATTCCTGCAGCTGATGGAGGGGGTGCCTGCAGTAAGAGGCCAAGGAGCTGGGCCAGGCCAGGGGGCGGAGGGGCCCTCCCAGAAACACTGACTGTCCCTTCCCAGCCCTTTCCATGTGGGCCCTGAGATTTAGACAGGCTGTCAGAATCTTTAAGAGATAAAGCCATCCATAATATATATTCTTATAAACAAAAGGCTGCTCTCCACACCTCTTATTCTATTTCAAGGGAGGTCCCCACAGCTGAGACCCTTTGCCAGGTCCCCCTTTGAGGTCCAAGTTGGGTTCTCCTGGGCCTAGGGTCTCCCTGTGAACCATGGACAGGTGTATCTGATACTGCAAACCCCCAAAGCAAGGGTCAAAAAAATCAAAATACTTCCAAGAAGAAACATAACAGCAAAAACACAGCTAAAAACCACCTCTGCTGCCTTCCACAAGACTGAGAGTGTGAGCAGGGCCAGGACGGATTGCCAGGGATCTATTTCATGCCCACTGCCTGCCAAGCATTTTACATGCAGTCCTCACAGCCTGGGCCACTATTCCTAGCCCCAGGTTACTGATGAAGAAAGTGAGACCAGAGAGGCTAATAACTTGCCTAAGATCACACAGCTAAGTCAGCAGAGAAGCCTGGATTCAAATACACAGCCCTTTCCAGTGCCCCACACACAGACCTGCTTCTGACTCTCTGAAAAGGGGGAAGGACATAGCATCTTGAGTCTGAAGCCCTGGCTACTGCCCCGTCATTAGCTATAACCATGGTTGTCTCCCCTCCTTCCCCCAGGACATGATCACCTCACTTGTAAAATGGGAATGCTAATGTCTGCCCTGCCTCAAGTGCCTGATGGGAGGGCTACATATGAGCCTGACCAGTAAAGCACCTGGCTGTTGCCTGGTGTGAATTGGGACCATCCCTCTCACCTCTTTGTCCTCCTACAAGCAGCCCGAGGTCTGTGTGGTCCTGAGTGCAGCCACTGCAGGTCCCATCCAGGGGAGGTGAGAGAGGAGGTGTTAGGTCGACCATCTCTTCTCTTGGATTGCATACACACACGTGTGGGGAGTCGACCTCCCTCATCCCACACACACACCTCTGTCTGCTGACCTGCACCCTCTCCCCCCTGCACCCCAGGACATCGCCTCGCCCAAGTTCTCCATGCCATCCCCTGTCCGCACAGTCATTGCCGCCGACTTTGACAATGACCAGGAGCTGGAGATCTTCTTCAACAACTTTGCCCACCGCAGCTCCTCAGCCAACCGCCTCTTCCGGTAGGTGCTTCAGCCTGGCCAGTAGCCTCTCACCCTCGCCAGCTGGGAGCTGGGGAGGAAGGTGTAGAACTCAGAGGAGAGCTCCCAGGGCTGAGATGCAGGAAGGTCCCCTGATGAAGGAACAGAAAGGAGGGAAGGAGGGACTGAATGAGAGGCTGTGGAATGGAGGACAGATCCTGGGCAGGAAGCCAGCCTCCTGCTGTTGGGGGGGAAATGGGCAGAGGGACACGGCCCAAAGTGTGCCCAGAAGCCATACTCTATAGGAGATAAATCCACACTACCATAAAAAGGAGTTACAGAGTCAAATTTGTTTCGGTGCCCATAGGGTAAGCAAAGACAGGCAGGTTTACTGGCTGCAGGACTTCTCAGAGCCTTTAACATGACCATGAGTGTTTTTACTTTCTGAAAGGTGGCTGGAGTATTCTAAATAGGTTTGACCACAGGACACCTCTTTCAAAGATTTTCCTGTTGGGACTGGTGCTCTGCAAAACATCCCTTGGGAAATGCTGGATGCGATGATTAATGGTAGATAAGGAAAAGAGTGACCGAATGGAAGGGATCTGCAAGCATCTGCGTCTGGGGAGGAAAGGTTGGATGTTGGGAGGCAATACTTCTCTAAGAGGGGCCCAGGGACCACTGGCATCAGAATCACCCGAAGTGCTTATTTAAAGTACAGAATCCCAGGGCCCACCCAGATCTCCTAAATCAGAATCTCCAGGAGTGAGGCCCAGGATTCTCTATTTTTAACAAGTGCACTGGGCATCAGGTGATTCTTATCACACGAAAGTTTGAGAACTGCCGTTGGAGAACCTCAGGACCCATGTGGCCTGAGACAGCCCTGTTCCTGGCCTAAAACATGCTACTGGGGCTCAGGAGCAGGTGGGGAGAGGAGGCAGGTGGGGTACGGGGCCTTGGCTTCAAGAAATAGGCTCCATCACCTGCTCGGCTCCCCAAGGCCCCCACCCTGAACCCCAGGGGGGCCCCAACTATTAATAAAAGGCAAGAGCTGTGACTAAGCATGTTTTAAAATATAATTATTAACAAAGCATCAATCCTGACTGGATGTAATCACCCCCCGAAGGCACTAGATTTACTAATTAGGTGCCTTGCAAAAAGCTTATTCACAACTTCCAGATTAATTGCGGAAGATCAATTGCTCGTTAACAGAGACACTGCTTTCCTTCTCTGGCTAATAAAGTGTCACTCGCCAGGGCCCCTGAGCATGAGGGAGTCTAGTGCTCTCATAACTGTGGCCGAGAACCCAGGCGCCACCCGTGTCCACCTGCCCATGGGGCTCTAAAACATGGCCCAGCCCCCCTCTGGCCACCCCAAGGAAGGGCCGGCCCAGGGCTGCCATGGACCAGGACAGGGTCACCACAGAGTGGCCCCACGGGTTAGCAGGTTTAGCTCCAGGCAGCAGCAGGAGACGCCACTACTGAGGTACATGGCCGTGCTCCAGGTCCCGGTGGCAGATGGCTGGGTCCTGAGCACACAGCCGAGAGTGAGGGGCTACAGCTGGAGCCACCACTCAGCTGGCAACTCTAGAAGTTTGGCCCCAACTTGTCTCTGTCACTGAATGGAACACGGCAGGCTTCTTGTAGGAGATACTGGGGACTCAAAGCCGCAGTGTGCTTGAGCCTGCAATCTTTCAGTGAAGAGTAGGGTAACCAGGGGACTCATCACCCAAACCAGATGCTTAGTGAGAGTGAGGGGTCCTGTTAATGATGGCGGGACAGCCAGCATACAGGGTCGCTCCCAGGCCAGCCAGGATACGCAGGGTCACACCACTGACACATTGACACATGCCTCTGATCTGTTCTCGCCTCTTACCCCCTCTGCCGCTCCTCATCTGTCACTCTGAAGGGGCTTCCTGCACCTGCCTTCCGTAGGTGTCACCCACCCCTGCCCCCCTCTAGTCCTGCAGCCGAGCTGTTGAAAATGGAAATCTGGCTGTAGCCCTCTTCCTCTTGAAACCTTTGGAAGCTCCCCACTGCCCTCTCTCGGACGCATCCCGGCTGTGTCCTAGCCTCCACACACTTTCCACTTCCCCATTTGTGGCTGAGCTCTAGACTCCACCAGCTTTGCTCAGCTCTGGGCCAACCAGGTCGGACCCTCAGAATGCCCGCCCCCTCTGCCTCTTCTTCCTCCTTCTTGGTCCGAGTGACCATACTCATCTTTCTGGTCTCAGCTTAGTTGAGCCTTCCTCCAGGAAGCCTGGGCGAGCTTGCCCAGCTCTGCCCTCCCCAGCCCCTCTCCCTGTGGTCCTTCAGCACTCTGCAGGAGATTCTCTGTCATCAGGGACCCTAAACTCCATCCTCCCTGATGCACATCGTGGCCACAGGGCCCCGCGCAGTGGATGGCACACAGAGGTCACTGCAGGTGAATTTGTTCAGCCAATACATAGACGCAGGGCAACTGCTGGGCTTTATCCTTAGGAACCCTTAACTGCATTGTCACCTGAGCCCAGGGATGTCTCTGCCCAACTGTGGAAGAATCTGTGGGACACACGTGGTCGAAGGGACTGTGGTTGTTGGCAGGCTGAGGTATACAGACCTCTAGCAGGGATGCACATGCCCCAGGGCAACAGGCACACTGTCCTCTGCCCAACTACACCCATGGATGTGCAGCACAGATGCCTCAGGTGGACAGAGGGACAGAGGGACAGAGGGCTCTCCCAGGGCCAGGGCCGCTGCTCAGCTCTGCAGATGCCCTGCAGTTCAGCCTGCACTCTACCCTCTCCACACCACAGGCTCCAGCTCAGGGGACTCCTGCCAGCTCCTGAAATCACTGGCCACATCTCAGCCCTCTGGTGACTCTCTGTGACCTGAGCAGACAAAAGCCACCTGCAGTGTTGAGGGGAGGGCGATCAGATCCCTCCCTGCCCTCCGTCTCCCCCAGCATTGCTCCACACAGCCAGGCCATGAGAATCTAATGAGTGAGAAAAATCAGAGGAAAGCTCACCACCATCATCAGCATTCAGCTCGGCGTGGAGAAAGAGCAGGACATTCGCAGTGGGCTTTTCTGAAGCAAATATTACCTTGGTTCAGAGTTTAAAATAGACAGAGCCCCTGCAGCCCAAAGGGACCCCTTTCTTCCCTTTTTGCTGCTGGACTTCATCCACGCATCCCACGGGCATGTGCTTGGAGCTTCCTGCGAGCCGCGCACTGTGTTAGGTGCCGTGGGAAATGCAAGAATGAGTAACACGTGAGTAACACGTGGTCCCGGCCTGCCGCAAACGAGCTCACAGTCTAACTGGGGAGATAAGGTGCATTCGTCCGAGCTTTTTTTTTTTTTTTTTTTTTTTTAATTTTTATTTATTTATGATAGTCACAGAGAGAGAGAGAGAGAGGCAGAGACACAGGCAGAGGGAGAAGCAGGCTCCATGCACCGGGAGCCTGATGTGGGATTCAATCCTGGGTCTCCAGGATCACGCCCTGGGCCAAAGGCAGGCGCCAAACCGCTGCGCCACCCAGGGATCCCTCGTCCGAGCTTTAAAGCAAGGCAGAAAGTGATAACGGCTGAGCAGGAAGGCACTGCTTCCAGCAGGATGATCAGGGAGGACTCGGAGGAGGTGGCCTTTGAGCGGTTTGAATCCCGGGCACATCCAGAACTCAGAAACCCAGGGCCACTTGAAGGAAAGCGAAGGTCAGTTGAAGGTAGCTGCATCCCTGCCTCTTCTCCATCCATCAACTGCCCTTCCCCCGGCTGTCTATAATTCATCCATTAGAGAAAGAAAAATCAATATTTACCAACGTAAATTAAAACCCAAGAAGGGAACAGGCAGGGTGTAGGCAGGCTCTGGAAGCAGAGAGTGGCTCCGTAGGCGTCCAGGTGGTGGCCGATGCACAGTGGGGCCTGGGGATGCTCAGGGAACAGAGACTGGAACGAGTGGTTCTCTGCATCCAGGGGGCCCGCAGGGGCCTCGCCAGCATGTGACTCATCTGACAACGACTGTCTCCTCTCCTGCAGTGTCATCCGCAGAGAACATGGAGACCCCCTCATCGAGGAGCTCAACCCTGGTGATGCCTTGGAGCCTGAGGGCCGGGGCACAGGTGAGGACACCTGAAGGCTCTGTCAGGTGCACAGGATGAGGGCAAGAGGGATGGGGCAGCCAGTCCCACAGCGCGGGACCCCTCCTTCCCCGCCACTCTGAAGACTGACACCCTAAGGCAGGGGTGAGAATCTGGGAGTGCCAGGCTGGAAGTAAAGGAGGCAATGGTCCCCTCTTCCAGGTTCAGAGCTGGGGGCGGGACTCTGGAAATCCGTGGGCAGTAGCTTCTCTGGTGCCAGGTGGGGATTGAAAAGAGAGGCTGGGGGGTGTTCTGCACTCTGACCCTTCCCCTCTTGGCATTCAGCCTGGTGTCCAAGAAAGAGCCCTGGATCAGGAGTCCCAAGCCCCCATCCTGCCATTGCCTCATTTGTGATCGTGGAAGGGTTGCTTCAGCTTCTGAGTCTTGTTCTGCACACCCACAGAAGGGATCATTACATGTGCCCTCCTCACCTCTCTGTGTTGTAGTGAGGACCGAAAGGAGACCATGAATGTGCAAACATGACATATTGACAAAACTGCAAATACAAACGGCATGTGTAATATATCAGAAAGGAGTCCTCATGGTCTGAATGATTTGCACCCACTCTGTCCATGCAAAAGTCCAGGGAAAGGAAAGGGATCCCCCCTTCCTGACTTCCTGCCATGAACCGGCTCTGGGAAAGCAGAGGAGATGGGCTTCCCCCTTGTCTTCCTGCCCCAGCACTGTGCTCTCTGCCTCCCACCCCAGGGCACGGGTGCCAGGACATGGCCCTGGTTGGGAGCCCCTCTTCCTCTTGGATCTCCTGGCTGATGGCCAGAGTGAAATCCGCCTTGTTGCAGGGGGTGTGGTGACAGACTTCGATGGAGACGGGATGTTGGACCTCATCTTGTCCCACGGGGAGTCCATGGCTCAGCCGCTGTCCGTCTTCCGGGGGAACCAGGTGTGCACAGACACCCCAGCCCCATGTGCTCCCCTGGATCTAAAGTGGATGGAGGTCGGAGGTACCTGGGATGCTTGCTTGTCCAGCGTGGTGGGAAATAGAAACCCAGGAAATAAATCACAGTCACACAGTAAACCTCCAGGAAGGGCTGCTCCTGGGAGAAGCCCTTTGCCCCTCTGCCTTCCACTGGCACTTCTCCAAAAACTGTTTTCCTGAGTCTTTTGTTGGCTTTTCCTTCATGTTTCCAGTGCCTCTCTTTCCAAATGTCAGCCAGTCTGTCTGCCCTGTTCACCTTCCTCCTCTCTTCCCTCTGCCCCTCTCTACCTCTCTCCCTGCTCCCCCTGCCCACCCTCCCTGCCTTCCCCCATCCCTGCTCCCCCTGCCCATCCCCCATATTCACCTGCCTTCTTCCCTCCCTGCAGGGCTTCAGCAATAACTGGCTGCGCGTGGTGCCTCGGACCCAGTTTGGGGCCTTTGCCAGGGGAGCTAAAGTCGTGCTCTACACCAAGAGGAGTGGGGCCCACCTGAGGATCATTGACGGGGGTTCGGGCTACCTGTGTGAGATGGAACCCGTGGCACACTTTGGCTTAGGTGAGTCAGGGCTGAGGGCGGGGCAGGCAATGAGCTGTTGTGCCCAGACAGTGGGTTCCTGTAAACGCATCCAGAAGCCTGCTCACTAACAGAGGACTGCCAGGTGCATGGTACTTCCAGATCCCATGACAGCCTTGGCAGACACAGCCATACAGGCAACCCCACTCTGAAATGAGCCTGTGCCTCACAGGGGCCCCCAACTGTGGTCCTCTGTTGAATTCATTCACCTTGGGGTCCGGGTATTTAATCCTCATGTCCAAAACTGAGGCCTTGTTCAAACACTGGCCTGAACCAGATTTGTCCAAATCAACTGTTTTCCTGGCCTCTTGGAACCAGCTTGGTGATTAAAGCCTCAGCAAACCGCTGGTGCCTTCCCTTAACTAGAAAGCTTAGAGAAGCCTCGCATTCTGCGAGGGAGGGTGATCGCCTGCAAGGGGGTGAAAATTGGTTCCTGTCTAGGAGAGGGGAAGCAAGAAAACCCTACTCTTTATGTGTATAAAGGGACAGATATACAGACCTCACATAAACAGCTATCCGGTATATCTGTGGTATGCATGAACTATCACTACACACCTATCAGAACAGCTTAAAAAAAAAAAATAGTGATAACAACACATGCCAGCGAGGATGCGGAGAAATTCACTCTCCCATGCGTTGTCAGTGGGAATGTGACATGGTACAGCAACTCTGCAAAATAGTTTAGTGGTTTCTTTAAAAAGAAAAAAGCCAAACACACAGCTACTATAAGACCCAGCAATTGCACTCCAAGGTATTTGTCCCAGATGAATGAAAACGTATGTTTTAATTAAAATGAAACTTATGTTTTCATAAAATCTATACAAGATCGCTCATGATAGCTTTACCAGCAGTTACCCAGACTGGAAACACCCGGGATGTAATAGGTTACTGGTTCAACAAACCGTTGTCCTCCACCCCATGGAATATTACTCAGCAATAAAAAGGAGTGAACTATTGATACACATAGCAACTTGAATAGCTCTCAAGGGCATTATGGGGAATCGGGGAGAGGCCAATCTCATAAAGTCACATACTGTTGATTCCATTTATGTAATATTCTTGAAATGGTAAAATTACAGAGACAGAAAATAGAGATGTGGTTGCCAGGGTTGGATATGACCATAAGTCCTCAGAGAGGACTCTGGGGTCATGAAGCAGTCCTGTATCTGGATTGTGATGGTTGCACAAATCCACCTATGTGATAAAATGACATAAAACTATACACACGCGCACATGCATGTATGCGTACATACACGTAGGCACGGTACCGATGTCAATTTCCTGGTTCTGGCATCATGCTAAAGTGGCGTCAGCTCTAACCATTGAGGGAAACTGGATGAAAGGTACACAGAGCCTTTCTGTATGATCTTTGCAACTTCCTGTGAATCTAGGATTATTTCAACATCAAACTTTTTTGTTTTGTTTTGTTTTGTTTTAAAGATTACTTATTTATTGATTCATGAGAGACACAAAGAGAGAAGCAGAGACATAGGCAGAGGGAGAAGCAGGCTCCCTGTGGGAAGCCTGATACAGGACTCGATCCCAGAACCCCAGGATCATGACCCAAGCCGAAGACAGACAATCACTGAGCCACCCAGCTGCCCCAACATCAAACATTTCTAAAGAAACGCATTGGGGAGGAAATTAGGAAGGAGAAATGTCTGAAAAGCCTTCTTGAGAGGAGGGGCAATCCTGGGAAAAATGTGGAGGAGCCAAGAGAGGCTTTACTAAAACGCAGTGGTTAAAAAAGCATTTGAGTCAAATATACCCAGGCTCAAAATCAGACACCCTCCCCCATGTGCTAGCACCTCATGGGGTGATATATTAACATCGAAAGAATAGGCAATATGCTCTGAAGTTAATATATATGTATGTGTTAATATTACACACACATCATATGGGCAAAGAAAAAAACTGAAAGAAAATGCAGGAAGTATGAACAGCGATTCTAGGGGCAGGATTAACATAGTAACTCCCACTCATTCAGGTGGCACTTTGCTTCATTTCATGCTCATGACCCACCACCCCCCAACCCCCTTGTGAAATGGGCATTACTTATCCCCATTTTACAAATGGGAAAACTGAAGATCACAGCAGTTAAGAAACCCACCAAGGTCACATGATATAGATCAGTGGCAGAGCTGACATTCAAATCCGGACCTATGTGATTTTTATTTTCTTCCATATGTTCTGTGTGTGTTCCAGTTTTCATAGGAACACATAATATTTATGCAGTCTGAAAAAGAAGCATAAATGCTTAGGGGACCCAGAGCCTGGTTATATAAGCATGTTCTTGAGCTGTTTCACCCTGGATGGGTCAGCTGGCAGTTGAAGCATTTGTCACTTTTACAGTAGCCATTTGCTATGCTGGCCAAGTACAAGATGACCTTTGTTTGTTTTGGTTTTGTTTTAAGATTTTATTGGGCAGCCCCAGTGGCCCAGCAGTTTAGCACCACCTTCAGCTGGGGCGTGATCCTGGAGTCCTGGGATCGAGTCTCACATCGGGCTCCCTGCATGGAGCCTGCTTCTCCCTCTGCCTGTGTCTCTGCCTCTCTCTCTGTGTCTGTCATGAATAAATCAAATCCTAAAAAAAAAAAAAATTTATTCTTGAGAAACAGAGAGAGAGAGGCAGAGACATAGGCAGAGTGAGAAGCAGGCTCCCTGCAGGGAGCCCAATGTGGGACTCGATCTTGGGACCCTGGGATCATGCCCTGAGCTGAAGGCAGATGCTCAACTGCTGAGCCACCTAGGCATCCCACGAGATGACCTTTTTTTTTATTCATGAGAGAGAGAGGCAGAGGGAGAAGCAGGCTCCACGCAGGGAGCCCAACGTGGGACTTGATCCCAGGACTCCAGGATCACACCCTGGGCCAAAGGCAGGTGCTAAACCGCTGAGCCACCCGGGAATCCCCGATGACTTTTGAATATATAGTTCTCTCTCACAAAATAGCAGTAGCCGACAGTCATCAAGCGCTTAGTGTGTGCCAGGCACTGGGCTCAACCTCTGCAAAAGATACACATTCAGTTCTTACCACAACATGATAAATCATAACCCCATTACACAGGTCAAAAAACTGAGGCTCCAGCTAAGTAATCTGCCCCAAATCCCACCTCCAGAAAGTAGAGGGGTTGGATTTAGACCCCACTCCTTGGACACCACTGAGTTCTTGACCACTGTGACTTGACAGCTTGACCTCCCATAGCTCTGTGAAGAGCCCCCAAGGCCCTCCTGCTCTGACTCTTTATTCCTGGATATCCACGTCTCCTCAGTTACCACGTGATCCATGCGAGGCTATATGATCACCAGAGTAACTACCATGGTATCATAGGTGAGATGTTTTTCCAGGTATCTGGCTGGATATCAACTCCCACCCTGTTGTATAGATAAGGAAATTGAGGTTCCACATAGCAATGTAAGGACGGGACTGGAGCTGAGGTTCTCCTTCCTCACATCCCGTGGGCTGCCTGTGCTCTTTTAAGACATGCTCATGGGCTTCATTGGGTCTCCTCTCTGGCCAGAATCTGCCCCTGCCAAGAGAACAGACCTACTTTTTCAACTGGGCAAGCCTCAGCCAGGTCATTTGGTGGGATCGCAGGGAGCCAAGAGCCTCCGCGCCTCTCCGCAACTGTCTGCCTCCCATACTCAGGGTTATAGACGCTGCACCTAGTTGGGAGCCGCTCCTGACTGCCAATCCTTGATATTTTGCGATGCCAGGGGATTTGTTCTACCTCTGAACTCTGGCTCAAACTGCTCCACGGGTCCCCCTGTAGGCTCCTCTCCATTGCCAGGATCCACTCCCAGAGAGCCACTGAAGGAAAGCTGCTCTTGGGGACTGGTCCCTGTGGGTCAGCCCTGGGCCTGGCAGGGAGACTCCTCGAGGCAGCTGAGCGGGCAGCAGGGCCAGAGGCAGGGGCACAGCCAGGAGCAGGTGGGCTCCATCCCTACAGCTCCGAGGCCCCAATCCAGGTCTCCTTCATGAATCCAGCATAGCGCAAGCCTTCCTGATTGATGGAGGGGACAGCGGTGGGGTAGGAAGAAGAGGAGCCAAGAGAGAAGGCCACTTGAAAGGAAAGGTTGAGGAAACAGAGAGGATGAGCGAACACAGGCAGACAGGGAGCTTGGGAAACCAAGAGATGCAGAGAGACAGGGGAAAGAGACAGATGAGACAAAGAAGAAATACTTCCCGCCCTCCAGGCTCACAGTGAAAGAGGCAGCTGGACACAGGGATTCCGGTGCAAGACAGATCTGGATGCACCACCACTCTGGCCGGACCAGCACGGGAGGAATTAGTTCTGCTTTCCCAAGGACATGGGCCTAGTGTCAGGTCTAGCCAGATGGTAGGAATTTAGAAGGCATGCAGGGTAGCAGAAGAGAGCATTCCAGGGGCTAGCCTGGCTTGAACAAAGGCCCAAAGGTGGAGTGTTCTGTGTGCCCACACAACTGCAATGATCCACTAGAAGCAGAGCCTGAAGAGGGAGGCAAAAGCCAAACTGTGGGGGGAGCCAAGAGCCAGGCTGGAGGGGGACAACAGATAGGAGGGGGGGGTCAAAGCCAGGTGATGCTATGTGAGAGCAGACTGCCAGGAGCCCGGGAGCTGTTAGCGGGGGTGGTGGCCTCCACCTGGAGCCCTGCAGGAAGAGCAGTGCTTGCAAACATTCTTAGAAGGATTTAATTTTTTTCCTGATTGTAAGAATAATGCATATCGATACAGGAAAATTAGAAATTATAACATCGTTAAAAAGAAAGGAAAGATAACCCATAATCTCATCACTGTTTTGAAGATTGAGAGTAAACATTTCTCCCTTCACCCTCTCCCAGTACCATTTGATTCATTTAGTCAACACTTATTTACTGAGCACCTACTATGTGCCAAACACTAGGGAGACAAAGATCCTCGCCGTGGGTGACCTTATATCCTAGTGGAAATAGCAGAAACATAAAATATATAATAAACATAATAACTAGGTAAATACATAAAATATTAGAAGATATTAAGTGCTATGAAAAAAAAGAAATGCAGAAGGGTAGGGGTATCGGGAATGTGGAGAAGAAGGTAAGGAACAGTGGTCAGGACGGTCTGCTCCCACTTCCGTGCTTTCTGATAGGTTTTTATTGCATGCAGTGTGCATGGGAGCGTGTTTATAGATAAATATTCCTCGGGAGGTTTTTTTTTTTAACGAAAATGATTATAGTCTTCCTATTACTCCCAAACTTGCTTTTATTTCCCCCTCTTAACAATATAACCAGACATCGTTCCAAGTGCGCACATCCCTCCTCTGCTTTCCTTCAGTACTACACGGTATTTCATTGTGTGGCGGCACTGTCATTTATTGAGCAAGTCTCCTATTGACAGACAGTTCGATGGTTTCCAGTCCTGAGCGGTTTGTTTTGTGGCGCTTGGGGTGAGAAGGCACATGTGCAGAACACGAATGCAAGGAAGGCCTGCCTTGTTGTTCTGAATTCCTGAGCCACAGATGTGGGGCCGTGACTGTGCCGGGAGCCAGAGGTCTCTGGAGGGAAGAGGGCCCAAAAAAGCCCGCCTCCAGCACTCACGGTGCTCCCACTCACCCCAACAGACCCCGCTCCCCTCCTCCCTCTGTGAATCATCCCTGTGTCCCCTGGACTCTGCAGCAGGGTGTGGTGAGAGTGTTCTCCATGGACCCGTACATAGGTGTGCACCTGCACCCCTCCAGCAGCTGCCTCCTCAGCACGCACATGTCCCACTCATCTCTGCACTCAGCCTTGGTCAGAGCACTAGCTTCTCAGACCCTCCTGTGTTCTCCTGACTCCCAAGGGTCTGGGCTGCATCGCACCACGCAATAAAAATTCAGGGACCTCGCTGGATGGCTGTTTCATTCTCTGGAATTCCCAGAGGGGCCACTGTGCTGTGCAGAGTGCCCTCAGTCTGTCCCGAGGAACTGTCCCTCCTAGGGCAGTGTCAGCTACCCCCCTACCTACCCCTGCTCTGACCTTGTTGCAGCCCTCCTGTGCACCCCGCCCTGGCCTTTCCCTGCTCCTTCTGGAGCAGATGGCCAGCTGGGCTCATAAACAAGCATTTCTCTCTCTCATAAAGAAGCATTTCTCCACCCTGGAGCACACTGGTTGCTCTGAACTTGCATCCTGGCCCCCACGCACCCACCCGACGTATCCCACACCCTGAACTCTCCAGTTCCTGCTTTACGGAGGGCTGAGGCAGCTGAGCCAAACCCAGAAAGTGAAAACAAGCACCCACAATCTACTTTGCCCTGCCAACCCCCCATGGGGGGCTCACCCACTGGCCAGCCCACCCCAAGCATTGATGGCATCCCTGACACACACGCGTACACACACAGGCACCCCACCTTCCTTTAAGCTAATTGTTTGCAAGTGACTCACAGCTGCCTCCCAGCCTGCTGGTGCTCATTTAGGGAAGGAAAATTCAGTGGCCCACATAAAAGTTGCTTTATTAAAGTGCAAAAATATTCCACCAACTGTATTCCCACCATCTGTTTTGCTGGTAATTCTTCTGAAAAGCGCAATTCTCTGTGCCTCTTTGGCCTTTGGCCTTTAAAAGCTGCGGGGGGTGGGGGTGACTCTGCTGCTCTTGACCTCTCAGCTGTGCTGGCTAATGGGGCCCCCTCTGTGCGCAGCCCCACTGCCTGACACATAGGCCTGGCAGACAGACGGCTCATAAACGCTGCACTCTAGGCCCTCACGCAGTGCCTGGAAAGGCCTGAGACGTCTGGGGACTTGAGAGGGAACAGCCGAGCCTGGGGACAGGAGCCTGGGCTCCCGTCCTAGCTCAGACACCTGCAAGTCACTTCCCCTTGCCAATGTCTACACCTGGAGAGTGGGGATAGACCACCCACGTCGCAGGGTAGTCAGGAGGATTCAGATCAGCCTCACACATGAAGGCGCCAAAGTCCATCCGCAGCCCCCACCCCTGCCTAATACATATTCTTTTTTTTTTCCTAATACATATTCTTATGCTCAGCTTCCCCCACTTTGAACCTCTCCCTGAGCTTCCAATGCACGTGACCTTTCCATACCTCTTTGCCTTGCCGAACCATCTGCCTGGACTGATCCTTCCCTGCCTCACAAACTCCTACTCCTCCTGCAACACCCAAATAAAATGACTTTTAACACCCGCCTCTCTCACCAAGTGGCCCCAATGCTATGGCTGCATGTTCCCAGTTTATTATAATAATCACTATCTTCATTGCCCGCTCCTACAGGAGGGGCCCGGGTTCATCTGCTTCTGGCTAAATCCCAGATCCCAGCATGATGCTTGGCCTGTGGTGGGGCTGGGCATGGAGGTGAAGTGAGCAGTAGAACAAAGGCAAAGCAGAAATGGGCTTTAGGGTCAGATGTCCCTAGCTGGGCAACTGTGGGCCATTTACATCACCTCCCCAGGCCTGAGCCCTTCTATCTCTAAAATGGAGATTGTAAATCTAGTACCCTCCCCGTGGTGCTGCCGAGAGGATCCAGTGCTAACACTGAGGACACCTGGTACAGTTTGGGGTACATATTCTCCGGCATTATTGCCAGTAAATGAAGGTACTTTGAGAACTACAGGGTGCCCCTCGTGCCTAAGAGATGATGGAGATAGGGACACCAAGGGGACAGTCAGCCGGGGCAGGGCTCACATTGCAAGGAAGAAGGCCTATCCTCCCCAGGAGTGCTAGAGCCCTAGGCCAAATGCCCATCTTACAGATAAAGAAACTAAGGTCCCAGACAGGGTGCCCGATTCGGCATAATAATCAGCAGCAGAGGAGGGAGCTCTGCTGAGATGTGTTCTCCTTGGCTTATTTATCTCATAGCCTGGCCCCTCCCTGGGTTTGGAGAGAGGGAGGAAGCAGGACTCAGAACAGCATGCTACAAACGGAATGTAAATTTGTGATTGTCTATGAATATTCGGTGACTCTTCTGAGTTATTTGTGGCACTTCAGTCAGGCTGGAAAATGTATTCATGTAGCTGTTCTCTTGGCTTAGGTGAGAAACATTTGCTATTCTTTGTCTCCTTCTTTTAGTGGAAAAATGTTTACTTTTTATATATGCCACTTCTTTTGGACACTATACAACCTAAAAACGCCAAGTCTCTTTAACTTCAAGTGACAATTTCAAAACAGAGGAAAAATCTACAGGTGATACCCAACCCCATCCCCCATCCCATATCCACCCTCCTCCTCCAAAAGGAATTATTATAGGAGGAGGGAGTAGGGGAAGAAAGGTTTATGCGAAATTTTTTCTGGCTTCTGGGTCTGCTCTGGGAGCCTCCCCTGGGTACCACTGCCCCACCTTTGCCCACAGAGGCAGGGGCTGCTCACCTTTGACACTTCTATAGGTGGCAGCTGGTCCCTACCCTCATTAACACATGGCACAGCAGCAGCCAGGCAAGGGGGGAGCCAGTGCAGGAAGGGTCCAGAGGCTGGGTGATATGGCTCACGGCAGGCAGCTTGCCCTGTGTGCTAGGACTCAGGGAGGAAGGTGGGGCAGGGCCCGTCCACACCACGCTGTCCCAGCCCTCACCCCCAGGGTGAATCTCTACACAGAGGAGTCTACACATGCATTCCCCTTAAAGTCTCGCTGTGGCTGCCAACCCTTTTCTAAAACACAGGAATCTTTTTTATACATGAACATGTGTCACAGACTACCCTCTGCCCCCATAGGGATCCTTGTAAAATCCATTGGTGACACCAAGGACCCAAAGCTGCTATAAATTCAGCAGCCCTTTCTGGTTTCCTTTGTTTTTCTAAGAGTATCTGCATACATTGAGGGGAGACAGTGCATACATGTGGGTGATGTATTGTTTATTCAGCCCACGAATGATGCTTGAGGGTATGATTGGATCTACAGACCCCTGAGCACCAGGCCCACATCTGATCATCCCTGGTGGGTGGTAATGAGGGGGCTACACCCTGTCTCCTACCTGGGCTGAGCACTGCCCTCTTCCCCAGGTGACCCACTAGAAGAGCTTCTGCCTACAGGTGAGGCCTAGCCCCCTCCCCCCCACCCCAATTCATCACCATTAGCCTGACCTTGGTGCAGTGACAGCCCTGATGCCTTAAGCAGGAGGCTGGGGCCAGCGCTGACACCGCCTGAACACCTGACAGATCTTTCCAAGCTGCTCTTTACCACTGTTGTAGCAACATGTGTGGATGGATTCTCCACGAATATTCTCTGAGCTTTGCCATTAGCTTTTATAAACATCTCAGCTTTGCAGAACGGTGCTTCTCATGTGCCTTGCACCATCCGCTTCTTTATCACCTCAGCTCAAGTGCCTTATCCTCGGGAGCCTGTCCCTGATCACCCACTCTAGAAAAAGCCCCCAGCCAGCCCCCAGTTCCTCTTTACCCACTTGCCTACTTTTGTTTTCTTCACAGAGCTTGTTAATATCTGATGTTATTTCTCTGTTCCTGTCTATCCCACCAGGAAGCCCCCTGAATGCAGGCACATTCCCAATGGCAAAAGAAAGCATGGCCCCTAGCAAGCTATAATTATAAATATAAATATTTTTAAAAATTAAAAAAATAAAATAAATATATAAACATATATTATAAGTGATAATATAAATATAAACATACAGTGACATGCCCAAGATTACATAGCAAGTAGCAGCAGAGCTGGAATTTGGCCCCAAGTCTCCAAGATGCCGGACCCTCACTATGTGCTTTCCAACACACCAGGCCAGTGGTACAGCTAAGATTTGAACCCGGGACTTCAAAGTCAACCTGCTAACCACCAGGCTTTACCTTCTTCCCTAAAACAGCTTCATGCTGATTGGCCTGTCCACTGGAATGTAAATTCTAGAGTTGTGTTGTCCAATATGGTAGCCACTAGCCAGGTGTGGCTATGGAAATGTAAATTAATTAAAATTAAATAGACTTTAAAATTCAGTTCTGTCTTCTGTCCCACAGGGAAGGATGAAGCCAGCAGTGTGGAGGTGACATGGCCAGATGGGAAGATGGTAAGCCGGGGTGTGGCCAGTGAGGAGATGAACTCTGTGCTGGAGATCCCCTACCCCCGGGATGCAGACCAGCTTCAGGACCCAGCCCCACTGGAGGTGAGTGGGGTGTCTGGGCCTCATAGCCAGAAAAGCAGGCCCCACCCACAGTCCCATGGGCTGAAGCTGGACTCCCAGGAATTTGCAGACTTTGCCCCTAGAATGGTGGAAGTCTTAGCAAAGAGCAGGCTTCATAACGATTCCTCTACTTGTAGTTTAGGTGGGGCTTTGTAGTTTAAGAGGGACGGGTTTTGTTAGGCATCACGGATCCCACATGAGGGGAAGGAGCAGGAGTTGGAACTGAGTGTGTTCTCGTCCTTCCCCGAGTTTCCTATTCTCAGAGCAAGCGGGAGGGGTCCTGGAGGAAGGGACTGCCCCCAGGCCCAGAGTTAAGAGCACCCCTCATTCTGGGGTGAGGGCGATGGCTGCTCTGTGGCCGTGATTAGGAGGGAAACTGAGGTAGGATCTTCTCAACTCACTGGCGTCTCGGTTTCTGCCCACCTTGCAGTGTGGCCAAGGATTCTCCCAGCAGGAAAACGGCCATTGCATGGGTGAGTTGCCTGCGGGCCCCAGGGGATGGGGCAGAGGCCAGAATCTCCCTGGGGAATGTCAGCCGGAGCCCTGGCAAAGCTCAGGTTGCAGATGAGAGGGGAGAAGTGGGGAGGGAAATGTGTTGTTTGTCCCTGGGGCTCCAGATGCCAAGACGAGTACCATGTGACTCACTAAGGTGGGAGCGATGTTAGTGGCCAGCAGGCTGAGTCACCGCAGTTCTGGGAACGAGGGTGCTTCCTGCCATGAATACAGACAGAATGGGTGTGGGGAGGAGACACACCCAAGACAGTGCTCACTGGGAGGCCTGGCCCCTGGGGGCCACAGTGGCGATGGTGCACATGCATCTTCCATGGAGAGCTGGTGGCTTCAGCTTGGCCAGCAGGTGGAGCAGCAAGCCCAGGGGCTGGCAGACAAGGATGGGTATGGGGGGGGCGGGGGCAGGGGAGCAACCCGTGGAGTGTGGTCACACAGCAGAAGGGAGATTGTAGCCTCGTGCTGTGCTGGGGGCAGGTAGCTCAACTCTCAGAGGACAACAGCTCTGTGAGGGTCCAGTGACCCTTCTAGAAGTCCTCCGAGGGCCTAGAGTGGAAGAGCGACAGCCAAGAGGCCTAGCATCTAAAAGACCCTCAACCCAATACCTTCCCTGTCAGTGACCAACAGTGTGGGGTCAGGTCAACGACTCCTCCTGCCTTTAGACGCTCAGGCAACATTCTTCCCAAGTCCACTCTGCCGATGCTCCTGAGTCCCAGGCCAGTGGGTTTGCTACTGAGGTTCAAGAGTAAACAAGACAGACACTCCCTGGCTTCCGGGAGCTTAGAGCTAGTGGGAGAGGCACGCGAGGAAACAGTGATGACCTCGCAGAGTGAGCAGGGCTGGGGGGGCGGGGCGGTATTATGTGGGAGTGCAAAGGTGGGGCCCTACACCAGCTGGGGAGGGCCTAAGAAAATGCCCCCAGAAAACACAAGGTCTAAGCTGAGGCCTGGTGGGTGACGGAGAGTTTGCCAGACAGGCAGAGGGGAGAAAGTGTTCAGGTGGAGGGCGCCACGTGAGCAGAGGACCACAGGTAAGAAAGTGAAGGAGTACAGCTCTAAGGGTGGCCTGGGAGGAAATGAGTCCCCTCCACTCTCCGTGTGACCATTCTAAATAGATGGTGCATGTCCACAGAAATTCCAGCATCTGGCCTGAGCACCAGCAGGACTCTGTGAGGTCACACTTAGGGCCACCCCTTCCTTCTTATCACCCACCAGATGTTTATGTGTTCGTGCAGGGTGCAGAGGATGCAGGCCAAGCACCTGCCCTGGAGTGGCATTTGCTCTAGTGGGGGCAACTACAAACATGTGACCTGACAGCTGGATGAGATGGGCTAAGAACCCTTGAAGCAAGGTGTCTCTGCAGACTGTTCTAGACAGAGTGGTCAGGGAGACGACCTTTGAGTTGAGACCTGAACGACGAGAAGGCCCAGCCACAGAAAGAGCCAAGGGAAGAACAAGTCCAAAGAGCATGAGGCAGAAACAAGGTTCAGCATGTGAAGGGATTGGGAAGGAGGCTGGCGTGCCTGGAGATGGTGCCAGAGCCAAGCGCTAAGTCAGGGAGGGTCTTAAGGTGTCCGGACTCTGTTCCTAGGGCCCTTTGCAGTTAAGTAGGAGAGTGGCATGGTGTGATTCACATTTTCAAAAGATCACCCGGGCTGCTGAATTGCAGATTAGATTGGAGGGAAGTGTGGAAGCCAGGGTGCCAGCCTGGAGGTAGCTGCAGACATCCAGGCAAGAGGTAGTACAGGCTAGGATTAGGCTGTGGCAGAGGAGGAGGACCTGGATGCACAGAGGGGTACTATGGGGGCAGAAAGGCAGCATCTGTTGTAAAATTGCCTGTAGAGGAAAGAAGAGGAACTAGGGATCACTCCTATCTGTGCTTGAGCAGCTGAGTGGGTGACAGTGGTGTTGATTGACTTAGGCAAGATAAGGTCACAGGGTGGAAGAAGTTTGAGGGCTGGGGGATCTAGAGTTCCATTTTGGACCTACTGACTGTGAGATACACATTAGATTCACAAGTCTGGAGCTCCAGGGACAGGTTGGGGCTGGAGATAGGAATCTGGAATCCCCCATGTGTGAAGGGCCTACCTACAGAAAGTGTGGTAGATAGAAGATCCAGAACCAAGTCTGACACCCCCAACATGTAGCAGTCAAGTAGAGGATGAGCCCGCCGAAGGGATTGAAGTGAGGAGCAAGGAAGTTAAGACCTAGAGAGAAGGACATGCCCAAGATCACAAAGTAGGTGGGACGGCAGAGCCTGAGCAAGGACCCACTGTCCCACTCCTCCCTGGTGAGTGACTCCCCTCACCTTTTAGACACCAACGAATGCATCCAGTTCCCATTCGTGTGTCCTCGAGACAAGCCTGTGTGTGTCAACACGTATGGAAGCTATAGGTGCCGGACCAACAAGAGGTGCAGCCGGGGCTACGAGCCCAATGAGGACGGCACAGCCTGTGTGGGTGAGTAAGGCCCCACCACAGTCCAGTAGGAAACAAGGAAGCTGTCTTCCACTGGGGAGCTCTGGGGAGGCCCCATATCAAGGTCCCCATCCCCTGACCTCTCCGGGCTGCATGGAGTCTCCTTAGACCCCCACTGGGTCTCCCGGGAAGACCATGACAGAGGTTTAGAGGATGCCCACCACTACTAGCACCATCTGAAGGGTCCCTGGGGTGCTGTGCCCTGGCCAGAGGCAACTGTTTTTCTTATTTCTCCCCTTTCACATGTCCTAAAACAGATGTTCCTACCTTAAAGTCAGGCCATCTTCTCCTACCAGGGATATAAACTAGCTCCTACTACTCGTCTTTGTCTGAATTTCTGAACTGGTATTTGTCTTCTTCCTCCCAAATGCTTCCCCCCACCCCCATCCTACCCCAACCCCCTTTCTCTTTTTCCCATTTCTCTCTCTCTCTCTCTCCCCCATCCTTTTTGCAGCTCAAGTGGCCTTTTTAGGTGGGTATCCTTCTGCTGCCTTTAGAATCTCTGAGCCTCTCTCTCGGGCCTCATATCTTTCTCTAGGCCTTGGACTTTGCCTTCAGTTATATGCACTTTAAACCCCAACAATAAAGGAAAAAAAAAAGAAAAAACTAACAACCTTTGTGGAAAACTAAATCTCTCCTGCTGCCTGTCTCTCTCTCCACACCCAGTAGATTCTGCTGCGTGCTCCCCCTGAATGGACCGCAGGGGTGGCCATCTTTGAAAAGGGAAGTTTGGGAGATAACAACGTTTATGTAATCTTAGTTATTTGTGAAGCCTTTCTTTGCCTGTTTTCTGAGGAAAACAAAAAAGGAAAGGCTCCCCTCTTACCCCATCTACCCTCCTTCACTTCTTCAGAAGAATCAAGATCGTCCTGTCTTTTCTGTATTCTCTGGGGTCCCAAGCACCCTGTTTCACCCTTAACAAAGATGGCTCCCAGGCGGTTGCTTGCTCAGTTGATTCACTCATGTATCATGTGCCTGCTGGTTTGGCCTGTGCTGTTTCTGCTCTGTGCGCCCTGACTTCCTGTGGTAGAGAAAGCCTTATTGGAATTGGTGGTTATGATGGGAGGGGAAAGGGTGGCCCTTTGGGACTCTTGATAAAAATGTTAAAGTTTGAATTTGCTAAGTCTTCCAGCCTCTTTCTGGAGAAATTATGCCAATAAACTCTCTGCTGGATATTAGTGCCTAGCTGGTGAAAACAAAAATGTGTCTGGGGCAAGTAGATGCTGACTGGAATGCTGAGTTAGCAGCATTCCGTCATGTGTTACTTGGAAAGCAGATCATGAGACAGGGAAGATGTCTGTCCGGAGCATGAGCAGTGGTTTGGATAGTGCACCAATGTTCACATTTGGGGGACTGGACCAGGCAAGGATGTAGGATGAGCAAGGGGCAGATGTGGAGGGAATATTCTGGGCCTTTTACCTGGAGGAAGTCGCTTCTCTACACTGGGCCTCAGTTTCCCTAAAGAGCAAGAGATTTAGTCTGATATATCCATAAAGCCCTTTCCTTTCTAAGACCCTTCAGTCTGGACTGAGACATGGCTAGTCTCAGGTTACCCTGATTTCTAGAAAGAATCTGACAACTTGGTCTCCTCTGCAATATGCTTAGAAACCTGGAAACTTCTGTAGCCAAGAGCACCCTTTGGGAATGATGTAACACCATAGAATACTTTCACAACCAGCTTGGGTAGTGAAGGCTTGTTATAAATCACAGATCTGTTCTTCATGAGGAAAAAAAAAGTTGCCCCAAGATATAATAAAATCACACTTAAGAATGCAGCAAGCATTTTAAAAACATATTTACAAAAACGTACCGTTCTCTAATATAATAATAATACTCCCAATAAATCACAAAATATGAATTCCTCATAGCTAGTACTGTCTTTACACTCAGAATAGGAGCTTAAATGAAAAGGTTCAAAATAAAAACAGCTACATTTTCACAGGAAAGCATCTAACAACTTAAAAATTGCTCCACTTCTGGGAAGCCCACTTCTGTGTGTTCACATAGAATTAAAGGTCTGGATGGGTCTGGAGAAGAGGCTCAGAGAAATGAAGTGATCTGCCCAAGGTCACGGAGCCAGCTGGCCCCCAGCCAACGCTTGAGCCCTTTCCTACCATGCCATCTTGTCAGGGGTAACAGACAGTGCTGTCACTGTTCAGACTATTCCCTAGTCATTCTGAAAGCTGCTGCTTTTTAGAAATGAACAAGTAGATCTAAGATAGTAAGATAAGTAAAACCCAAAACCCACAGAGGCAGTGGTTCCAAATGTAATGGCAAATGACAAGATAACAGTGTCCATTGACAGGCCACACACGACAGCACGAGAAATAAGGGACAGGACAGCTAGTGAGACAGCCTGCCAAGGACATCAGAAATTCAGGATGACAGCAAACTTCAGAGGATACCTCATAAAGTAATAACCATGAATCCTCGCACAATGAGTTTCTTATAACAGGGTATATTTATGTCGTTTTACCCTACTTGGTGGTGGGGCCAGATGAGTTACAAAGAGGAGTTCCAAATTCCCCCAGCTGTCAAGAACACAACTGCAATGTCCCAACTCCAGGGTAAGAAGACTTATTTTGGATATGATTCATTCATTCAACAAATATTAGTTGAGCACCTACTATGTGCCAGGTACTAAGCTAGGCCCTGGGCATACTATGGCAAGCAGAAATGACACAGTTACTGTCCCCACACTGTCTTCCTCCAGCCAAATGGAGGAGTCCAGTGCCTGGAATGAGAATAGGACTTATAGGGGCTTTCTGAAAGATCTAGCCAGATACTTGGGTTGCTACACCAGCAAGCAAGCTCTTTTCTTTTTTTTTAATATTGTATTTATTTATTCATGAGAGACACACAGATTGAGAGAGAGGCAGAGACACAGGCAGAGGGAGAAGCAGCCTCCATGCAGGGAGCCCGATGTGGGACTCGATCCGGGGTCCCCAGGATCACACCCCGGGCTCCAGGCAGCGCTAAACCGCTGCGCCACCGGAGCTGCCCAAGCAAGCTCTTTGCATTCATTCACTCAAATATTCATTCGGCAAGTATCCATTGAGAACTTCCTGTGTGACAAGCACTGAGTCCCTTCTACAAGGAAGGTGACACAGTCCAATGAGGGGATCAAGTCTCCTGTTCCCGAGATGCTTGTATTGAAAGAAATACGAGGCTAAAAGATACAGGAGGCCAACCAGGTACTGACCCAACTCAGCATTACCTGCCCCCCAAAAATAGGGCCTCCCCAGCGGGCTAGGGGAAATCCCTAGCTTTCTCAGAAATCCAGGCTTTCTGAGCCAAGTGCCCCCAGTCCAGTGCTGAGCTGGCCCCAGAGGGGTGGGCACCAAGCCACACCCACGCTAGCCAGGTACAAGATCACCATCCCTCTTTCTTCCAACTCCCCGTCCCCTGAAGCCCGCAGGTGCCCACACCCTTGCCTTCCCCTTCTAAGCACAGACAATTCAGTCCTCCCTTTGTCCCTTAGCCCCACTCGGGCTCCTGACTACTACACCAGACTTGAGTTTGTAACAAAAATTGCAAACAGCTCCAGGCATGGGCCGAATGGCATGGGCCTACGAGGGATCATGCGAACAGAGGAGCCGTGCCCCATCTGGGGCAGCCCTGGCTCACTCTAGTCATAACAGTAACACTAGTAATAATACCATTTTAATTCTGCCCAAGAACACTCCTCTCCCCAGAAACGTACCCCTTAACATGAGAAGAATAGCCACATTAAGCGAGCTTGGGGTGTCTGGGCCAGATCTAAGCTCTTTAGAAGAATCAGCCTGTATAATCCTCACAATAATCCCAAACGGAAAGTGCTGTGACAATCCCAGTTTTACAGAGAAGCTAAGTGGCTTGTCCGGCTCACACAACTGGGACAAACAGAGGAAGGACTTGATCAGAGCAGTCTGCCCACCCCCCCAGCTTGAGCTCTTAACGTGGAGCTTCCTTCCCATTGGGGGTGGCTAGCTGGTAACACGAAAGCCATTATCTCTCCATGCTGCCTAGGGGCAGAGGATGGGTGGGGAAGGAGGAAATGGAGTCCTTGAAGAGCCCAGGGTCTGTGACGGTCACCACGGAGTCACACTCCAGCTGCAAGGAATGGTGGCAGTGCCCCTGCTGAGTCCTCTCACCAGCCAGCTTGGCTGGCCTTAGCAAACACGGAGCTATGAATCACCCACGCAGCCTCTTCAAGCATCTACTCAGCTGCCAGCCCTGCTTTGGGGAGGTGCCATTCTGAGGGCCAAGAGTTTGATTATGTGTCACTCTGGCTGCTATGGCCCCCTCCCAGGGTCTGGGCCTCCCACCCTGACCGGTACCACTGAACTGTGACCCACGCAAGAACTCCACTCCAGCCTCCCAACAGGGCTGCTGGTCATCTCTCCGGAGCCCCATGGAGACAGGAAGACAAACGCTTCATTTCCTCAGGGAACCAGCTAGGTTTTTCCAGCAGATTCCAGAGTTATACCCCACCCAGACTGCCAGCCCAGAAGGCAAGCCAAGTCCCTCCCCTCCTCGCCTTCCCTGGGGTCAGCCACGTCTCTCCTTCAGTGTGGGCCAGAACCCCAGCCACATCCTGTCAGGGCTGATGTTGTGTCTCCTTAGCAACAGACACATCCCAGAAGAGGAAGGAGGAGGCGAGAGAGCACGGGTTGGTTAACACCACAGACAATGCCAACCCCGCCTTCAGCAGCCGTCTTCTTAAGGAACTGTGGTTGAACAGCAAAGTGATGGAAGGGTAGACCATGAGAGAAAAATGAGAAACAAGAAGAGAAGAGACCCTTTCTCAGGGAAAGGAGCTAACATTTACGGAACGCCTATCATACGCCAGGAACTTTACATGCATGTCCCCACGAATCCCCACACCCATGCTGTCGGATAAATGTTACTCATCTGTTTTATCACTGAAGAAGCAAGGCTCAGAAAGAACAAGTTCCCCAAGGTCATGTAGCTGGTTAAGTGTAAAAAGCCGTAATTCAGACTGGCAACTGGTTCCAAAGCCTGTGTTCCTAAGCCTTATGGGGAACCATCCCCAGCTAATTGACACCTGGGCAAATTATTTTTTTAAAGATTTTATTTATTTATTCATAAGAGACACAGAGAGAGGCAGAGACATAGGCAGAGGGAGAAGTAGGCTCCCTGCCCAATGTGGGACTCGATCCCAGGACCTCAGGATCACACCCTGAGCCAAAGACAGACGCTCAACTACTGAGCCACCCAGGCGTCCCTGGGCAAATTATTTAACAGACTGGCACTCGGCATATGTTGGTTGGACACATACTGTGTGCTGAGCATCACTCTTGTGGCTTGGCCTGTACCTCTGTGTCCAATACTGGCAAAGATTCCCGAATAGCCTAGAGACACATGGCAGGCACTAAAGAACATAATAAGTAAAGAATATAGTGTGTCAGAAGGCGCTAAGTCTCTCGGAGTGGAGGCAGCAGCGTGAAGGCCCATTTAGAGTGCTGGGCCGGAGGCAGAAGGGCCCTTTACACAGAAGGGTGAGGCAGGGTGGGCCACTCTGGGAAAGAGGCATTTGAGCAGAAATGTAAAGTAGGTGTGCTGTCCTCCCCAGGCTCAGTTTTCTCATCTGTAAAATGGAGATAATACCCACCTCACAGAGTCATTGTATTAAACAAGATGATATAAAACATTTGGCATGGTGCCTGGCACATAGTAAGCCTCAAATAAATCTTAAAAGGTTAATAATATTAATCAGTAGCAAAGTTCAGGACAGAGCCTGTGTGTGCTCAGTGCCACAGTTCCCAGGGCTCCCAGCACTCCCTGCCGTGGCCCGGGTCACCTGGGAGTCTGCAGTGAGGGAGACGAGGAGGACCTGACCCCCCTCGGGCAGCTGACAGCTTTGCAGGGAAGAGACCTCAAACCAAAAATAGCCATAAGGGAGCAGAGCAAACCTTCCTGGGGCTCAGGCTGTGGCCCTGTTCAGCTGAGTTCTCACACAGCACCAGTCCCAGAGAGAATAATCCTAAAATAAGGTAAACTGACCAAGGAGAGTGTGCAATCCACCAGGCTATGCGGAGCATAGGTCTACCGGCAGCTAGTGACCCGGCCTGAGGATTGGGCCCTCCGCTGCCACAGATGCCTAGAGCATTAGGTACAGAGGGACCTGAGAAGTCATTTCGTCCTGCCCCATCCTTTTCAGCTGTGGGGCCCAAAAGGAATGGTGACTTCCAGGGACCACAGCCTAGCAGGGAGTCTGACTCCTACTTGGGGCTCCTCCTTGCTCACTCTGCCTCCTTCTCCAGAAAGCTCAAAGTATTTCACAAGCACAGTTGTGTCCACAGTTTCCAAAAATATGAGACAGGGGGAGGAGGACACAGAGCAGAGTTCTTTCCGTGGTGCTGACCCACCATCAGAGTCAGGGTAAGTGCCCAGCAAGTGAACCCATGAACCATGCTTGGCTCATGGAACCCCGCTAAGTAAGATCCGAATGGGGATTCTAGGTGCACAGAGGGTCCTACACAGCTGAGAAGGGAGGCTGCAGCGAGGTCGGAAGCAGAGGGTGAGGGTGGGGACAGGAGGAAGACCTGCATCACCCCTTCCTGGAAGTCCCTGCCCAGAACCTCATGAGCCTGACCCACCTGCCAGGAGGGAAGTCTGGGCCCAGAACAACTGCTGTAAAGGGAGCTCATGGTCCGTCTTCATAGCCAGCCCCAGAGCAGCCATGAAGGACCTACCACCTAGAATCATTTAATGTATGGCCTCCCTCCACCACAAGATCCATCTAAGGGCTGACTCTCCTCCCTCCACCCCAGACCTGAGTGCAGTGCTCCTGGGGAAGGAGAGAAGTGCAGTCACCTCCCTGGCCGCCCATGGGGGGCCGTGGCAGAGGAACAAGCTTGGGCCACAGGGAGGAAAGTAAACCCCATACACACCTTCATTGCACGTTCAGCTCCCCCAGCTCAAGATTTACAGACACAGAGAGGAAGGAGGGTGGAGAGGGGTCTCAAAGCCTCACCCCCACGCAGAATGTGTCTCATATGCCAGAAAGCCACATTCTTTCTTAGAGAGCTGTTCCAAAATCCTCTGGCCCTCCCTCCCTCCTTCCTTCCCTCCTTCCTTATACCCCTAAAATGTTCTCTTCGCCCTGAGACCCTGGGATCAGATGGACAAAGGCTTGACTCCCAGACACCCCACCTACATGACCTGTTAATGACCTTGAACACACTACTTCCTCTCTCTGAGCCTCAATTTCCTCCTCCACAGAATGGGGGAGCCGGCAACCTCACAAAGCTGTCGAAAACCTCACAAAGCTCAGGCATGCAAGGTGTACAGTGCCGTGCCTGGCTGGTAAAATGCAGATATTATTAAAAGATCTGTCCCAGGCCTTTTAATCTCTTGCTTTCACTTCTAGCACTGCCTGATTTTACAACAATCCATAAGTCATTAACTTGGGCGATGTTAAACCTATAAGAATCCTTCCCAACGAGACACATCCATCACTCAAATGCAGAGTTCATTTGGGGACCAGGTTACACAGTATCTTCCCTTTGAAGAGCTCCAGCCCTGTATTTAGATCTGCACTGGGAGCACAGGGCCGATCGGTAGCCATCCATTCACCTGCCTCTCCAGGTTCTGCGAGCATCCATCTCAAGCCAGCCATCCTCTCGCTCACCTCTGAACCATCAGTCATCTCCCAGCACCCATCTTCTCTGTATCCATCCACTTGTCCATCTGTCTATCCATCCACTCACCCACAGTACTTCACTCCGTAGAGCCCCAGACCCAGACTTTCCAGGAAGCAGCCCCACGGGGATTTACCCACCTTAAAATGGTGGTGTTCAGGGAGCACCAGGCAGGGGCCAAGTGAGGTCAGGATGCATGCTTCCTCCTCTCACCCTCTCCTCCCAGGTCAGGTGGAGATCGTGAACAGAGCCACGAGATCATGGCCACGAGACCACGGCCAGAGCAACTCAAAGCAACTGCCCAGCACAGGGGATGGCCTAGGGTCACTGCCTCTAACCTTTAATTGAGTTAGTGGCCACGTGCAATTGTATCATTCAGTGGCCACTTACCTGTCTGTACCTGCCTATGCTACTTCTCCTTCTCGGCTCACATTGCCCCGGAGCCAGAGGATTTCACATCTGAATATTCCTGTCCTTCCCGGTGGGCTGCATTTCCCATCCACCTGCCAAGGGCGAGGCACTGTGACAGGCACATGGGGCAGAGGGAGGGAGTTGGTGGAGATGAGTAAGACTAGGTCCCCAGCCTTCAAGAGTTTCCCAATGGGGGCACCTGGGTGGCTCAGATGGTTAAGCGTCTGCCTTCAGCTCAGGTCATGATCCTGGGTCCTGGGATGGAGCCCCACATGGGGTTCCCTGCTCAGCAAAGAGTCTGTTTCTCCCTCTTCCTCTACCCTTCCCCCGTGCTCCTGAGCTCTTGCGCACTCTCTCTCTCTCTCTCTGGCTCTTGCTCTTGCTCTCAAATAAATAAAATCTTAAAAAAAAAAAAAAAGTTTAGCAAGGAACTAGGGACAGGGTAAAAAGCCATTGCCTTCCACAAAGTCCAGTAAGCTGGATATAACATTTCCCCCTTCCAGGGCCTTGCTCAGACTGCTCGCAGGTGCTAGCTGGTCCCCAATCACTTTTCCATTACAGCAATCGATAACTTGAATTACTCCAAAATAACTAGGCCCATCATGCCTCTGCAAAGCTAATTTTTCTGTGTCCGCATTTGCCCACGTGTTTCTCCCTGGGTCTGAAATCTGTCTTTATGAGGCAATCCAGGTAGAACAGAGTCTTTCACTGTGACACACTGGTAGAACGAGAGCAGGATTTGGGGTCTGACACTTGGGTTTAGGTCTTTACTCTGACACTCACTAGCTGTGGGCACTTGTCGAGCTACCTAACCACCTGGAACATCAGTTTCCTAATCTATAAAATAAGAATTCAAATATAGCCACCTACCAGAGTGTTAGAGAACTAAATGGAATAATAATGTACATGAATGTTCCTGGCATATATTAGGGAATCAGTGAACCCTTGGATAAATATGTTTATTCTATGCAAGAATCTTAAACCTAGCTTTAAGTCTGTATCACAAGGCTGCCGTATAATGAGGTCCTAGTGTAACTTCAGCAATAATAATAATATTTTATTTTGGAGAAACAGATTATCATCTACAAAGATGCATTCTCATCGTGCTGGGGCTCAGGGTAACAGATGACAGAGCTGGGACTCAGGGGAGCTTAGTGCATTGCTCGGGGTTGGCAGACTGCTACAGCCAGCCCTCTGACTCCTTTCTCACTTTTCCACCTCCCCCGCCATCCCCAATTCAAAACCCCAAGTCCGGTGCAACTCCAGAACTCATGCTAAGTTCTGCCATTGGGCAGATGTGGAACCGCCAAGCCCGTTAAATAGCCCCTTAGAGGAAGAGCCATGAGCTCTGCACAGTCGGCCCTGGGTGCTGCCAGAGATTAAATCTTCCCAAATTTGCCTGAGAAGGGTCAGATGGAAACCTCAAAGGGATCGGGAACACCTATTTCATGCGGAGCACATTCCCAGCCAGTGTCTTACTGACTCCTCAAACCCCTTGTTCTCAGCCTTTTCTTAGGGGGTGATCCCTTTTGCAAATATGCTGAAAGCTGCAGATTCTCTTCCCCAGATAAAGGCACATCATTTTGCACAGAAGTGCAGAAGGTGGGGCCAGGGCTCAGAGCTCCCAGGGTAAACCTGGGCTGTTTTATGATTTTCTTAAGTACCAGGGACCTTCATCTCTTTTGGAGGCCTCACCCCTCATTATATCAAACATTGTCATAGACATCCACAACTCATACTAAATTACACACACACACACAGAGTTAAATTACAGTTGACTATTTGACAGTGTTACTTTTTGTGATATACAGTGAAACATTCAATTCAGTTTTGTGTTTTCTTTTCCTATTTTGGAGCCCATAAACCTTTTTGGCAAATTTTATTGAAATGTACCGTACATATAGAAAAAGACACAAATCTTAAGTGTACAGCTCAATGAGTTCTCACAAAGTGAACCCATCTGTGTCACCAGCACTCTGCTAGAGAAACAGATTGTGAGCACCCAGAAGCCTCCCCAAGGCCTCCTTCCGTGCACTGCACCCCACCCCAGGACACCTGCTCTCCTGACTTCTACCACCATAGATTCATTGTGCCTGTATTAGAATTTGTTATAAGTGGAGTCATAGCTTGCACTCATTGTGTGTATCGTTGCTTTTGTGGAACTGAAAAACTTTTATTCGGGTCTCAGACATTTTCTGAGGCCTGTGAAAAGGCTCCTAGGCTCTAGGTACTGTCGAAATCAGGGGTGCTTGACCTCATTTTCACACTAGAATCTCCAGGGAGATTTTTTAAAAATCCTGATGCCCAGGCTGCACCCCCAGAACAATGAAATCAGCATCTCTGGGGCTAGGAACCGACATCGGTGTTTCTCTTGCTCACCAGGTGACACCAATTGCAGCCAAGGATGAGAGGCACTAGTCCAAGTAATTTTGTAAAATATTAGGTTCCCTATTTTACAGCTGGGGAAGGAAGCTGAGGCTCAAGGAGTCTCCACCATGTGCTACTCTCATGAAGCCTGAACTCCAATTCAGGTCTCACCAGGATCACTATTTGCATTGCTTTCATCCTTGGCCAATAGTAAAGCCAAAACCAGGTGCAGGTGCCTCCTGCCAGGAACTTTCCTTACTGTAAGTCCTTCCAGAGCTGCGGAGAAGGGAGCCGAGTGATCCCAGGAAAAGGGCAGCACCCCAGGGGCTGGCTGTAGGGAGAGCCACCACCAAATGGATTCCATCTTTGCTGCACGTCCTCTGAAAGCAGGTGGAAGTGGCTGCAAGGTTCTAGGAATGTTTCCAGCTGCTTGATTCCGGGGTGCAGTGCACGACTCCACCACTTGGTGGCACAATGAGCTTCTGTAAATGCTGGGGTTCTCCCACACCCCAGAGGACGCTAGAAAGCAGAGTAAGGCGGCAGTGAGGACAGGGGAATGGTAATCCAGAGCTGCCTGCCTGTTCCAGGCTGGCAATGGGGAGGCAGAGACATGGCTGTGACTGGACCCGTGGGAGAGCCCACGTCCCCCATAACTGAGACACCAGAGGAAAGCCAGGGAGAGAGAAGCCACACCTCACCTGCTTCTCCCCACTCTGCCTTCACCACGCTGCCCCTGCAGGCCCCACAGTTCTGTGGAGAGCACAGCCCACCCGCACTCCCATGATGCCTAGAGGTACCAGCCCTGGCTGGGAGGGACCAGGCACAGCTCCACGTTCTTATCTGGCGATCTGTCAAACCCTCACCTAGCATGGCTGAGGACCTTGAGCTCTGACAGGGTCCCCGAAGCTGGATTGATCATCTTCCACAGTTTGGAGTCACATTGCCTAGATTCAAAGCCAAGCTCTGCCCACTTCCTAGTTGTGTAACTTTGGGCAAGTTATTTAACTTCTGTGAGCCTCAGTCTCCTCGTCTATAAAATGGGGATAATAGTCCACACCACAGGGTTGTTGTGAGGACTGAATGACTATGTGGGGTCATAGTCTAGTGCCTGGCACGTAGTGATAAATGTTAGCTACTATTTATTATTATTGCTAATAATAACCCTGCAAACAGGACAGAAAGAATCTACCTGCATGTTAAAGAACCATTGTGATCGCCCACACACACCCCAGGTTTGAGCACAGGCAGTGAGTCCAGCCTGCCTCCTGGTTCAGGCAAAGGCCCAGCTGCCCCTTCAGAGCAGCAAGTTCAAGTGTGAAAGCCACCCAGAGTGCCACTCAGCACCACCCAGAGGGGGATCTCTCCAAAGCCCCCATCCTGAGGCTGGACATTGTCCCCACAGTCTGGTGAGAGCCTCTCTTTGTCCACAGACCTGAGTGTGTGACCCTGGCCACCCTGCAGCCTAAGGCAACTTCCATCAGGATACCATCCCTGTGGTGTCTTAGTGAGCATTGAGTCAGGTTCTAAATTTGGTATTGTCAACCAGCTGTGTGACCTGGGGCAAGTCATGTGACCGCTCTGGGCCTCCATTCTGCCCCATTTAGATGATCTTTAAATCCCCTCCCAGCTCTAGCATATGGTTTTACCACAGTATCTGGCACACGGTAGGTGCTCGATAAATGTTAGTTTTATAAAATGCAAGACACAACCCTGCTAAGCTCCAACACTCACATGCTTTCCTAGTCTTTAAAGCTGAGTGACTTCTGTGATCCACTCCCTAACAGGGCCCAACCTAGGTTAAGAGCTCAAACCATGGGCATTTAATCAATTTATAACTTACTTTTGACCTGGTTTTTAACCGAGCTATTCCCTCCACCCAGGGCTGCAAGCACCCATAAAAGCTCCAGATTAGAGGATCCTTAATGTAGCCTCCCCAAAGACCACAAGCTCCAAGAAGACAGGATGGGTCCTGCCCATCTCAGATTCACTGCTTCTTCAGGAACGCACTCGCACTCAGCCCCACCTCCTTGGCATGAGGCGGGTGGGGAGCTGAGCCTCCCCTCACTGTGGTTCTGGGGCATAGAACTGGCACTCCATCACATTAGGGGAGAGAAGCAGCACAGAGCCTCAAGCTGGGCAAGTCCTTTTATTGGAAAAAGAAATAATAAAACCAAAGGCCACTGCATCACCTGTGCCCAGCCATCCCACAGGAGAGGCACAGGTCAGACATAAGGCCCAGCCACACAGTGGGCCAGGGTGAGCACGGACCAGGCCCAGGGGTCAGGGGGCTGCCGTGGAACCCACTGGTTGCCACCCTCTGTGGGGGATCCTTGCACCAGGACAACCCCACCCCACCCCCCGACTCAGGTTCAGGGACCAGGCTGCCCTCTTCAGTTCCTGGGTAGGCACCTTCCTCGCCTATGCCATTCTTTTGTCCAAAGGAAAACCAGACCCCTCTTTGGTTCTAGAAAGCTACCTGCAGTGTCTAGTCTTTCACCTGCACTTTGAGCACCTCCTGCCAGCTGAGGCAGGCAGCCTTCCCTGTCCATCATCAGGGCACCAGGACAGGGCTGCTTCCTTCCCACTGGCCACCCTGGGCCTTGGCAGGCAGGGCCTCATTGCCTGGGTGCTTCTCTTCCCTTTCAAGAAAGGAATTTGCCTTTTCCCCCTGCAGGCTGCCACCTCCTTTGAACATCCAAGGAAGCCTCACTCATGCAGCCTTAGAGAGCTCCAGAGCTTGGGTGGGCTGAATATGCAGCATGTGTGGTCCTGTTGCCATGTCACAGGGGGTTTGGGAGAGGGACACAGAAGGCCCCAGAAGGTTGGCTCTGCTCTCCCAGACCCCCAACGTCTCTTCTGCTAGAATGTACACAGTGGGGAGAACTTTGCAGGTGGGGGAGAGACCAGGAAGAAGAGCCAAGCTGGCAGCCCCAGGCAAGGGGCAAGGAGCTTTAGGACATTTATTTACAAAGGACAGGCTGGACCCATGCAGGGAAGCAGCCTCAGACCATCACATACAAAGAAGACAGGATGCAGAGAAGGGCAACCAAAGGAACCTGGCAACCAAAGGGAACAGACGAGTGCATGGTCATATACACGTACACATGCACTCACACACAGGTGCACCCACACGTGTGCACACACACTCACAAAGGGCACTCACACACATGCATCCACGTGTGTGCTCATGCACACACCTGCACGCCCACACGCACATTCATGCCCATGGTGCACTCATTCTCACATACACACGGGTTGTAATCTCGAGAAGTTGGCTCCAGTGGTGGAGGTTCAAACCTCCCAAAGCTACATGTCTCCACGATGCATTTCTCTAGGCTCCCATATAACCTCTCAGAGCCCCACGCTGCGTGCCCCACAGCCAGCACCTGGGGTCCTGCACAATCTCAGGAGTTGGGTGTCTCTTGACAAGGCCAACGTGGCCTCCAGGCTTTGAATGGAGGAAGGGGAAGCCAGGAGCGTAGGAGGGGTCAGGAGGGGACTGAGTGGCTCCCATCTCCCCAGACCTCGAATTCCGTGGAGGCAGGATCACAGACAGGCAGAGCCCTTGCAGTGGCACCAGAAAGAGCAGACACTGGGAGACAGCCACGGGGAGCAGGACCCTGGCGGGAGAGAGTCCTGGTGGATATGGGATTTGGAGTGAGGGATCATGCGGGGTGGGACTTCTCTCTGGGACCTGAGCCCCCCTTCGGGGTGTTGGGAGAGCAGCAGAAGAAAGGGGCTGTCCAAATTGTGTTGCCCACGCCGCCCCAGCCTTCCCCTGGAAGATCTGGCGGGGAGGGACCAGTCCTGCCCCCTACCCCCCACCCCCGAGGAAAGTGCCAGGGCAGGAAGTGGGCCGACTGCGGGAGGGGGCGCGGGAGACAGCCCCGCGGGACCCCGGGCCAGTCACCCTCCCTCCGCCCCGGGGGCAGCGGGGCGCACAGAATGACTCAGAAGCGGGTGCTCTGGTAGCGCAGCCGCCGCAGGTCTGAGAGGCCCTCAGTCCGGCCGTACACCTCCCTGCAGGGACTCTCGGCCAGTCACCGGGCCCCCGCCCCGCCGCCCCCGCCGCTGCTGCCGCTGCCCGAGCTGCTGCCACTGCTGGAGCTGCCGCTGCTGCACCGGTCCTCGTAGATGGAGATCTCGATCTGCGGCGGCGTTAAGGAGGGACCCCTGGCCAGCTGCCCAGAAGGGGCGGACGGACCTGCGGACGGAGGCCTGCAGGGGAGCTGGAGGCCGAGCTATACCCCCCACCCCCGCACCCTCCGGGCAAGACCGCAGCAGCCCCACAGCAGCCCCACAGCAGCCCGAGGGCCGAGCTGGCAGCCGCACACCCCATCAGAAGCTTCCGCCCCAGGGGGTCTAATTACCCAACCCCAGGACCCTTGGTTTCACTGCAGGCAAGTGGGAGGGCTTCGGTGCTCTGGCTTCAGTCCTGACTCCCTGCTCGGTAGCGATGTGGCCTGAGACCAGGCATTTAACTTGTTAGCCATGGATGATTGCCTCTGCAAGATGGTGGTGGCAGTAACAGAGTCTCAGGCTGTCTGGGGACGGGCTGAAATAACACGTGAGGCCCGAAGCACAATGCCCGGTACTTAGTAAAGGCTCAATAAAAAGAGGCCCTTCTCACAGGGCTTTGTAAACAGAAGATTCCAGTATTTGTGCTTTCTTTACTTTTTCCTCTCAATTTTCAAGTGAAATTTCTTTTTTTAACAACTTAACTCTTGTTGCTAGTGACTGGGGATGGGATGCGGGCACACACTTTCCCAGGTGAGGAGACCTATAACCCACCCCTGGGCCAGCAGCCCACAGATCATTTTTCCGATCTGTCAAAGGACAGACGCCCAGAAGTACAGGAGACTATAGACAGGTAAAGGGCCACAGAGATTTGCATATTCCCTGAGGGGCAGTACAGCCTCATAGCTAAGTGTAGGCCTGGACTCCAGTCTTGGCTCTGATGATCACCAGCTGGGTAACCCTGAGCTGAGTGACTGAACCTGAACCTGAGCCAGTGACTGAACCTCAGTGTGCTCAGGGACAAGGAGAATATAAGTCATCCACCTTTAGGGGTATTAAAAGCAGTTAATATGATACCTCCCATGTATTAAGCACTGAATAAATGCAGCCCAATAAAAGCAAACCCTAAAATTCATAAATAGCATTGATAACTTGTGGTGGAAGAAGGAGTCAGATGACCCAAGATGTGAGAAGTCCTAGGAAATCCCCTAGCAGGGGACCCTAGGGTAGTCCCTATTTTTTGGTAGCCTCACTGTGGGCCCTACTGGACACAGAACAGCCAGGAAGGATACAACCCTCATCCCGCGCTCCACCGGGTCTGTGAGCAGGAGGCCTCGAGGGGCAAAGATCTTCTCATTCTGCTCCTGGATGTAGCGGGAGATCTTCTTGAGAACCTACAAGGAGAGGGGCCAGTTGAGGATGAGGGCACAGCAGGGGAGCCCTGGGGACGGGCATGCAGGGCAGTCAGGAGGGGAGCTACCTTCTCGTAGTGCGTCTCCATGCAGAGGAAAATGAAGTAGGCCGTGGCACAGGCCAGGCAGCCCTCAAGGTAGGAGCTGCCTCCAATCTTCTCAGCCTCTGCGTAGAAGCCGTTGAGGGTCTTCACTGTCTCCTCAAAGAGCTGCCGCTCAATCTGGAGGGAGAGGGCGACAGGGAACCAGGTTGAGGTCGGCCTCCCTAAACAGTGTATAGTCACCAATGGGAGGGTGGCAGTGGCAGTGCCACACTGGTGGCAGAAGATGCCCACAAGCAAGACCAGAGAAGCCGTGGCTGCCTACGGAGCGCTGGACTGGGAGTCAGGAGACCTGGGGTTCAGTCCAGACTTGACCAGCACCTAGCTGTGTAGACTTTGACTAATGACTTAACTACTCACTTTCCACATCTATAAGGTGGGAATAAGAATGGCTACTTGGCCTCCCTTGGAAGCAGGAAACCCCCACAGTATCGTAGATGTGGACACTTTCTACAGGGGATCAGGAAAGAATTCTAGTGATTCTGTCCCCCTCCCCCATTTTGATACCTGTGAAAGCACCCAGGACCTAATTGGTAGGGGTTCCCCATGTTTGAATGGGACTCCAAACATACAACTGATTTGTGAGACCTCAGGAGTATCTATGCAAGAGGGGGCACCTCCCTCAAGGTAAGAGGTCATGAAGAACACAACAGCCTCATGTGTGTGCACAGCTCGGAAGCTGTCCAGCCTGCATCTATAATCATAATAGCTAATCTTTATTAAGCACTTTCTATGCCTTCTATTTCTAAAAGCACTTTCAGGTACCAATGTAACATTGTGTGTCAACTATACATCAATTTAAAAAAAAATAGGGGTGCCTGGGTGGCTCAGTGGTTGAGCATCTGCCTTTGTCTTAGGTCGTGACCCTGGGGTCCAGGGTTCAAGCCCCACATCAGGCTCCCTGCAGGGAGCCTGCTTCTTCCTCTGCCTATGTCGCTGCCTCTGTGTGTGTGTGTCTCTCATGAAAAATGAATACAAATCTTTTTAAAAACTTAAGACTTCTAAAAAAAAAATTAAGACTTCTATAAATTCATCTGGCAACTATAGATTAAATTAAGCAATAGCTGCAGTGCCTAGGTGACACAGTCAGTTAAGCATCAGACTTCAGCTCAGGTCATGATCTCCAGGTCCTGGGATTGAGCCCTTTGTCAGACTCTGTGCTCAGCAGAGAGTCTGCTTCTCCCTCTGCCCTTTCCATCTCCCCCTGCTGCGGCGGGGGGGATGAAGGCTCACACACACACACTCTCTCTCAAGTAAATAAATAAAATCTTGGGATCCCTGGGTGGCGCAGCGGTTTGGCGCCTGCCTTTGGCCCAGGGCGCGATCCTGGAGACCCAGGATCGAATCCCACGTCAGGCTCCCGGTGCATGGAGCCTGCTTCTCCCTCTGCCTGTGTCTCTGCCTCTCTCTCTCTCACTGTGTGCCTATCATAAATAAATAAAAATTAAAAAAAAATAAATAAATAAAATAAAATAAAATCTTTAAAAAATAAATTTAACAATTGATTCATCTGAAAAAAGCTTTGCAGAGTCTAATCTTTTTAAAAAATTCAATAAAAGTAAGTAAATAAATAATGCACTTTTACGCATTTTTTTCACTTTCAGCAGATCAAAGCTTTGCTCAATGGTCCAGCACCATCATCTCTGTCCTCTTAACTTATGTCTCTGCTCCCAGCCCTGCCAAGGGAACTGCTAAAGTTGGATCATGTCACAGCCCTGAAGAAGAGCTTTGAAAGCCTTCTTATCTCTAAGTAAAATCCAGGAAGTCCTTACAATGCCTGCTAGGCCATACCTTGCCTGGCCTTGTGTCCCCTGGGCCTCCTACTCTCCTGCTCACTTAGTCCCCACTCTAGCCACACCCACCGCCCTGCTGCTTCCTGAAAATATGTAAGTCCTTTACACCTGTGTCCTTGGATGCATTACTCTTCCCCAAGACACTCCCACCCCAGACTCAGGTCTCACCTTATCCCCGAGTCTCCCCAGCCATTCACCTCTCCCCAGGTCTCCCAGCCCCGTGACAACCCCCACCCCTTAGTTTTCTAGTACTGGTCACCACCAGAGCTGCTACACATTTACTTGCTATTTTAGTCTTTATACCCTCTAGTAGAAAATAAACTCCAAGTCTTCACTTCTATACCCCCTATGAGTATGTATGATTGCCTCATACATAGTGGTTGTTCAGTAAATATTTGCTGAATGCTGAGTGAACGTGTACAAGGTTACACAGCTCTGACCTAAGTCTGTCTCTTCAATACATAACCCTACACTAGGTTGGAAAGTCATACTCCAAATTCAACAGATGTCAAAGTATCTACAGCCCCATTTTTTACATTCCTCAGAGCACCCCCTTCCCCACTCACCACTACAGGATCAGAACTGTCCATCACACAGGTTAGAGATCTTCCGTGCCCATCTAGGACAAAAGGTCTCCCCAAGAATAATCAGAAGTTTGGGGTTCCCAGTCACTATCCCTACACAGATCTGGAGTGATGCATAAGAAAACATTATGTCCCAAAGGATAGGCATGTCCTTTGATGAGATGAGGAGAGCCCGTGGCTCCCTAAAAGCTGGGTGGGGATCAGCTTAGCAAAAGGCAGCCCTGTCCCACCTTCCCAAGCCCATTCAGATGGGCCTGAGCTGCTGAATGAAAGAGTCAGGGTCTGCCCGCCGCCCTCCAGAGGGCAGACTACAACCCCAGGCCAATTCTACAGCAGCCTGGGATGAGGGCCATAGATACCCCTGAACCAGAAGCAAAAGTTGGCTGCAGGATCTGACGCCTTGCAAGGGGTCTGGTGGTCTATAAGACCCCCCGGTAGCTGAGTCTGGAGGAAGAGGCTGTGGGCAGAGCCCTTGGTTGATGACCCGGCTGTCAGAATTTTTTAAAGCTCTGCATGTAGGGATAAGAAGTGCTGCTAAAATGTGGAGATTCCAGAAGCTGCTGCCATCACAGGACTAAGGAATCTGCTTTTGTTTAAGAAGCTCTCCAGGTGGGTAGCCCCGGTGGCTCAGCTCAGCGGTTTAGTGCTGCCTTCAGCCTAGGGCGTGAACCTGGAGACCTGGCATCAAGTCCTCCCTGCAGGGAGCCTGCTTCTCCCTCTGCCTGTGTCTCTGCCCCTCTCTTTCTCTGTGTCTCTCGTGAATAAATAAATAAAATCTTTTAAAAATTAAAAAAAAAAAAAAAAAAGAAGCTCTCCAGGTGACTCTTGTGCTGCTGACCTTTGTGGGCTGCTGAACTAGGAAATCTGAGGCCTTTTCAGCTCTAACTTTTCATGTGGTGACAGCAAGACACTATCAGGGGCACTGTTTAGTTCTTCCATGTGAAGTGACTGAGCAAGTTATATGACACATAATACTTTTATACTGGAAAAAAAAATACATTTGATTAAGTCCTTGATTCCATCATGGCCTGTGTTCCAAGTTGAGAAAAAAGCCATCCTCACCCGGCTATCCAGCTCTGGGGGGAATTTGGTCTGGAACTGACAGATGGTCCCATCACTGTAGTCTCTCTGGATAAAGACCTTGGTGGCCAGCGAGGCACTTCGCCGCAGCTCCTGCAGATTGTGGACCTAAGGAGGCATACAGGAGACACACACTCAGGGAGACCATCCATCTAGATCATCCAAGACTGAGGGAGTTTCAGGATATAGTTCTTACAGCACCAAAATCAAAAAAGTTCCCAGCAAACCAAGATGTTAGCCACCCTACAAGTGCTCCAGGAAGACCATGGGGAAGCAGGACTGTGGAGCTTACCAGACAAGATACCTCAAGTTTTCCCAGAAAGATCTGGAAAAAGCTTGAAGCAGGGCCAAAGCTGAGCCAAAAGGAGAGGTTCTAGAACCAGCAACAGAACTAGAAACAAAGTTTAATAAGAGGAAAAGACTTCCTTTCCTGGTGGCTGGCCCAGATCCTTCTCTCACTCTCGCTCTCTCGCTCTCTCTCTCCTCCCTCCCCTCCTTCTCTCCTCACCCTCCCCTTCCTCCTCCCCTCCCTCCTCCTCCCTCCTTTTTCCTGTCTTATGCACACACAGCAACTTTCATACTTTTGTTTACTTGGCAAATATAAAATATTCACAACTCCTCAGGCCTCATGCTTGGGGAACCCAGCCCTGAACAAGACTGAGGTCTCAGAAGTGGGGATTACAGCAGTTTGGCAGCAGGGGGTGGGGGGGTGGGGGTGCAGGAACTGATATATCCACCACCTTGGAGGGATATTTGGGTTCAGGTCAAGTTAAAGCCCAGGACAGAGAACATCAGGGATAGCTTTCCCATCCAGGACATCTCATCACAGGAAAGAAGGGGGCCCCAAATGCCCAAATTTCCCCAGAGAAAATTGAATAAAGTGGGATGAAGCTCCAAATCAAAGAAACACCTTGCCCTGGTAGAAAGGAGTGGGGCAATTCTGTCCCTTGCCCACGCCTGCAGACTTAACATTGACACAGACTAGCATTTGAGGGGAGTGAGCTCAAGTCCACAGAAGAACAGGTCCTCTTGGGCAGCCCAGGTGGCTCAGTGGTTTAGCACCGCCTTCAGCCCAGGGTGTGATCCTGGAGACCCGGATAAAGTCTCGCATCAGGCTCCCTGCATGGAGCCTGCTTCTCCCTCTGCCTGTCTCTCTCTCTCTCTCTCTCTCTCTCTGTGTCTCTCATGAATAAATAAATAAATAAAATCTTTAAAAAAAAAAAAAAAAAGAGAACAGGTCCTCTTTCTTTCACTTCCAGCCTTAGCCACCCACATTTCAAGCTAGCATTCCGCTGGGTAAAATATGCCAAACATTGGAACCACGTGGAGACCAAGCCCCAAGGGCAGAGTGAACACAAAGCCAGTTCATCCTGTGTAATTAAGGTGAATCCATTCAGTCATTCCTTTCATTTATTGAGTCCCTACTACTGCCAGGCTCTGGGGATGCTGGGCAAAAGACAGCCTGTGAGCTCCAGGGAGGAAGACAAGTAAGTATATAATAAATTAGCCTGTGATAAATGCTTCAGAGCATTGTTACTTCTGGGTAAGTAACATCTTACCCAGAAATGCTTACTCAGAAAAGACTTCCTGAGGTCTGTGTTGAGTCATAAAGGAAGGCCAGGTGCTGCCAGTGATAGGGGGCAGGCAGTGGGTAGGGAGAGGATGTCAAAGCAACCCAGATGGAGGGAGGAGCTTGTACAAAGGAGCAAAGATGGCAGAGAACTTGGTCTACTCCAGTGACTGCAGGCAGATTTCAGCAAGATAGGAGTTGGTTTGTGGATTAGATAAGAGCCCAGGGGATGACAGTACAGAGAACAATCTCTGTGCAATCACAGAGAGCTGGGGGGTGGGGGGAGTCTCTAATAGAGGGGAGAGTGTAGAATGGAAGACACTTAAACTTGTTTAAAAGCTGGGGGAAAGAGGGGCAACTGGGTGGTTCAGTTGGTTAAGCATCCAACTCTTGATTTTGGCTCGGGTCATGATCACAGGGTCATGAGATCGAGCCCTGTATTGGGCTCCACACTCAATGGGAAATCTACTTGAGATTTTTCTCCCTCTGCCCCTCCCTGCCCCATGATAGCACATTATCTCCCTCTCCCTCTCTCTCTCTCCCTCTCTTTCTCTCTCTCAAATAAATAAATCTTATTTTTTAAAAAGCTAGGCAGAAAGAATAAGTAATGAGAGAAAAGTAAGAGCAGATAATTGGTTAATCAAAGTTCTGAAAAAAGGAGAATCAGAGACTTTCCTTAATCCAGAGAACCCTTGCTCTGCATAAGAGATGTGGTCCCAGAGTATTGGGACTGAATTGAAAAATGTATAGTGTTCCTCTTGTCTTAATAGTCCTTGATTCCACCAATCAAAGTTTTAATTGAGAAAGCCCCCTTGACATCCTCTAGGATCCTATGATAACTTTGAGAAACAAAGCAAGCTTTGGTGATATTAAGTACTGTTATTCATGAATGTGTCTTCTCTGTCTGGTTAAGATTTCATATTTTTGTATTTTCCAAGGAAAGGGGCTGTGGCCTTCCTCTGCCCTTCTAAAACCAACTGACATGAGCCAGTGGATCTTGAGGATAGATTTCCCTAGCCCCAAAAGGATCATTCAAGCAACTCTGAGAGGGATGCATGGGAACTGGGCATGAGTGAGATAAGAGGCCAGTTGAAGGGATGGATTACCTTTGTAGTGGTCCAGGGGAACACAAAAGTGTGTCTAAACCAAGGAAAGTGATCATGCGAATGGAAAGAAAGGGAGAGAAAAAAAAAAAAAAACCCAGTGCTTCAGCCATTCTGATATGGACTCTACTTCTTCCCGCCAACAGCCTCCTTTGTCTGTGCCTAGTGCACACATGCACTGTGTGCTACCATGAAGCTATGTGTCTCTAGTGACTGTCTCTAGTGACTTGACCAGAGCCACTTCTTCCTCCCATGTATACAGCTAGATTAATCCCCAGCCTGCTGTGCAATTAAATGTGGGCATCTGACTGAATGGAATGTGAGTGGTATGTACAGGCTTGGCTCACAATGACTAGCCTCTGTAATCTTTCCCCTCCCACAGAAACCAAAGAAGCTATATTTTGAAAATGATGGAACCATAAGTTGGGAAGAGCCTGGGTCCCTGAATCAGCCTGAAGGAGATCCACCTGCTGGTCAAAATCACCTGTCTGGGACTTAACTGAGCCATAAATAAACTTCTAGTTTATTATTCCATTAAGATTTTAGGGTGCTACCTTACACAGTATAGTCTCATCTCCTCTTGGCTTTGATCCATATGTTCTCAAGTAGCCAGAGTAGGAGGGGCCAACACCCTTTCCAACCCGCAAAATCCTGAGCCTTAGAACACTGCCTCTGAGTGACAAAGAATCTGTTTCCCTCCCTGCAGAGTATTTGTGGAGTCTTGAGGAGTTGCTAGAAGATGGTATCGGACACATTGTATACTCCAGAGCCCTCATCTCCCAGTAAAGCGCAATGTAACAGATTCATCTGTAGTTGGTGAAGGGTGGATTTAAGGCAAGGCAGCATCTACTGGCTCTCTCCATCCACAATGACTCAGTTGTGAGGTATCGAAAGGCTCTTACGGAAAGAAGGCCCACTGACCTGGGAGCAGGAGATCTGGGTGCCACACTACTCTGGGACTCCATTTCTTCAGCTAGAAACTGAGAAGCTAGAACAACGTAATCACTTAAAGCCATTCCAGCCCTGACATTCAGGAGGCTTTTTCAGGGATTACAAATGCAAATGTTTATAGGGACTAAGCATATAAGTGGGCTGGGTGAGGGCTGTGACTGATCAGAGAACTCATGCCTTGTCTCAGGAAAGCGACCAATCACTGCCATGCAGTAATGTGAGCCCAGGATGCTGCGCTTCCAACATCTTATGAGAAGCCATAAATCCAGATTTCTTTAATATCAAATATCTTGATTTTTTAATGTTTCAAATAAATTTTTACATTTGTAAGCATGAAGCAGATCAAGTAGGCACAATCATGAATGACATTCATTCCTAGGACTGCCAGTTGAGGACCTCTGAATGAAGAACCCCATCACTGGGGTCCTTGGGCCAGAGCCAGAGCCAGCTACTTAGCTTTCAGGAAATGAGTGAGAGTTTTCAAGAGATCTATGATGCTCTGAAATCCCATAAGAGGATCCCAGAATATGCACACACCTCACTACAAGGCCACAGCTTCTGTGTCTCCCCTAGCAGCTCCCCCAGGATTTCTTAACTGACTCTGACACCTGGGCTTCTCATCTACTTTTTACCTTCCTCAGCTCTGCCCTCTCTCCCACCACTGTCCCCAGGCCTGCCGGCAGCTGAGTATAAACAGGACCAAGAGGCATTTTGTGAAGAAGAAAGAGAAAATCAGTGGTAATATCTGTTGGCACCAATTTTTGAACTTCAGTAGGACAGGGATAGGGAGGCCGCCTGAAGAGTGGGTCACACACCTGATAGAGCCAACCCGGTAGAGGTGGGGAGGAACAAGCACTAGAGTTCAGAAGAACACTCCCAGTCCCAATCTGCCCACATCCAACAGGAGGCCCCATCTGGCCCACATCTCCATCCTCATTAAAAACTAGCTAATTCCAGAGGATGCATTTGAGGCTCAACTCAAGAATCAGGAGATTCAGCTAATGAACCAACACCGTGCTCCCTGGCTGCTGGGGCATGGAGGAGGAATGAGGATCATGAGTCACAAGCAGCCAAGTCAGGCCTCAGGATGGAAACCCAAGCATAAGGGCTTCCCTTCCCAAGCCCAACCCACTGTCTGCTGGTTGTTAATTCCCAGCCTCAGAGATCAAACCTCCAAATGCCTTGCTTGGATAATGCTGCTTGGGTGCATTTAAAAACCTCTTAGAGACCAAACTTCACCACTCAAAGAAGCCCTCCCCGCCAGACATTTCCCAGATGTCCTTGGCTATCTGTACTATTTCCCAGGGCAGACCCTGCTCCCGGTGACACACATTCACAGAGGTTTGTCGCTCAGGAAATGGGCTCGTTAGTTTTCCAAATGAGGTCAGTGTATCACTCAGGAGGCTTCCTCCCTCCTCTGAGTTCCTCACACAGATTCCTCCCCTAATGCTAACTCCTGAACAGAAATTAAGAAGCAGAAAAGATCTAGTTCCCATGCCTTCCATCTAGAGATCCAGGGACATGCAATGTTTCTCAGTGTCTCTCTCTCTCTCCCCCTCTGTCTTCCTGCCCCTTCCTCTCCTTCTCTCTCCCCTCCCCTCCCTCTGCCTCTGTTCCTCCCCTCTTCACCTCTCAAAACACCTTCTGCTAGAACTGAGGACCTCCCACTCAGACTCCTAAGGGTATGGCCAAGACGTTTGGCATGAGGTATTCCTTCTCCCAACAGGTTTTTCCTGGGAATCTTAACTCAGTCCTAACAGTAAAAACAGCCTGGGGAGAATGACTCAGTCCACAGCCCAGGGAACGTGTACATTCTGTGCCTTGGCAGAGCTAAGGCTTCCTCCCTCAGTGCTGCCAGCAGGGTCCACCTGAGGCCAAATTGAGAAATGGGTAATGTTTGTCCTCTGCTCTCCATCCCTTCTGGGCATTCCTCTGTCCCTCTGCCCTCAAACTGACCCAGCCAGGCTGAATAGGGAGGCTGAGTCCTTCGGCATCCCTTCCCCCATCACAGCCTCATCTTACCGCCCCTCACACCCACCTCTCTGTTGAGCAACACTGTTAGCTAATGGTTACACCTGGATGCAGCAGAAAAGACACTGACTAGGGAGGCAGAAGATTCGAGCTCTAGTCCTTGTCCTGCCCCTTTTGAGCCATAGTTTATTGAATAACTCTCACATTCCAGTTGCATCATATGTAAAATGGGATAATGATGCCTTCCTTGGCTTCTTCATAGGGATCAGGCAAGCTTCTGAGCCTGTTAGCTCATCTGTTAATTGGGGATAATAATACCATCCTTGCCCACTTCACAGGGTTGCTCTAAAGCTCAAAGGAGATCACACATGTGATAGTGCTTTGTACACAGGAAAGTGCTACATTCACAGAGGCATTATGAGCAGAATCTCTCCCTGGGGAGAGTCATGCATGCTTCACAGCAGCCTCCTAGAAACACCGCCTCAACCTAGAGATGTGAGCCTGCTGTTTGGAATTTGTAGACCACAACAGACCTGAAATGGAGATATGATGGGACAGAGGAGCCTCCTGGAATCTGGCAGGTCACATCACAGATGTGGCTGCCTTCTCTGCCCACACTGCTGGCCCAGCTAGGCCCAGGTGGCTGAAGTTATCTCTTCCTGCCCAATACCAGCAGCCTTTGCTGCAGCCTGGCAGCCCTATCTGGAAGGTGACCAGATCCTTGGCCATTTCTCCTTTGTTCTTCCTGCTTTTCTCAGTAACTTTGGCACTTTCTGAGCTTTCTAATTATTTATTTATTTTACATTCCTCCACCCTAAAAATCAAGCTCCATGGGTCTGCTTTGGGCTTGCCCCCTCACAAGGTCCTGGGGAAGGAGGTGAGCCCTCCTAGCTAATCCTGTGCCTTGTCACAAAGCCAAGTGGCACCAAGCAACTGCACCTTGTTCTGTGGTGGCCACGACAGAATTGCAACAATAACACTTGGTATTGATGTGACACTGCTCACCAGGATGCCCAGAGGCAATGCACAGAATCATTCAAAAGCCTGTGTTGTTCCCCTGGCTTGTGTTCCAGCTGGGTTAGAAATGGGGAAACACCACAAAAAGAATCAACAATCAGACCTGGGGAGGCCCTGGTGTCCTGAGTTCCACTCCAAAAATCCAAAGGAAGAAACTTTCAACTCTGCTGCTAACATGCTGTGTATCAAATAGGTTCTCCCCTTCTCCGTGTGTTAGCTTTACCGCTTATAAGTGAGAACAGAAAGAGCTCCATTTCCCACATGCAGTGAGGGACCATGGGTGGAAATTCCTAGTCTCTTAAGCATTGCACCAAGACTCTGCCCTCAGCCAACAGTCCCTTGGTTCAGCTTTCAAGACCCTTGAAGTTGACACCCCTTTAAGTACACCCTGAAGAGGACAGCTCCTCCCACCAGACATGGGAAATTAGACACCCTGGTGTCAAGAAACTTGAATGGGATGAAAAAGCAAGAAAGCATGATGTGCAAAAGTGGAGACTGGTGCAGGCAGCTCATTAAAACCAACCATTTGTGGTCTGGGCCTGAGGATTCTTTGTCCCCTCCCTCCCCATGAAGGAAGTGTGGATGTGGAGGTAGATCTGTCATCTCTTAACCAGGCTTTTGAGTTTAAAAGCTGGAAGGCTACACTGCATAGCAACAGCAACCAGCCGCATTCCCACCCGAAAACAGGGGCAAGCTCACCTCCAATCCTCTAGTGAAGTAGTTTTAAGACTAGCAGTCCAGGGTAGGGGAAGCCCCAGCTGGGTCTCTGGAGCAAACCTGGTGCCAGTGCCGACAAGTGGCGTGGGCAGCTTCGGCACTCAGATGGGGAAGATCGCCAGGGGTGAGAGGAGTTCTCAGGAGAAGCCCCCCTCCCCCGCCTTCCACCCTGCCACTCCATTCCCCACCTCTTCCCGCAGTAAGAGATCCGGAAAACCACCCCATCCTACCCTACCCTATCCCACCGCTTCACCGCACCGCACCCCACCCCCCCCTCCTCCTTTCCCGCCCAGTCCGCCCCTAGCGGGGCTGTGTCCCCGCACCAGTCGGGCACTGCCTGCGGGCTGGGCGCCCGCCCCCTACCTCAGTGGCCATGTTCCAGGGGCGCTGACCGCTCCGAGCCTGCGGCGAGGCCGGCGGCGGTGGGCTGTCCGCGGTGCTGCCTCCAGGGGCGGGCGGGCTGGCGGCGGCGAGCGGGGGCCCGGGGCACTGTCCACGGTGCTGACGAGGACGCCGAGGGCCCGGGCGCCGGTGGGGTGGTGGGTCCGCGGGCGCCTAGCACTGGCGACCGCCGCTGCGCTGTCCGCGGTGCTGATGCGGGCGCCGAGCCCGGGAGGCGAGGCCGCGCCCGAGGCTCTTCCCCGCCCGCCCGCCCGCCCGCCCGCCGGCTGCCGCCGCTCCTGCAAGCAACAGCCGGGTTTATCTTTGACAGCGGCCGCGGGAGTGGGGGCGGCAGGGGGAGGAGGGGCCAGGCGCCTCCGCGGACCGGGAGGGGGAAGCGCGGCCCCCAGACTCCGGCGCCCGCCCGCCGGAGAGGAGCCCCGCCCGCGGCCAGAGGCCCCGCTCCCGCCCGGCCCGGCCCCGAGGCCCCGCCTCTCCTGCCCGCCCTTCCCCCTGGTAAGAGCGCCGGGAGCTCTGCACTCGCTCCGCGGCCTCCTGAGACTTCCAGACCCAGAGAAGAGGGAGGCGGGACGGTTCTGGGGCGAGACACGCTAGCTGGCGGAAGCTGACCGTCCTCCACGCGGCCGCAGGCCCCCAGGTGCGGCCTCCTTACCTTTCCAGCACCCCTCCCCCAACTCCTCCTCCACCGTGGCCCAGGCTTCCTCTACGGTATTTTTTTCTGTGCTTTCTCCCCGGTTCCTTCTCTGTTCCCCGCTCCCCAGACTTGCATGGGCATTCCCTCCTCTCCTCATCTCTTCTTTTCACTGCTTTGAACCCTGTTAGCTAGAGGAGGATCCTGCAGACCGCAGAGAATCATTTCCTTTCTTTTTTTTTTTTTTTTAAAGATTTTATTTATTTATTCATGATAGTCACACAGAGAGAGACAGAGAGGCAGAGACACAGGTAGAGGGAGAAGCAGGCTCCATGCAGGGAGCCTGACGTGGGATTCGATCCCGGGTCTCCAGGATCACGCCCCGGGCCAAAGGCAGGCGCCAAACCGCTGCGCCACCCAGGGATCCCTCATTTCCTTTCTTTAAATACGTGCCTGCATTTCATCCCCCAGAGAAACCCTGGGGGTCCCTTCTTTCAGGGAGCTCCAGAATTTAAGCCAGTCTCTCCACTGCTCTTCCTGACCCTGGCCCTACTCCTACTCTTTCCTCTCTTCCCTGAAATCCCAGCGTTTACATATATATACACCACCACCATCACCCAGAAAACACGAGCAGATGGTGCCAAACTGGTTTACCCAGGATGTCGGGTCTGGCCCTGGTTGCTGCCTTCACAACTTTGACCTCATACCTTCCAACCAAGTGACCTACCTATTTGCTTAATAAACAAAAAGGAAACACCAACACAAGTGCCTTTTTACACACCCATAACACCCCTTGGTCTTTTGGGGAAGCTGAGTCTGTTCCTCTGCAGCTTGCTACTACCTGAGGGGCAACAGCAGCCACCCACACAAAGGGAGAGATGGTCAGCCAGGAGACCTGGAGTCTGGCTCAGGCTCCTCTAGTATATGACCTTGGTCAAAATCTTCACCTTTGAGCTTCTTTCTGTAAAATGACAGTTGGACTTCACTAGACTATTTCTAGGGTCCTTTTTTTTTTCTTCTTAAACCTTTTATTTTGAATTTTCAAGCATACAGAAAGGTTGAAAGAATAGAATAACCATACTCTCCACCTCACTTCAACATTTGTTAACATTTTGACACATTTTCTTGATAGATATAGATTATTAGAAAATAAGTGACACTGAGAAGTTTACCCTTCAGTTTTTCTCCATGCCTCTCCTCAGAATAAGGGAATCCTACCTAACCACAATGTTATCATCACACCCTTACAGATTTCATATTGTCTAATATTCTAAGGTACTTTACTGCCCATAAAACACAATAGCAATGGCCTCTCAGAACTTTTCATTTTTAATACTAACACTCATTGAGCACTTACTAGGTACCAAACCATATGCTATGTACTTTATATGTATTGTCTTATATAATTTTCACAATTACCCTTTGAATTAAATGCTATTATTATCCTTTTATTATTTCCACTTTATAAATAAGAAAACTGAGAAAGTTGCCCAAGGTCATGTGGCTTGTGAGAAATGGAGGCAGGATTCAAATACAGTCAGGTTCCAGAGCTTGTGTGGTTGCTCCTCCTAACTGTACTGCCTCCCTTCAGTATCTCATAGACCAGCAGAGCAGTAACCATATCTTCAGCTGCCTATTTCACAAATGGATACACTGAGCCCTAGAGGATAAATGACATGCCAAAGAAGTTAAAGGCAGATGTTTCATTCCGCCTTAGAGTTTGGCCAGTGATTTGGCATCAAGGAGCAAACTGAAAATCTCTGCGAATCCCATGGTGGTCATTAGTATTAAATAGTTGCATAATCTGATGATCTCCACGACACCTCTTCTAGTTTCTCACACTTGATTTTGATTATACTAATTAAACTATCTAGAAGGGACACCTGGGTGGCTCAGTGGTTGAGCGTCTGCCTTCGGCTCAGGGCATGATCTGGGAATCTGGGATCAAGTCCCACATCGGGTTCTCTGCAAGAAGCCTGCTTCTCCCTCTGCCTATGTCTCTGCATCTCTGATGAATAAATAAATAAATCTTTTAAAAATATAAAAATAAAAAAATAAACAACTATCTGGAAGCCACTCTATCTGATAACAAAAGACCTAGATGAATCCATTCAACAAATCTATTCATTCAATGTATATTTGTTGAACATTTACTATGTATCAGACACTGTTCTTGGAGCTAGGGCTACAGCAAAAACTACATGCACAAAGACTTAATTTACATATTAATGGGGATAACAATCAATGGCAGATAAACAAATCAGTATAAAATATGTTGTGTTGTGATCATTGCTAGGAAGAAAAGTTAAAGCATGATAAAGAAAAATGACAGAGGAGGGTTATTTTTTAAAGGATAGTCAGGAAAAGTCTTTTTGATAAGGCAAAATTTGGGCAGAGGCCTGAGGGAAGTGAAAGAACTTATCATGCAGGTAACTAGAGGAAGGGTGGATAGCTTAGAGGACACTCCAAGAGCAGATGGCAGGAGTGGGCTTGGCATGTTTGAAGAATAGCAGGGGGATCAATGTAGCTAGACTGGAGTGGGCAAGGGGAAGAAAGATGGGAGCTGAGATCAGAGGAACCAGGTCTTATAGAACTCGTAGGCCCTGATAAGAACTTTGGACTCTATCCAGAAAGTGAGATCAAAAGCCTTAGAAAGCTTAGAGTAGAGGCATGGCATTATCTAATTGCAGTTTTTTAAAGACTACTCTGGATGCTAGGGCTAGGATGGGAGGAGGAGGGAAGGGGGAGGAAGGCAAGGATAGAAGTAGTGATACCAGTTAGGAAGCTGTTAAAGTAGAGTAGGTAAGATATGATGGTGGCTTAGACTAGGGTAGTAGCAATGGAGGTTGTAAGAAGTGTCCAGACTCTAGATATAATTTGAAGGATCTGATGATAGAGTAAGAGTGTGGTATGAAAGTGAGTCAAAGAGGATTCCAAGTTTTGAAGTCTGAGCCATTGGAAGAAAGGAGTTGCCATTTACTGAGAAGGGAAGCATAAGAACTGAGTAGGCCTGAAAGGATGGAGAACACAGAGTTTTCTTCAGTCGATTTAGGTTTGAAATTTGATGTGCATATTAAACATCTAAGAGGAATGAGCACTTGAGTTTCAAGAGGGAGGTAGAGGGTTGGAGATGTAACAACAAGGGCCACCAGTATGTGAAGTGCTTAAAATCATGGGACCAGATGAGAACATCTAGGGAGTGGGTATAACTAGAAAAATTGCCTAAGAACTGATCCTGGGCACTTTGTTACTTACAGGTTGGGAAGAACCAGTGAGGTAAGAGGAGATCCGAGAGAGTGGTGCCGGGAACCAAGCAAGAAACCTGGTAACACAGTCTTACCAGCTGTGCTGAGACCTGCTCATGTGCAGAATAAGATGAGGACTGAGAAATGACCATTAGACTTCACAGCTAGAAGATCATCACTGATGAGCTTGATAAAAGTGGTGAAAGGGATGAGATCCTGATTAAAGTGGGTTTCAGAGGCTGAATGGAGAAGAGGAAGGAGAGCTACTAAGGAGGCATTTTGCTGTAAAAGGGAGTAAAGAGTAGCACAGTGGCCTAAAGGAAAAATGGGAGCAAGGGGGAGGCTCTTTTCGGATGGGAGACATTAGAGCTTGCTTGTTTGCTAATAGGAATCATCTAGTAAAGAGGGAAACACTGATGGCTCAGGAAGGTGAGGGTTAATTGCAGACACAAGCCCTTAAGAGGTTAGCAAAGGATGGGATCCAGAGCAAACATAGTGGGGATGGCTTTAGAGAGGAGCACAATTTTCCACCATGAACAAAGTGGAAGAACAAAGTAAATGGCCATAGATGTGAGTAAGTTAGGAGGCGTTGTTGTACAAAGACCTGAGCTCTACTTCTTGCTCCTCTTCAACCAGCCAGAGACTTCATGCACCATGACCTTTCTTGAAAAGTCCATTCAGGGATCCCTGGGTGGCACAGCGGTTTGGCGCCTGCCTTTGGCCCAGGGCGCGATCCTGGAGATATGGGATCGAATCCCACATCGGGCTCCCGGTGCATGGAGCCTGCTTCTCCCTCTGCCTGTCTCTCTTTCTCTCCCTCTCTCTGTGACTATCATAAATAAATTAAAAAAAAAAAAAAAAAAAGAAAAGTCCATTCAACCATTACATATGGAAAGCTTGCTATGTGCTGAACATAGTGCTGCACTTTTCTTGCGTGGCCCAAAAAGAGTTCTCCCTCCCATGAAATTATAGGACTAGGACTCTATGAAGAACCTTGAACTAGGCCATGATCCCTTTTAATATCTAGTTCCCCTAAATGGAAAGAGACTTTAATAGCCTCAGCCTTTTATCCTTACATTGCCTCCACAGTTGCTACACCAATCTTGACAGACCTCAAGGCTTAGAGACCATGGAGAGAGATCCACATTTGGAGTGGGGAGTTTCATACTGGCTGACTCAAAGTCGATGGGATGCTACAGGATGGGATGTTCCCACACTCCAGTCATCTAGACTTTAACTCTTGAAGCAGAAGAAGACGTTGAGATTTAATCTGACTAATCATTATTACCCAGCTGCCTTGGGACAAGCCAGTCCTTTGCAGGAGCCAAGCTCTTTGATGTTTTTGTCATAAATTAATAAGTTCACCCACAAAATAACATCAAAGAAGATCTACTAACTAATTCATTGTTATCATCCTCCTGTCTGCGGCTATCTTGGAAAGTCCCCAAAAAAAGGACCACAGCCAGAAAAAGAAACCAAGATTTGGAAATTATGATCTCTGGAAAGAGATGAGAGAGAAATTAATTCCTGCAGACTGCAGAGGAGACAGGGAAAGAGCAAATCTCAGAGAAATGAAAAAGCTGGGGAGACGGATTTTCAACATGTGGGTCTGTAAGGAAAATGAATGCATGAAAGCTTGAGGGGGAAACTGTGGTCTGGAAAGTCTTTAATGGTGTGATCTCAGAGCACATTGTGGGGACTACAAGGAAGTATGTGGTAGGAAACAGTGCCCCAGGAGTCAGATGACGTGGATTTCAGCCTCTGGCTCTATTTACTATGTGACCATCAGCAAATCGCAATATTTCTGAACTTCAGTTTTCTGATCAGTAAAATGGTGGCAATAATGCTCCCTCGCCTGATAGGATTCCTCCAAGTATAGGCGGTTTTCTCTAGATGTTACCTGACTCTTCCAAATTTCGTATTTCAAGAGGAAAACAGGAAAAGATTTATGGAGATGCCTTGCTGGAGATCTTCCCACAGCAACATTTCTTCTAGGCCAAGCAAGATTTCCTAAAACAGAGAACAGCAATTGTGCTTCATTTAACTCGGTGAGCAGCTACTGAATACCCTACACCAGGCTGAAAAAAAAAAAAAAAAAAAACACAGGGTATTTCTAATCCCTCAAGGACACCAAAATGTTAAGTGGTGACTATGGTAAATGCTAAGGTGTAGAGAGCTTCCTCAGAGTTGGGGTCCAGGAAAAGTTTTACAACTACACAACATTTGAGCTTGGATTTCAAGAGTTGGTGTCATATCTCCAGAGGACGGATGAAAGGACATGGTGTGCAAAGGCAGGAAGGCATGACAGTGCCTGGGAACACAGAACGTCTGGAACCTCAAAACTCAGTAAAGCAGCTACAGGGATGACTGCAAAGGCCCCAGAAACATGAATGGAGGGGACTCACCCTAAAAATAGTACCAGAGCAGGAAAACGGTGACACATGTCTAGAAGCGCAGTCACTAGGAGGTGACTAAGCTAATAGGGAGTTGCCTCCCTTCTTTGACTTCATTCATAGTCTGCCTCCACTTCTCTCTCCTTTCTCCCTCTGCCTCCCTCTCCCTCCCTCTCCCTCCCCTTCTCTCTCTCTCCCCCTTGGAGGAGGTGGAGTGGGAAGCAAGTGTCTATAGGAATTCACAGCTACCACAGGAGAAACTGCAGATTCTAGGACTATTAGCCAAAACCCTCACCTGCTGTTATAACAGCCACTGTGCTGGGGGTTGGGCAGAATAATCAAAAGACCCCTGTTCTCCCAGGGCCTCCAGGGGCCCTCTGAAATAGTAATCATCCAGTGACTGACTGACTGACTGCAGGTGTCACTACCATGCCAAGCAAACCAGCAATAAACTCACCAATCACGGCAAACTATGGCCAGCTGGGGGTAAACACAAAGCTTCTAAGTGATGACAATTCTCTGAGGAAGTAAACAGGCATGAGCGTAAAGGGTAACAGGTGCTCATAAAGCATCACTAATTATGAGAACCAAAAGAGATCATAAAGTTCAAGCCAATTTCAACTGCAGAACCCTTTGTTCAAACAAACTCTTGCATAAAAGTCAGAGATATAAAACAAATAAAAGAAAGGGAGGCACAGCTTACCTACTCTATGTCCCCATCACTCTCTATATCAGCCCCCAAGACAGCCCTGTAGACACTCCCTGCCCAGGGCTCAGTAGAATAGGGTTTCTTAATCATCAAGGTAACACAGGCCTATGGTTTTAAAAATTAAAAAAAAAAAAAAATTCAACCATACCAAAAGATTTATAATAAAGGGCAGGAGTCCCCTGCCTACTCTTATGCCTTCCTACCCTCCATTGTTTTTCCCCTAGAAGAAATGACTTTTCACTCTTTTAGCTGTTTCTCCTTTAAATTCTTCCAATAGTTTCCTTTACATTGCTAATTATATACCTGTACTTCTATATCTTGATTTATTAACGTTGGAAACCTGTCCTGTTTTTCATACTGACAGAAGAGAACTTAGCTCACACTGCCACCCTCACCTCCCAATATAGTTACAGCACTATTTGAACTTAATTTTTATTTTTATCAAAGTAACACGTGCAATTAGTTTAAAATTCCAACCAGCAACAAGGACTCCTAGCAAAATGAATAAACAAAAACAAGAAAACAGAAGCTGGGTCCTATCCCTTCCTTCTTCTTGCCCCCTATCCTCCTTCCTACCAAGGTAGGTTGGCTCATGGGATTAGAGAACGTCTCTGGTTCTCTTCCTTTTCTTTCTTCTATAGCATTCACCACCTTTTCTAGCAAACAATATAACTTATTACGTCTGTTTGTCTTGCCTGCTAAATTATAAGCTTTATTATGTTCTTTGTTATGCTCACTGATGTATCCCAAATGCCTAGAATAATGTCTGACTCAATAAATATTTGTTGAATTAATTAAAGCAAAATTCTCTGGAAAAGGGAGAGAAAGAAATTGGCCTTTTTTGAGATACAACCAGTCATTTTACAACTGATTCATTCTATGGGAAGGAATGGATATCAATGAAAATTTTAATTTATAGATGATATAGAATTCTTCTGGATGGTGTAAGGGGGTGCTACAATAAATAAAGACCTCAGTTCAGACCCACTTACTGGTTTTGCATGTTTGGACAAGTCCATCCAATCACCTCGGAAAGAAAGTAGCTATTTGCTTAGGTTGGTAGAGGCTAGGTGGGAAATGAGTGTTGAGAAGTGACCTCTGCCAACCCCACTCTCACAAGGACATGTGCTGTGCAAGGAGCAGAGATGCTTTCTTCAAGGGTGACAGCCACCATGGGTCTCAGAGCCAGAGGCCATGGAGCCAAAGGCTGAGCCCTGGACACTGCCAAGAAGAAGAGAATGAAGCCCTGAACCCAAACACCCCACACTGTGAGTCCTGCCTTCCAGAATCATCTCAAAGCCCATCAGTCCCAAGAAGACTTTGCTGAACCACCTCATTTCCAACATGGGGCCTTATAGCTACCTCTCCATGGCTTTCACCTTACCATGCTTTGCCTGGTAAACCCCTAGAGAGTTTTTGGAATTCCTGACCACTGGCCAGGTCACAAGGCAGGTTCCACTGATTAGAATGTTTCCATGGTCTTCAGAGTTCTGCCAGCCACTCCACCATTCCCTGCCTCTGTGTCATCTACTCCTCCTTCTGGGCCCCTTGATATTTCCCTGTATCCAAAACTTCCTTAGCTGAAAAAGTATCATCATCTCTTCATTAAGGCCACAAAAGCCTAGGCTCCTATTTTCCCTGGGCCAGCCCATATGTCCCCTGCCCATCCCTCCCAGCCCCTTCTAGGCATTTCTCTCCCTCACGCCCTCCATGCCAGCCATAGCCATAATGGACTTCTAGTTTTCAGTCCCTCATAGGTACTACATTCTGTGTCCCTTATGAGCCTTCATATATGTTCCACAAGTAACATTCTTTCCCTCTTCTTCACCTGGATAAATCTTTCTGGGTCCCAACTTAAAATTCACTACCTTGGGTAGTATAGTTTTTATTTTCTTTTTCCATACATTTTGTTTGTTCTTGTACATTTATTAAAATGTTATTCTTTATTGAATCTGATAATAAAAAATTGAGAACTGTAAAGTATAAAATTCAATAAAATAAAAAATAAAATTGACTCCCTTGGGGAAGTCCTCCCTGGCACTTTAGCCATGGTTAGGTGCCCCTATTATGAGCACCCTATACTTCCCCTACAAAACAAATCATACATTCTAAAATTCATTTGTCTTTCCTATTAGACCATAAGCCCCTTGAGGGCAGAAACTTTGTCTCCTCAGCTGCATTCTCAGTGCTCAGCATAGTACCTGGGATGTAACAGATGCTTAATCAATACTTGTACAGGAAGGTAGGTTGATTTATAGGACAGAGGATGTCTCCATTCAGTTTTCCAACACTGAGCCTCAGGCAGGGAGAGGCATGGTTTAAATTGTAAAGGACTTCATAGTCTCGTTTGGGAAACCCAGCTTAAATACCATGACACGGACACAGTGAGCAGATGACAGATGCCTCAGTGACCTACAGAGGCAATGAGTGTCATGGGAAAGCTGAAGTGGGAGAGATCCCAGGAGTCTGGTGACTAGATCCCGCTCCTGGCCCAAAAAACCAGACGTGGATTCTGAAAGATGAGGTGTTTCTTACCTAGAGGGTAAGAACAGACAGATTTGGACAAATGGGCAACTGGAAGTGAAGAAAAGGGAGGTGTATGTGAAACAGCAGACCATATTGGCTGATTGGAACTGCTCTAGACAAACAAGGCTGGAGCCAGATAACACAGAGCCATTAAAGTGAGGCAATGGGGAGCCTACAAGGGGGCCCAAAGAGTGGAAGCATAAGGAAAGCAACGTACTGGAACAGGTCATCTCAGGAACGGGAGCATCTCAGAGAGGGAATGGAGGAGAGGGGCTGAAGCAGGAAGGAAGCTATTGTGCTAGACAGAGGGGAGAAGATGGGTCACTGCCTAGGAATGAGGGCAAAAGGACAGATTCAGGAAACATTTTAAATGGAGTCGCCATAGGCCACTGCTTCTGACTGAGTACGTGAGATGAAAGGAGGTGGGGAGGTAGACAAAGAGAACGCAGGACTGTCCATCCATTGCCACAGCTGGGAGACGCCATGGTCAGGAATGACAAAAGCAGATTAGGAAACTCTACACCTGTCAGATGTAAAGAATAGAAGCTTCTGTGATTTTTTAGGAATAAGTACAAGACTGTGGGTTAAGACTTGAAGGGGATCTCTCTATAAAAGTCACAGTTGATGCCATAATGCATCACTTGACCTTGGAAGAAGGATAAAGAAAAACCATGAGAAAGAGACTGTCTTGGGCAAGATGATGCAATTGAGGCACACCGGGTAGCTCAGTTGGTTAAGCATCTGCTCAGATCATGATCTTCGGGTCCTGGGATCAATCCCCACATCAAGTACCCTGCTCAGTGGAGAGCCTGCTTCTCCTTCTCCCTCTGTCTCACCCCCTACTCATGCTGTCTCTCTCTTGCTCTATCTCAAATAAATAAAGTCTTAAAAAAAAAAAAAAGATGATGTAATTAAGTCAAAGATACGTCAATTTAAATCCCAGCTGTGTCATTTACTAACTGGATGACCTTGGTCAAGTTCATCAACCCCACAGAGCCTCGGTTCCCCATCTGTATGGTGGGAATATAAATGCTATCACAAGATGTTTGTAAGCAGTGAACAAAATGACCTCTAGAAATAGACAAGTCCAGCTCCCAGACTGAAAAGGTGTTCAGCAAAAGTAGATCATGGTGGGAAGGAATCAGTGTGAGAAGAAAAGAGTGTCAGATTAAGACCCAGCACCCTGGAGCATCACAGAAGCCTGAGGAGGCAGAGTCCTCTGGAAGCCTGAATGAACAATGTCAGGTATTATAGAAAGTTCAAGAGGAACTGGATTGACAGGAATTACATTACTGATTCTTCTGAAAATGTGATTTTGAGGAGTACAAAAAGAACTAGAGAACAGAAAATCAGAAAAAAGCAAGGGAAAGAAATCCACACAAAGTCACCTCTATCACTCGGGATGTTTGGGTTGCAAAAGATTATCCCACAAACATGGTTTGGGCACTAAAGACATTTAATTAAACAAGAAGTCTGGAGGACAGCAGCTTCAATGCCACCTGCTTAGAATCGCCCTCTCCAGGCAGCCCCTCTTACTCTTTGTCCCTGGACTCTGTCCTTGGCCTCCTTGTATTTCATGTGTTCACCTTCATCTGTTGCTGGTATGTTTGTTGCCCCTTTCAAGCACTAGAACTAGAACATAAGCTCCTTGGGGGCAGGGATGATATGCCTCTTGTTTACCATAGTATTACACTTCCTAGCTCTAGGTCTGGCAAGCAGCAGGTGCTTAATGTTTGCTGAAGGAATAAAAAGGTGGACCAGGGTGGGGAAAGGAGGCTGAGAGGGTAAACGTGGAGGCAGATCCAAACTCACATCCCTGCACTGAGAGGGCACCATCCACCCCTCTGTGCCCAGGAGGATGTTTGGTAAGCCCCCTCTGCCTTCAGACTAGTATGCAGGCAGCCCTGGGTATCTGGGAAGGGAGGAGTGAAGGCTTTCCAGATGCCCCTGTGATTGGCAGCCTGGACACAACTCTGCCCAGTGAGGACCCCATCCCTCTTCTTTCTGCTCCTAAGGGGATCTTTCCTGACAGCCGAACTAAGTTCTTGGCAACCACCAGTCCAGAAAGATACCCTGAAATTGGAAGATGTTCAGAGATGAACTGTCTGAAATGATGCAGGAACAGGGGAAATGGAATGATTATAACAGACAAAAAGACCCACCTCTGGGCTTTGCCAAGTTGAGCAGAATAGAATAATTGCATGCAAGACTCCAAGGGTGTGAAGCCCTTACTGGAGAGGGAGGAGAAACACAGAAGATGACACAAGAGGGTGTAATTATGTGAAATGGAATCTGATGGGAATTTTAGGCTTAGTGGCAGGAACTATTCCCTCCTAGTGAAAGCTCTGAGGTTGGGCAGCAGTTTCCTAACAGAAAGAGTGGGACGCCACCCCAGAGGCATTTAAGCTCATCTTAAGCCAAGCCTGGGAGACTCTACAAGTATAGTGGTCTCATTCTAGAAGGAAGAGGTAATCTGATGGCAGTGTAGTGTAATGGCACTTGTACAGGCTCCGTGGTCAGAGAGAACTGGCTTCCAGTATCAGCGTCTGACTGGTAGGGTGCCGTGCTGACAGCACTGGATGAACAGTTAGGAAGCCTGCATTTGAATCCCAGACTACTGTCTTACTACCTGTGTGACACTCAACAGGTCATTGTCCCTCTCTGGACTTCAAGTTCTCCATCATCTTAAAGAGAAAGGTGGGCCTCATGACCCTAAGAGCTTTCCCAGGCTGGACACCATGCTATTTGCAAATTTTCCAGCCTTACAGCTGCTCATAAATGTCTAGATTTCTTTCCCTCATTAGGGTCATTTTATACACAAGACAGCAGGAAATTGGAACACTTCCAAAGCCTCTGAAATTGAAGCTGCTGAATAGCAAAAGTTCTGGCCAACACAATGGGCAGGGATTCGGTCATAGGCCCCAGGGTGGCCCACCTACCTCATCAAGGGCCCCATCTTGGAGGAGCAGAAAGGGCCAGCTGGAAGGACCAAGTGGAGATGGTCCCCTCTGCCCCCATGGCCCCAGTCCTGCATAGAGATCCACAGCCAGATAGAAGCTGGGTCCTGAGGAGGAGCCCTCGCCTCATGGACAAGACAGGTTCCAGGGGACCGCTGGCCTCCACCTTGCTTTAAACCCTGGGATGGGGATCCCTGGGTGGCGCAGCGGTTTGGTGCCTGCCTTTGGCCCAGGGCGCGATCCTGGAGTCCCGGGATCGAATCCCACGTCGGGCTCCTGGTGCATGGAGCCTGCTTCTCCCTCTGCCTGTGTCTCTGCCTCTCTCTCTCTCTCTGTGACTATCATAAAAAATAAAAAGAAAGAAAGAAAGAAAGAAAGAAAGAAAGAAAGAAAGAAAGAAAGAAAGAAAGAAAGAAAGAAAGAAAGAAAACCCTGGGATGGCTGGGTCCCACCTGTGGCTCAGCACTCAGCAGGTAGAGGACAGACCCAACACCCTGCCACAGCACTAGCATCCCATTCACTGGCCCTCGTCTGCGTATGACCCTGAGGTAAGGGCCTCATTTAGAGTCTTTCACTTAATCCTCACAGCCCCCCAAGGAGAAAGGTGATACCTTTGCTATGCCATTTTTCAGATAGGCAAGCAACTTGCCCAAGGTGACACAGTTAAGTCGTAAAGTCTGTCCAATTCCCATCTGTCTTAAACCAGATCTCGTCCTCTTTCCAGTAAGTCTCCACTTCCCTGGCATGACTTCAGAGACTAAAGGTCAGTGTATTCCAGAATCCCACCCATGGCAGCCTGCAGTTCCATTAGCCACACATCCAAATTAAAGTGTTCTATCTCTGAAGCCCAGAGGGGACACGACAAACAGGAAATGTATCAGATTGTCAGCCATTCCAACTGGCCATAAGCAAATAGGACATGGAGGCAGCAAGTTTGGGTAGAGGCTGGGACCAGGGCTATTGAGAAGGAAGGGGATCTCAGAGATACTCAAGGAGACACTCCTACAGGAGGAGGAGTCTGGCCCAGCGGAATGACAGAGTGACCCAAGTGACTGTGGTACTTTTCTCCCACGCTTAGACTCAACCCAGTGATCTAAAGAGTGAGGATGCATAAGGCTAAGGAAACTTTGGAAAGACCTCAGGCTGGGGTTCCAGCTGCATGAAGAGGGCTGCAGGGCAGCCCCGGTGGTGCAGGAGTTTGGCGCCGCCTGCGGCCTGGAGTGTGATCCTGGAGACCCGGGATCAAGTCCCACATCGGGCTTCCTGCATGGAGCCTGCTTCTCCCTCTGCCTGTGTCTCTGCCTCTCTCTTCGCTCTCTCTGAATGAATGAATAAATAAATCTAAAAAAAAAAAAAAGAAGAAGAAGAGGGCTGCAGCTGGGGCCCTGCCCCCCGGATCCAAATCAGGACACACAGGCTCTGGAGCTCCCAGGCACTGGTTTGCTTTGGGATCTAGGGAGCTGCCTCCGGAAAAAGATGGGACACAGGCTGCCAACCATCCACCCCACGCCTCCACCCTTGAGTTTACTGAGTTTTCTGGCAGGGAGGGAGCCCCTCAGCAAGTGGAGGGGAACATGTTTTGAAATAAGTGGGCAGGCCTTCAGAGAGGGTTGCAGTGGTTGGCTAGAAGCCTGCAGCTCCTGGGCTTCAGTTGGAGAGACAGGAGGGACTGAAGAAATGCCTTTCGAAGAAGCAAGGTGAGCTCAGAGCCCCTGGTTGTAGGGCCACTCCTATTAGGGAAGGCCAGCCCCTCCTGCCCTCTGTGCTCCAAGACAATAATATAAGAAATAGCAACATGTATCACTGAATGCCAATTCTGAGCTAGATGCTAGGGATACAGCAGAGCACAAAACGGACAAGAAGCCCTGCCCTTGTGGGGCTTATGTTCTATTGGGAGTGATGAGCAATACATGATACAAATATATAGTATGTTGGAAGGTGATAGGTAATAGAGAAGGGATATAAAGGAGGGGAGGAAGAGAGGGGGTGCTGATGTGAGGGAGGGGAGGCAGCTGGCAATTTTAGATAGTTTGGCCAAAGACCTCACTAAGGAGAGGACATTTGAGTAAAGATGTGAAGGAGCTAGGAAGTAAGCCATGTGGATTCCTGAAGAGGAGCAGCTTGGTAAACAGAAAAAGCGAGTACAAAGGCCTTGAGGTGGGAGTAGCCTGGCGTGTTCAAGGCATGGCAAAGAGGTCAGTGTGGCCAGAGAGCAGTGACAGAAGGGAGGCCGTTATCAGACTGGCGGGAAGAGGTTAGAGGAAGGTCAGGCCATGTAGGGTCTGGAAGACTATTACAATGACTGTAGCTTCCAGAAGCCCCTAAGGCTTGTGAGCAAAGGACAGACATAATCTACACCGTGTTTTCACTGGATCACTCTTGCTGCAGTGTTAAGAAGAGACAAAAGTGGAACTGGAAAGCCTGGTCATTATTATTATCATTACCATCGCCATTAACGCCACCAACAACTACAAGAGCAATACCAATTATTCAACCCGTGTCAGGTCCAGTGCCCCCCATTTTATTTTCATTAGCTAGTTTAAACCTCATGGCAACGCCGTACAGAGAGAGGCCCTTATTTTTCCCAACTTACAACTAAGGAAACAGAGACTCAGCCAAAGTCAGAGAGTCACACAAACATGCCCCCTCCCCAATCTGGCTCCGCTCTCCTGTATAGCCCTGTCTCTCACACCCCAACTTTTTCCCCACCCCCACCCACCACCCCACATAACTACCCCAATTTCCCCAACTCTACAGCCTCCAGACCTCTGAGCTTTCTTCACGTGCTGTTCCACTGTCTAGAATGCTCTTCTCCCACTCCTAAATGCCACGTAAACTCCAACTCATCCTTTGAGAGACAACTCGAGCTCTGCTTCTTTGAGGGGCCTTCCCAGGTTGCTTCCAGTGTGGTGGCTCACATCCTCCTGGAAATACCAAGCATTGCAACAATTCTGCAGCTAGCCTCCTGAACACCACACAAGCTCAAGGCCAGCACCAGCGCTTCTCCACCTCCATTTCCCCAGCAGTTTTGCAACCAGGTTCAAATCCTACAGACACTGTATTGGGTCATCCTAGGATATTTCCAGTTTCTCCAGTGCTATTTTATTCTAAAACATATTTCCTTCATACATGTTCATTTAAGTGCACATTTAAGTGTCCCAGCGCTGACCTGGGACAGATATGTGTGAGCCCTTGGGCTGACAGATACCACCATACTTTTGGAGAAGGATGCTTACAACAGAAGGGGAGGTACACAATGTAGAGGAAGCCCTCTATGCTTTAGAATCAGCCAACCCCAAGTTCAAATCCTGCTGCCTCTTACCAGCCTTATGGCTCCGAGAACATTATATAGCCCAGGTCTTGCTTCATCATCTGTAAACTGGGGCAGATGATGTCCTCTCGAAAGGGTCGCATGAGAGCTGGAAATAGTGCACATACCAGGCCTGGCCCTTGGCGTGCCCTTGGAGATGGCATGAATGCCTCTTGTCCACCCCCATTCCTAACCCAGGCCTGTCTTTAGAAGTGTCTTGCACATTAACACTTGGCCAGCGTGCTCTTGGCCTCATACCCCTTAGGGACTTCTGCAATCATTAACTGGAATCCCCCTGCTGGCCAGAGGCCTAGCTCTGAGGCAATGCCTGTAGCTTCCTGGAAGCTCACCTGGCCCTGGCCTCTCACTCTGGAGCCCCTGCCACATGTGGCCCCCTGGCCCATCCTCACTGCCTGAGTATGTCTGCATGCTCGTTCCTTTCCTCCCCACCAACTGTTTGGCCCCATTGCAGCAAACCTTGCTGCTTGACTGGCCAAGCAGCCACTTCCATGCTCCCAGCAGATACTGGGAAGTTAAAAGGGGCAGGGCTCCTTTGGGAAATAAGGAGAAAAGACTACACCGCAACAGAACGTGTCAGAACAATGTTTTGGGGTTTTTGTTTTTGTTTTTGTTTTTGTTTTTGTTTTTATAATACTGTTCTACCTCTGGCTTCTTTTTTTTTTTTTTTTTAAGATTTTATTTATCTATTCATGAGACACACACACACAGAGGCAGAGACATAGGCAGAGGGAGAAGCAGGCTCCATGCAGGGAGCCCGTTGTGGGACTCTTCTGCTGGGTCTCCAGGATCAGGCCCTGGGCTGAAGGCGGCGCTAAATCGCTAAGCCACCCGGGCTGCCCCCAGACCAATGCTTGATGCCAGAAGCTAGATGAACGTCGTCCCGGCTGCTTGTCTTTTGAGGCACTGTGACACATCAGGTCAGGGGGGACTGGAAAGTCCAACTCCCTCCCTTTGTAAATGAGAGGCTCACACAGGGTAAGGGATTAGCTGGAAGCCACACAGTAAGCAAGGAGCAGAAGGGAGTTGCAGCAGGGCTTCGCACTTGCCTGTGGCCATGGTCTTCCTACGACACCAGCCTCCTGCGCGCCAGGGGCTGAGTCTGAACCAGACTAGCTGACAGAGCACAGTGTTGAAGGCCCTCTGGTTTTGTTTCCCCCAAAACATACCAAGACCTTTCCAGTATGTAATCCCCAAAAGCATGATGCCTGCTAGCCATGTCCTCGCTGGTCTCCAGGGAAGCCATCTGTCCAGGCTCTGGGCAGCTACCAAGCCAACTGATTAAGCTTCACATTCATGGTCTCCTGAGGTGGTTGATCTTCATCTACTGTCAGTGGTTGCAAAGAACTGGAAACCTAAATGGCATGCCGCATTTAGGGTAAAGGAGGCTGGGTTATATTTAGCCCCAGTCTTCTGAGGTCAGTAGCACAGCTGCCGTAGGGCCAGGTAGCTCAGAGACACCTAGCCCCCACCCCCAGGAGTCCCACTCAGCAGGTATTATGAACAAACTCCTCCAGGATCCTGATGCCCTGCCGCATCAGAACTACTGAACTGAATCCCTTCCTCCACATCCTTACATTCATTCAGTGACAGGGAACTCACAACCTCACAAGTCAAAAATGTTCTAGCAGTAAAAGCACAGTATATGCCAAGCTGATATTAGCTTCCCAGGTCCTAGCTGGCCTTCTGTGGTGAAGCAAGTCAACATCTCTTCTTCCTCAGAGACAACAAGCAGGCCCTATCTAAGCATACCTTTCAGATGACTGGCCGGCCTATCAGTCGCTGTACTTGGCCTGAGGGCTCCCAGTGTCCCCCTGGGACAGTGAGAGAGATTCTCTTTGTCCAGCACCCAGGCTCCAGATGTGGGTCACTATTCCTTGCCCTGTCCCCCACTCCCATCTGCTACTTATCCACACTTACAACGTGCCAGACACAGAGTCAAAAATGTAACCACTGGACAGGATCTTAGTACTTGCCTTGTTCGACCCTCTTGTTTATCAATGAGGGTTTCAAGGTAAAGATGGGGAGAATGGCTTGTCCCAGATCATCCAGCCACGTTAGCCCGTACTGACTCAGTTGGCTCAGCCGGCAATGCCCAATGCACCCTATAGAAAGTGGGGGTGCTGACAACATAGCCAAATGGAGGAGACCTTGGGGCCCCAGAATCACTATAGTGCCAATTGCCAATCTTCCCAGCATCCCTGGCCCTGGCTTCAGACCAGATTTGGGGCTCTGCCCTGACATCTAGAAAGCTCTGGGGCCCTCCGTACCTGCAACCTGCTTACAGAGCACAGGGGTAAGGGGAGGCATGAGAACGGACAGCCCACGTCCCTCCTCCAGGTTATTTATAAAGTGTTTTCGGATGAGTCAGGCACAGAGCTGCCCAGCACCAGCAGACACTGTTCCCTTGGAAATGCTAAAAATTATCCTGGGCTCTGGAATCCCACCCTGACCCTTAATAGCTTCTTGAAGAGAGTTCCAGGCAGGAAGCTGGGACTACAGGAAGCTGGGACCACCACCACCCACAGGTCTGTGGGACTTGCACAGTGCTCCCACTAGTGGTCCGAGCCCCAAGCAGTAACATGAACTTTGGCAGCCTAGTCTTATGGGGTCAGATTGGGGAACCCCAGGCAGGGGAAGGAAAACCTCAGCCAGGTACCCTCTGGGCATAGACCGGGTCAATGCCACTCACCCTGCTCCTTCCCAAACAGACCAGTCCAAGAAGACAGCTCCCACCCTGCCCCCCAGGCACTGGCTGCCCCCACCTCCATTCCTGTGCGTACTGCTCTCCACCTCCGCCACCAGACCGGCTATTTATATCTCTGGAAAGGGAGCCGGAGCCTCCAAGCCTCTCTCCCCTGCTTCCTGCTCCTGGCAGCACTCTAATTACTTCCTCAGCTGGGTGCCGCCTGCCACGGGCACCCTGGCTGGGGCCACCATAAATAACTCCCCCTGAGCTCACACCCAGCTTCCCGTGGAGGGCAGCCCAGATGCCCCTGCAGGGAGCGTCAGGACCCAAGGCTTGGCTCTGAAGAAGATGCACATCCTTCTGTGAGCCTGAAGGCACAAGAGGGTCTTCGGAACCCACCCTCCTCTCCGCAGCCTCAGCCACAACTCTGGAGGGGCCGCCTGTCTGCTCAGCAAACCTCCAGCATGCCTGGCACACTCCGCAGGAGTAGGGAGGGCAGCAGATGAATATGCTGCGCCGTATCTGCCCTCAAGGGAGGCAAAGGGTAAACAGCTTATTATGCAACCAGGAGTGAAGTAAGTGCTAAATTAGGGTACGAGCTGTGCGCTGGGCCCCGGGGCCTCCAATCCTTCCCAACTTTTCTTATTATAAAGGAAATTCATATTCCTTTTTTAATTGGTAAATGCAGATAACAAAAAGAAAATTGCAATATATTCATTATCCAGCTACCCAAGGACAGCCTTGTCCAAGGCTGCTCTATGACAATCAACATTCACAAGAAATGAATAGAAATGATTTCAAAGCAAGATAGTATGGATAGTATAACATGTTTGCATTAAATTTTTTTTCAAAAACCTTTCATTAAAATAAATAAATAAATAAAAATAAATATAAATAAATAAATAAATAAATAAATAAATAAATAAATAAATAAATAAAAAGGGCAGCCCCGGTGGCTCAGCGGTTTAGCGCCGCCTGCAGCCCAGGCCTGATCCTGGAGACGGGGGATCCAGTCCCACATCAGGTTCCCTGCATGGAGCCTGCTTCTCCCTCTGCCTGTGTCTCTGCCTCTCTCTGTCTCTATGAATAAATAAGAAAAATTTTTTAAAAATTAAAAATAAAAAAACAAAACAAAAACCTTTCATATGCCTGGAAAAAGTTTGGAAAGATACAGACCAAAGGGTTAACACTAGTCAGGCAAAGCTGGACAGGACAGAGGTGCGGCAACAGATAAAAGGGAATTTTTCTTCTAGAAATGTCTTGATTTGAATTGTTACAATAAACATGTTTTTATATGCGATTTTATAATTCTTTTTTTAAAGATTGTATTTATTTATTCATGAGAAACACACAGAGAGAGGCAGAGACATAGGCAGAGGGAGAAGCAGATCCTCCCACAGGGAGCCTGCTGTGAGACTCAATCCCAGGACCCCGGGATCACACCCTGAGCCAAAGGCAGACATTCAACCACTGAGCTACCCAGGCATCCCCGATTTTATAATTCTTAATTACTTTAAAGCTTTGAAAAATTGCTCAATAAACAATTGCCAAATTTTTATAGTGTACTATTTTTGTAAAATAATATGGTATAAAATTTTACAGTTTTATTAGCTTTGCACTTAGAATAACATAGTCTTAAAAACTAAACGGACATGCATACTGTGAAAAACAGTCTGGTAGCTTCTCAAAAGTCAAGCATAGAATTACCATATGACCCAGCAATGCCTCTCACAGGTATGTGCTCAAAAGAATTGAAAACAAGTCCTCAAGCACAAACTTGCTCACAACTGTTCATAACAGCACCATCCACAAGAGCCAAAGATGGAGACAACCCCAATGTCCATCAATGGATGAATCAATAAACAAATTGTGGTGTAAGCATACCATGGAATATTATTCAGCCATAAAAATGAATTAAGTACTGATTTATCCTACAAATTGGGCAAACCTCAAAAACCTTAACAAGCCAGACACAAAAGGTCACATATTGTATGATTCCTTTTCTATGAAAAGACTAGAATGGGAAAATCCACAGAGAAGGAAAGCAGAGCAGATCAGCAGTTGCCAGGGGATGGGGGAGGGAGAGAATGAGGAATGAGTACTTGACAGGCATGGTGTTCTCCTAGGGTGATGAAATGGTTTTGAAACTAGAGCAAGTGGTAGTTGCATAATACTATGAAGATACCAAATGCCACTGAATTTTACAGTTTAAAATGTCTAATTGTATTTTGTGAATTTCACCTCAGTTAAACACACACACACACACACACACCAATGAAACACTAAAAAAATTCAGTCTCTTCCAAAAAAAAAAAAAAAAAATTCAGTCTCACTTGGCACTCATGCCTCCCTCACCCCAGTCCCTATACCTCACCACTAACACTTCCTTCGAGGGCTATAAAGGAAAATCTTTCTATCTGTCCCAACAGACCAGAAGCACAGGCCCTGAGAAGGCCAAGGAGAGACAGAGGAGAGTGTGAGGGGAAAGCAAATATCACTGAGTGAGAGGGGAGAGCAGGGGCAGACACGAGCAGGAGGGCAGAGAGAAGAGGCATGGCTACACTTGATCAAGAACTGCCTTGATCAAGAACTGCTTTCGGGACACCTGGGTGGCTCAGTGGTTGAGGGTCTGCCTTTGGCTCAGGGCGTGATCCGGGAATCCAGGGATCGAGTCCCATTATCAGCTCCCTGCATGGAGCCTGCTTCTCCTCCCTCTGCCCATGTCTCTGCCCCTCTCTCTGTGTCTCTTATGAATAAATATAATTTTAAAAACAAAAAAGAACTACCTGGCTCTCAAAGAACCTTCAGACAACTACATCAGTACTATTGCCCCATTCCTTAGACCCAGGTCAGTGCGACCCCAGGCAGGGCTGAGAGGGTGATCAGGAGCATCTGACTTGGAGCAGCTACCAAAGCATCCCCATCTGCTCAGCTCCACCACCCAGAGTCAGCTCCCTCTGGCTGTCTGGCCCCCACTCCTCACCTGTGGACTCCTGCTGAAGGCAGGAAAGTAGCATGAGGATGGGGAAGGGGGAGGATGAGGAGGTACAGAGCTGCCCTGCCTGGAGAGGGGCTTGTCCTACCTCTGCCCCCTCCTTGTGTTCCTCAGAGTCTAGACGTGACCCTCTGCTGGCTGAGCCCTTCCCTGTGCCTTACCCCTGGGTCAGAGTTGTGTTTAAGGCTTGGGCTCTCATGTAGTCTGCATGGGTCCAAACTCTGACTCCATGGTTGTGATGGTGGGGCTCCATTTCCTTAGATGTTAGGTGGAGGTAATACAGGTCTCCACCAAATAAGACTGATAAATGAGAAAAGGTTCAAGAAGGACTTAGCATGGTCACTGTCTGACTTTTCTTTTCGGCCCAACACCTGCTGAGATTACCAAAGCTTCTGAGGTGAGTGGAACTAGAGCTGTGTCTGGGTCCATCTCTCTCTGCAGCTGAGGAAAGTCCCTTGTTTTGGCAGGTTCTGGTAAACCCACCAGGTCTAAGAAGTGCCAGTCGGGGCAGAATTGCACAGATGTTTTGCACCCGCTGCTCCCGCCAGCCCTACCCTGATCTTCTCGCAGCCACCACCTGGTATTTCCTTTTTTCCCTTCAGGGCCAAATAGTGCAAGCCAGATGCCCAGCTTCTCACAGGACTCCAGATAGTGCAATCCCTAATCATTAAGGCCAGGTTTCACAATCTACGAAGAATTTTCCCAGATATTATCTCACTTGGTTGTTACTAAAATCCAAGGAGGCAAAGATCACTGTTTCCTATATTCTAGATAGAGATTAGATATAAATATGCAGATCTAAATAATTCAGGTAATATTCTTCATTCTTAATTCTGCTTTGTCTGATATAACTATAGCCATTCCAGCACAGTATACTTTCCTCCACCTTTTCATGTTGAACGTATTTGTGTCCTTATATTTAAAATGTGTTTCTTGAGAACAATCAACAAAATGAAAAGGCAACCTACGGAATGGGAGGAAATATTTCCAAGCACATATATGATTAAGGCTTACTATCCAAACTACATGGCCACCTCTAAATGATGTTCAGACCATGTACATTGCGATCGCTGATGTTGCTTAGGCGTGGATCTGTCATCTTGCTATTTGTTTTCTATTTGTTCCATCTGTCTTTTTACTCCCTTTTCTCACCTTCTTTTGGATTGAGTATTTCTTATGGTTCTGCTTTACCTCCTTCATTGTTTTATTAGCTCTAACACTTTGCTCTTTGGATGGTTGCTTTGGCACTTATAAATCTTGACCCTATAACAGTCAACTCCACCAGTCCGCACTGAGAGCAAGAACCTTATAATAGTATACTTTCACTTCTCCCCTTCTGGCCTCTATCCCCTTTCACTGCATCATGACCTAAAAAACTCACCCAAGGCAGTAAGCTGAATTGATCATTGAGCTCGTTGGGGTCGCTGAACTTTGGGACCTAATGTCCACTGTTTTGAAAAACCTCTTTTTTGTGTATTTGGTCTGTTTGTTGTTTTTTAATGTTTCAGGTGGCAGAGTAAATCCAGTCCCTCTTACTCCATCTTGGATGGAAGCAGAAGTCCCCACGTGTATATGAGGACACCAGGACTCCAGACTAAGCTCCTTGCCCAAGGCGAGGTAGCCAGTAAGTGGCCAGTTGGGATTCCAACCAGATGACCCCGCACCTGGTGCGCTCTTTCCTGCCCCACTGCTCCTGCCTGAGCCACCCAGAGGAAGAAAAACGAGCTGGCAGTAGAATACAGCAGACTTTTGCCACCACTGCAAAAAGCTGCTCATAGCATTGTCACTGGTTTTGGAAGCCACCGTGATGATTATTTTGCACAAATTTATCCATTAGATAGCAACTTTCGGCATCTTCCAAGCCTCACCTCAAATGCTCCCTCCACATCTTCAGAGCTTCTGTGGCAAGTTGCTGTGGTGTCTGCCATCTGTCTGCAGGGACACAGGGCTCTGCCAAGGATGCTGGGACCGCTCCCCACAAAGGTATTCAGTAACCCACAATATGATGTGACTGACTGAACAGCCTCCCCCATTTACCCTCCCATGAGTATTTTCTGGTTGAATCCAATGACCTAATTGGTAGAATTGCAGCCACTCTGGTATGTGTGTGTGTGTATGGGGGGTAGGGCGGGGGTAATGCTCATTTGCAGGAGGAGGGTGGGCCCCTCTTTGATCACACTACTCAACTCATGTTAGGTCCAGGGACATATTTCACTTCAAGGAGAGGGAAAGAGAGATCAGTACCTTTCCTTAAAATCACTTGGAGGGCAGCCTGGGTGGCTCAGTGGTTTAGCTCTGCCTTCAGTCCAGGGCATGATCCTGGAGATCCAGGATCGAGTCCCGCGTCAGGCTCTTTGCATGGAGCCTGATTCTCCCTCTGCCTGTGTCTCTGCCTCTCTCTGTGTGTCTCTCATGAATAAATAAATAAAATCTTAAAAAAAAAAAATCACTTGGAGCCGTTGGCCCAGACGGACTCTGACCAGAGTCTGATGGGAGAAGAGACACCTCTGCTCCCCACCCTCCGTCCTGTGGGCAGCAAGGAGCTGGGGGCTCCGTCCTTTCCCAAGCCCCCTCCTCCACCAGCTGATGCCACAAATGATTTGAGAAACCAGTCTGAAAGCAACGGTACTGACTTCCCTTCCTATCCACCACGTGTCACGTGTATTCTACTTAAGGCTCTGCCATTCCACAGCCCTGGGACACAGACGACACGGTCAACATGGCCACGACTCAGGCTTCACATCTGAAAACTGAGCCCGTGAATAGCCACCTCCCAAAACTGGTTTTTAAATAGCAAACATGACGCATCTGGCACAGACTGGGAACTTGAGGCTCAGGCTGTCTTTCCACTCTCCTTGAACCCCCTCCGCTTTAGTGTATGTTTTCTTGTATTACCCACACAGAAGTCTGTGTCGTGCTTAGGAGATTGTTGCTCGCAGCGAAAATCAATGAAAGGAAAACCAGTAAACGGCACCCACCCTGCACCATCCCGATAAGAGGCTCTCAGACTTTGCTGCACACCAGAACCCCCTGGGGAGCTTTTCAACACCCCAATGGCAGGCTGCGCCCCAGATCTATTAAACCAGAACCTCTGGTAGGGCCCAGACATCAGGATTTGGGAAAACTCCCTGGGGCTTGCAATGTGCAGCCAAGGCTGAGGACCGTGGGCTTGTCTGAGAGACAGGAATGCCTTCAGTGTCCTCCTTTCCTTGGCATGCTGTCCCAGAATGGGTTCCTAGCAGGTCACAGGCCCTCTGTGGTGCAGCGACGAGGACCAGGGAAGGTGAGCGAGATCACACCTAAGGAGGCACTCATGCTTAGGTCCTTGTTGAGTGCAGGGTGGCGACCTCCTGGCTCAAGAGGGCCCCCCCACATTCTGCTCCCTGGACACCTTGCTCGTAAGGAGGCCCTCCTTCTCAGGGTCATGCACCCTTCACTGACAAGACCCTGAGAGTGAAGGTCTCCTGAGGCATTCCCCAGCCTAGTCCCTGCCCTGCCCACCCCCAGACATACTTCCCCACCCCCATAGTTGGAAGATCCAAAGGTAGAAATAGCCCAAGGCTCCCAACTCGGGAAAGCATCTTCTCTTTGAATAAATCACCAAATCCTCCCCCATCCCTGCACAGCCCCCTGGCCCAAAGCCAGCCACGGTCAGGCCACCTGGCCGAGAAGGCAAAGGGGAGACAAGGTGGCCCTTACCTGCCAGCCGGCCATTGTCCCACTCCCTGGCATTGGCCCCCTGCCCACATGACAGTTCAAAGATTCCGGGAAATGACAAGGCTTGGCAAAGGTAAGAATGACCTTTCCTCCAGGTGCTGGGTGGGGACAGGAAGGCTGGAGAAAATGTTATCCTCAGCCTGCTGGGGGCCTTGGTGGTGCCCAGAAGGGGGGTGTTCAGAACAAGGGGTCCAATAGAGGAGCTGAAAGGTGGAGTGGGGTCCTCCCAGCCTTGGCACCATGTGTCTGATCCCACCTTCCTCTAAGCTACAGGCCTGTCTTCTTTGTGGTTCTCAAATATGAGCAGTATCAATGATTCCCTGGGGAACTTTCTGCCAGGTTCTGCTGCAGTAGTGCCGTGCTCTGAGCTGGCACCTCCAGGGGATGGTGATCCAGGCGGCCTGTCTTCTGAGACCCCCAGCCATGGGCCTCGGTGCTATCACCTCAGCGAATGTTCCCCCACTTACCTCTCCCCCAGCACATGCTGGGAAGGATGTGATGAACCCATTCTCACTGAGAAGAATCAGGGTACCCGGGGACCCAGAGACCCGGAAAGGAGCCGCTCCCACAGGAGGTCAAGACCCAGCACCCTCCTGTGTGAAGCCTGCGCTAACACCTCCCTCACAAATCAGCCGCTGGGCCCACAGGGCCCCGCAAGGAAGCGCTGCTGAGGGGCACCAGTCACGATGCCACAGGGGGCAGGCAGGCTGGAGCAGCTGTGCTGCCTGGGAGGCCTGGGAGGGGAGCAGCCCCTTCTCGGCCCCACAGGCTGCTGCCGTGTAACAGTGCAGGCAGGGGTGCCACATCTTCTGATTTGTCAGAGGAACCAGAAATCAGATTCTTATGGGCAGTTCCAATTTTTAAACCATGGGGGCCAAAGCAATCACATCTGAGGCCAAATCTGGAGGCAAGTGGGCTGCCTGTTTGCAGCCCGGTCTGAACGGGGAGCCCCTGAGGTTGAGAGACCTTGTGTACATCCCTATACCCTTGGTGCCATCACACTACCCAGAGACCTCAGAGGCTCCCAGTAAATGTTACTACATGAGCAAGTAAGCAAAGACACAGCATGGTAGGCAGGCAAACTTGCCTCACCACACCTAAGGTCAGCTGTGTCAGTCAGCAGGGGGGTAGGAGGGGCCCTGTCTGAGAGCCCCATCCCTGCCCTCTCAGAGGAGGCCTGGGCCCATGCGTAACTCACCCACACCTAGAAGGGAATGGCCCCTTCTAGCATCTCTGGATGTTCTCTGAGCATCCCTACTCACAGACCTCTCCTGAGTCTCCAACTCCATCCCCAGCATCTCTTGCCTCCAGCCAGGACCTGGACCAGCCCTCCAGGCCCTATTTCATAGAGCCCCCTGTTGATCCTCACTTCGGGCCACTTCTCAGAAACCTTTGCTTAGGGTGCCTGGCCCAGCCCAGGCCCAGCTCCTCAAAGCCCCGCAATGGCAAGAGCCTCAAAGACTCCAAGCTGCCCCTAGGAGAAGGCGGGGGAGGAAAGGCCCAGTCTTGGGGCCAGTGGAGACATCTATACGTCCTGGGACATCTCCTGCTAGAGGAAGCATATCTGAGGATTCTGTTCATCTGTAAAGACAAAGCAGCCTGTTGTGGGTGATGTCCCAGAAGGGAGGAGCTCCACCCATCAGGAAGATTGGCCGATAAGCTGCCTAAAATTGATGGGGTGGGGAAGAAAATAGAAGTGAAGGCATTGAGGAGATAATGGGAGGTCCAGGGTGTGTAATGCTTCCTCATATGAAGTTCAAGGGTGATTCAAGGACAAGCTGGATTAATGGGGCAGGGAGTGGTCTGGGGAATGGGGAGATTGATGGCCAGGGGAACAAGGAAGCCTCTGGAATGATGGCGATGTCCCATATCCTGACCTGGATGGTATTTACACAGGTCTATATATACAGGAAAGTACAGCAACTATATAGTACATTTAAAGATTGGTGGACTTTACTGTATAAATTTAATCTCCACAATAAAAGAACAAAATAACAATGGAGGGGCGCTGGGTGGCTCAGTTAGTTAAGCATCTGCCTTTGGCTCAGGTCATGATCCTGGGGTCCTGGGATGGAGCCCCAGGTAGGCTCCCTGCTCAACGGGGAGTCTGCTTCTCCCTCTCCCTCTCCCTTTCCCTCTGCCCCTTCTCACCCCACTCATGCTCTCTCTCTCGCTCTCACTCTCGCTCTCTCTCTTCTAAATAAATAAAATCTTTTTTAAAAATAAAAAGAAAGAAAGAATAGCAATGGAAAAGAGGGAAAAGCCCTCTCACAGACAACCACAAATCAAGAAGTGGGAGACCTGGAACCAGCTTTCTGGGAAAGCTGAAAAAGAGGCAAAAGGCCAATCAGGTATAAGAATGATGCTCCCAAATGAGCCATGGAACAGATTTGTAGCAAAGTTAGTCAGCCAGCAGGTGGCCAAATTCAAATGCAAATACATAATTGAAAATGTGCTCATGAAAGAAGCCTTGAAGGCAGGGAGTGACTGTGGCCCCTTAGAGTACTGCCTCCGGTCCTAAAGCCACAGCAACCCTGGGGGTGGCTATTATGTCTCTGATGCAAAGCAGCATAAAAAGAGGCCCAGAGAAGTTCGAGGACCTGTCCAAGGTCACACTGGCCATGCCAGGACTCAAAGCCCAGCGTCAGTCTGTGCCCTTGCTTCTGCCTGCAGAAGAAACCATGCCCATCCCAGGAAAAGCAATACAGACATGGAATTCTTTGTCTATAAAAGAGCCAATTACTAGGGACACTCATTTTATCCAAACTTGATTTGGGGAATAATTTTGTGTGGGGGCTAATGGACAGCCTTTTCTTCAGAAAAATCTCTGTTCTCATTAAAAAAAAAAAAAGAAAAAAAAAAAGAAAAAGAAAGAAAAAGAAAAGAAAAATCTCTGTTCTCAAGAGTCAGCGGTCTGAGAGGCACCAGGGTGAGAACTGTCTCTCTCTCTCTCATCCATATCCTACAGACCTGGCAGGAGTGCAACACTGAGATTTGCTGAAAGAGGATGTGTCTTTCCTTTGATGATTTAAGAACAAACCCAAAAAGAGGGTATCAATAGCTACAGAGAAGGATGTGACAATGCAAGAGGTGTACTACCCTTCACCAGAACCTGAGGTCCTCTCAGACAAGCATGGAGCAGGCCCGAAGACTTGAGCCAGTGGGTTGAGGGTGACATAGGAAATTAGAAAGAATATGGTAGACACTGATAGAGTCTGCCCAATAGCCATCTTCCCCTCCTCCTCATTATAGACCCTGGTTGTTCTAGCCCTAGAAGGTGAATCAGGATTGGGTGAAGGCCAACATAGTAACCTCATATGCTTTTCCAAGCTTCCCTTGGAGTCAGGATACAGTTCTAGCCAATGAGACATAAAGATAAATCTGCTGGAAAGCTTCTTACTTCCTGATAAAAGAGATAGACATTTAATGCAAGTATCCTTCCTTCCTGCCTTGAGTGTGGTTGTGTGAGGCATGATGTCTGGAGCTGTGGCAGCTACCTTGCCATCAAAAGGTAATAAACTTAAGTAAAGTGAGCACAGTGAGGATGGCTGAGCAGAGAGATCAAAAAAGTCTGACATTTTGAGGTTGTTCCTCAACTCTGATTCAGATTTCACACTGCGATAATTCGGTATCATCATAGTTCAAGTCATTGTCTATCTGGGTCTTCTGTCACATGTATCCTCTCTGACACAAAGGGCAGAGGCAAATACACAGCCTACAGGATTCAAGTCATACACATGAGACCAAGTAAGCAGAGGCAGGCCAGTCAAAGACCCAGAGGGCAGCAGGACGCAAACCTCAGTGGCATCATCAGGCCAAGGAATGATTCCTCAGCATTTCCTGGGCTGTCTGGCCTACTGACAGAAGCCTGAACGTGCTCCACTGGTCTACCCTTTGTTGTTACTTCAAGTGTTTCTCACTTGAAACCCAAAGCTGATTACCCAAAGCTAAGGCAAAAGGAACCCTTGCCCTTCACACTCACAGAGTTACAGGGATCTGGGGGCTTGACATACTGTCACCTTGGACTGAGAGTTGCTACCATGCTGGGCAATGAGATCTCTTTTCAATTCAGCCCAATATTTAAAAACAGCTGGAGTCATTACACTGTGGCCCATGCATTAATCAGTAGGGCAGCTATGGAAGATCTCTGAATTCTTTCCTCATGGTAAATTACTATAAACTTTTTATATTATAATGACCTATTAAAGTCAGGAAGTAAGCCGCAAAATCCACATGAATTAAAGATCAGACGTGAGGCTTCAGATAGATTCTCGCTGTGGCAGACTTGAGCAGTATTCATACTCCTCTGTTGTCACGGGTGCTCTGGTGGAGGGGGACGTTAGATACTCACCACAGCCTATGAGCCAATTTATCAGCAGGGAGATTTTATACTCAGAGCATCCAACTGGGACAGGTCAGAAAGGGTGCCTCAAGATCTGCAAGACAAGGGAGTTCAAATTCATGGCCAGAAAAAAAGCTATGAGTCTGGGAACTATGAGTTCAGGATCTATCTGAAGGGAAAAATCTGGGTTTAGTGGTAAAGCTGAGCTCTGAGATCCAGAACCACATGGAATAAGGCAATAACACAAACAAAAAGCTACAGAAGCATCCTTAAAGAAAGATCTGCTTTGCCAGTGTGTTTCTTCATACCACCTGCAGCAGGTAGGTCTAGCCCCGCAGGAGGAGGAAAGCCTTTAGCTGGCTAAGGACGGGAGGCAGGAGTGTGACTGAAACCGGGGCTCTCACAGTGAGTCATGCCTCAAGAGTGATCATCACAATGGCATTCATTCAAGAGCTTCCCACGTGCCACACACCATGCTAAATGTCTTTTCAAATCCTCACAAACCCCCATGATTTTAGACCCTATTATCATCACCACTTAACAGATGAGAAACTGAGGCCAAAAAAGGTTAAGTCAGTTTCCCAAAGTCTCACCGCTAGTGAGTGGCAAAGGCAGGTTTCCAAGCCCAGGCTCTGAATCACTTCTGTAATCTCAAGTCTACTCACCCTTCCCGTCCTCCGAGAGCTCTTCCCACACTGGGTGGGGTGGCGGCTGCCACCTGGTCCCGCCTCCCCTCCACCAGCAGTGCCTGTGAAAGTGTGGTTGGTGCCCAGTTGTTGATCACTGCCCTATGGTGATCTGGTGACACCTGATGTGTGCCTGTCTCCCCAGCAGCACTGTAAGCTCCTTAGGGACCATGACAACAAGGAATGATGTCAGCCACAAGTGACAGAAGACCCAACTAAAGCTCCTGTAATAAAGACACTCACTATCTCATACCACAAGAAGCTAGGAGGCAGAGATCTTCCAGATTATGTTAATTTCGTGGCTCAACAAAATCAAGGCTTCGGTTCACTTCCCTGGCATTCCTTTGGCTTTGCTGGGCATGGTCATCAGAGGGCTGCAGCAGTGACAGAACCAGGAGCACACAAGAACATCCAAAGACGGGGAGGAGCCGTCTTTGTCTTTGTATCCCTTGTCTTGTGAGCCAAACGCTCCCCTGAGATACTGTAATGTATAATAAGAAATATATATTTGGTCTTTGTCCTTGTCCCCGGTGCAGAGCTCCAAAGCCTTTGAAATTTCCTAAAGGAGGAGAGCCATGAAGGTGAGAGGAACATCTTTTGTTATTCATAACGAGGCCCTTTCAACTGCACCTGACTTTACATTAATGAGGTGATCTCTGGAAAGCTCCTAGAAAACCGACCACAGGGAAGGGGGTTGGGGCACTAGTTGTCAGGGAGCAGCTCTGTGACTAGAGGATATGGATTTCAGCCCCACCTCTCAACCTCCTGGGGTGCGGGGCAGCTGAAGAGTAGGCTCAATCACCAATGGCCAGTGATTTAGTCGTGTGCTGTGTGATGAAGCCTCCATTAAAATAAAATTAAAAAAAAAAAAAAAAAGCCCTAACTGAAAAGGTTCAGAGAGCTTCCAGGCTCACCAACATGTAGAGGTGCTGGGAGGGCGGCATTCCCAGAGAGGGCCCCTTCCCCCATACCTGGTCTGAGGCATCTCTTCATCTGCCTGTTTGTGAGTCCTATCTGTTTTTGATAAACTGGTAACCCAGTAAACAAACTTTCCCTGAGTTCTGTGACCCATTCTAGCAAATTAACTGAACCCAAGGAGGGAATGTGGGAACCTCCACTTTATAGCTGTAGTTGGGGAGTATGGTAACAACCTACACTTGTGATTGGTGACCAAAGTAGGTGGGAGGCAGTCTCATAGCAATGAGCCCTCAACCTGTGGCATCTGATGCTAACTCCACATAGACAATGTCAGAACTGAATTGAATCGTAGGACATCCAGCGGGTGTCCCACCCTGATGACCAGGAGTTTACGTCCTCCTTCACACAACTCCAATAATGTCTCACTGGCCAGCACTGTATCACACGTCCAGACCTCAGACAGCCACAAGCAAGAGGGCTGGGGTTATTGGATCAACTGAGATGCAACCCTTGAGTGCACATCCCAATACTGGGGGTCCCCACACACACCTCGAGAGTGTCTGATTTCTCTGTCTGGAATGCCTCTCCTCATCTCAGTTTTCAAACCTCCCTGGGTGATGCTAATGTGCAATCTGGGGTCAGAGTCACTGGTGTGAGCTAATGAACACTGAAAGAGGTAATGAAGCGCATGGCTGCGCCACACTTGAACAAAATCTGAGTCAGTCTGAGTGGACAGCCAGAAGATCCAATACGGGCCCTCTACTCCCCCGCACACGACAGGTACTCAACATAAACTCTGGCATTACTAAACAGGACCAGACGCTCCAAGGCTGGTTTGAAAACATCTCTCCCCACTGAACGGCACTTTGGGTTATCTCAAAGCATTTCTTGTTTGCTAATATATTCACTTTGATATAATATGGGTAGATCTGTCTGCAAATATATGTGTCCATGTACACATATATATCTCATATTATGTGGGAGCAGTGTCAAGTTCTAAAACTATTATCAATAATTTTATTAACCAATATTCCCTTTGTCCATTTACCATGTGCCTGTCAGCCTGTGTCGAGCAGCAGAGGTACTGACATAGGCATGATTATCACATGGGAAGGCAGTATTTGGTATCATGATGAAGAATGCACACTCCAAGGCCATTTCAAAATTCTGCCATGTGATGTAGTGTGATTTAGGTAGTTCCTTAACTTTTCTAAGCCTCAGTTTCTCCATCTGTAAAATGGGGATCATAATAAAGCACTGGCTTTGTTGCTGACCTTGGGCTCAAATCCTAGCTCTGGCACGAACTAGTCATGTAAACTTGGGAAGATCTCTTTACCTCTTTGGGCCTATATTTCCCCATCTGTAAAATGTGGTAATAATAATGGCAACTTTATCAGGATGTTAGAAGGAGTAAATGAAGATACACAGAAATTTCAGAGCACAGAGTCATCATTCAAAAGAGCACCCAAGAGAGCAAAGAAAGTGTCTAGAGATCATACTAGATAAAGACTGGTCAAGAAATTCAAGGATCAGGGCGCCTGGGTGGCTCAGCAGGTTAAGCATCTGCCTTCAGCTCAGGTCATGATTCCAGGGTCTTGGGATCGAGCCCTGTATTAGGCTCCCTGCTCAGCGCGGAATCTACTTCTCCCTCCCTTTGTCGCTCCCCCTGCTTGTGCTCTGTCTCTCTGTCAAATAAATAAATAAATAAATAAATAAATAAAATCTTATTAAAAAAAAGAAGAAGAAAAGAAAAGAAATTCAAGGATCTTGCTATGACAGTGGCTTTCAGATGTCTAAAGGGCTGCCACCTGGAAGAAGCATTAGGCTTGCCTGGTGTGAGTTTAGAGGGCAGAACCAGACCCACAGGGGGAAAATCATAGGGAAGGAGATGTAGCTCTAAGCAAGAAAGACTCACCCTCTCCACCAGGAACAATAGCCTCGTCGTGGTGATTCTGGAGACCTAGACACCATCAGGCAGAGGCCAGACCTAAGATCCCACTATCTCTAGGTGGTAACTCATGAAATTGAATTAAGGAAAGCTAGCCCTCACTCATCAAAATGCTAAGGAGCTTCTCTCTTATACAGTATTCCTCAAACTTTTACATGCATAAGTACCACTTGGGGGGGCATGTCCAAAAAGCTGACTCTAGTTTCTATTCCTAGAGATTCAAATTCAGCAAATCTGAGGTGAGGATCTTATTTTCAACAGGATGATGCAGGTTCACATCACCCAAGCACCAAACTTGAAGACACCAAGCCTAAACTCCCACCTGACACTGTTTCAGAGCCCCAAGATTTGGGGCTGAGCCCATAGTTAGAAACACTGTACACAGAGAACCACTTTGAGCTGAGAAAGACAGCCCAGGGAATCACCCCCACCCTTGAAGGTGCCCAGAGAGAGAACAAAGCAGGTGCTAATGAATTCTGGTCCTAAATCAGGAGATGCAGCACGCAGGCACCTAGGAAAAAGTTATTCAATGTGATTGCTGGGAAGGTCAGGAATGACACAGCACATCGGGATGCTTACAACAGGCACTCACACAACCAGCCCTGGGGCAAAGAGTTGGGGAAGACATGGAAAGGAAGAGTAACAGGACACAACTATAGGGGACACCCCTCACCTTAGAATCTTTGGAAATGACACCACTAGAGTTGCTCACTGCTGGGGTCCCTGAAAATGTGGCTACCAAGCAGTCAAAGGTCCACAGACTCAGGTCCCAGCCCAACCTAATGGGTGTCTTTTTCCTTGAGCAGTCTCTCCTGGAGCTGAATTATTTGTAAAAAACAAAAACAAAAACAAAAAACCTGGGAATTCCGTGGGCAAACTGTACTCCTAAAGCATCCCAGGTTCCAGCCAAGCAGCTCTTGCAGTCTGACCTCACTCAGCTATTGCTCATTCTCACAGGCACACCACTCCCCGACCCTGTGTGCCTTGAGAAATCCCACCCTGCTTCAAGACATGAACAAATGTCTCTTCTCAGTGGAAGCCTTTCCCAGCACCTTGGACACACATACGCAAATCCCAGCAGCATTCCAGAGCAGAACTTAATACACTCCCATGCCATCTCACAAGGACGGGGATCTTTGCCTGTTTGGTCCACTGGTGTATCCCAAGCTCCTAGGATAGTGCCTGGCACATAGAAGATGCTGTGTAAGCATTTGTTGAATGAATTAATAAACTTTCAAGACAGAACCTGCCAGCCACTTCAAGCAGGTGAACCAGCAAATTACCTTGGGATCAAAGTTCTCAGGTTGGCGAATAGACTCCTGGGAACCCCTCTCAGTTATGCAGAGGGAAGGCAAAAAGCCATTCATCCCCCAGGACCGTTTATGGCCCAATAAGGACCACTGCTCTCAATCTCCCGTGGCACTCAGAGATGATTACTGAGCAGCAGAGGGTAAATTCACAAGGGGTCCCAAAAGTCCATTGAAGGAAGTCCTGCCCGAGCCCTGCACCCTCAAAGAGGGATATGATGAGAAGTTCTCCAGTGAAGGGGACTGATGCTGGCTGAGATCTGCTTGCCAGAAAGTCACAGCACCTGCTCCAGAGGGAGGAGCATGTACACACCCACAGTCTAGCCCTAATCTTGGGCCCCGAAGTCTCAAGGAAGGGGAAGAGCTTGGGACCAAAGCTGAATCCCTCTTAGGACCCAGCCCCTTGGGCGCTGAGTGAGCATGAACTAACTGAAGAACGAGAATTTCAGAAGCCCAAGGACAGGTCTCCTGCAGGAGACCCAGGCCACCGCATCCCTGCAGCAACAGGTGAGGACATACAGGACCATCCAGGACTGGGGCCAACGCTGAAACCCTGAGAGCTGGGGCCCATAAGCGGACAGCTCACTCCCTCCATACACCTTCCCAATCAGCACTTCACCCCACAAAGGAGCCCACTGGACTAAGCACCGTGGATTCTGGGATACTTCAGAAGTGGAGAGGAGGCCTTGCTGCAGAGATACCAGCCAATGGATTTTTTTTACATGATTTAATTGGAAAAATAAGAGCCGTGATTTTGTTTTGGCAAGCTGGTAATTTAGCGCCCATTCAAACCATTGTTTTTTAATTATTTACGCAACATGTATTTAGCAAGGATGAGGAGAAACTGATTTTCTCTTATAAAACTTGAATACCTTTCTTTAGGTTTAAAATAATGGATTTATTGCACGCATTTATTATAGGCAATTTTCTAAACCAGACAGCTTCCTGGGATGCAGAGACACCATTTAAAATTTAGATGCTAAAATAAATCACTTGTTCCCGGTAAACAGCACTGCACAGGCATTAATCAGTTTCCTGGGCTCAACCAGCGGGTGCTGGTAACCGCAGTGACCTGCAGAGGGCGCTCGGCGGGGGCGGGGGGGGGGCGCGGGGGGCTGGTGCTTGGCTGGCTGCCGCACAGGCTCAGCCAGGAGGAGAAATAAACAGTACAGAAGTAGGTCGGCAGTGGTGAGGAGGGGTTTTGTCTTGTTCTCATGTACTCTCTTGCACTACTTCAGGCCGAGCCAAACCAATTAATTTAGGCCAGGGGTCGGCAAACTTTCTGTAAAGGGCCAGATAGTAAATATTTTAGGATTGGAAAGCCAAGAGGCAAAATTGAACAGTTCCAGCTAAAGGGCTACATGGTCTTTTTTTCACATTTACATTTAGAGCTGTGAAAACCATTCTTAGCTCTTGGGCTGTAGGAGACCAGGTGGTGGGCTGGATTTGGGCTGTGGGCCATCAAGTGCCAACTCCTGATCTAAATCAGGCAGTTATCAAAGGAATATGGAAACCTGGCTGCCCAGGCCCCAGGTGTCTGACTTATTAAAGCATTGTTTTGTTGCATTTATTAGGGCAATGTCATTGTCGATACTGCTTCCAACAATACTGAATAAAATCATGATACTGCCCAATGTTTACACAGCACATTAGAGCTTCTTCCCCACCTTGATAAATGCCACCATCATCACCAAACCAAACACTGGCCAGATTTCCTTACTTCTATTCACACCCTTCCTTTCTACTCCCAGCAACTTCTGATGGTCCTCCTCCAAAACATACCTCAAAACTGACCCCTGGACTCAAACAGACACTTGCATGCCAAGCTCACAGCTCCACCCCTCACCGTGGCCAAAAGGTGGAAACAACCCAAATGTCCAACAATGGGTGAATGAGTGAACACGGCAGAATGAAAACAATGGAATATTATTCAGCCTTAAAGAGGAATGAAGTTCTAATCCATACTGAACCCCGAGGATATTATGCTAAGCAAAAAAAGCAATTACAAAATGATAAATATTGTATGAGTTCACTTCTATGAGATGCCTAGAATAGTCACACTCATAGGGCAGCAAGTGGAATAGAGGCTGCCAGGGACAGGGGTGGGAAGGAGGAATGAGGAGTTATTATTTAAAGGGGACAGATGGTTAAAAAAAAAAGTTGGGACAATACAAAAGTTCCAGAAATGGATGGTGGTAATGGTTGTACAACATTGTGAAAATCCTTAATGCTTGGATTGTACACTTAAAAATGGTAAAATAGTAAATTTTATGTTATATACACCTTATCATAATCCTAAAAATTAAAAATAAAAAAACTTTTTTAAACCAACTCACCAGTGCCATCTCCCCTGCCACCACACTACTGCAGGTAACTATGAGTTCTGGCCTCTTAACTAGTCTCCTGCTGTCCCCTGGTGTCCTACACTTCATTCCCACAGAGCCACAGAAATTGGGTAGCCACTTTCTTACTTAAAACTCTCCGGTAGTGTCTACCCTTGCTCCTCAAAGTGTGGGCAGCAGACCTGCCACCTCAGCATCTCTGGAGAGCTTGAGACACAGAATCTCAGGGCCCAGCCCAGAATATCTGCTGCCTCTGGAGGACTGAGAAACTCTGGTACAGCAGAGAAGCTCTGGTGCAGCCATGGCTGGCTGACCCACACCCAGCTGCCTGCCCTAGCTCTCCTTCCTGCCTCCACTCCTGGACTAGAAAAACTCATTCCTCTGAACTCCCTTTTCTGGCCTCCTTTGCAGCCAAGAGTGTTCTGCTTAATGAGAAGTAAACAGAATCTGCTTTATATACGTGGATGTGATGCCTAGAGCTGCTGCAGCCACTGACCACCAGCAGGGACAGGACCAACCGTGGCAGGATGTCAGCCCAAACATCATCAAACCTTGAACTTGCTGCAGGCTTCTTTCCAAGTAAGAAAAATAAAAATAAACTTCTATTTGTTTAAGCTATTAGTGTTCGACTTCTCTGCAATACATGTATTTCTAACCAATACAACTGGGTCCCCAATGCCCTGAGAATAAAGTCCAAACTCCCTGCCGATGGACACAAGACTCCTGCAGCCTGGCCCCTGCTTGACTCTGTCTCCTTCGCCTACTGCTTGTCCCTCTCCTTACCAGGATCCACCACCAGCCAGCACTTCCTCGCTGTCTGTCCCTCACCCATACCTCTGCATGACTGACTCATTATGTCAGCAAGTTCCCACTCCAAGTGTCACCTGCTCAATGGCCCCTCTCTACCAATGCATCTGAAGTAGAGCGAGGCCCATCACCTGTCTTGTCATACGTAGAGAACTGAGCATGACAAGGAATCACCATGCTTGCTCATTCATGGAGTTGGTTATTATGTGTCTCTCTACCCAACCTCACACTAGAGTTTAGGTCCCACGGAGGGGGACCAACACACAACTTGCTTGTTCCATTCACTGTTGTATCTCTGGTCCCTGGAAGAGTGGTCAGCACAAAATCAAGGCTCAGTAAATCATTGTTGATTGAATAGTGGATGGATTTATAAATACTTGCCATATCTCGTATTCAGTTCACCCTAACCACTACCCTGTGATGTCATCAGGATGAAAGTATTTAACACCTTTCCCCCAATGACCACAGGGAAATCCAGAGAAGTAAAGTGGATCACAGCTACTAAATGGCATGTAGGTCCATGCATGGACACCCCGGGATCCAGTCCCAGACTCCACTCTTCATCTGCCTCATGACCTTGAACAAGTCACTTTGCCCTCACTGTGTGGTTTCCTCTTTGAAAACAGGACTGACATATCCTTCCTTGTGAGATGAAAGGAGATAGTTCATATAGAACACCTGGCTCAAAGCCTGGCATGTAGTGAGCACCGAAAACGAATAGTTATTCTCATTGTTAATTCATCTTCATTAATCATTGACATCTATAATGAGGAGGCCATAATTACTATATTAGCTTAAATGTTATTCTCAATGATAATGAATGCCACAGCCAGGACCGGTGCTGGGGTCTGCCACCGGCCCCCGCTGCCCCCTAACCACGGTCCCCACTCTCCCTCTCCACACCCCAGCAGTGGGTGAGCCGAGGGCAAAGTGCTGTGGCGTGGGGAGGGAGGGGCAGGTCAGAGGTACCCCGAACAGTGGTTCTGTTGGCTTCACTGTGTGCCTTCGGGCCTGGCCCTGCCTGCCCGGCCAAGGAGACTCACTCTGATCACACTGTGTGCAACCTTCCTCAGCAACAAGCAAGTCAGGCCCCGAGCTGCTTGCTAACTCAGAGGAGCCTTTCATGGGCACCTCAAAACCTCCCTGCCTATGGCCTCAGTGGCTCCAAGAATGTTTCACTTCAGACTCAGTCAACTCCTCCTCGGGCTCCCAGGACACGTTTCAAGATGCAGCTGAAGGCAACACTGCCCGCAAGCCCTCACTGGCCTCTCTGTCTACACAGGGGCAGGTGGCAGGGAGGTGACTCTCTGAGCTCCAGACCTGTGATGGGCACAGCTAAAGGCAGCTGGGGACTCAGGTGCCCATTCAGAGTAGAACCCAGCTTGGCTCTGCTTACTATTTGGCCTCCGCTGGTCCACTCCCCACTCTCTCTGAGGGGAGCTTCTCTTCATCATAGGGTGGCAGGGAGCACAAGCTCTGGCCACCTGTGGGACCTGGGGCAAGTTGCTCAAACTCTGGAAGGCACAGAGTGTGTGTGTCAGAATCTCCTGTCTGGGAACAAAGGGGGGGGGCCTCCACCCAAAAATGCAAGGCCTACCACTTACTGAGTGCCAACCATATGCCAGGCACTACTCTCCATGCTCTACCCTGGGCAACACTGTGAAATATGTACCATTATTACCCAATTGTGCAGATGAGGGAACAAACAAGACAAAAAGGTCTTGTTCAATGCCACACAATTAAATTAGAGTGGGACCAGATTTGAACCTGAGCAGCATGATGCTTGAGCCTCACACTTCCTCCCTCTGGCTCCATCAGAACTCACTGGGGTGAGCACACCATGATCTAGCTAACTCCCTCCCCCTGGCAGCGACCAGAGGCAGAAAGGGCAGGGCCCAGGCTCTTTGATCAGCCTGCCAGACATAGCATCAGCTGCCCCAAAGGTCAGATGGGCCCCACTTATGAGGTCCCGCCAATGGACATGGAAGCTGCTAATGAGGGCATCGTGACAGGCAGAGGCCAGTGTGCCAGCTTCTCAGGAGATGGCTCTCACGTCAGGGGCACAATGAAGGGTCTTGGGGATGAGCAGTGGGCCCCTGCTGGGACCAGGTGTTCTGGGTTCCTGCCTCCCCTCCCTCTCATTTCTTGGAAAGTTCTGTCCTGACTCCTTCTTTCTTCTGTCTTTTCTCCTTCTCTGACCACCTGGAGGCCAATGACCTAGAGTCTAGCCGCATAAAGATTCCCTTTTTCCTCCAAAGCTGGAGAGGACTGAAGAAGCAGACATTTGCATTCCCATCCTCTCCTCTCTGCCTGATTGACAAATGAAGTTACTGAGACCCAAGCATCATAGAATCACAGGCTCTCACAGAATGCCACTCTTAGAAGGACTTGAGAATCTTCCTGTCCAGGCTTCCCAACAGGGAGTAGTACTGTCCCCTAGGAGTAGTTAGAAAGTGTGAGGTTTTTGGGTGGTCACAATACCTAGGGATACTTTTGGTGTGGTCCAAGGATATTAAATGCCCTGCATTGCATTAGAACAGTTCTGCACAGTGAAGAAATGCACCACCCAAAATGCCAGCAGTGCCCCCTGCCCACCAGTTTCTATAGCAGTTTCTATAGAAAAGGAAACTGAAACTCAATGAGGAAGAGTGATTCAGTCAAGGTCACCGTGGCAGAAGCTGCCAGTCGCCTACCAGTTTCCCTTTCCTCATCTTCCTTAGAAAAAGAATCCTACGAATAGCCAAGTGCCACCCAGCTCAGAGATTCCATCTCCCCATTTCCCCAGGAGCTCCATGTGAGCTGTAGGCAAAGTGAGGCCCATGAGGTTTAGCAGGTGTACTGGCCAGGACTGCCAAGGAGTCTCCTTGAATGAAGGTGTGCCCTTTTCCTGACTTCCTTCTCCTCCTGCCCAAACCTCAGATGGAGCCTGAGCAGCATCTCAGGCCATGAGGCAACACATGAAGGACAGAGGAGCAGCAAGATGGAAGGCGTCCGAGGCCCCAAAAAGTGTGGGGTCAGTACCCAGCCCCAGGCTACCTACCTTTAGATGTCAGTGACATGAGACAGAAATAAACTCTTTTTAAAGCTACTATTATGGGGATCCCTGGGTGGCGCAGCGGTTTGGCGCCTGCCTTTGGCCCAGGGCACGATCCTGGAGACCCGGGATCGAATCCTACGTTGGGCTCCCGGTGCATGGAGCCTGCTTCTCCCTCTGCCTATGTCTATGCCTCTCTCTCTCTTTCTCATTGTGTGCCTATCATAAATAAAAAATAAAAGTAAATAAATAAATAAAGCTACTATTATTTGGGAGATTTTCCTAAATTTATATAATCTTGTAATTCATTCAGATTAATATTCTTCAAACATGGTTTGAGCATCTAAATGCATCGAGCAGCATGTTGGGAATTTTTAGTCATTACCTTGGGAGATAATCTTAGGAAATCTGATTCTTAATCACTTGATCCCTACAAACTATTAAGAAACCAAAGGCCTGGGGCATCTGGGTGGCTCAGTGGTTGATCATCTGCCTTTGGCTCAGGTAGTGATCCTGGGGCCTGGGGATCCAGTCTTGCATTGGTCTCCCTGCAGGGAGCCTGCTTCTCCCTCTGCCTATGTCTCTGCCTCTCTCTGTGTGTCTCTCATGATTAAATAAATAAAATCTTTAAAAAGGGGTGGGGGGGACCAAAGACCTAAAAAAAGGAAATAACTTCCTTATCCACAGCAAGGAATAAGCAAAGCCAGGACTGAAACCAAATCTCCAGAATCCTTGACTCTCACTACTTCTGCTGGTAGCAAAAGAGAAAAATGTGGGCCAAGAGAGTAACTATATTAAGGATGGCACTGCTCATCCTGCATGACTAATGCAGATGTGTCCTTAGCCAATATGGGCTCTTTGTGATGAAAATAAGCCCCGGCAGGTAGCAAAGTCTCCTTTAGTGAATAAGGTTAGGGTTGCTGTTTCTCAAGTAGTTACAGTCATAGGCACTCATTCTTCGTGTGAACTCCTGGTCACAGTGGACAAAGTAATTCAGGCCAGTTCTCCACTGAGGACAATGAATGGAAGGTGGGCCAAAAACTTGGACAAACACCTTCCTAAAAACAGCAAAGACAACAAAGTGCTGAGGGATTGCCAGGCTAAGATCTGGGAGAAGACAAGAATTCAGAGCTATCCGCCTAAGCCTACAAAGTTGCTTTTGTCCAGAGGACATCTGCCCACCCAAAAGAAATAGGTCCCAGAGCAGGAAGTGGGCTTTGAGTAACCTCATTGCTGGAAGGAAAGAAGTGAAAACAAGAGCTTGCCCTAGGTAGTAACTCTGAAAACCCATGCCCCACACAGAATTGGAACTACACGCCCTAGGTGAAGTGGAGAATCGGTAGGGAATGAATTTGGCATAAACCAGCCCTCACACAGACTTGCACCCTGATTTCTTACTTGGCAGTATCAAGCCTTGAGGTTGAATTGTAATGGTCCCAGAATGGTAACACCCCCCCCAAGCTCTTGGCTGAAGCAAATAAAAGTACTTTCTGGATTTTGAATCCAAGACTTCAAAATATTATTCCAACCTACATGAGAAGAACCAAAGAAACAGCAGTCCATAGAAACATACCCAAAAGGACATGAAGTATTGGTATTATCAGACTCAAACAAACAAACAAAAAAACAACTATGCTTACTGTGTTCAAAGAAAGAAAAACAAACTGAAAAATCTGGCAGGGACGAAAAACTAAAGTGACATAGCATATTTGGAAAAGAACCAAATAGAAATTCTAGCTCTGAAAAAAAAATTAAATTGATATCCCAAGGGATGGGGTGGACAGCAGATTAGACACAGCTAAAAAGAGAAATGGTGAATTGGAAGTTAAGTGGAAAGAAAGAAAGAAATGCAGCCCACAGAGATTAAAGATGGAAAACACAATAGTGAGAGTAGGAGACCTAGAATATAGAGCAAGAAGGGGTATCATACTTTTAATAGAAATCCCAGAAGGAGAGAACAAAAAGCATGTGACCAGGCGTTGAATCTATTCTATGGGAGTCTATTATGGTAATGAAGTGTTATGGTAATGAAGTGTTTTTGCCCTCACAGAAGTAGAACACTGGTCACAAGCTGGGGGGTGGGGGGTGGGGGTGGAGGTGGGGTGGGAAGGCTAAAGTTATCCTCTGTCAAAGCTTTCTGCTAATTTTCAACCAGCCAAATCCTAAGCAGAGGGAGTTCCCGCTGACATCAGTCTGAAGCCTGAGATGGCAGAGTTTTGCAAGACACAGGAAGGGGCCTGGAATTGGGGCTCTGCTCTCTTGAGAGGTGAAGAAGAGTACCTATAGAAAACAGGGTGAGGACAGAAGAGGGGGGTGAGGGTGTCGAGAGACACCAGGGGGAGGAGCCTAAGGAAGTCTGGGAAAAAAGAGTGAGGACCTGAGAGGGGTCCCCAGGAATACCTCTGAAGGGTCAAACTGCACTTGACATCTCTCCCCCAAGCATCTGGTTTCCAATGGCCCAGTTATATGGATCCTCAGGTGGGGTTCTATCACCTGGGGCGGGCCTCTCAAGCCAAATTTAAAACAGTTCCAGGCTACCTCTCCCTCATGCACAGCCCTCAGCCATCCACAGGGAATATGCACACTTCCTTTGCCTTGCCACCCACAGAAGTAGAATTGGCTCCCAAAGCAGAGCTTTGTTTCCTCACTCTTCACTCTGCCTTCTCAAGCTGAAAGTCACAGTTTCACCTTTGGACTCCCTAGATTTAAGTCAGACGTGGCTTCCTGGGCCCCTACCCCCATCCCTACACCAGGAGACAGATATCACCTCCCTCAGTAGTCTCCATGAAGCTCACCATACCAGGTCTGAGGTAGAGGGAAATGCCCCCTTTGGGGTTGGGACCCCAACTGCCCAAGGGGTTGGGACTCATAACACAGCTTTCTACAAAGAAATTCTCTCAAAAGTCCCCCAAATCTCCAGTTCCTCATGCTCTTTTGCCCTCAGTATGGGTGGGCCCTCTCCCTGGTTCTCAACCACAGTGTGCCCTATAAGTTCTTCTGATGAGCAGTCTTTGTCTTCATGCCCCAGCCAAAACTGCAACAGGAAGAGTCCTGATTTCATGTCTCATTATGTGTGTCACTACAAATACATAGAAAATTCTGGAAGGATACACAATATAATGCTAACAACAGTAATAACCAGAATTTGGGGGTGTGGGCGAGTTTTGTTTTCTTTATTTATTTTCTAAAGATTTTATTTATTCATTCATGAGAGACATAGAGAGAGGCAGAGACACAGGCAGAGGGAGAAGCAGGCTCCATGCAGGGAGCCTGATGTGAGACTGGATCCCAGGACCCCAAGGATCATGACTTGAGCCAAAGGCAGACACTCAACCACTGAGCCACCCAAGTGCCCTAAGTTTTGTCTATTTCACTTTTATGCACATTTCAGATTTTCTAAGACACACTGTTTACAGACCAAAAAAAAAAAAAAAAAAATCTAATAAACGAGTGGGGAGGGAGGAGGAGAAAGAGAAAGACAATGTGGTTCCTGAAGCAAACATTGTTGGGTGTTCCCCATTTCTTCCTCATCAAATAACCCTTCAAAAATTGTTTTCCTGTGTCAGGCAGCCTGAGCTTCAGAGGTGGCTGGACGATTCTGCTCCAAACTGACGCTTGTCAGTCACTTGCCATAATTCCTTTCCCCCTCCAGTGACGGACCGTCTTACTTAGAAGAGAACATGTGACACAATAGAATAAATTGTGAAAGATCCGTGCAATGAGCTATTATTTAACGGGACAGTGCAGTAAGCTATCAAGCCACAGAAAGACATGGAAAAAAGTTTAAATATGTATTGCTAAGTGAAAGAAGCCAATCTGATTCCAATTCTATGACATTCTGGAAAAGCAAAACTATGGAGGGGATAAAAAGATCAGTGGTTGCCAGGGGTTATGGAGGAAGGAGTTGAATAGTTGTGAGTGGTTGGCACACAGAGGATTTTAGGGCAGTGAAACTATTCTGCAGGATACTCCCAACAGCAGATACATGTCATTAAATATCTGTCCAAACCCACAGAACCACAACACCAAGAGTGAACCTGCACATGAACTACTATGGACTGAGGGACAATGATGTGTGGACACAGGTTCCTCAACTGTTACAGATGGCCACTGTGGGGGGGGGGGGCGGGGTGTCCATGGTAAGGGAGACTGTGGGGTATGGGGTGGGGTACAGGGGACATCTGAGAACTCTCTGTACTTTCCTCTCACTTTTTGCTGTGAACCTAAAAAGGCTTAAAAAACATAGTCTATTAAAAATAAAAAGTTTTGAAAAGACACGAGAAAAGAAATAGTTCCTTTCCTGCTGTTACTGGGGCCTTGTGAAGTGCAATGCAGCACCCAGTGATTCGCCATGGAAAGGTGGAGAGTACGTGGCTCACGGGCAACACAGCACAAGTGGTCCCCCCCAACCCCAGCACAGGTTAACAGGGGTGCAATGGCAGCGAGTTTTAAGACCTTCGTGAAACAAATCAAAGGTCAGTCTCCACTTTATTATCACCCAACAACACTTTTTAAGCTATATTAGTGATAATGATAACCCTTCCCTAAAAAAAAAACTTCTTGTCTGGTCTAAGTTCTAAAACAAGTGCCACTAGTGCCACTGTCAGAGTTGGGCTTCAATACATGTGAACTTTGCACATCTTCCATACTTAGCCTTTCATAAGCACGTATTCCACCTGACGGCTAACCCAGAAAGCTCCCGGTCATTTGGGCAGCCTTTGATAACAGGCAGACTTAGCTACACATGCAGTATTTTTTTTTTAATTAGTAGACTTCATTTTTTAGAGCGGTTTTAGCTTTACAGAAAAACTGAGTGCATATGGTCTCCCATATTATTACAGTCATGCATTAATGTGGTGCACTTGTAGAATTGATGAACCAATATTGATACACCATTATTAACTAAAATCCATAGTTTACATTAGGGTTCACTCTTTGCCATGTAAGTTCTATGCATTTTAACAAATGTACAATGTATTCACCATTCCAGTATCTATATATATATAGTTTCACTGCCCTAAAAATCCCCTATGCTCCACCTACTCATCCCTCTCTGAACCCCTGGTAATTACTGATCTTTACTATCTCCCTAGTTTGACCTTTTCCAGAATGTCAGAGTTGCAATCACGTAGCATGCCAGACTGGCTTATTTCCCTTAACAATATGCACTTAAGGATACTCCATGTTTTTCATGGCTTGATAGATCATTTCATCTTCTTTTTCTTGATGTTCTGGAACACCCATACATGTTCCATTGTCTGAATATACCATAGTTTGTCCATTCACCTGCTGAAGGACACGCTGCTTGCTTCCCACCAGTGTGTTTCTAGGATGAGTCCCTAAACGGTCAGAATCATTCAGATGCAGTTTGTGTCTCCAAACCCTATGATAGTAGACATTCCTGCCTTTTAACAGTAAATCCAAAATAAAGAATGACAGCCAACTGAGCATGAAAACAAAACAATACAAAATAGAACTTGAGTTTCTTCAATTCTGTTTTTCTTTTCTCTAGGACCACTTGGAGGTTATGTTTAAAATCCAAAAGTGCAAAGCAGAATGAAAACTGACAAATAGAATGCTTTTGTTTGGTAAGCACAGCATTTGTTTATATGTGAAATATCTTATTGAATTTGAACAGTATCTTTAAAATTGAAATTTCTTCTGTTTCTTATTTCAAAACTGTACAACAAATTAAGAAAATAATTATTACTGGGGCACCTGGGTGACTCAGTCAGTTAAGTGTCCAACTCTTGGTTTCAACTCAGGTCATGACCTCAGAGTCATGAGATTGAGCCCTGTGTTGAGCTCCACACTCAGCACAGTCTGCTTGAGATTCTCTCCCTCTCCTCCCTCTCCCCTGCCTCTCCCCCCCATTCATGCTTATACTCTCACTCTCTCTAAAATAAATAAATAAATAAATAAATAAATAAATAAATAAATAAATAAAATCTTTTTGAAAAAATAATTATTATATTATTACATGATTATTAGTCAAAATAATTTCATTATGTTCATAATTCTAAGATGGCCTCTAAGATTCCTGCCACCTGGTATACATGGCATGAATAATCTCCTCACCTTGAGTATGGATGGTACCAGTGAATATAATGGACTATTACAATCATTTGACTTTGAGTTAATCAAAAGGGAGATTACCCTGGTGGGCCTGGCCTAATTAGGTGAGTTCTCTAAAGGAAGACGACAAGTCCTTTTAAAGAAAGGTCTTTCCTGCTATCCTTGAAGATGCAGCCTCCCTGAATTCCATAGCTACAAGGAAACTAATTCTGCCAAAAGTTACAGATGCTTGAAAGAGGAGCCCCAGCCTCAGATGACCCCACTCCCACCCCATGCCTTGACTGCAACTTCATGAGACCCTGAGCATGAGCAGACGACCCAGCTAACCCTGCTGGGCTCCCCTGACCAACAGAAACTCAGATGATAAATATGTGTTGTTTTAAGCTGCTAAGCCTACAGAAATTTGTTACAGCAGCATGTGCCAAAACAGAGAAAGTTATGTGTCTTAGCTGGGATCACACCGTTAGTAAGTGGCCAAACCAGGCTGGAGGCCAGGCCTGTCTGATTCTGCCCTGATGGGTTTGTCCCATGGATGCTCCTGCAGGTAGCAGGTGCACTACACGCCCTCCCTGCCGGCTTGTCAGGTTGTGATGGTGACTTGCAGTGGTTTCTGGTGATGACAGAGCCTGCAGCTCAGAAGGGCACTGTGGAGGAGGCAGGGCCCCTCACAGATGCATAGACTGCTCCACCTCCATCCCATCTGTTCACTGGAAGGGCAAGTGGAGATGCAGGCCCCCAGTCATGGCCTGTCTCAGTCGCCTGATTATTCCCTCCACAGCACATCTGCCATGACCCCACTTGGACATCTTGCCTTGGCCTGGCCTTCCACATGGGAAAGTCAGCCCTGTGACAGTCCTCATCTGACATGGGCTCCCAGGGCCTGTCAGGGTTCAGGGCACACAGTAGGCACTCCATGACATTTGGTGAATGGATCACAGTGTGAAAAAATGAAAACCTCTCTTCCTCCTCCGATCCCAAGGGCCACAGGGGCTGAGATACATTGTCTGATGCCCAGGAAACTCCATCCTTTCTCCTCCTTTCCCATGGCCCCATCTCCTGGACTCTAGGGCTCCAGGGACTGCTCTGTTGCGGGGCATATGGGGGAGTGAAGCCCCACCCTTGCCAGCTCTGCTCCAAATCACCCCCACTCCACCCCACTGAGGAGCTTCCAGGACAGCCGCAGCCCCCCACCGCCCCAGCGGCCTGGAGCCTCCCAGGTCCCCAGACATGGCACCTGCTCCCTCTGCTGGCAGAACTGGGCAAGTGCATGGAGATCCCTCAAGGAGATGCTGGAAAGGCCGGGACACAGAAGGAACCCCTAAGCCTAGAAAGATCCAGGGTGGGAAGGGGTTGGAAGAAGGCCAACCAGGCCAGGCCTGTGAGGAGCTCCTGCCCTGAGGCTTGCGAGCCTGGAGCACACCCTTACCTCAGCCCCACCCGCGGGGCTGGCAAAACAGCAACATGCCTCAGATGCTCTTGGGGAAGCATGGCTGGATAGGGAACTCAGACCAGGAAGGGGAACACGGCTTCCACCAGAAGAGTACGTGACTCACGGGAGACGCTGCCCTCTTGCAGCCCAGCCCTGAGAGCTACCTGGTTTTATCCCACCATCATAAGGGCTCCTTCCACACACATGCCTACTACACACACCCCTCATCTATGCCTGAAGCAGTCATGCTGGGTGGATGCTATTACTTCTACCACAGAGATGAGGAAACTGAGGCACAAAGGAAGTGGCAGAGTCAGAATTTGAACCCAGGCCAGGGTGGCTCTACAAGTCCTCGTTCTTCACATGACCTTTCCATGTATGTGCACCTCATATACTCTTTCTAGTCCTAATCCAAGAAGGCCTCACTACCCTAGATGGTCACATGTGGCTTCCAAGACAAGGCTGGCTGGGGTGCGGCTGAAGCTGAGGGCGGTGCCTGGGGTGGGGAGTGGCCGGGCTCCAGGACCACACAGCACTACGAGCCCCCCCCCGCCCCCCGCTGGGTCACCTTGGGCAAATCACTTAACCTCTCTGAACCACTATATTCTCATCTGCAAAAGAAGCATCATTCCTGACTTAGAAAGTGGTTGTGGGGATTAGAGATCACGCGCGTCAAGCTCGCAGCTCAGCAGCACAGAGCACCTGGGCACAGAACAGCTTTATTATTCGTGGTTACTGTGGGGTTACTGCAGTGTCTGATATTCCTCCCTGTCCTTGAACGCAGGCCAGCCTGAGCGACTTGTTGCTGATGAGTGGAATACAGCAGAAGTGACAGTGTGCACTTCAGCCAGCAGGCAGCAAACGGTACGTCCCCTCCATGCCTACTTCTAGATCAGTTGCTGCAGGGAAGCCGGCTACCATATTGTGGGGACACTGGGGCTGTCCGTATGGCCTCTGGCCAGCAGCCACATGCATGAACTTGGAAGCAGTCCTCCAGCCCCCGCCAACATCTTGATTGTAACCTCATCGGAGATCCCGAGTCAGAACTACCCACCTAAGCCACTCCTGAGTTCCTAACCCACAGAGGCGGTGGAGATCATAAATGCTTGCCATCCTAAGTTTGTTGTTTATTAGCTATAAAAATATAAGCAGGGCAGCCCAGGTGGCTCAGTGGCTTAGCACCGCCTTCAGTTCAGGGCCTGATTCTGGAGACCTGAGATCGAGTCCCACATCAGGCTCCCTGCATGGAGCCTGCTTCTCCCTCTGCCTGTGTCTCTGCCTCTCTCTCTCTCTCTCTCTCTCTCTCTCTCTCTGTGTGTGTGTGTGTGTGTGTGTCTCTCATGAATAAATAAAATCTTTAAAAATATATATATAAGCAATACATTTTAGCATCAGCATCCTAGGACAGCAATTGCTTTGGAGTCAAGCTGCCCCAGACTCCTCCATAGCTGCGGTCACAGGGACTCTGCACTGAAGAGGTTCCTGGCCATGAAAAAAAGGATAACTAATATTTACTGAGCACTTGCCATCTGCCAGGCATGGAGCCAAGCACTTTCCACTTATCCTCCTAACAAAACCCCAAGAGGGAAATACTATCGCCCTCATTGTGCAGATGGGGAAACTGAGGTGCGAAAGGTTGAATAACCCACTCAAGATCACACAGGGCAGGATTTGACTCAAACTCCAAGTGCTTAACCAGTATACTGCGTGGCCCCCTGAAGGGCACAGTGGCTCAAAGGCCCATTCCCCGCTCGTGTCCCACTCAGCCCCCACCACTGCCACCACACCCTCCCTCCTGTGAGTGTGACTAACACAGGCCCTGGGACAGATCCCACCCAGCCTGCGACCCTTAGCCAAGGCAGTGCTTCGGTCCTCTCCCTCCTATCGGGGTGAGCCCACCCTTCACTCCATGCTTGGTCACAGAGTATGTTCATGATCAAAGGGCCCTTCTGCCCCCCAAGTCATGTAGTCCAGTGCCCCTTCCCATTCATCCATAGAAAGAGGCCCAGAGAAGTGCAGTGGGTTATCTAAGGACACAGAAGCAGCCAAGGAAGAAACGAGCTGGAACCCAGGTCTCCCACCTTCTCTCCTGCACACAGGGGCTGCCTTTCTCAGCATCACCTGCCCCAGTGCCCACTATGGGCTCCATCCACCCACCCAGATACCCAAAGTTGGGACCAGAGGCCAAACTTCCCAGCATCCTCCACTGCCCCAGCCCCTGAGGAAGCCAGGAGGAGGGGGCTTATCTCCACCTGTGAGTTGATGTTGTCTCACCCCACCCCCACCCTCCCTGCCAGGCTGCCTTGATTAATGGGCTGGTGCTATCTTATCTCCCAGCTGCAGCGGTTAGGGATTAATGGGTAGTGGCAGGGCCCCAGGAGGACACATTCTGCCCCCTAGATCAACCTGAGAGGTCCGCAGGAGGGCGGGGAGCAGGAGGAGAGGGCACCAAGGGGTCTGTTCTCTAGTTGCCATCTTGCTCTCCTACTTGAACTGAATCATTGCAAAATATGTAAAATACTCAAGGCTGTGCCTAACACATAATAGGAGCTCAATAAATGGTAACCACTATTACCTTCTGCTAATGTCAGCTGTGGGAGTCTTTGGGCCTATGCCTGCCCTGGGGTGGAGCTGCCCCACTTTGCTAGCCAAAGTCTCTACCACTGGACAGCCCATGAGCTAGCCAGGAAGTCACTTCCCATTCCAGCCTCAGGTGCCCTATCTATAAATGGGCCTGGATTTGGGGTTTGGAAACAGGATTGTAGGTCTGACATTACTTTATTAAGTAACCTGAGAGTGGGTTTAGGGATTTGTTTATTTGGCTATCAAATTTTAGAAAATGCCTTCACACTCAGCCTCAATTTCTTTGTGAAAGTGGTCTTATAATCTCTGGTGTCCACACAGCATTTTTGCAATGAAACTTCTGGAAAGCTGTTGGGACTGCTCCATGTCTTACTGGAGTGTGGGCTTTGGGCTCCCAGACAGGGTGAGACACCATATTCTGACCAAGAGGTTCAAGTTGATGCATGTCGCTGCTCACAGAACCAATCCCCAAATCTAGGCTCTTCTGTGGGAGAGAAAGGCCACCTGAGTCACAGACCCTCCCTGGCTATGGCCGGGGAGGAAGGACCAGATGTTCTGCTGTGCCCAGGTGACTCCATTGCTTGGGTATGATTGTTAGTAGCACACCCTTTCACTCCCCAAGTATCCCCCTTGGACAATCAGTTATGTGGCCCCTAGCCTGAAAAAACATGGTTCTATTCTCCCTGAGGGGTGAAGAGCTCCATCTAACCTTGAGCCAATGGCCAGCACATCTGAAGTCAGGCAGTTAACTCCATCAGGGCCATGCAAGGGCCTAGCCCCAGAACCCCATGGCTCAGAGGACTCCCACCAACCTCTTCCCTAGCTTTCTGAAGAAGCACATGTTGCGGGACGCCTGGGTGGCTCAGCAGTTAGGCATCTGCCTTTGGCTCAGATCATGATCCCAGAGTCCTGGGATCCAGTCCCACATCAGGTTCCCCATAGGGAGCCTGCTTCTCCTCCCTCTGCCTATATCTCTGCCTCTCTCTCTTGTGAATAAATAAATAAAATCTTTTTTTAAAACTGCCCCCCCCCAAAAAAAAAAACCCATGTCGCAGGATGCCTGGGCAGCTCAGTGGTTGAGCATCTGCCTTTGGCTCAGGTGGTGATCCCAGAGTCCTGGGATCAAGTCTCACATCAGGTTCCCTGCAGGGAGCCTGCTTCTTCCTCTACCTGTGTCTCTACCTCCCTCTGTGTCTCTCAAGAATAAATAAATAAAATCTTTAAATAATAATAAGAAGAAGCACATGTCTCTATGTAGAGGGGTGGAGGGATATGAAGATGAGTGAAGGCTGGAAGGGAGGGATAAGGGAGGGTAGGGTGGGCTTTCAGATGAGTAGATATCATAAGGGAGAAACAGATGAATGGAAGTGGAGGAAAGAAAAATAGCTGGATAGAAGGGGAGAGTGGACAAATGGAAGAAAGGAAGGATGGAAGGGTGCTCTAAGAGAAGGATAGAGAGATGATGGATGGATAGATGAACAGAGGGATGGACAGACGGATGGATGGATGAGGGGTGGGATGAAGAGAGATGGATGTCAGAGTCTCACCGGCCCCATCCCCCATTGCTTTGACAGGGTACAGCAAACAAGGAGCCCAGCAGAGGACTTTATTTCCAGAAGGACATACAGATTGACTCTCTGAGGCCCCAGGAAGCCAGTCTCCCTCTCCCCCTCCAAAGACATTCCTAGGACCACTCCTTCCCCCTGATTCTCTGCCTCTTCCCACTGTCCCTTCCTAAAGGGCAAAGGGCAGCACAGCCAAGGAAAACTCTCTGCTATCAGTCCCATTTATCCCAGCACTGTTTACTCTGGGTCTGCAATTAACAGAGTCTCTCTCCCAGATCAATTAATAGTGGGGGGCCCAAAGAGGACACTGAGAGCCCCGACAGGCCAGGTTACTCTCAGATGAACAATGGGAATTACTCCTGAGTCCTGTTCCGAGATGTCCCATCATCCACCCCTTCCCAACTCTCAAAGAGGCAGTTCTTAGCTCAGAAAGGCTGACAGGGGACAGTGCTAGAAAGCCCTGTCTCAAGCTGTGTGGGTGCAGATCTGCCTTCATCAGGGCAGCACCCAAGATCAGGGTAAAAAGACTGGACAGCCTTGTGGTGAAGATCTGGGGCTAGAAAGGGACCAGACCTGGATTCACAGACCCATCTCTTCCCACTTAGTAGCTGTGTGACCTTGGGCGAGTGACTTAATCACTCTGAGCCTCTGTCTTCCCCTCTGTGAAACAGGGATGATGGAAAGACAGAGCTACATCAAGGTCAAAGGTGCTGCAAGGATAGAATGAGTTCATGGAGCATGCTGGCTATTGGCCACAGCTTTGAGCTCCTCTGAGGAACCTGGGGCACTCGTCCCCACCTTTTCATCCTCCTAGCTCCTACTCTCCCATGGGGTCCCCTCAGGTACCAGCAGACACCTGGAGATTCTGTCTCCTTACTTGCCCAGAAGGACTCGAGAGGTTCCTGGTTGCCCAGTACAGTAGCCCACTAGCCCCATGAGGCTATTGAAAATAACTAAAATTAGGGGATCCCTGGGTGGCTCAGCAGTTTGGCGACTGCCTTCGGTCCAGGGCGTGATCCTGGAGACCTGGGATCGAGTCCCGCATCGGGCTCCCTGCATGGAGCCTGCTTTTCCCTCTGCCTACATCTCTGCCCCTCTCTCTCTCTCTCTGTATCTCTCATGATAAATAAAATCTTTTTTTTTTAAGATTTTATTTATTTATTCATGACAGACACAGGGAGAGAGAGAGAGAGAGAGGCAGACACATAGGCAGAAGGAGAAGCAGGCTCCATGCAGGGAGCCCGATGCGGGACTTGGGACTTGGGACTCGATCCCGGGTCTCCAGGATCACACCCCAGGCTGAAGATGGTGTTAAACCGCTGGGCCACCAGGGTTGCCCTATAAATAAAATCTTAAAAAAAAAACTAAAATTAATTATCTATCCACTAGGAAGGACTGCAGCATTGACACATGCTACAACATGGATGTACCTCGAAAACATTCTGTTAATGAGAGAAGCCAGGTGCAAAATGTCACATACTATATGATTGCATTTATAGGCAATGTCCAGGATAGGCAAATCCCTAGAGGCAGAGTGGTTTCCGGGGGCTTCAGGCAGGGGGAACTGGGAGAGACCACTCCACGTGTACAGCATCTCCTCTGGAGTGACGAGAATTTCATCTCATTAAAAATGTTCAATTAACTTAAAAATTCGGTTCCTCGGTACCACGGGCCACATCTCAAGTGTCCAGTAGCAACATGCAGCCAGCCAGTGGTTACAGACTAGAGTGCACAGATATAACACATTTCCATCAATACAGGTTTTTATTTATTTTTTTAAATTTTATTTATTTATTCATGATAGACAACAGAGAGAGAGGCAGAGACACAGGCAGAGGGAGAAGCAGGGTCTATGCACCGGGAGCCCGACGTGGGACTCGATCCCGGGTCTCCAGGATCGCGCCCTGGGTCGAAGGCAGATGCTAAACCACTGCGCCACCCAGGGATCCCTCAATACAGGTTTTTAAACAAACTTGATCTTAGTGATCAAACTTGAGCCTGGGCGGCTCAGTGGGTTGAGCATCTGCCTTCAGCTCAGGTCATCATCTCAGGGTCCTGTTATGCAGGACCTGTGTTGGGCTCCCAGCTCAGTGGGAGCTTCTCCCTCTCCGCTATGTTCCCCATGTTCTCTCTTGCTCAATCTCTCTCAAATAAATAAAATCTTTAACATTTTTTTTGATCTTCAGGTAATCAAATAATAATAGTAATAAGACATCTTCACATACATTACCTTCTCTGACCCTCTCACCAGGATGGTGTTATTATTTTTCTTTAAGAGATGGGGAAACCCAGAGAGGAGATGTGTAAGGTTGCACAGGAAATGACGGCACAGGGATTTGCTCTTGGGTCTTCAGGTATCAAGATTGAAGGCCTTTCTGCCTCCCTCCAAGCTGGGTCCAGAAAGCGACAACTCAAGTCCATGGCCATCAGGCCATCCTGTTCCACGTGTACAGCGTGGAGACTCGGTTTCCTCTCAGATCCGCTTTCTCCTGAAGAGGCCTGGCACAAGTCTCAAACGGGAAAGGGTGTAAAAGTGTGCAGTCTGGAAGATGAAGGGTGTTTGGTTCCTGTTTGCCAAAACTGTGGGGAAGAGGACTGACTTATTGCCAAGTGATTTGGAATTTTAACAAAAATTCCAGGAAGCCAGAGGCTGGGTAATGTGAGTGGAGGGAAAGAATGCACCTTTCCCTGACCCCAAGCTGCCTGGCCACAGAACTCGGTCAAGAGGGCACAGACCTATGTCTCCAGTGGACCCTGGGTCGACTTCAGAGTCCTCCTGTTAGGTGGGGACGGGGACAGGGGTGGGGGCACATCGCAGGCTAAAAAGGCCTAGAAGTGTTCCTGATCTTGGCACAATCCAGACCTGTGCGGCAGCGGAAAGCAAGGAATGTGGGGGGGGAGGGTGTCGGTCAGAGCTTTGTAGGGTTCCAGCCCCATCACTGTACCGCCTGGGTGACCTGGAGTAAGTAAGCTCAGCTCTCTGAGCCTCAGTTTCCTCTTCAATAAAATGGGGACTGATCGTTCATGCCTCCTTCAGTCACCATAAGAGTGAAGCAAGATAACAGATGCCACTCCCAGGGCACCTGGGTGGGTCAGGCATTGAGCACCTGACTTTGGCTCAGCCATGGGGAGCCAGCTTCTCCCTCTGCCTATACCTCTGTGTCTCTCATGAATAAATAAATAAAAATATTTTTTAAAAAGAGAGAGAGAGAGAAGTAAAAAAAAGAATGAAAAAAACAGATGACACTCCAAAACACCCAGGAAAGGCGAGTTTTCCCTGCTGGGACCCCAGCAGCTCTCAACTCCTGTCCTCATGAGGATTCCCAGTAAGCGCACACCTCTGCAAAGTCTTAAGACCAAGTCCCCGATGATAGTAATACTAATAACAACACCTTGCCAGACTCACTGAAGGGGGATTATGAAATCCCAGATGGAGGGACAGGCTGGCTGCCCTGTCTGTGCAGGAATGTGTGTGGTGGAGTCCCATCTATCTGGAAGATTCCCAGCTGTGTGACCTCAGGCAAGTTCCTCAATCACCTTTGATTTCTCATCAGTAAACAGCGATGATAAGAACATCTGCCTGTTGGCATTGTTGAGAGGTTTAAATGAGATGATAAAGCACTTGGCACAGCGTGGGACGTGTGACCATCTGCTAACTCTGTTATTTTTTTATATATATTTTTAAAGATTTTATTTATTTATTCATGAGAGGCATAGAGAGAGAGGCAGAGACACCCGCAGAGGGAGTAGCATGGATGCAGGGAGCCCGGCGTAGAACTCAATCCCAGGACTCCAGGATCACGCCCTGGGCCAAAGGCAGGTGCTAAACTGCTGAGCCACCCACGAGTTCCCCCACCCCCCGCCTTTTTAAAAAATATTATGCTAACTCTGTTATTAATCAGAGCCCTGAGCTAGGTGCTGGAGAAGGTGAGATGGACCAGGTTCATTCCCAGGCATAGGAAACAGGTTGTATAGAGCTTCCAGAAGGGAGAGTTTTTCATTTCCGCCTCAAGGAACCCCATGAGCCTTGGAGAGTGGCTGCAACCTGCAGGAGGAGCAGGAGGAGAAGAAGGAAGCAGGCAAGATGCCTCTGAGGCCAGCATTTCTCACCCCAGTCCTCAGGCCACTGCCCCAGAATCACCCAGGGTGACATGTGTTGAACTAGAATCTGCAGATGACCCAGCAGCAATCTGAATGTGTATTTTAACGAGGTGACTGCTTCACACTGCAAGTGTGGAAACCTCTCCTTGCCTGGTTGTGGGTTGTGCCCTGTGACAGCCCAAATCAACCAGCCCAGTCCAGGGAGACCAAGGAGGCCAGGACAATTCACATCCTTACCTGCCCATTGCACCTCTAACAAAAACACCATGGTACAGAGGTAAGGCATAACAATTGGCTCTGTGCAGATGCTGCCCAATCTTAGCAGATGTCCAATGGATGAGAATACTACCCACCAATCAGGACACCCAGAGCAGCCAAATCGGGCCCAGGCAGCAGCATGAGGCCCTGGAGAGAGTTCACACTGGGCGGGGCCACTGTGGGGTATGGAAACGCCCTGTGGGTAGGGCCCCGGGGCCTGCCCCAACCCTAACCACACTTGCCCCCCTCCATCTGTTTTATCTGCTGAGTTCCCACAAGCCACATCATTTGAAAACAGGACCACCTTACTTTAAAAACACCAATGGTGAAAAACACTGATTTATGAGTGCTTCAGACAACTCTTGGTCATGCAGGGCTGGGCTGAACACTGCAGGAATTAGGCATCCCCAGCGCCTGCCCATAAATGCCAGTATCAGCCCCAGTCTCCTTGATAACCAAACCCAGGCCAGGCCGGAAGGACTACCAATGCAGCTGAGAAGTACTTCTAGCCCAATGCTCCCCAGCTTTATAGGTGAAACAATTAAGACCTGAGAAGTCAAGCAACCAGCCCAAGGCCACAGCACAGCAGGCAAGTAGAGAACAGAAAAGCACAGATTGAGGTTGAGCCTCAGACCAACTAGCCAGAGCTTCGGTGTCCCAGAAGTGGGCAGGAGGCACATAGGGGCCCCTTTTCAGAGAGCCTCATACAAGCACCCACCCCCTGAACCGCCAGCTGGGAGAACTAGGACCAGGTAGCCCCTACCGTGGCCTGACCCCTCTGCACTGAGCACAGAAGAGCCATTCTGAACCCATGCAAAGAGGCTGGGACCACCTCCGTGGCCCTCAGGACAAGCGCTCAGCAGTTCCCAGGCCCAGGCCCCAGCTCCTTCCCAACAGAGGACAATTGCTCCATTGGCTAGGGTAGGGAATTGGAGATTCACTGGCCTTGCTGGGCTTCCCCCCACCAGCACCCTCTTTTTAATGAGGCCATTGTTTGCCTAGGGTTCCCCCAACAGCTGGGCCCCACCCCCTACCACTCCTGCCCTGGCTTTCCCCTCTGCCGTCCTGCCCTCCAGCACCTCCTGGGGGCTTCCTGACTTCCTCCCCTATACCCTGAGCACAAAGCCCCAGGGCCTCTCTGACCTACAGTTCCCCTTTCTAGGCCACTCAGTTCCCTCACCCAGCCTGTTTGTTAAGTTAATCAAAGATGCATGGACTGCCAATCTACTCCTGTTCAGCATGAGAGGGGAGTTCCATCCTGAGAGCATGTAATTCCAGCCAAAAGCAAAGAAATCTGTTGTTTTATTTACAGAGCAAATGAACCATTCTGTGTTGATTTGGGGAAACACGGGGCATAGTTTATGAACCTTTATCAGTGCCTTCACAGACCCTGGTGGTCAGGAACCACCGGAATAGCAAGTAGCTTTCCACTGAAACATCTTATAATCTGGGGTCCCAAGGGCCCACAAGCCATAGCTGGGGCTGAGAGTGGGAGCCGCGCACAGGCTGTCCCCTGTGACTCCACAAAATTCTGAACACTTACGCTGCAGCACTTTTAAGTATCTTCAGTTATTTCTCATTTCATCTTACCCACACATCTGCAGCAGATGGAGAGAACTAGAGCACAAGCAGCTGTGTCTTACCCGAGTCCTCACAGCCCATAAGTGGTAGAAGCAAAAAAGCCTAATACTAGGTGCCTTTGACTGCCTCTGGTGCTCATTCTCCTTTCCACAAAGAGGACATTTTGGGGTATCTCCACCTCCCCACTAGGAAGTTGCTTTTATGATTATAAACCATTCATGTATTTGTGCAATGCCTAGCTACCCCTCTAGATCTTGCACTCCCTAGGGAGGGAATGGCCTGGCCAACCAGAGTCGAACCTGCTGGCAGCCTCAGCTACTTGAGTTCCATGGAAGTTTCTGCACTGGCCCTAGGGCCCTCTTCTTCTACAAGACAGTTGGGGTCAGCGGCCCCAGCCACTTCTCACATCCAGGCAGGAATCCACAAATCACAGCGGGAAGTCCTGGCTTCCGAGTTCTGGCTCTGGTTCTTGCCAGTGTGATTGTAGGTAAGTTACTGAACCTCTCTGGGTCTCAGTTTTCTTATAGTAAATGGGAGTAATAATATCTACCTCACAGTGCTGTTGGGATAATTAAAGGAGATAATGTGCGGAAAAGCACAGAGCATAATGCCGGGCACCTAGGATCCCCTAAACACCTGCTCAAGAGAGGAGAGGGAAGGAGGGAGGGAAGTCAACATGAGCTTGACTTCACAGGGAGCTTGTCCATCACCACCATCCCTCAGCAAGCACTAAATTACTCCTCAGCTAACTCCACTTGATCTCCACCAGCTCTCCTTACAGTCACCCTATAACTCTCCAGATCTTCCTTGGGCCTTCCAAGAGTTCCAAGAGAGATGAAAAAGGGTTAAAGGAAGCTGGCTCCAGCCTGAGTCTGACTGGCTCCAAAGACTCCTTTCTTCTGATAATTCCTCCCACCCAGAAGTCATCTGTTCATTCATTCATTCATTCATTCATTCGTTCATTCAGCACTACTATGTGCCTGGCAGTGTGCAAAGAGCAAAAGAAACAGAGGTCTTGCCCTTGTGGAGCTCTCTGTCTACAGGGATACCAGAAATTGAGAAAATTTCTCAATAGAGAAACTACTGCTCTAGGATGACCAGTATGAGGAGGCCGCAAAGGGGAGTTCAGGTGCTATGAGCAAGCCCAGCAAGCCCAGTGAGAAGGCCTGGCCTCCCAGAGTCTTGGGAAGAACTTGATGCTAAATGTAATCGGAGCAACTGAAAGCTCTCCTGAGCTGAAGGGAGAGGCTAGCAGGTTAGCAGTGTGAAGTGACAGGTTCCCTCCTGCAGTGCAGAAAACCAGAGACCAGAGAGCAGCCCTGAACAGTGAGGAAGGACAACGGGGGAGGAGGCAGAGCACAGGTGGATTTAAGAGAAATTTAGGAGTGAGGAGCCACAGAATTTGGTGACCATCTCTAAAGACCACTGCCAATGCTCAACAGTATTAACTAACAACTATACAGATAGTTCTTCCTATCTGCACTACTGTAAGCAATTACTACATGAACCCTAGTCCTCCAAATAATCCTAAAAGGAATTATCTTTATCATCTGCATTTTATAGATGAGAAGGCTAAAGCACAGAAAGGTTCAAAAACCTGCCCAAGGTCAAGCAGCGTTGCTGAAATTAGAATCCTGTCTCACTCAAGAGTTCTTGGTCTTAACCAAAACATTTGGCTGCCTCTCTGATGTACTTCTAGTCAGGGTTGCCTATTAGCCAGACCCTGGGGGTCCCAGTTGTGCTGGGGACCCAGAAAGGAAGGCCTCTCCATCCCCAGCCCTCCAGGGATACCAGGAGTGCCCACCCACGCCCCTCCTTTGGCACTTCAGACAGGCATTCTTAGAGCTAGACCTGCCCCTGTCCTAGACAAGCTTGGCCTCTGCTTTTGTTCTCGTGAGATCCAGGATAACCAGTGTGCCTGCCAGTGTCCAGGGTCATGCAACTTGCCTCCCTAACCACTTGATTCAGTGACCGTGAATCCATCCCCTCTACCAGCAGGAACCTACTGCTACCAGGGCACCCAGAGATCCTAAGCAGGCCCTCCTGAATTGCTTCCTGGAGCACAGGCTGCACAGCAGGAAGGCTCTGGAGAGCTGGAGACCTCTGCGACACATGCTGACTTTGCAGTCAACAAAGCTAAATGATGGAAAGTAAACCAGTGCTGTAGTTGTAGTAGTTAAGAGTACTGGACTGAGAGGAAGGCCAAGTTCTAGTTTCCTCCTGCAGACAATGGCCAGGGATGGGAGACACTGGAGGGCAGCAGCAATGGGTCCCTGCTAGCTCTAAGAGTTCTCTTAACTACACAAGCCACTCAGGCTGGACTTTTTGCTTAACTCATCAGCAGCCACTGCTATGAAGACAGGTATCCCAGCGGGGAACACGGAGATCGTAAATGGCAGGTAATTCCCAAAGACTCTAAAATAAGGACAAGATTGTGTCTCATGCCTTTGGGCATCCCAACCCTCCTCGGAGGAGGCAAGCCTATGCTGGCAGAACTTCCTCACAGGCTGGGACCAGAGATGCCCCGCCTTGGGCCAGCACCAAATCAGCCTCCCCTCCATCATCTTCTCAACTTCCTTCCTCTTCCCGATTTCACTTGATCCTCAAGATGGCCCCATGGAGAATGTAAGGCAGAGGCGGTCCTCCTCACCTCACAGATGAGGAAACAAACACTCAGGGTGCAGGGACATGTTATGAAGTTGGAAACACACAACTGAAATCTTCTGAATCCAAGCTAGTACACTTCCCACTGCCAGGCACTGCCTCTCCAGGGGAGGGGGTGAGTGCTTGTAAGGAGACACGAATGGGGCAGATCTCCCACTCATGGCTCCATTATAGTACTAATCACAGAGCTGCCATATGCCAGGCACTCTGCTGGTTGCTCCCCTCTACCCTTGCCTCCGTAGGTCTTCACTAACATCCACTAAATACATCGTCTTCACCTCATTCTACACATGAAGAAATTAAGGTTCAAAGCTCAACAGACATATGTCCAAGGACATACACAACTAGCAAGTGGCCAGAATTTACCTCCATTCAGTCTGAAGCAAAGCCTGGACTCTCCCTGCCTTACTACATTGCCTTTGTGTGTCCCTGTTCTCCACATGGACAGGGACTGAGACTACTTCGTGTGTATGCCTGGCCCACAGCAGGTTCTAGTTAAACGTTGGTTCCTGGAATGATTACTCCCGAAACCAAAGCATTAAAAGGAATGAAGAAGGCTATTTCATACAGATAGAAATTATAATCCAACCAGAACATATAATGGTCATGAAACTTTATGCTCCTAACAACATAGCTTCAGAGTAAATAGAGCAAAAGTGATTCCAAAAAAAAAAAAAAAAAGGAAAAATTGTAAACCCACAAAGTAGATCTTATATACTTCAATCAGAAATGAATAGAATAGGGATCCCTGGGTGGCGCAGCAGGTTAGCGCCTGCCTTTGGCCCAGGGTGCGATCCTGGAGACCCGGGATCGAATCCCACATCAGGCTCTAGTTGCATGGAGCCTGCTTCTCCCTCTGCCTGTGTCTCTGCCCCTCTCTCTCTCACTCTCTCTCTCTCTCTGTGACTATCATTAATAAATAAAAAAAAAAAGAAAGAAAAGAAATGAATAGAATAGGGGTGCATGGCTGGCTCAGGCAGTAGAACATGTGACTCTTGATTGTGGGGTTGTGAGTTCCAGCCCCACAATGTGTATAGGAATTACTTTTTGAAAGAAAGGAAGAAAAGAAACAAGTAGAATAAGTAAATCAGCAGTTCTTAAACTTTCTGGTCTTAGGAACCCTTTACACCTTTAAAAATTAGGTTTTTAGATTAAAGACCTTTTGTTTATATGTATACCTACTCCTATTTACCATGTTTAAAATTTTATTAATAAGCAAAATTTAATTAATTAATTAATTAATTTATTTATTTATTTATTTATTTATTTTTTATTTATTTATGATAGTCACAGAGAGAGAGAGAGGCGTAGAGACACAGGCAGAGGGAGAAGCAGGCTCCATGCACCGGGAGCCCGATGTGGGATTCGATCCCGGGTCTCCAGGATCACGCCCTGGGCCAAAGGCAGGCGCCAAACCTCTGCGCCACCCAGGGATCCCCTAATTAATTCATTTAAAGCAACAAAAATAAACCCATTATATGTTAAGATAAATAACAAATTCTGTGAAAAATAATTATATTTTACAAAGCAAAAAAAAAAAAATAGTGAAAAAAGTGGCACTTGTCTTCATTTTTGCAAATCTCACATCTGGCTTAATAGACAGATTTCCATACTTCCTTCTGCACTCAATCTGTTGTTACATGTTGTTTTATATGAAGAAAATTTGGCCTCAACAGAAATGTAGCTGCAAATGAGAATATTTTAACAGCCTTTTGAGACATTTTAGATATTCTTCTTTGATACTATCAAAAAAAATTGCCATATGACCATTCCTTAAATGCTAGTTGTACTTTAGAACCTGAATCCATACCAATAAACTTTTCTTACTGTTACCTTAAGATCCAATGGTCTATCTTGGACTTAGAGTGAATCTTTGAACTGGATACAGTTTTGACCTTGTAGACTCCCTGAAAAGGACTTGAGAACCCTCAGGAGAGCACACTTGGGGAATCACTAAAGTAGGCCATAAAAAGGCAGGAAAATATAAGATTGTATAACATAATTAGCAAGGTTGATCTAAGAGGTACCTATATAGGACAAACACATACAACAAAGCACAAATACACATTGTTGTTGTTGTTATTTTTAACAAATGGTCCCTTCCATCAGCTAGGGGAAATGTGCACCTGGATAGACTGCAGAGGTTCCAAGATGGACAGATGCCCAGCATGCCAGGTGTTCCACACAGCTGCCTAGGCCCTGGAACGGCCTCATCAGGAAGCGGCAGCACATGTGTGCACCCTCCTCCCTGCCGGGGCCACAGAGCTAATGTAACCCACTGACCTGGCCGCAGGCAGAGATCTTCTGTGCCCCATGGCACAGCCCCCACCTGGGCTTCATTCCTGTGAAGGCCTTTCCTCCTTAATCTCATCCTGTCAGGGAGCCTCGGGGGTCCACAAGGCAGAGTTGTCAGGTAAAAACTGCCCATCCTCCCCTTCCAGGGGAGTTTCAGCCTGGCGCCTCTGCCCTTAGGAGTGGCAGGTACAGACTCACCTGGCTCTTAGACAGTTCTACATAACCAGCAACAGGAACAATGCCTCCTGTTGTCCAGGCCGGGCACTGGGACGCCAAGGCCAGCTGGGCTAACCAGCTGCCTCGGGAGCCAGCACCCTGCACTTCACCTGGGGAGCGCCATCGCCGCCTGCCTGTGCACAAGACCACACCTCCCCTGCAGCACAGAAGCCCTGCCAAGCCTGCAGCAGAGTAAGGGTAAGCTGGAGCACAGGGAACAGAACTACTGCTCGGAGTCCCAAACCACAGCCAGGGCCAAGGTACCCAAGAGACCTCTCAGAACACACATCACATTTTTACCCTGAAGTCATACATCCCTTAGACATCTTACATTCCTAGGTGCTATTATGTGTGGCACTATGCAGGGGGCTTTCTTTTCATGCAGCATTTTGTTTGCCTCTCACAATAACTGTTGAGAACGTTCCATTTTACAAACAAGAAAATGGATGGTCAGAATGGCTAAATACTTGCCCAACATCACTTAGACTTCAACTTGGCTTTGTCCACAAAGCTCAGGCTCTTGCACCATTACTACATTCCACTGCCTGGTCCCACAGGGAGTGGTCCTTTACCTTCTGGCAGGTCATCCCTAGAACCCCTTCAAGCTCTTTCGCCCCCACGTGGGGCTCTGTCTGCTAAATGTCCTCTGTTTCCTCTGCCCTGCCTTTGGTCTTTTTCTCACACCAGATCGAATTGGAGCAGAGACTATGTCTTCTGCATTTCGGGATCCTTATATGTGACATGTATACTACACCTCAAGCCTTGTACAGAGTAGGTGCTTCATGTGTGTCTGCAGAATATTAAGAAGAGTGGAGCCTCACCTCTCTCTACTACCACTGCAAGGACAGATCCATGAAGAGACAGGAGACTTGGAAACATTCAGGATGGTAGGGGATAGGAAGTATAAGGGCAGAAGCAGAGGGGGGCAAGTGCAGATCCAGCCCCTGGAGTGCCGCAAGACACCTCCCCAGGGGACCTCCCCACCAAGGACTGAGGAGGTCAGGTCTCAGGTCAGGCTCTCAAGAAGAAGCTCTCCAACCCTCAAGCATTTCTCCAAAGCTCCTCCCACAGGAAAGCCAATGGAAGGCAGGGTTCAGGCAGAAGGAAAAGATCCCAATCATGGGGTCCTTGAAGGCCTCCTCCCTGATGCCTCCCTGTACATCATCAGTTTCTTCCTCTTCCTCAGCCTTTCCTGTCCTGGGTTGGAATTTATCTTAGGGCAGAGTAGTTAAGCCCTGGCCTTTGAAACTCAAACCTGGATTCAAATCCTGGCTCCCTCACCTATTAGCTATGTGATTGAAGTCCCCCAAAGCCAGCAAGCCTGTAGACTCTGAATCCAGACCTCCTGATTGTACCTTGTTTCTGACTCTGGAACCAGACCACCAGGGGTCAAGTCCTGGCCCCTATCCTCACTTAACTCCTCTCTTTGCCTGGGTACCTTTATCTGTAAAGTGAAGATAATAACAGTACCCATTCGCCTTATTACAGCAATACTGTGAGAATGCCGACATACAGTTAGAACGCCTGGGTACAGTTAGTACCCAAGAAGTATTAGCTATCAATAGAGATAGAAGGTGATAAGGCAGTGAGGTGCCGTGCAGTGTCCACAGGCACTCGGAGCTCCCTGAACGCAGTTATGATTACCTTGGCCCCACTAGGCTAGGGTGTCCCTGGAGGTGGGGGGGGGGGGGTTCCTGGGTCAGATCCATCTCTGATTCCCGGCAGCCAACACCGTGCCGGAACCAGGCAGGAGCTCAAACACAGGCTTGAAGACGGACGGCCGGAGCCCTGCCCTCCCGGAGCAGGCGGGTGTGGGCCGCCAGGGGAAGGGAGAGCCGAGGTGTCAGGGAAGAGAAAGCAGAGCGGAGGGGAAAGGCCGAGACGACAGATAAGCAAGTGGAGTGAGCGAGAAAAGGAACAGGGGAGGCTGTGGCGGAGGGAGATAAGGAGAAGGATGGCGAACGCGGTCGGCGGGGAACGCCCCGGGAGGCGAGCGAGCCCCGCGCCGAGGCAGGGGAGTGGGTGCGCGGGGCGGGGCGCGCGCGAGGCGGCGGGAGGGGCCGAGGGGCTCCACCTCGCCTCCGCGCCTGGGCCGGGGGCGGCGGCCGGAGATTGGCTGGGGCGCGCGGCGAGGCCGGAGCCCCGGGGTGGGAGGTGCCAGGATCGGTCGGCGCGCCGGGAGCCGAGCGAAGGCTGCGGGCACTCGGGCCACGGCGGCGGCGGCGGGGCGGCTGCGCGGGCGCGGGGCCGCTGGAGACGCCGCGTGCCATGCGGGGGCCGGCGGGGGGCGCGCGGGCGGCCGCGCTGGCGCTGCTGCTGGGGGCGCTGCACGGGGCGCCGGCGGGCGCCGAGGAGTACGACTACTACGGCTGGCAGGCGGAGCCGCTGCACGGGCGCTCGTACTCCAAGCCGCCGCAGTGCCTCGACATCCCCGCCGACCTGCCGCTCTGCCACACCGTGGGCTACAAGCGCATGCGGCTGCCCAACCTGCTGGAGCACGAGAGCCTGGCCGAGGTGAAGCAGCAGGCGAGCAGCTGGCTGCCGCTGCTGGCCAAGCGCTGCCACTCGGACACGCAGGTCTTCCTCTGCTCGCTCTTCGCGCCCGTCTGCCTCGACCGGCCCATCTACCCGTGCCGCTCGCTGTGCGAGGCCGTGCGCGCCGGCTGCGCGCCGCTCATGGAGGCCTACGGCTTCCCCTGGCCCGAGATGCTGCACTGCCACAAGTTCCCCCTGGACAACGACCTCTGCATCGCCATGCAGTTCGGACACCTGCCTGCCACCGCGCCTCCAGGTAGCGCCGCCGCCGCCGCCAGCCCCCGGGCGCCCGCGGGAGCTGGGCCCTTAGCACTGCTCTGCGGGGCCCCGCGGAGGCGCCACCCGCTCACACACACACACACACACACACACACACACACACGCACACACACGCCTTTACCCAGCCCTGCATGCATGCCCGGGAATTGCACCCCCCGCTGCCCCCCTGCCAGCCTCCCCACAAACTCCCAGAGTAGGGCCTTCTCGCAGCTCTGGACAAGCTCACTGGTTCTACGCATTCCACCTTCGTTCCCAATGATGCCCCTCGCGCCCCTCGCAGCGCTGACCTTCCCAAGACGCTGGAATCCCTGGGTAGCCCCAGTGCTGTCCCCTCCCCCCATCCTGAGGCATCCTCATAAATGTCTTATGGCCTCTCTCAGCCCAAGAATGCCCAGGCCCAGTCACCTCCACCACAGCTCTGGACCCCAGGGCACCAAAACAAGCATCACCACCACCCCACGTTGACAACCTGAGAGGGGAGGGGAGCCTATGGAAGGGATATAGTGTAAAAATCGTGAGCTAAGTGCACTCCTGGGCTATGGTTACACACACACACACACACACACACATACACACACACACTCATCCCATTTTCTGTACCTGGGAACCCGAATTTCTTGTACTCTCTTCCCAAAATCCCCCAGTTGGGAGACCTTCAGGTAAAGTTCAGTGCAGAAGAGCAGCTTACCAGGCTCTGCCACTAACCAGGAGCCTCCTTAGTTGTTGCTTAACTTTGAACCTCACTTTTTCCATAAGTAATATAGGAAATGAGCTCAGGTTCCAGAACCCTGTGAGATCCTAAGTGCCACCTCCCACCCACCCCGAGTCCCATTTCCCCTAGTTCCTCCCTGGTCTCAGCTTCCCTTCACTGTGCAGCCCCCACCCCTGCCCCAAATGCCAAACTCCTTCCAGAGTAAGCCTGGGCTGGGCACCAGACAGGAGAATAAAACAGTGGCAGTGAGCAGAAGGGCTTTGTTTGGGCAGTTAATTCGAGAGTCTAAGGAGCCCCTGATGCTGGGACTCCCCCAAGGGGCAGCACTGCTTTCCCATTTTCTATCTGATCCAGCCCCCCAAAAGCAACTGGACTCCACCATACCCTACCCACCTCCTCAGGGCTAACCTCATCCACACAGCCCTTGATCCTACACTCCCATGTCCCTCCTGAGAGTCAGTTGGGTAGGGGTCCTGTGACTGGGGAGTGTTGAGAGAAGGGAAACACCCCTGTTCGTGGGTTGGAAATGGGACCAGGAAGCAGGGGAGAGAGAGCCAGCTCAAGGAGAGATAGCACAGCCCCTAGCAGGGATCCCAGCATGGTTCCTTTTCTGGTTCTCTTGGAAGCCATGGATTAACAGCCTCGACAGCAGGGAAGGGAAGTCCTGGGCTCGGGCTCGGCTCGGAATCCCCCCTCACTCTGCCCTCATGCTTCTGACCTCTCTGAAGCCCACTTTCCCCTGTGATGTGGCACCCACCTGGAGGCAGAGACAGAGGACAGAGAGCAGATGTGGTGGCAGAGAACCAGAGGCACCCTGAAGTGTTTGTGTGGCCACAATAAAACTGAGAATAATAATAAAAAAAAAAACTGAGAATATTTCACATAAAAATTAAAGAGCTTGGGCTTCCCTTGAAAAAATCAAAAGTTCTGGTAATGCTAAGCTGCCCACCGTAGAGGAGGATGCTCTTCAGCTTACCACAGCCTCTGCCCTGCCAGAGTCACTTGTTTCCCCACCTGTCCGGACCCTGTGTTCCTAGAAAAACCCTGCAGATACCCCCATCTCAGCACTAGCCCAGGAGTCACAAATGCTGAGTTCTAAGCTCAGTTCACAATAGTTTTGCAGACTTGAGTAGCCACTCTGGGCCTCAGTCTTCTTTTCTTTAATAAGAATAATACCTACTTCATAGGCTGGGGATTAAACGAAACAAAGTTTGGAAGACAATGCACATCATAGTGGCAGTTGCCAGGGTCATGGAGCAATTGTGCCTACTGCAAGGTGCCACTGCAACCTTGTCTCTTTTGAACCTCACAACTCCTCAGTGAGCATCATTACCATCATCCCATTTCCTGATGAGAGTGGAGGCTTGACAGGGGGAGGTGGCTCATCAGTGGGATAAGCCTGTACTCGAGTGGCTTTTTTGGACTCTGATTCCCTTATCAGCCTCCCTCAACCCCACCCCTGCTTCCCTCTTCAGTGACCAAGATCTGCACCCAGTGTGAGATGGAGCATAGTGCCGATGGCCTCATGGAGCAGATGTGTTCCAGTGACTTCGGTGAGTGTGGGGCCCACGTGGCCGCTCCCCCAATTCCTCTCCTCCTTGACACACACACACACACACACACACACACACGAACACACGTGTCCACAACTATCTTAGTGAATACTAAGACTGTTTGCACCACGGGTCTGATTATGACCCTGAACCCTCTCCCCAAAGAAATGCACCTCATTCTGCAGGTCATCCCAGGGGCTTCAGAAGCCCCTCAAGGCCATGGTCTGTGGGCCCCAAAACCACTCCTGGCCAAGGCTCTTGCAGCCCTCCCTTGGCACCTGCCCACAGAGGGGCCTCCAGGGCTGGATCCTCTTCAGGAAAAGCAAGCTAAGCCTGGAGATGGACAGGGGCATCAGGGAAAGAGCTGGGCCCCAGGATGGAAGTGCAGCACCCTCATCCCTGGGCACCTCTGGCCTGGGGAGCTTCATCCTGGAACCTCTCCATTCCTGGGACAGTGAGCCAAGTCTAGTCAGGACCACACGACCCAGCACGTGGCCTTTGCCAAGTGGAATGCTGTTTTGTGTATTAGCCTCCCTTTCTGAAAAAACAGAGAGCAATGAAATCCTTACTTGAGTCTTTTATGTCATTAGTCTGCTTGGAAAGAGAATACTACTATTGTAAGGTGTGTGTATGCCTCTGCCCAAGAGAGAGAAAGAATGAAATTTTATAACAATTTCCTTCCCTGGGTGAACAGTCATCCTCTGGCATCTCCCTGGTTGCTCACAGAGATGGGGGTCCAGAGGCCTGAAGAAGGGGTAGACTAGCCTAAGTGAGTCCCCTCCAGCTCTAGACTCCCAACCCACAACTTATTAGGCTCTCTACAGCCACCCTGGGATGGTCAGTCACCCCTACCACTTTCTAGCCTTTAACCACCTCCCTCACCCCTATATTCACACTCCAAAAACACCATAGACACACTCTGATACATAAAATACACAGCACTAAACATCACACTCTCACCCATATACTATAGTCTTACACAGATCACAAAAGATGGTTGTGTGCATGCTTCTCAATCCAATGCTCTGTGATGCAGTAGGCCATGGTGTGTGTGTGTGCGCGGGGGGGTGGGGGGGTTACCCCATGGAAACCAGCACATGCTACAGAGCACCTCCCTCCCCAGGGCCAGCTGTCAAACATTTGCCAGCCCACCACTGCTATACACACACACACACACACAGAGCCAGAAATCTCATTTAGAAGCAGCCCCAGGGATCATGAAGTCCAGCCTCCCTCTGTCACAAGGACCTCTCCCCACCAAACCACCCCTCCAGTTGGTCAGCTCCACCTGAAGCATTTCCCTCCCTGGGGAGCCCAATGCCCTGCTCCACTCCCCATCAGGTGCTCCCCACCCTGCCTGTGGTATCCTGGAAAGGCATGGGCTCTGGGGTGTTAGACCTTGGTTCACTTTAGGCTCTACAAGTCTGACAGGTCACCCCCTCTCCAAACCTCATTTCCCTCCCACCTCAAAGATGAAGCATGAGAATGTCAGTGCAAGTCCTGCACATGATAAAATCTTCAAAAATATGAAAATGTACCCATATAAGCCCACCTCACCAAGGGCTAGGCTTGGAGCTTCAGGCACAAGCACTCACTGGGGGCCCACCAGCATCCTGAGCACACCTGCCCACTCTCACATTGTCCCTCTGTCTACCCCCTCCACATGTGTGCACACACACAGTGGTTAAAATGCGCATCAAGGAGATCAAGATAGAGAATGGGGACCGGAAGCTGATTGGAGCCCAGAAAAAGAAGAAGCTACTCAAGCCTGGCCCCCTGAAGCGCAAGGACACCAAGAGGCTCGTGCTGCACATGAAGAACGGTGCTAGCTGCCCCTGCCCACAGCTGGACAGCCTGGCTGGCAGCTTCCTGGTCATGGGCCGCAAGGTGGACGGACAGCTGCTGCTTATGGCCGTCTACCGCTGGGACAAAAAGAATAAGGAGATGAAGTTCGCAGTCAAATTCATGTTCTCATATCCCTGCTCCCTCTACTACCCCTTCTTCTATGGGGCCGCTGAACCCCACTAAAGGGCGCGCCTCCCTGCCTCATGCAGCCAGCTGTGCCTTGCCCTCTCTCCACCCCTGAGGCACACTCTCTCTTTCTGCCCACTTGGCCTCACCCCTCTTCCCAGGCTGACCCAGCCCCTGCCTGAGTGGTCCCATGCAGAGCTATTACCAGCACAGGTCTTAAGGAATGGGCATGGAGCCTGAGCTGCTCTTAACTGAGGGGTTCTGGGTCCTTGGGGACTTCTTCTTTTAGAAGCAGGGCTTTCTCATTTGGGAAGGAACTCCAGGGTTTCAGAAAGTAGGTGGAGGAGAGAGCGAGAAGCATGGAGGGGCTCTGAGCAGCCCGAGGAGGTAGTTTCCGGAGTAGACCATGGCGTCTGCTCCCCTCTGTCGGTGATGAAGCCTTGCCTTGAAGAGGAAAGTCTCAGTATTAGGCTGAGCTATTTGGGGGGACAGTTCCTTACCTCCACTGCCCACTTGTGTCATCAGAGTCCCCCCAGAGGAGAGGCATTAGGGTCACAGCACCCTCCAGCCACAGTTCTCCACCTTCCCCATCTCTTCCCCTTCCTGCAAACCTGGAGAGAAGCCCAGCCCAAACCCCCTCCCAGAAGCCGCTTTTTGGGGTTTGTTCTTCAGCCTCCATATGTCCCTGTAACCCTGATGAGTAAATTATCACCACCGTTGCAAGGCCACAAGTACTAGATCTGATGCAGGCAAGGTCTGGTTTCTAATTTTTTTTTTAAGTTTTTAATTAAATCAAAGAAAACAACAGTTGGTTTTGACTAGGTTATTTGTCAGCTGGTCCCCAAAGGTGGGGAGAGGGAGGTTCAGAAGAGACTTTTAGAAAGAGGCCCTTGTCATAACCCACAGCCTGTCCACACAGACATACTTGGAATGCCTAAGAGCAACACCCATGTTCTTGTAGGATCCCGAGAGCACAGAGTGAGGATCACCCTGCTCTTCCCCAGCACTAAGTGAGGAAGGGAGATAACCATCCTTTTTTTCCCAAAGAAGGAGAGAGACACCAAGATCCCCAGTCTGCTCCCAGGGTCAAAAGGCTCCACAGTCCTGAAGCACGTCCCTGGAAATACCTGCTCCTCAGATCCCAAGAAGGCTGGACCACTGGGCACTACTCTGAAGAGCCAAGGGCCTATACACAAGTCAATTCCTACCCCTGTGACACTCTACACACACACACACACACACACACACACACACACACACACACACCACCCCCTCCACGCCCCCATCCCCTCCACCCCTATCTCCCACCCTCTGCACTGGTCTGAACCGGGTGGGGATAATGGTGTAGGCAAGTGCCACAGGGACCAGAGGAGCAGCATTGCCTAGAGCTGGTGAGAAACACAAAAGCTCAGGCCCCACCCCAGGCCTGCTGTTTCAGAATCTGCATTTTAACACATAAACCTTCAAATCATCTAGAGAGCTTTTGCAAAATGGGGGCCCCACTTAAGCAATTAAATCTGAATATCTGGAGGGTGCTCAGAAATCTGAATCTCTATAAGCTCCCTGGGGTGGTATGCAGCCTGGGTTGAAGACCTTGATCTGAGGCAGGAGGAGGGGGAGGGGCTGAGGGGAACTCAGCTGGAAGGATCTCGGTCCAGCATGCTGGGCAGGAAGTGGCTATTCTAACTGAGGACTTCTTCAGCGAGCTCAGAGCAGATGGTGCTGCTACCTGGAGCAGAATGGGGCAGGGAGGGGAGGAGGCTTGAAAGGGAGGCAACAGGTTCCTGCACTCAGATGACCAGCATTTGGAAGGGGTGGCACCAGGAAAGAGACTTGGAGTTTGTCATCAGATGCTGAGGAACAAGGCAGATGTATCCAGAGCAGGGGCTGGGGACACCCCCAGAGCAGCTTTCCTCAATAGTGAGAGTCTAGCTACCAAGTCCAGTCGAGGCTTCCTGTTCCTCCAAGACACTGCAGCTGCATTCCCTTGTGAGCACTCGGCTTCCAGGGCTCTCAGAGAAGCAGGATGCCATAGAGAAATGAAGAAGGCAAAAGGGTCCAAATTCTGCTGTGGGGCCAATTGTGAACTAACAGGTGGTCTGACAGCCTGCCCGTAAATCACCTCCCTGGGCAGTCAGGTGGCCTCACCACAGGTCAGGAGCAGCAGAGGCCTGCTTGTTTCTCCTCAACTCTGAGGAAGCCACTGCCACCCACCCTCACCCAAAGCCTGCCCAGCCTACCAGCTCCCTGAATCTGCCCCTTGTCTCCCAGCCTCCTACCCCGACCAAATATTTACGGACACTTCTATGGTCAACCAGGGCCCAGGATTATTTTTCCACTGAACACACAGGACTCAAGCTACTTCTGGCAGGATCACAATACTGATCTCTGTCAGGTGCTGGCAGCCAGTGAGATGGAGCAGGGGGGGGGAGAGGCTCCCTTAACCCATCCCGGGAAGCCCCGGCAAGACCCTCCTCACCCACCCACCAACACAGGGGTCATGCTCTATGTATCAGCTCTGTTCCCCAGCATCTATTGTCAGAGCCCCCAGCAGTCTCCTCCCTAGGACCAAGAAGAATCTTCCCCCAAACCAGGGGAGGCCTCACAAGGCCTAGGCCCACCCTTCATTTCCTGCGGTCACAACACGCTCCCCGCTGGCCGGTCTGAAGAGACAGGTGGTGCTGCCCAGGGAGCATCTGGGCTGTGTGTCAGTGAATGACTACATCTGACAGAAACCTCAAGAAACGAGGGCATCCCCATAAGAGAGGTCTGGAGATGGACAGGTGGGAGGTCCATGTCCCAGACTCATTTGGTCTTCCTGCTCTGCCAGAGGATGGCTTCTGTTCTCGTGGTTACAAACAGTGCCTCCTCCTCACCACTTCTCAACCACATTCCAGGCAGCAAGGCAGAGAAGGGGAGCAAAAACAGCATGTCAGCTGCCTCTGGCCCTTTTGATCAGGAAAACAGTAATTTCCCAACAAGTCCCACCTGGTAGATTTCCACTTTTAGCTCACCGGCCAGAACTAAGTCACATGGCCACCCCTAGTTGCAAGGGAGTAAAGGAAGTCAAGTGTTTCAGTTGGGTACAAAATCAGAGTTCTGATAAAGAACAGGAAGGATTTTGGGCAGGATGCTAAATATTCAGGATCAAGGGTGCCTGGGTGGCTCAGTCAGTTAAGCATCTGACTCTTCATTCCGGCTCAGGTCATGATCTCAGGGTCATCGGGATCTGCATCCAGCTGGGAGTCTGCTTCTCCCTCTCTGTCTCTGCCCCTCCCCCAACTCACACACCTCCTCTAAAAATAAGTATTTTAAAAAAAATACTCAGGATCACATGAAAAGAGGTAGTAGGGCCCAGTTTTAGGTTCCAATCCTGTGACTTAGTGACCATGTGACATTAGGGACACTGCCTAACTATAAAATGGAGTAATAATGTCTATTTCACAGAGTGGCTGAGTGGTAAGTGGGGAAACACATGAAAAGTTCCTGGAACTAGTGCCCAGCATTTAGAAGATATTCATTAAATGATAATTAATATTTTACTAATCAAAGGCCTTGACCTGGCTTAGCATGGTGCCTGCACATAACAGGTACTCAGTACATTCCTGATTTGTTAAGGCAGAAAGAAGACAGGAACATCTCACCTAAAACCCAGAGTTGCTACTTTCAGGAGGTCAGAACCTACATTTGGCATTTTACTTCAGAAAATACATTCCTGGGGGGTATGTAGAAGGGAGTAGAAGCCAGTAGAAGGGAGAAGACATATAATAATACTAGTAATCAATAAATATCAAGCCCATGCTAGATGACACGCACTACTCTAAGCACTCTGGTATTCTTTTTTTTTTTTTTAAAGATTTTATTAAAAAAAAGAAAAAGATTTTATTTATTTGAGAGAGAAAGTGTACGTGCGCACCCACATGAGTGGGGAGGGGCAGAGAGTGAAAAGGAGAGAGAATCCTCAAGCAGACCCTGCACTGAGCGCAGAGTCCAACTCAGGGCTTGATCTCACAACCCTGAGATCATGACCTGAGCCAAAAATCAAGAGTCAGACGCTCAACCAACTGAGCCACCCAGGCACCCCTCACTCTAATATTCTAATTTAAGCCTGCCAACAGCCCTTTGAGGTTAGTATTATTATCACCATTTTAATGAGAAGGCTGGGGTTCAGAGAGGTCAATGAACTTATTGAAGGACACACAGCTTGTACATAGTAGTGGTGCCAGGATTTGACCCCAGGCTCTTAACCACTATACTACTGCTTGCAGGGGGTGACGCCAAGTAGGGGTGGGATACAGACAGCAATGCCTCTGCCACCCTCAGAGGAAGATTTCTGGGAGCCCTCCTCAGATCCCACTCCAAGGGCCCTGACAGTAGCAGAGGAGCCAGCCTCAGACAGCAGCTTTTCTCCTGACCCAAAGCAGCCTACCCGACCCCTCCTCCCCTCTCAGCCTCATCAGATTTGAGGCTCTTGAGCCCCACAAAGGAAGCTCACAACCCACAACTGTTTAGTCGGCTGTAATCCTGGCTAAAGTTCACTCCTTGGGAAATCCAACGTGGGGGGTGGTTGCTGCTGGAATGCATGTGGCTGGGACCCAGTATCTGAGCACAGACAGCAGGCTCTGCTGGGGCCCTGAAGAAAACAGGCAGCCAACAGGCAGCTGGGTGGGGAATCCGGAATCCCCAACCCCCAGCTGTGCCAGAGAATGGAATGTGCTGCTCTGGGGTGTTGAAACAGACCCGACCAAGGGGGGATGGTGCTGGGGTGGGGGGTGCTCCTGCCACAAGGCTGCCTCTGTTCCCCTGGAGGCTGAGCCTACTTTGCTAGGGCTCAGGATGGGCAGGTCCCTCTCATTAGCTCAGTGGCTCTGAAGATCCTGGGGCAAGTGGGGGTAAGCTAGTGGGGGCAAGGTAGAACAGAGGGGAGGGTGACAGCCAAGGCTGTGTATTCACCCAAAGTTTCTCTGATAAGGCCTCTACAAGTACCTGTGGCACGATTCACACCCTGGCTCCACAGCTTACTAGTTACGTGACCTTGGGCAGATTACTTAACCTCTCCAGGCCTCTATTTTACTCATTGGTTAAATGGAGTTAATAATAGAACCTAGCTTTGGGATTGCCATGAGGTTTAAGTAAAAACAACATGCTCAGCATGTTGCCTGGCACAGTGCTCAATAAACGTAGGTGTTACTGTGATCTCAGGACCAGCCACCAGCTATAGGATAGATGCCTGAGCCAGGGCCTCTCAAAACGGGTGCCTCGAAGGTTCCATGGAGGTAAGGGCATGAAAATGGAGTTTTTGTTTGGCTTTAGTTCCGAGGGCCAGCAGATCAACTACAAATCCTGGAAGAACCCAGAAACTAGGACCAGTTCAAAGTCTGCCAGGGCAGTGACTGCTCCCCACCTACCAAACCACAAAAAGATCAACAGAACCCACAACTCAAGCCAGGTTGTGGGGGCTGGCTATCTGTCCCAGGTCTGCCCCAATGATCACCAGAGCTGGAGCAAAACCTGGCTACTATTCCTCCTAATGGGTGCCTGAGAGCAAACTGGAGGCATCTTTTAAACCAGGCATCCAGTTCTACTATGAACAGTCTGTCCCCCAGGCCACCTCACATTTGGTCCTCTCCACACTGTGGACCCCAGCCAGCTGTAAGACACAATCCAATCCTGGTAAACCCCTCCATGGCTTCATTTTCCAGGTGGTACCTGCACTTGAAAGTCATCCATCCCTGGCCTGCTCTCACTGAGGCCCTCACACACACTGAAGGGAACAAGGAGGTGACCCCCTGGCTTCCCTTCTTTAAGGCTCCAGACCCAATGGATAAAACCCGTGTTTCCCAGTATCCCATGTCCCAAAGTCTACTTGTGGTACAAACTGTTTCACCAACATTAGGCTTTGTTTTCATTTTCCCAAAATAAAATAATATTGTCTCGGCTTTTTCAAACTACACTCTGACCTCAGATTCTTTCCTGAATAATAATCTAAAATTAGTCTCTGGTTTAAAAAAAAAGGAAAACAAGAACAAACAAAAAACAAAACAAAAAACACTGTTCTAAGCCACCCAGGACAGTTATCTTTTCCTTAAGATTGCCAGCATGGCAGTAACGGGTTGGCATTTGTAGAACTTTTACTGTGCGCCAGGCATCATGCTCCATGCCTAGAGTGGATCATCTCATTTACTCCCCAGAGCAGCCCTAAAATGTAGAGATCACTATCACACCCATTTTACAGAGGAAGCAGCACAGAGGCCTGGGGCCAATGGCCCTGTGGCAACTCACTCCAGCATGACTGCAGCCGATGGCAGAGGAGGCCAAGCATGGGGCCTGCCATAGCAGTGCCTACCTCTTACTGCCACCAGGCTGTGCCTCGAGGCCCTTCAGGGCGGCAGGGCCCCACAACTCGGGGAGGTTCCTGAGTTAGGCGAAATCCCACCTGGACCAGGCCAAGGTCTGTGAGAGCAGCACATGCATGGGGGGGTTGGGGGCAAGAACAGGGCTGCAACCTAACCTCACCTTGGAAGCAAGGCCTCTCCCCCGCCCTCTTCACTGCCCCAGGCCTCCATCTGGAAGACTCTGCAGGGTGCCAGGCCAAACCTTTCATTGCCACTACTTCACTTCCCTTGGCCTCAATGTCTCCCTTATAAAATGGGGAGAACAGTGCCAACCTCATAGAACCATCATAAGGATTAAATAAAAGAATGTGTACAAAACATTCATCACTGTGCCTGGTACCCCATAAACACCCCACAAACCCTGCTTTCAGAGAACTACTTATCTGTCCCATCTCACAGCCAATCCTCTTTCGGCTGGCTCTCAGCCTCCCTGGGGACCAATCCTTTTTTGCTTTCTAAGAAGGATTAGCTAAAATCCTTCCATTCTAAAGCCTGCATTGCTTAGTGTTTGACAAGTCCTGGTCCTAACCCCAACCACTCACAATTTGGTCACAAGACGGAGCCTCAAGTCAATCTGAAAAACACGTGCTGAGCCCCACCTATACAGGCACAGCTTTCCTCCCCCTCCCCCCGCAGACCCCAGGGATTCAGTCTCCATGCCCCCTCCAGCCCTGTCCTGCAGGCACAGCGCAAGCCTGCAAACTTGGCCAATGAGGGGGGAGTCTGGATCTCCAGCCTCAGAGAGAGGGTTAGTGCAAGGACCAGGACAAAAACATAAGAAGCTTCAGGCCTTTTTATTGACAATTCTCCATATACACAGAGATCCTTTGCATTCCTCTCCAGTGTAAGTAAAGCACAGGGTACTTAACTGTCATCTCTTAACAAAGGAGCCCAAGGAAGGGAGTATACCAAGGCCTGCCTGGTGTCCCAAGGACATGCACCTCCCTGGCCTAGAGCAGGCCCCTGGCTGACCAGCCCTAACCAGACTGGCAAGAAATCTGGCCTGGGACGGTCTTGTCTCCCCTGCCCGCCTCATCGGATCCCTGCTCAGGAACCCCCTCCTATGGGTCCTGGGTCCCCAGCAGCCCATGACGCCAGGGAAGCATCCTAGAGCAGGAGAACCCCTCACCATCCTCTTCATCCCATTCCTTGTGCCACATGTTCCCAGGAACCATGCAATAAATAAATAAATATTTCAGAAGGCAGGGCAGCTCCAGGGTAGGGAAAGGGTGCCTGAGCCCGCTCAAGGCTTAGGAAGAGACACTGATACCCTAAGAATCCAGAAGTGAACATAAAAGTATTGAAAATACATGATGGGGTCCTCAAGTGGCCTTAATCCGTAAGTGAACTGTCCTGCTGGGGAACAATGCTAGAATCTAGGACACAGCCCGGAGAGATCCTACACTTCCCAGGCACCCAAGGGTCAAGGGCTTCAAGACCTCTGCTTTGCTTGCCTGTAACACACTCCATGGAACAAGCGGCCAGGGAGGGGAAACAGAGCTTTGGGCCAGAGGAAGAGTGCCGGAGGCTCTGAACAGGAGGAATAAGGGAAATCTGAATGCCTAGCATCTAACCCAGTGGAGCTGTCGCCAGGGTAATATGTAGGCTGAAATTCTGCAAGTCAAGGTTTCTTCAAGGTGAGCCTGATATCCTTTGAGCTGCTCGGGCTCCCTATGTTTTGCTCCACTTAATACTAAAGGACTCTGACAGGCCCTCCTAGACACATCCTCCTCTGGGAGAATATGGAAACTTCAACCCTATTTCTAGGACTTTTGGTCTTGTTAGCTTTGGCCAAGCCCTCTGGTGGAGAAACAATGAGATGCTGATGCCTGAAGGGACATTCAAAGAGCAGAGTTGGGTCCTGCCATGCCCAAGCCCTTCTGCAGGTTCTCAGAGGCCAAGCGACAGGGCCCAGTAACAAGCAGAGGAAGAATCTCTTCTCCCAATCTCTCATCTGTGGTCTCCTAGAATTGTCAGGTGTGGAGTGACGCCCTGATGCAGAGACCAGGCCTAGCTCACTACTGCCCTCTAGTTTATATTTCCTGCCTAGCTCTGAGTCCACTAAATTCAGCCCAGGGCAGAGGAGGGCAAACGTGCCAGGCCCTCCAGGGGCTCCTCTTCCCTCTGGGTTTTGAGAACTGCCATTTACTAACCATCCACAGGAGTAGGGAGTGGCTCCAGAACCCAGCTGGAGACAGCAAGGAGAGGAAGGGGAAGCCTACCTAACGTTCAGGCCACATTTGCCCAGCATATACCACATGGGGCTAGGGACAGGAGAGTGAGATCTGCTGCTGGCCCCAGGGACCGACGCCCACTTTAGACCCCAGCCCCTCTTCTCACTTGCTCAAGGTCTGGTTACACGAGGCACACACAAAAACAGTCTCTCTCTGGGCTTCAGGGGCTGAAAAGGAGGAAGAACTTGGTGAGACACTTCCTCATGCCCTTCAGTTCATGGCCCCCAATAGTACAACCACCTCCCAACCCGCAAAGTCCCACAAAAGCCACCCACCACTCAGTCCACATCTTCACTAACCCAGCTCACTAGAGTGCTCTCAGACTCCTCTTTCCATGGGGACTGGGGACTTTAGGAATGACCATGACCATACCAACAGCAGGCCTCTGCTAGGTGCTCTGCATTAGAAATTATCTAGGCACCGAGAAAACATCACTAAAAAATTTTTTAAATAAAATACCAGAAAAAAATTTTCCAAAACGTTTTAACAGTGGTTATCTCTAGGTAGTAAAATTACAGGATTACTTTTTTCTTCCTTCTTCTTCTGTACAATAATCTCCAAATCTTCTAGAATAAGCATATGTTACTTGCATGACCAGAAAGAAAACAAAAAAAAGCCTCAATTTATAACATATTACAGGCAGTATGCAAAACATGCTCCCAATTTTTTAGAACATGCATATGCATTTATCCTATGTGCACAGACTGATGCTCTATATCTTTTATTTACAGTAAGTACACACAGCTCTTATGGAAAAAATTATTTTTTTCATTTTCTTCAAAGTATTACCAAGGTAATAGAAAAAGAATAAAATTCAGCACAGTAGTTTCCTTGGGGAAGGCAGGGTGGTGCCGGGTAGCCTTGGGCGGAGGGGTCGTTAATGTTCTGTTTTTTACCTTCAGTGAAGCAGCCACAGGTATTCGGTATTATGCCTTATAATTCAGATACATTAAATATATTCTTCTGCATGCATAAAATACTTCAATGTTTGATTTGTTAAAGGACAGCAGAGACATTTCTACAGGCCAGCCAGGATCCTGAGTCCCCCTGCCCTCTCACTGACTCCCTGCTCCCTTCCCACACACACACACACACACACACACACAGCAGCACCCCCTGGGGGAGGTGGCAACCAGCCAACCCCTCCCAACGCCCTGAGCCCCAGCTACCTGCCCCACTCACCTGTGGCCCCCATGGAAGATTTGGGCACCTTGAAGGAACAGCACCGAGAACAGAAGCTGTTTCCACAGTTACTGCAGCTCCGCTGCAAAGAGCCATGGTCAGTATCAGATATGTCCCCCACACCAGGAGCCTCCCTCCTTTCCATCAGCTGATCCCACCCAAGGAACCTGGGACTAGCAGGGGAACAGGGAGGTGCCCAAGAGGGGCAGGACAGGGCAAAGATGACATCCAATGGGAAGGCTGGTGAAGACATGGGCACAGGGACAGCAGATCCCTGCTCACTGAAGCAAACCTCGGACCCCAGGCCTGATGTGGCCCAATGACTCCCTCTCCTCCCCTGCATCTCATCCCAAGTCCCCAAAAACGCACCCTCAAGACTTACCCTCTTCTTCAGAACTGAGAAGGTGGCCGAGCAGCCCGTACAGTTCCCTGACAAACAGAGGCAGCAGCTCAGCCTTGAGGAGCCCAGGGCTCTCAACTCTCACCTGCTCCTGCTCCTCTAAATGGGACCACTAAGGCTGCCAGCCCAGCCCCCACATTTTGGCCAGAAGCAATGAGCAAGGGGGCAAAGTCCAGATCCAGAGCCAGAAGGGGACTCAAGCTAAAAGGAAAATTCCCAAGGTCCCTGGGAATCCATGTCTGCAGACCATATGCAGCTGCTAGTGGAAGTACCCTCCCAGGGCTTCCAGGCCCCACCCGCATGTCCTGCAGAAGCTGAAGAGCACCCAGCAGAATCTGCTCCCTGGAGGTCAGGAGGGACCTGATGACATGCATCCTTCAGAGAAGGCAGCTCCAAAGAGCTCAGATGAAACCTGCCCAATACAACCCCTTCCTAAGTGTCTCCTGACAAAGAGTCTGCTCACAGGGAATTCAGAAATGCCTAGAACCCCAGACTCCTGCTTCCTGTCATCTGAAGATCTAGGAGAGGAGCTCAGAACCAGGCCCCTTTCAAGGGCAGGGCAGGGGCACAGGCACTGCAAGCAGAGGGCAGGATGGACAGGACAGGCCACAAAACACCCCCATCCCCACCCCAAACCACCACATGCAACCACGGCACAACCATGGTGGAGGAGTCAATGGCAGCTTAGCAAATGCACGGGAGGAGGCAAGGGGGTTTCAAAAAGACATAAAGGACAGAGAGGGAGGGGAACCAACCATTCTTTCAGAGGCCCCTGTGCTCACCACTCACCACCCACCCACACCCCCAGGAAAATGACAGACAGAAAGGCAGACTGCAATAAAGATACAGTCTGCTGAAGGGGGCACATGAAGGGGGGTGAATGAAGGGAACCAAAAAAGGAAGCAAACTGAGGCCTGAGGACAGGAAAGGTCACACTGGGCCTGATGACTTTACCAAGCTCCAGGAACAAAAGCAAAACCTAAAGAGAACAAAGAAGGTTCCAAGAGCTGTCCCTGGGAACATGGACTGTGGCCTGAGGCAGAACTCTCCATGCAGGGGGCACTGAGCCAGGGGAGAAAGGCCTGGCAGGGGGCCACAATGGGCATGAAGGGGGTCCCGAAAGGGGCTACAGAGCCCAGCCCAGGACTGTGGGCCCAGAAGGAAGTGGAGCTGGGTCCTGAAAACACTTGGGAGTGGATAATAAGGCACCTGGATTAAGTGTCTACAACCTGGGGCCCAAAGGCCTCCTGGGATCCAGCCAGAGCAATGAGCAGCTTCAGGAAGCTGGGCCTCTGGAACCAGCTATGTGACCAGGTACAGAGCCCCAGGCCTCACCCTCACATAAAGGCCCAGAGCTACACTAACAGCTACATGTGGTCCCTTAATCTGTTCCACCAGAATCCCTAGCAGCCTTCACTATAGGATACTTTCTGTGTTCAAAGAAAGAAGGGGGATCCCTGGGTGGCGCAGCGGTTTAGCACCTGCCTTTGGCCCAGGGCGCGATCCTGGAGACCCGGGATCGAATCCCACATTGGGCTCCCGGTGCATGGAGCCTGCTTCTCCCTCTGCCTGTGTCTCTGCCTCTCTCTCTCTCTCTCTCTCTGTGTGACTATCATAAATAAATAAAAATTAAAAAAAAAAAGAAAGAAAGAAAGAAGGGCCCATGCCAGAGCAAGAAGCCTGAGGCCAAGGTGCGTAAGCCGAATACCACTGCTGCCAGTCAGCTCCAGGCCCAGCAGAAGAGAGGAAAAAGTACAACAGGTGCGGCTGCCTTGATGCCAAACCAGCAACCAGGCTACTCCAACACCTTGTCCCCCACACTAAGAATGTAAGCAAAGCAACCCACCTTGGGGCACCCAGGTGGTTCAGTCAGTTAAGTGACAACTTAATCTACCAACTCTACTTGCCCTCATTCTCAGCAAAGGGCCTGACTCACCAGGTGATGATGCCATGGGAACAGAAAGGAGCCTACAACTGCATGGGCCCTGCCAGGATAATAGTCGAAGAGCCTCAGGGCCAGAGTGGGACCACATAGAAGCTCCTGAGCAGCCTGTTCTCAACTGTCCCATGCATCCCCATCATGCAGTGACAGCCAGTCCAAGGGTGGCTGGCTCATCTCACTCTGGTCTGCAGGAGCCAGACCTAGGAGCAGAGCTGCTACACCTGCCCCCACAGCAAAGAGCTTGAGAGCATTGCAGGGAAAGGACAGTGAGCAGTCTCAAAGAATGGGAATTAACAGGGGCTTAGAAAAAAGCAGCACGGTCTGCCCTCGCCATCCTCATGTGAACTCCACACATCCTGGCAGGGATTACCCGAACCAAAAACCAAATACTGAAATAAGACAGACATAAAACCAGGACTTCAGATACTAAGGCAAAGGGAGCAAGATGAGTTAGAAAAAACAAGAACACAGGAGCCAGATCAGATGGTGTGAATTTGAGTCACAGCTCAGCCATTTTTTACTGGCTGAAGACATGGGGCAAATCACTTTTCTCACCTAAGGTTGTTCACCTGCAAATGAGAACATCTAAGGCCTTTACTTAAACTTCATACATACAAATGAATCACAGGCTAGATAAAGCAAGAGTACTAATTCTTGTGGAGTGGTACTTGGGACTTCTGGAACCCAGCTGCTTCTAAGCATCTAAGAACTGCCTGTCCCTATTGCATCTACCGTCGGGACTACATGATACCGTGTATGTGCAAGGGCACTGAATACAGTGCCCCAGAGAAGGGAGGCACTCAGACCAGAAAGCAACAGTATGTCCAGGACCTCTAATCCTCAAAAGCAACTGCCCTGAGTGCTACAGGGGCAGCAAGGCAGTGCCCTGAATGCCCTGGGTCAAATTCCTCAAATGAACCCTAGGGGCTTCTCCCAGGTACAGACCCTAGAACTCACTCCCACCATAATACACAGTATAGACAATGCCATCCTCCTATCAGCTGATAGCAAGCACAACCAAGGTTCTTCCTCAAGATCAGTGTGGCCCCCAAATCACCTGCTTTCTTCAGCGAGAACTCTATCTGGCTCAGCAACTGCTCTCCTGGGTTGAGTCAAGTTTCCCACCATGCCAACAGTCAAGTGCACCCTTCTCTAAAGCTGCCTTCCTTGACCTTCCCCAAACTCCCAAATAAAATAAGGAGTCGCTGGTCTATGAACTTGGCTTAGGAGAAGGGACCTCAGGGTTCTATCATGCCCAGAGGAAGATATTTTTTTTCCTTCAACTTGTTTCAACCTGGGTAGGAAAAAAAGCTCCTAGACACCTGCAGGATGGACCAGGACCCCTTGTATTAACAACACCCCTTATTAAGCACTTACTGTGATCTAGCCAGCACTGTGCTACCACTTAATAAGCATAACTTCATTAGAGACCTCTAAGAACCCTGTAAGGTAAGAACTATTATTACTACTCTTTTATAGAAAGGGAAACTGAGGCACAGAGAGGTTAAATCATTTGTTCAAGGACACCCAGTAGGGCTGAGATTTACATCGGGCAATCAGACTACATTCTGTTCTCAGCCATTATTCTACACTGTCTTCTGAGGCTCTGTCTCAGGATTACACCTCTCTACATCTCAGAGTGGCATTTCTAGAACAGAATGCCTCAACTTCCTACAAGCTAATGTTCAAGGAGGACAAGGTGACAAGAAGGAACTCACACTCACTCCCTTGGCAGTCCCACCGTGTGTTTGCTACCTTCCCCAGGGCCCACAATTCCAAAACCCTGGCCCCATAGTGCCCACGCCGCTCTGTTTCTCAGCCCTAGCCGTACCAAAGTTGTTGGTAGGGTAGCGTTTGCGGAGCCGTTCCGTGAGCCGTGACACCTTGCTGCGCAGCACCTCATTCTTGCTCAGGAACCCATTGTCCTGCAGAACCAGCTCATCCTCTGCAGGGCACGGGGCACCTTCGTCATCCTCCTGTGGGAACATCTCCTTCCAGTCCTGCCCACCTCATGGCAGCGCTGTGGGACCCACGTGCAGGGGCACCCAGCACAGTAGACCCCACAAGGCACGGTGATGGCTGGCTCAGTTGCTGTCGCCCTCCCCCTGCCCAGCCCCTGCCCAGCTCACCAAGGCTCCTACTTACCAGCACCACCAAGTGGGTCTCCTGCCTCCCAAGTCGCGGGGGGAAGGAGAGAAAACAGAGAGAGATAGCAAGAAGGAGGACGCTGCTGGAATGAGGAGCCCAGGCAAAAGGAAACACAGAAGCACCACTCTGTCTAAGCACGCCACAAAGGTTGATGTTAACAGAGCCCCCCAGAAAAGGAGCCCAGCATTAAATAAGCTTGAGAGAAGCTGTATACTACTGTTTCTCAAACTGGGTGAAATAATTACGTAGCTTATTATTTCAATAGAACAAAATAGAACAGAAAATATCCCTTATAATGTATTTTCAGAAAGCTTTTGCCTCATTTACATCTTACATATTTTAGACATAAGCATGAACTAGGCCAAGACATAAAATGGCCTCATTACTATGGGTTATGAACAAAAGAGCCTGAAAGCCCTGGCTGCATATATTCCCTACCAGCACCAAGATGCACAGTCTACAATCGTATATTCAAGTCTTGGAGAAATCTTTAAGCAGGCGAAAATTCAAATGCCTACATGATGAGGCCAGGGTAATAGTGACATGGGCTAGGGTAAATCACAGGCCCAGGGGCAATGCACAAGACCCCTTTTCTTACACCTCAATGTCTCACATTATAGAGACAAGAGGAATGACTTCCTGTTATGTGGAAGCACAGCTGTGACCACAGCAACCACACCAGAACTCAGTGATTGGGTACAAGAGGGGGGTGGGGGCAGTGGTGGGGACTCGGTGACTTTTGTAAAAGGAGACAGTCATTCCCCAGCTACACTGACCACTACAGACTCAGGGCTACCAGGGCTTCTGATTTTTCAGAAAAACTGAAAATCCAGACTTTTCATTGAAATCTCTCCATTTGTAAATGCTTTTAAGTCTTACATGACAAATAAATGCTCCTGTGAACTACAGTTTAAATCACTGTCTTAAAAACAGAAAGACTCTTTGATCTAGTACTTGGCCTACAACCACTTTCTCTAGCTTCTCCTCTCTGTCCCCAAAAGAGGGGGACCTCACTCTGCATAATAGCAGTCAGAGACCCAGGGCAGGAACCTCCCCTAAAGCTGCCTTCCCCACACCCAAGGCCCCAAGCCCAGAGTCTCCAGCCTAGGTGATGAATGATCCACCTCCCACCACAGGTACTTCCCAGAGGTTTCCAGAGCCATCCCTGTCCTGGGCAGATGACTAGGTCAGTCACAGAACGGGTGGAAGTTCAGAGGCATCCTTTCACCCAGTGAGCTCTAGCTCGCAAGTTCCAGTTTCTCATTTGATACAAGAGAACTGAAAAACCTAGACTCGGGATGTGAGAAGCCACCCAGCTCCTGGACCACCCGACTTTCCAGCATGATCAGTAGAAGGTGGTGGGGAAGGGCTACCCACCTCAATAGCATCTTTAAACTCCTCATCGGGCTCAGCCTCCTCAGCCTCCTCCACACTGCCGGGCGTGAGGTCCTGGGAAGAGAGACTATTACAGGAGAGGGATGGTAGCCTTGCTCCCTGAGGTCAAGGCTACCAGCTCCCGGGAGCCAGCATCCAGGTTCTCTTGAACACTCATTCTTGCCCCAGAGAAGACAGCACACATGCAAGAAAGAAGTCACGGGAAGGAGGGCACTCTCTGACCTAACAGGGATAAGGACATGGGCCCAAGACATGGTCCAACAGTGGCTGCAGAGCACAGGTTCTAGAACTACAGGGCCTGGTCTGAGTCCTGGCCCTATCACACTGGGACAAGCACTTGGTGCCTCAGCCTTCTCCTGTGCAGAAGAGAACCCTCTCATTCTCAGAAGCAATCTACACCTCATAGGGTTAATATCAATAAATGTTTATTATTCAACATTCCAGAGAAGATGAGGCCAGGGAAACAGCAGGAACTATAAAAAGTGGTATGAACAAGCTGGGAACAAGAAGGCTCCATGACCTGCCTGCAGCAGGCTCAGCCCTAATAGGGGGTGCTCACCTCTGTGGGCGTGGGTGCGGGCGTGCAGTCTGGCAGGGCACACTTTCCCCCAGCCTCTGGCAGTGGTGGGCTCTCAAAGACACTGTCTTTCTGCTTGGGGTTCATCCGCCGCTGCAGACATGCCCTGTATTCAGACACCACTACCCAGGGCAAGGACAGGGTGGGAGGCAGAAACAGGATGGAATGAGTGGTGCTCTGGGGGTATCCTCTTCTCCAGGTGGCTGGCTTCCTCCACCAGCAGCCCACTCGGCTGCAGGAAAGTCACCCTCCTAACTGAACAAGTCACCTAACCTAAGCCCCATAAATAAAACAGAAAGACTACCACCCACCCTATGTGATTGTTCTAGAGAGATTAAATGTAGTAAGTGCGAGATAAATTAGGGTTTCTGTAACCAATTACCCAACTACAGGAAGCAAAACAAATACAGCCATCACCCAAACATAGTACAAGCCCAGGTTTCTATGGCTCAGGCCTCCCCAGACTGCCATGCTGCTTTAGAAGCTAGATAGCAGACAAGAACTCTGGGATGGCACAAGAAGTGGCAGCTACTCCAGGTGGCTACACCCCAGGAGGCGGGTGGCAGCACTGGGAAAACCACCATCTCTCATCTCCCAGAAGCCATCACATCATGTGAGCAGGGATTCACCTGCCTTGGGAAGGGAGATCCCTACAGTAGCAGTCTCTCCTGTATCCCACCTCACACCTTAGAGATACAGGAGCCCTCCCAGGAAGTACCCTGGTGTGGTGCTGCCCCCTTGTGGAAGGCACAGCAAACAGATTATTAGCCGTAGAGACACATACAAAGTGGAGCCCACCCTAGCCAGGAGTCTGGGCCCCATCTCTTTCTGTCTAGCTGTCCAGGACTTACCTCGGAAGAACTCCACATTTCCCAGAAAAAGTGTGCTGTTTAAAAGGGCAAGGACCCAGCACAGGGGCAGCAGATACAGCATGCAAACCGTGCCCAGAAGAACCCCATAGAACCTGCATCGACAGAGAGGAACCAAAGTATGAGAAATTCGTAAGATCAGAAGGACATCACTGTGGAACACAGACACACGGCAACTGGCACACTTAATAAACACGACATCTGCTAATCAAACAAGAGGGTGAAAGATTACATGGTGAGTTCTGTTTCTACTATTAAAATATTTTCAGGGACAGCCCCAGTGGCGCAGCGGTTTAGCACCGCCTGCAGCCCAGGGCCTGATCCTGGAGATCCTGGATGAGTCCGTCAGGCTCCCTGCATGATGCCTGCTTCTCCCTCTGCCTGTGTCTCTGCCTCTCTCTCTCTCTCTCTCTCTCTCTCTCTCTCGCTGCATCTCTATGAATAAATAAATAAAATCTTTAAAATATATATATATATATATATTTTTTTTTTTTCGGGAATTCCTGGGTGGTTCAACAGTTTAGCGCCTGCCTTCATACCAGAGCCTGATCCTGGAGTCCTGGGATCGAGTCCCACACTGGGCTCCCTGCGTGGGGCCTGCTTCTCCCTCTGCCTGTCTCTCTCTCCCTCTCTCTCTCTCTCTCTCTCTCTCTCTCTGTGTCTATCATGAATAAATAAATAAAATCTTAAAAAAAATTTTTTTTCACCACAGCTAAAAGCAGTACATCCCTGACATTCATGTGCAGGTCTGCACCCAAGAGCCTCAGAGGTTCTCCTCCTCTGAGCTAGGGGAGCAGAGGCTGCTGTGGCAAATCCCCACAGAGCAGCAGTGGGGAGAACAGGGGCCACTCACTGTGAGGATGCGGTGGGGTTCTCCCAGTGCAGCACGCGGTAGGCAGCTTCACAGGTGCGGCAGAGGCGGCTCAGGAGGGCCTCCAGCTGGATCAGGCTGTGGGCACAGGGGGCTTCCGTGAGCCGCACGCCCAAGGGCCTACCACAGCTCGGTGCCACAGAACCCAGGACTTCACAGGCACAGCTAGCCAGAAGCAGCTGGTCCCTGTGAACCCATGGGAGGAGCCAGAGAGCTCAGGAGAAACTGCATACACACATTTCAGTCCTCTTTTGGGACCCCTACAGAGATGCAAACAGTACAAATGTTCCTGCTTGGGTCTCTTCCTAGTTGTTGCTATCGGGATGTCTGCTTAACTTTCCCAGGGCTGAGGTAAAATGAAGGCAAGGTACCCACCTCACAAACACATTGCAGTTGTAGGATAAATGGCAGGATAGAGGAGACTGGGTCTCCACCTGAGGTGTGAGGCAGCCTCACTTGGAGAGTTTTTTTTTTTTTTTTTTTATATGAATGCACCCTCAGAAGCAATAAATGCATGCTGCACCCAGCTCTCGGTTTATAAGGGCTTCGTGGAGAAATGGCTGATTCCAGAGCTGGGGCAGTGCCAAGTATAAGACGAATCTGAGTATCATATGCACTCATAAATGATGGAACATGGACGCCTAGGGGGCTCAGTCAGTTGAGCATCCAACTCTTGAGTCTAGCTCAGGTCATGATCTCAGGGTCATGGGATCAAGCCCCCACACAGGTTTCAAGCTCAGTGGGGAGTCTGCTTGAGATTCTCTCTTTCTCCCTCTGCCCCTCCACCCCGACCCTCCCACCTCCATGTGCATGCACTTGCACATCTTTCTCTGTAATAAATAAATATTTTTTAAAAACATGGAGACACACCAAAAGAACACAGGAGCCAGTTCAAAAGAGCTCCTACTGCCCAACTTAGGACAGTTTGAGATCAGGCAGCTTGGGTGGCTCAGGAGTGTAGCACCGCCTTGAGCCCAGGGTCTGATCCTGGAGACCCGGGATCGAGTCCCGCGTCAGGCTCCCTGCATGGAGACAGCTTCTCCCTCTGCCTGTGTCTCTGTCTCTGTGTCTCATGAATAAATAAATAAAATTAAAAAAAAATGAGATCAATATAATGACAGTAATGGATTACAATTCACTAAATGAAATTAAGAATTTTCAGTTCATACTGATAAGATGGAAGAGCTCTTTCCTAGAGCAGAATGCTAGCTAACAATGACAACTCAAAAATCACCTTTGCAACTGTTACAGTACTAAATTAATAAAGACAAGACCCAGCAATGGTCATTTTATAGTAGAGAAACCTTAACCAAATGATCAAAGTTAGAATCTCCCCTAAGGGGACGCCTGGGTGGCTCAGAGGTTGAGCATCTGCCTTTGGCTCAGGGCGTGATCCAGGGATTTGGGATCAAGTCCCTCATCTGGCTCCCTGCGGAGAGCCTGCTTCTCCCTCTGCCTATGTCTCTGCCTCTCTCTCTGTCTTTCATGATAAATAAATCTTTAAAAAAAATCTCCCCTAAGGAGACAGGCTGACATCATGTACCTCCTGATATCATATACTGACAACAACACAAATACTGTCACATTCCTGCAAAAATGAATCACCTCAGTCTACTCATAAGGAGGCAAACAACCTCAAATTGAGGGAAATTATACAAAATAATAAGCTTGTTCTCTTTAAAAATGTCAAAGTCATGAGAAACAAAGACTAAAGAACTATTCCAGGTTACAGGAGTCTAAGAAAAAAAAAAAAGAAAAAAAAAAACAGGAGTCTAAAAAGATATAAAAACAAAATGCAACGTATGACTCAGGACTCGATTCTGGATCAGAAGAAATTTATATAAAAGCCCTTATTAATACCACTGGTAAAATCTGATTATGAACTATATATTAAATGCACTAATGCGAATGCTAGCTATGTAAAATTTCCACGCTTATGGATATATAAGAGAATGTCCTTGCTCTTAGGAAAGAAGCATTTGGGGTAAACAGGCATGATATTTACAACTTACTTTCAAACAGTTCAAGAAAAAAAAGAACAAAGTGCAAGATGAAGCCAATGTGGCAAAATGTTAGTAACTGTTCTAACTGGGTAAAGGGCCTGTGGCAGTTCTTTGTATTATTCTAATTCCCATTTGAGTTTAAAGTCATTTAAAAAGGGGGAAGGGGGGAAGGGATTAAAAACCATAGATACCCAGACCCCACTCCAGACAGCTGACGCAGGCCTCCGTTTGTAACTTTTTTTGAAGCCTTGCAGATGCCATGGTTATGGTTATCAACGGTCTTAACATGCTTCTTCAGAAGTACCAGCTCTATCACACTAAGGAAGCTTTTCAATAGTGTAGGGACAGTGAGTGACATTCACCGAACACTTCCCGGGTACCACTCATTCAATCTTCACAACCACCCAGGAGGTAAGTCTACTAGTATCCCATTTAACAGGTGAGGAACCTGAGTCACAGAGAGGCTGAGCAACCCACCCAATGTCAACCATCAAGTGTGGGATTTCCCGTGACTTATGCATGCACGTGCTTAGTCAAGACCCTAAACTGTCTCTTTAGTGGAAAGAACACGAGTTGTGAAATCAGCTAGATCTGGATTCTCATCCCAGCCGGGTCACCTTTTCGCCATGTAAGCCTTTTTCCTCATCCATAAATGGAAAATAGCAGCAGCTATCTGGGCAGCCTGGGTGGCTCAGCGATTTGGTGCCTGCCTTTGGCCCAGGGCATGATCCTGGAGACCCGGGATCGAGTCCCATGTCGGGCTCCCCACATGGAGCCTGCTTCTCCCTCTGCCTGTGTCTCTCTGCCTCTCTGTGTGTCTGTTATGAATAAAAAAATAAAATCTTTAAAAAATAATAATAATAGCAGCTATCTCCCAGAGCTGTTAAAAAGATGAAAGAAAAGAACATCTGTGGTTTCCCTGACATGACGCCTGACACTAAGCAGTCAGTGTGGTGGCTCCCGTTCCTGTGACCATCTCTCCCACCTCCCCGGCCCCTTCCATACTCACAAGCTCTTCACCTCAGCCACAGCCTCAGGGCGAGACAGGCGAACTTTCTGGAGGTCCTCCTGCCTCACACTGTGATACTTCCTCCGCATCAGGTCAGACTCAGGCAGCCGTGCCCGGCATACCTCCTGAAGGTAGCCCAGGAGGGCAGGCACTGAAATCATCAGGGCACCCACTGAGTACCATGCGCCTATGGGATCAATAACACTGCAGGTAAATGAGGAGCAAGACCAGGAGCCTCTGCCTACCAGATGCCCACATGCTTACTCCCTCACCTCCTCCAGGGCTCTGTCCAAAATGCCTTCCCTGATCACCTCAGATGAAACAGTGTCACCCCTGCTCACTCTCCTTTAACTCAGCTTTACTTTTCCTCAGAGGATTTATCACCACATGACTGATTACAGGCATAGTTGTTGTCTCCTCCACAAATAAAACAGGCTCTTAAGGACCGGGACTTCATCCATTTGGTCACTGCTATAGTTCCAGGTCCATTTTTTTTAAAATACTAACCAACCTATGCTAGCACCTAGCAGGTGGCTCATGCTTGGAGTCTGACTGCTGGGAACTGCCCACGACTGACATTCTGACCTCTGGGCCACGAGGGCTTTTAGACCACCACAGACCAGACCACTGTAGACTAAGAAATGGGGAGGCTGAGAGAAAATCCAAAGGACTTTCTTCCATTTAGCATGGTACCCCCAAAGCAAGCTAACAGAGCACTGGGGACAGAGCAAATGCTGGTTAAATATCGGTCATAGGATTACAGAAAAATCTTAACAGCTTGAGAAGGATATCTGAGTTTGGATGAGACAAAGGGTCCTACTAAGAAACAAAATGAGGTCTTATGTGAAAACAGGGCTTATTTTCAATCCACTGAATCCGTATCTCCATAGGAAACAAAGGAGACACTTGAGAAATATAAGTTTGATAGAAGAATGAATACATGAATAAAGAACCCAGCTCCTCAGAACATTCTGTCCCAGGCCTTTCACATACCCCCCCCCCCCACTAAGGGGGGGCTTTTTCAGAAAAAGATGGCTTTTTCTGCAGCCATCTGTCAGTTCCAAACAGGAAAAGCGCTGGGTCCTGGTATACCTTGTCACAAGAGGTCCCCAGAAGACATTATTACCCAAGATCTCAAGAGCCACCCACGTGTCCACACATCCACCTCAAAGGCTACAGACCCCTCAGAGCTGGTGACTGCCTGGCAGCCCCATCCAGGCTCACCTGCCGAGCTAGAGGAAATCAATAAATGTGGCAGAAATCTCTTAACCATTCACCTTCCTGGCACCCTCACCCCATGTCATGCCCTCAATGACCCCAACAATCAGCTTGGAAATCAAAATAGGAAAAGGCTAGGACGCCTGGGTGGCTCAGTGGTTGAGCATCTGCCTTCAGCTCAGGGCGTGATCCCAGGATCCGGGGATCTAGTCCCGCATCAGGCTCCCCACATGGAGCCTGCTTCTCCCTCTGCCCGTGTCTCTGCCTCTCTCTCAGTGTCTCTCATAAATAAATAAATAAATAAATAAATAAATAAATAAATAAATAAATAAAGTCTTAAAATTAAAAAAAAAAAAAAATTGGAAAAGGTCACAGCACCAGCATTCAGTCAAGAAGGAAACATTAGCTACAATACATTGGTGGCTTACTGTGTCAGGCACCGTGCTAAATGTTATACACAGGCTACCTCGTTCCTCACCACTACCCTCTGAGAACAGCACTATTATTATCCTCCCCTTAGAGATGAGGAAAATTAGGCCTTAAAAAACAGGTTAAAAAACCCCTGTTCAAAGTCACCCCAACAACCTAGCCATGATTCTAGCTCAGAGTATGTCTCTCTCAAGCCGGTTTTCTGACATGGAGCAGACACGGAGGGAGGCCAACTCCATGGCAACACAAGCGGCCAATTCTTAGAATTCCTTCCCACATTCATTCACAAAAACCCCCTGGAATCAGTTCTTACCCTCATTCAAAGTGAGGAACAAGACGTTGAGGCCCATGCAGGTCAGCAAGGAACACAAAGGCGTCTGCCACCTACAACACAAGAAAGTCCTGGTCACTGAAAATGGCCACTCCTCCAGTTTGGCAGGGCAGAGGGGAAAGGGAGGGGCAGCCATCACGGGCGGGTCATCAAAACCAGGAGCAAGAGGAGGGGGCTCAGAGCTCAGAGTGTCAAGGAGAAATGAAAAGTAGGCCTCTCACATGGACAGGCAACCAGGAGAGGAGCTGAGGTCACACATTAGGCCCCAGGATAAGAAAAGGTATCCTCTCAGAACTAGAAGACCTGTGGAACTTTCTCCCAGAAGAGAAGATTATATAAAGTATCTGTTAAGAAACCCAGTCAACACTTTAACCTGTGTTTCGTAACGTTCTGGTCTCTTTAAGAGGTGACAATGACGAACTTTCTTCTTTAAAATTTTCCCTGGGATCCCTGGGTGGCGCAGCGGTTTAGCGCCTGCCTTTGGCCCAGGGCATGATCCTGGAGACCCGGGATCGAATCCCACGTCGGGCTCCCGGTGCATGGAGCCTGCTTCTCCCTCTGCCTGTGTCTCTGCCTCTCTCTCTCTCTCTCTCTGACTATCATAAATAAATAAAAATTAAAAAAATAAATAAATAAATAAAAGTCTTTAAGATAAATACAGTGAGCAGAAAAGGGAAAAAAGAAACTAGAGATTTCTTTTATAAATTATTTGATTTCATCAAAGCAAATCAAGAACAAAACAAAAATAAGAAAACTCAAAGCAAAATAAGAACAAAAAATTTTGAGCTCCATAATCCTAAAAGATTGGTGAAAAGGGTACCTCCTTATTCACAGGTATTTTTATTTAACTGATGTTCAAAATTACATCCTAATTTTAACATTAATTATGCTAATATTGAGAGAAAAGAGGAAAAAAATCTCCTTCAAGATTTAGAAAGCCCAATGTTCAGAGCTAGTTAGCAGTCCTAAGGAATGAGTTTACTAAAGCCCAGAAAATAAACTGCAGAAAGACCACATGGTTCCTAGGGCCTGCCTCTCCTGGGGCAGGCCCAGAATAAGCCCAGGGAACCAACAGACCTCCCAGAACCACTCCTCACTAGGGCAGAAGGGACAGCCCAGCAACCACCTAAACGACCAGCACAACTATGGAGCAGGAAAGCAGAAGGCCAAAACAATCAGAGCAACTCTACAAAGTCTGTTACCTGAGCAAGTACCGAACACCGTCACCTGCATCCTTCAGGGGTTCCAGATAGATCTCCAGCCTCTTGTAGGATAGAACCAAGTTGAAAAGATCAAATGCCGGGGACTTGGTAGGGGCAGGTGGAGTTTCCAGGGGAGCCTCAGGGATCACGCTGGGGCTCACCTCTGGCCCACTCCCCTCACGCTCTGACGTCTGCATCCTGCAATCATAATAATTCCCGACATTTGCATTGCCCTTACAATCCCCAAAACACTTCTACTTACGTTATTTTACGTGATGCCTATAATAAACCTGAGAGGTAGGAAGGGTTACAGATGGAATACCCATTTCACAGAAAGGAAACACATTCAGCAGGGAATAGTGAATTGCCCAGATATAAAATCCTGCTCTTCGGGGCCCCTAAGTGGCTCACTGGTGAGAGTCTGCCTTTGGCTCAGGTTGTGATCCCGAGGGTCCTGGGATGGAGCCTGCTTCTCCCTCTCCCTAGGTCCCTGCCTCTCTCTATCTCTCACGGATAAAAATAAAATAAAAATCTTTTAAAAAATAAAATAAAATCCTTCTCATATGACTCTTCATCTAATGTTCTTTTCCCCACAGATCCATCAAGAGTAAAAACCATAAAGACCAAGCACACATGGTTGCTGCGAAGAGGCAGCATGATGTCTAAAAAGAAATGATGACCTGGTATATTTTTCACCCACTCTTCACCTGGTTAACTCCTACTCATCCTTCAGGTATGGGCTGAAACACTGCTCCCTTGATCTGAGAGATCTGTTTTGCCAAGGCCCCCAGTCTGGAATGGGAGACCATCTCTAATAATCCCAATGGATCAGGTACTTGCCCTAATAGCATTTATCACACCAAACTAAAACTCCCTGCTTTCTTGCCGGTCTGCGCTTCTTGACAGGTCAAAAACCACGTCTTCCATTTACCATGCTTGTGCACTCAGTGGACGGTTAATGAATGCTCACTAATGAGCGAACGCACTGTCCATCCTCTAGGGCTCCCAAGCTTTCTCCTGGCCGCCACATCTGCGGCTTCTTTCTCCTTTCTACTCTCAACCACTTCCCGGATCATTCCTGCTCATTATCTCCCTTTTTCCTTCAACCCCACGGGGCAGTCACTTCCTTCCATAAAGCCCGTCTCCGAGGAGGGGCACCCTCACCCTCTTCCCTAATTCAAAGTCCTACTCCAAACTCTAAAAAAGAAAAGGAGGGGGCGGCACGCGGGAACCTTGGCGCACAGCACACGAGCCAGTCCCTCGCAATGGACGGCGGCCTGCCGGGGGTTGGGGGTGGGGATGTGACCAAGTGGCCACTGGGAGCCCGCAATACCCGCAGGCGGAGCTCGGACTAAAGGACCCCGAGAGGGCGCGGGGCTGGGCAGCGCCGGCAGAGGCCCAGACCGTCCCCTCCGCAGCCCACCGAGCCCGCCCGGGGCCCGCAGCCCGCACGGAAGGCCACGCCCCAAGCGGCTGGGCCAGCAGGTGGTGACCCCCGCGGCGTCCAGGCGCCCAAGTCCGCACGGCTGGCGGAGGCCTGGAGATAAGGACGGGTAGCGCCTCACCTGCCCGGTCGCTGGGGGGGCGGGGGAGGGGCGGGGACGGCCACGGAGCACTGAAGGGCCACGAGGCCCGCGAGCGTTGCCTCAGGCCCGCCCCACCCCGAGGACGCGCCGCTTCCAGGGGCCTCTCTGGAGCCGCAAATCCAAGAGCCTCCGCCGCCGCCAACGCTTCCGGGACGCGAATTGCTCTGCGGCGGCGTGCTCATGACGTCACCACGCCGCCCCGCCTCCCGCGCCCGCGTTTAGCCCCGCCCACCCCGGCACAGGTGAGCGCCTCCGGCCGCACTGCGCCTGTGCGTCTCCTCGCTCGGCCCCGCCCGGATTCGGTGGGTCCCGGGGGGCCGCGGTTCGCGGAGTCGCCGCGCAGCCCCGGGAGCACGAGCTTTACGACTGTTCGTCTCGCCGCCTTGGTCCAAATCCAACCGGTTGGTCCAAGCGGGAGTCAGATGTCTGTAGCCCTTCTGTGCCCCAGCGGGAAGTTCTCCCCCCTCCAAACAGCTGCAGGGCAGACAGAGCCGCATCCCCACGCGCACCACTAAGCAGCAGCCCGAAATCCTCCTTCTCAGGGGAATGGACCTGGCTCCGTGGCTGGGCCAGGCTTGTCTGCCGCGTTCTGCCTCTCCTCCTTTGGATGAGTCTAGAAGTATAGAAAGATGGTTTTTTATTTCTTTAATATCCTAACCACCTGAAATTTCACAAGTAGTTGTAAATCAATAACTTACTCCAAAGATGAATTTTAGTTTCTTTGCAATTCCTCACTGGGTGGGCCAGTGGCTGTCCGGTAGTATAATTGGTGCTCTCTTCCAGCAGATCTGCGTTGAGAGATATTATTCAAGAACTAGACATTTTTTTTGGGGGGGGGTGCGATAGAGGGAGATACAAGGAGGGGATACGAGGATACAAGAAGGCTCTAAAGACCAGAAAGGAACAGCCACGACCAATATCAATGAACGATGGCTTCTCCTGATAATTAGACACTGGTCAGCTAGACTCTGCTTTTGGGGGGTCTAACTTTGAATTTTGTATAATGAAGTTTGCTCAGTTCTTTCTTTCCCTTCTCCAGCATTTTGTCTTCATACTTTGCCTCAAGTCCTAGTGCCACTGCTAAGTGAAAGAGACTGAAAGAGAATATAAAATAGCAGTGGGGTGCTTGGGTGGCTCAGCAGTTGAGCATCGCCTTCTGCTCAGAGGACGGTCCCAGGGCCCCAGGATGGAGTCCCACATTGGGATCCCTTCAGGGAGCCTGCTTCTCCCTCTGCCTATGTCTCTGCCTCTCTCTCTCTGTGTGTGTCACTCATGAATAAATAAGTAAAAATCTTAAAAAAAAAAAAAGGAAACAAAATAGTAAAAGTGGATAACTAATAACTTGACGTTTTGCAGTGGTTAGTCTGCATCTCTAAGCGAAGGTGTGTATGGCCCACATGATTGGACCTTGGAGAAATACTAGTGGGGAATGCTGAGTAGAAGAAGCTGGAAAATAGGAGTGGGAAGAGAAAAGAATGTCAGTGTGGCAAGTATACCGTTGAAGAGGTTGATAAGCAAACCGTGTGCAAGGGCAGGTGGTGCTAGGATGTGGGAACTCTGTATTTCTTGGCAATTTTTTGTTTGTAAACCTAAAACTCTAATACTTTATTGAAAAAACAAAATGGGCCTGGAGGAGATCACCTACAGGGGGAGTGCAGGCAAAAAGGAGGTCCTCAGGAACCAAAGACCAAGGTGTTCTGGAGACTATTTGTATATACCATTCTTCCCGTTTCCCTATTTCTTCTATTCCTTCTTATCATACTGCCTTTTAACTGAGACTGACCTTATTTCCACTGTTGCTCCCTCTAGAGCACCATGGTCCAGGTGGACTTCACGGACAATGGAAAGAAATGGTCTATTATCTGGGCTGTCTGATAGAGTACCAGTAGGCACATGTGGCTACAGAGCAATTACAAGGCATCTATCGCAACTAGGAAATAAGTGTTTAATTTTATTTTATGGAAACTTAAGATTTTATTTTGAGACAGAGAAAGAGAGAAAGTGATAGAGAACGAGCTGGAGGGGCTGAGGGAGAGGGAGAACCCAAGCTGACTCCCTGCTGAGTGCCAAGCCTGAGGTGGGGCTTGATTCCTTGACCCCAAGATCATGACCTGAGCCGAAACCAAGAGTCAGCTGTCCAACCAGTCAAACCACTCATGTGCCCCTTTATGGGATTTGTAAATGTAAATAGCTAAATACAGCTACTGGTTATGACTAGGACAACAAAACTCTAGAGTCCAGTATCTCTTTATTTGATCCTTTTTTCTGCCCTTTTACAAGCCACGATATTTCTGATGCTCCACTCTCGATTATCTTGGCTCCAGAACATCTTTAAACAATGTCTGCAGCCAGACTTCCCTCAGTCATGGCCCCTATCTTTCTACACCTACACAGTAGGACTATAAAAGGATAGAAGTCTCCCAGTTGAAATGACCGCCCTCACTAATCTGCCTGAAATTCAGGCCTCAAAGGACAGAGTGTTAGGATTTTATGAAAAACTCATAAGTGTGAATTTTCTAAACAAGAGAGAGGGAAAAAAGATTCCTGGTCTTAATTATAAAAAGAGCTATTTAAAATTCACAAATTGGGGCGCCTGGGTGGCTCAATGGTTGAGCATGTGCCTTTGGCTCAGGTTGTGATCCTAGAGTCCCCGGATTGAGTCCCACATCAGGATCCCAGCAAGGAGTCTGCTTCTCCCTCCGCCTATGTCATTGCCTCTCTCTCTGTGTGTCACTCATGAATAAAAAGCTTAAAAAAAAAAAAAAGAAAAAGAAAGAAAGAAAATAGTAAAAAAGGATAACTAATCACTTGACGTTTTCCAGAGGTTAGTCTTTGCACCTCTAAGCGAAGGTGTGTATGGCCCACATGATTGGACCTTGGAGAAATACTAGTGGGAAATGCTGGATAGAAGAGCTGGAAAATAGGAGTGGGAAGAGAAAAGAATGTCTAAGCACACCTACCTCCACCAGATGGCTCCCTCACCCACTCTTGCACAAACTTTGAGGTTTCGTAGTTCCCTTTAAATTTGGGAGTTTTCTGTGGTTTCTCCTGCCACCATTTCCACCACATACCAGACTTTGTGACACTTTGAGCTGTATTCATTATTTCTTTCTGTATAACGAATTATTTCAAAACTGACTGGATTAAAACAATAATAAGTTTATATTTTCTCACATTGGTTTTGGCTTTTGGGTAATTTTGGTCAGGAAATGGAGAGGGGCTTCGTGGGTGATTTTGGCTCCAACTTTAATGAGATTGCAGTCAGAGGCTGGCCATGGCTGCCTTCATCTGAAAGCTTGGTGCGGCTGGAGGACTGGCGTCCACAGTGGCTATCTCACACAACAGATAAATGGATGCTGGCATTCTTTTTTTTTATTTTTTTTATTTTTTTTAATTTTTATTTATTTATGATAGTCACAGAGAGAGAGAGAGAGGCAGAGACACAGGCAGAGGGAGAAGCAGGCTCCATGCACCGGGAGCCTGATATGGGATTCGATCCCGGGTCTCCAGGATCGCGCCCTGGGCCAAAGGCAGGCGCCAAACCACTGCGCCACCCAGGGATCCCGGATGCTGGCATTCTTATGCTGATAGGCTGGGAGGAGGTTTCAGTTGCTCTTGACTGGGCACTCTCCAGAAGGAATCTTGAGTGTCCTCTTGACATTGTGGCTGACTTCCTCCAGAGCAAGAGATCCAAGAGGGAGCCACAAGATCTTCTATGATACATCCTCAGAAGGCACATATCATTTTCACAATATCCTGTTGGTTTTAAAGGTCAGAACTATTCAATGTCCCAATGTATAATGGGAGGCTTATACAAGAGCATGACTACCAGGGGTAGTCATGGGGAATGGGGACAACCTAGAGGCCATCTTGGAAGCTAGCTACTAGGTACTGCTCTGTAGTACCTGCTCCCACACACCTTTCAACATCCAGCTTGAGTGTCAAGTCCTTTGTGAAGGTTTCCCCAAATAATTCCTCATTTCCTCCTTTGTGTTCACACAAAACTCTGATCCTATTAAGTACCTATCACCTTGCATTTCAATTTATTTAGAATCTCCCTTTATTCTTGAGAGCAGAGAGACTGCAATTTAACATCTTGGCAGCTCCAGTTTCTGCCAAGTATAGAGCTTTGGCATAGTAAGTATTCAATGATTTTTTAAAAAGATTTCTTATTTGTTTATTCACGAGAGAGACCCAGAGAGAGAAAGAGAGAGAGAGAGAGGCAGAGATACAGGCAGAGGGAGAGGCAGGATCCGTGCAGGGAGCCTGACGTGGGACTTGATCCCAGGTCTCCAGGATCACGCCCTGGGCCGAAGGCAGGTGCTAAACTGCTGAGCCACCCAGGGATCCCCAGTATTCAATGATTTTTTTTTAAAGATTCTATTTATTCACAGAGAGAGGGAGAGACATAGACAGATGGAGAAGCAGGCTCCCTGCAGGGAGCCTGACATGGGACTCAATCCCAGGACCCCAGAATTATGACCTAAGCCAAAGTCAGAGGCTCAACCACTCAGCCACCCAGGTGCTCCTGAACGCTTATTTTTAAAATAAATGAATAAAACAGAAAATAGCAAGAGTTGGTGAAGATGTGGAGGAACTGGACCCCTTGAACACCGTTGTTGCAAATGTGAATAATGCATCCTCCAGCAGCCGGGGTGGCTCAGTGGTTTAGCGCCGCCTTCAGCCCAGGGTGTGATCCTGGAGACCCGGAATCGAGTCCCACGTCAGGCTCCCTGCATGGAGCCTGCTTATCCCTCTGCCTGTGTCTCTGCCTCTCCCCCACCCCCCTCTCTGCGTCTCTCATGAATAAATAAATAAAATCTTTAAAAAAAAATAATGCATCCTCTATGGGAAACAGTATATCATGTTCTCAAAAAATTAAATATAGAGATTATTGTATGATCCATGAATGCCACTTCTGGATATATACCCAAAAGAACTGAAAGCAGGGTCTTGAAGAGATATTTATGCATCCGTGGTTTGGTTTTTTTTTAAGATTTTATTGATGTATTCATGGGAGACACAGAGAGAGGGAGAGGCAGAGACACAGGCAGAGGGAGAAGCAGGCTCCCTGCAGGGAGCCCCGACATGGGACTTGATCCCGGGTCTCCAGGAGCACGCTCCGGGCTGAAGGCAACGCTAAACCACTGAGCCACCCGGGCTGCCCCTGCATCTGTGTTTATAGCAGCATTACTCACAGAAGCCAAAAATGTGGAAGCACTCCAAGTGTCCATTAATGAACAAATGGATAAATAAAATGTGGTATATACATACAATAAACTATTATTCAGCCTTAAAAAGTAGGAAACTTCTGACATGTGCTACAACATGAATGAACCTTGAGGACATGAATGCTAAGTGAAATACGGCAGTCACAAAACAAGTATTGTACCATTCCACTTCTATAAGGTACCTAGAGTAGTCAAATTCATAGAGATAGAAAGTAGAATAGGGATCCCTGGGTGGCGCAGCGGTTTAGCGCCCGCCTTTGGCCCAGGGCGCGATCCTGGAGACCCGGGATCAAATCCCACGTTGGGCTCCCGGTGCTTGGAGCCTGCTTCTCCCTCTGCCTATGTCTCTGCCTCTCTCTCTCTCTCTCTCTCTCTCTCTCTCTCTGTGTGACTATCATAAGTGAATTAAAAAAAAAAAAAAAGGCAGATTTAAAAAAAAAAGAAAAAAGAAAGAAAGTAGAATAGCTGATGCCAGGGGCTAGAGGCAGGGGAAACTGGGGTGTATTGTTTAATGGAAATAGATTGAGTTTTGCAAGATGAGAAGTGCTCTGGAGATGGTTTCACAACAATGTGAATGTACTTTTTTTTTTTTTTAATTTTTTTCTTTTTTTTAAAATCTATTTATTCATGATAGTCACACGGAGAGAGAGAGAGAGGCAGAGACACAGGCAGAGGGAGAAGCAGGCTCCAAGCACCGGGAGCCCGATGTGGGATTCGATCCCGGGTCTCCAGGATCGCGCCCTGGGCCAAAGGCAGGCGCCAAACCGCTGCGCCACCCAGGGATCCCGTGAATGTACTTTAATACCAGTGAACTGTACACTTAAAAAATGGTGAAGATGGCAAATTTTTTATGTTATGTGTATTTTGCCATAATTAGAAATTTTTCATGAAAGAATAATGGGTAAACAAAGTGTAATATAGCCATTCAATGAAATATTAATCAGCCATAAAAAGAAATGAAGTAGGGCAGCCCCGGTGGCTCAGCGGTTTAGCACCGCATTCCGCCCAGGGCATGGTCCTGGAGACCCGGGTTCCAGTCCCACATCGGGCTTCCTGCATGGAGCCTGCTTCTCCCTCTGCCTGTGTCTCTGCCTCTGTGTGTGTGTGTGTGTGTCATGAATAAATAAATAAAATCTTTAAAAAAAAAAGAATGAAGTATTCACAATTCACTCAAGCTACAATATGGATGAACTTGAAAACAATATGCCATGTGAAAGAAACTAACACAAAAGACCATGTATGGTATGAATCTATTTATCTGAAATGTCCAGAATAGACAAATCAATAGAGAGAGAAAGTAGATTAGTAGTTGCTAGGCACTGGGGACTGGGGCAGGGAAGGGCAGGAATTGGGAGTGACTTCTTACAGGTACAGGGTTTCTTTCTGGAATGATGAAAGTGTTCTGGAATTGGATACTGGTGATAGTTGCACAACTTTGTGAGTATACTAAAACCACTGAACTGTACACTTTAAAACAGATTTTTATGTTACATTGTGTGAAATTTTATGTCATAAGAATTATGTTTCCATTAAAAAGTGAATGAATAAATATTTGACTGATACACCTTTTTAGATTGTCTTTAATATTTGCATTTTCTCTAGTATTTACACTTAAGATGTGAGTATAGTTTTTGATTAATAGCTCACTGCCATTGCTCCGAAAAGAGTTCAATAAATACATCTTTATGTTCATGTACCTGGGAAAGAAGTACTTGTGAGTAATGACTTTCCCGGCTGTGAGACAGTGAGTTGTCAGACAAACACAGCAAGGAAATGAATGTCTGCAGATACATTCTTACTCAATTGCTCTTGGCAGCCATGAAAACAACCATTCATCAAACACAGGCACAAAAAAAGCCTCACAGACCAAAATAGTGAAAACCTCAGCACTAAAACCTGTGGCCTCCTGTGAAAGAGACAGTTAGCTGTCCACCAACAAGTCTCACCCACTCCTTCATGGTACAGTCACAGCTGGGCAGCAGAGGCCCAGCCAGGAACTACATTTGCAACGCCCTTGCTGCCCTTGCGGCTAGATCAGGTCATGTGACCCACCAAAGGAAGTGGATGGAAGAGATGAGCGTTACTTCTAGACCAAGGCATTTAAAAATCAGAAACCTCCTCTTTCCTCTCATCTCCCAAATGCCAGCTCAATGCAGAGGGAATGGCCAGGCCACGAGGTGGAAGGAGCTTGAGTCCCTGAATCATCACAGTGGAAAGGCTCCTACTGACCTGGGGGTTTCCACAATAGACAGTCATATGAAGAAGAAATAGATTTGTATGTGAATAACAAAGAGATTTTTAATTAGGCTACCAGATTGGTGGGAATATTTGTTACAGCAGCTCACCATCAAAATTCATTAATTCTACTGAACAACTATTTATTATGTACCTTTCAGGGGAATATAGAAATGAGTAGCCGCAAATTCTTTCGTCAAAAGGTTCTAATTCTAGGAGCACCTGGCTGGCTCAGTCAGTAGAGCATGCGACTCTAGATCTCAGGGTTGTTAATTTGAGTGCCACATTGGACATAGACATTACTTAAAAAAAAAAAAAAGTTCTAAAAAAAAAAAAAAGTTCTAATTCTAAACTGGAGAATTAGATGGGAGACTACTTCAATAAATATGCCACCAGTGGATTGCTGTAGGTAACCCACCAAAAACCTGAATAGATCAATTACTATTAAAGAAATTGAAAGAATCAATAACCTTCCTCAATGACATCAGGCCAAGATCCTTTTGTAGACAATTTTTATCAAACCCACCAATAAAATGATTCGTTAAACTATTCCAAAAAGAGCAAGATGGAAAATTTCCCAACTTATTCTGTGACTCCAGAATTGCCATCACTGATACAAGTGGCAGGTAATAGCATACACACACACACACACAACAAACATCATCTAGAATATAGCCAATTTAAAAATAATAGGAAAAAAATAAAAAAATAAAAATAAAAATAATAGGAATACCTACCACACAACTGAACATTTCCGCGGCTAGCTATTTATGCAAGAGAAATAAAAAGCATATGTCCATATAAAGATTTGTACCTAAATGTTCACAGCAGCTTTATTTGCAATAACCAAAAACTTGAAGCAACACAAATGCCCATCAACAAATAAATGGAAAAACAGGGCAGCCCAGGGGGCTCAGTGGTTTAGTGCTCCCCTCACCCCAGGGCATGACCCTGGAGACCCAGGATTGAGTCCCATATCAGGCTCCCTGCATGGAGCCTGCTTCTCCCTCTGCCTGTGTCTCTGCCCCTCTCTCTTTCTGTGTGTCTCTCATCAATAAATAAATATTTTTTTTTTCAAAAAAAAAAAGGAGAAACAGGGCAGCCCAGGTGGCTCAGTGGTTTGGCACCGCCTTCAGCCCAGGGTCTGATCCTGGAGACCTGGGATCAAGTCTCACATCGAGCTCCCTGCTTGGAGCCTGCTTCTCCCTCTGCCTGTGTCTCTGCCTCTCTATGTCTCTCGTGAATAAATAAAATCTTTAAAAAAATAAAAAATAAAAAAATAAAAGAAGGAAAAACAAATTACAGGGACGCCTGGGTGGCTCAGCGGTTGAGTATCTGCCCTTAGCTCAGGGCATGATCCTGGAGTCCGGGGACCAAGTCCCACATCACGCCTCCTGCATGGAGCCTGCTTCTTTCTCTGCCTATGTCTCCGCCTCTCTCTGTGTCTCTTATGAATAAATAAATAAAATCTTAAAAGAAAAGGAAAAACAAATTATAATGGAATAATACTCAGTGATGGTAATGAACAAACTATATTACCATAGTAGCACAAATGGATCTCAAAATAATTGAATAAAAGAAACCAAACACCTCCCCTCACCCCAGAGAAAAAGAAGCACATAGCATACATATATATTATAATTATAAACTAATTTTTAGTCACAGAAGGTAGATCCATGGTCGCTTGGGGGTGGGGGGGATAAGAAGGAATTACCAAGGAGCACAAGGGAGCTTTTGGGCATGATGAATATGTTTACCATCCTAACTGTGGTGGCAGTTTCATGAGTGTATACATACAAAGTGTACACACTTGTCAAAGTGTACATTTAAACTAATTGCAATTTATTTTTTATTTTTTATTTTTTTAAGATTTATTTATTCATTCTGAGAGAGAGAGTGAGAGGCAGAGACACAGGCAGAGGGAGAAACAGGCTCCATGCAGGAAGCCCGACGTGGGACTCGATCCCCGGATTTCCAGGATCACACCCTAGGCTGCAGGCGGCGCCAAACCGCTCCGCCACCGGGGCTGCCCACTAACTGCAATTTAATGTACATTAAGCATATCCTAATAAATCTGCTTAAGAAAAGAAATATATAAAAAAAAATATCTAGGGGCGCCTGGGTGGTTCAGTTAAGCTCCCCATAGGGAGCCTGCTTCGCCCTCTGCCTAGGTCTTTGCCTCGCTCCGTGTCTCTCATGCATAAATAATAAAAAAAATTTTAAATAAAAAAAAAATCACCGGGATCCCTGGGTGGCACAGCGGTTTGGCGCCTGCCTTTGGCCCAGGGCGCGATCCCAGAGACCCGGGATCGAATCCCACATCGGGCTCCCGGTGCATGGAGCCTGCTTCTCCCTCTGCCTGTGTCTCTGCCTCTCTCTCTCTCTCTCTCTCTCTCTCTCTGTGACTATCATAAATAAATAAAAATTTTAAAAAAATTTAAAAAATCACTGAGTTAATTCATCATTTTTTAAAAGATTTTATTTATTAATGAGAGTCACAGAGAGAGAGAGGCAGAGACACAGGCAGAGGGAGACGCAGGCTCCATGCAGGGAGCCCAATGTGGGGCTCGATCCCAGGTCTCCAGGATCACACCATGGGCTGAAGGCAGCGCTAAACTGCTGAGCCACCTGGGCCGCCCTAATTGATCATTTTTTAAAGATTTTTATTTTTAAGTAATCTCTATACCCAACTTGGAGTTTGAACTTAGAATTCAGAGATTGAGAGCACATGCTCTACCAAATGAGCCAGCCAGGTGCCCTGGTAGTTCATCACGTTAACTTAAAAGAAAAAACAAACTCTGCAAGTGCACTAATTCCTAGGGATGGCTGGGAGGAGGTGATAAGCTGATAAATACAACAGAGTTTACAGTTTACCAGGGAAGTGAGGAAAGACATGTTGTGAAATGCCCAGATAGAAAACATCGAGGGAAGCCAACCACTTAGAACACACCACTACCTCCACCACCACCCCGCCTCCACGTTTGGACAAATTTTGCTTTGAGCACAGTCATGGAGGAGCCTGCAAACACATAATAAGGGGAGTTTGCGCACATCTCACTACTGACACCTGAGAATACACGGTCAGTTTATCTCTCTCTAGATGGACCAGAATCTCAAGAAACAAGATGAGAGCAGGTGTCCTCCTTCCAGACTAAAAGGAGACAGACAGGGATTCTGCTGGGAGCACAGAGCATACTGCAGGGACTATCAAAAGGAATAAAGGGGCACCTGAGTGGCTCAGTGTTGAGCGTCTGCCTTCGGTTCAGGTGTGGTCCTGGGTCCTGGGATCGAGTCCCGCATCGGGCTCCCCGCAGGGAGCCTGCTTCTCCTTCTGCCCATGTCTCTGCCTCTCTGTGTCTCATGAATAAATAATAAAATCTTTAAAAAGGAGTGAGGGAATAAAAAGGAAGGCAAGGAAGGACCTTGGACTCTGGAGAAAAGAGGATCCTGATCTTCACGTAGATAACGGTGATTTTTAACACTTCTGTGCTTTCAAGAAAGCTCAAATCTGACCACAAGAAAGAAGAGTAGAAGGCTCAATCCGTGGCTGGTGATTGTCATTTCTCGGTCTGGAGGAGAAGCAGGGTGGAGCCCAGGAGAAGGGAAATAAGACTCCTGAGCACTTACTGTGGCTCAGGTCTGCCCTTTACAAACATGCTCTCTGAGGTCCTCCCAACAATATCACATGGCTGAGAGCTGCCCCGCAGTGACTAGGTGCCAGGCACTCTGCCCTGTAGGCATCGTGTCAGCAAGCCTCTCCCACCCACCAGGGGGTAGCTACTAGCATTAACCCCGCTTAGTAAGCCATGAAACAGATGAAGAGCTCTAGTAGGTTGCCTAAGGAACAGACAACGCATCAGAGATTGGCCTCACTTCTGACGTGACAGGCTGAGCTCACCCGAGGATGAGAGCCGGTCATACTAACTGCCGAGGAGGCACCGAAGGAGACAGCCCAGAGTGCAGAGCAAGGTCTCGAAAGGCAGACGGTTCTGCATCCACATCTGGGCCCAGGGCCGGTGCCATACCCTGGCACGAGGTCTCGGGAGGAGGAGGGCTGAGCGCAGGGCCACGCTATGCCTCCGTCAGGCCGACAGAGAGGCTCCAGGAAGCCGGGGAGTGGCTTCGGCGCCCTGAGCTGATTAAACCTCACTTCACTGTAAATTGAGAAGACGGTAGCTGGCACGATTCAGATTTGTAATGACAGCGCTTTCTTTACAGTCTCTCCTTCCTGCCTTAGCTCACAACACAGCTACTAGACAAACCCGGCAGCTCTCAGTGGGGTCTTTGGATGGCTTGGAGAGCCGGTTGTCGGCGGGGAAGTCCTCTGAAACAGCGTGGCATGGTAGCGTAGACTTGAGTTCGAATCTTGTTTCTGTCACTTAAGTGACTCTTCGGAGCCTGTCCCCACGGCTAGCAAATAGGGGTATTTATTACTTCATGGGCGGGGCACTGGGGTGGCTCAGTCGGTTAAGCATCTGCCTTCAGCTCAGGTCATGATCTCCGGGTCCTGGGATGGAGCCCCACATGGGGCTCCCCGCTCACAGGGAATCTGCTTCTCCCTCTCCCTCTGTCCTTCCCCCTTGCTCATGACCTCTCTTGCTCTCTCAAATAAATAAATAAATAAATAAAATCTTTATTAAAAAAATACTTCATGGGCTTGTGAGGATGGTAAGAGCTGTTGCATAAGGTATCCTCTGGCTTGTTCTTGGCTCTTTGCAGACACTTCATAAAGTTAGTTCCCCTAACTTTCCCTCCTTGCCAACCTTGCTGGACTCAGAAGTGCTTTACAACTGGGGCATCAGGGCGCCCCCTTCAGGACTCCTGGAGATGGCCACAAGGAGAGCCTGCATTCCACCTGTGAGAAATACGGATAGGAATCTGCAGAGAACTGCCTCTGGGAATTTGCCCTCACCTCAGTGCTGAAGAAAGAATGTCACAGCCTTAGTGCCAGTAAGATCCCAAATAGCTATCCGGTTCAAAAGGAATGGGGTCATGGAGCAGGGAGGGCAAAAGGGCTTCCGGGTTAGGAGCCTGCCTGGAATTTCTACAGGCTGAGAGGTTGCCATGGGTGGTCCACACTCGCGTGCTGGCTATGCCAGGTGCTCTCCTTTGGGTTCTGGCCGCCTCAGCATATACCTCTCCCTTACCTTACAGGGCCTAGAGAGCCTCGGGGCCTCTTCACTTCTTTTCAGCTGCCCCCACTACACTTGGTCCCTGGTGTTCCTCTCTCCCAAGACTGTCTATGAAGTGGAATGCAGCCACCCCAGGGCTGTTTCTGCTCCTTGCTACTCTTGGCAACGTGGAGGCATGGAGAACACAGACCTGGGGAATCACTTCACCTCCCCTCCTAAGCCTCTATTTACTCATCTGTAAAAAAAAAAAAAAAAAAAAAGGACCCCCCCCCCCCCCCCCCCCGCCAAGGGTTTTACTAAGATCTCTACAGGAAGCAGCTATGGGAGTTACAGAGTTAATCCATGTGAGAAAGTTATAAATGTTCCAGAAAGTACACAAAATGCTTGCAGTCTCTATTTGCATGGACATTTAGAAAGGGTTAGAACTATATTATCATTAATTTTTTTTTAAGATTTATTTATTCATGAGAGAGAGAGAGAGAGGCAGAGACACAGGCAGAGGGTGACGCAGGCTCCATGCAGGGAGCCTGACGTGGGACTTGATCCCAGGACTCCAGGATCACACCCTGGGCCAAAGGCAGATGCTCAACCACTGAGCCACCCAGGTGTCCCTATTATCATTAATTTTATTTTACTTTATTTTATTTTTTATTTTTTTTTAATTTTTTTAAATTTTTATTTATTTATGATAGTCACAGAGAGAGAGAGGCAGAGACACAGGCAGAGGGAGAAGCAGGCTCCATGCACCGGGAGCCCGACGTGGGATTCGATCCCAGGTCTCCAGACCGCGCCCTGGGCCAAAGGCAGGCACTAAACCACTGCGCCACCCAGGGTTCCCTATCATTAATTTTAAAGGGCAAGTTGTAAAATTAGTCAAATGTATATATGTGTGTGTGTGTGCACGTGTGTGCGTGTATCCATGTATGTTTGATTAGTTATAAAAATTAAAGAAGGAGAGTTAATAGTTAGCAATGGTTTATCTCTAGCATTTGAGATTAGGATGAATGGCTTCTCTTTTTACTTTGTGCCCTTCTGAACAGTTTAATTTTTTTGTTTAAAGATTTTATTTATTTATTTATGAGAGACACACACACACACACAGAGGCAGAGACACAGGCAGAGGGAGAAGCAGGCTCCAGGCAGGGAGCCTGATGTGGGACTCGATCCTAGGTCTCCAGGATCACACCCTGGGCTGAAGGCAGCGCTAAACTGCTGAGCCACCCGGGCTGCCCAGTTTAATTTTTTTAATGGGTATATATTGCTATTATATGTTTAATGGAAATATATTGGTATTTTATTTTACAAATAACTACTCTAACAAATGAAACAATACAAAATTTATAAATAGTGCTAATCAGACCTTTCTCTCTCACATTCCTCTTCCCCTTTTATCCCTGAAAATGTAGGTTTGTTAGCTTTCCTTTCTCACCACTGACCACCCACCCCCATCCTCAGAAAAGCAGGAAAAGTAAAAGACATAAATGAGCAAATCCCTCAGGTTCCCCAGACTCAATTATGTCCCTGAAGAACAGTGTCTCATTTCAAAGTGCCCCCAGCATTGAATAGGAAATGTCAGAGTAGATCAGTCCTCAATACCTGATCTGCAGGAATGAAAACCAAACTCCACCGAAACCTCAGAGCCTGCCAGAGGACCAAAAGGACTTACCAGCTGCCAAGGGTAGTGAGAAAACATCTGCCTTCCAGTCCCAGTTCTGCCAATATCCAGCTGTGACCATGGATAAGGCCTTTCCCCTCTTTGAGGCTCTATCTCCCCTCCCCTATTAAATGGAGATGACAACACCAACCAGTAAGGCTGTTAATTTGATCAAATAAAGTCATGCAAGTAGAAGCATATTTTCAACTGCAAAATTCTCCACAAAGTTGCAATAGAGCAAGGGGCTTACCAGCCTTTGCATAAAGGGAGGCCACTTTTTATTTGTGCAAAATTCATGAATAGATACAACAGGAAAAGGGGAATAAGGGAGAGTCCTTGGCGATTTCCTCTACCGTGGAAATCCAAACCATTAAGAAGAGGGTGTGTGTGTGTTTATTGTGCCGAGGAGGGTACTTTGGAAGAGAGTGGGTGTGGAGCACACCAGGCATCAGATTCTTGCCTGGAGGTGTTCTAAGTGAGTTTTGAGCTTTGGCTGGAAAATCTTATGTTCTGGCTACAGACTTCAGGTCCAGGGCACAAGAGGGAGGAGCTGGCAACGAATCCAGCTAACTCTGCTTTCCTGCCTTTCTGAAGCTCCGTATTCATCAGGCTGTGGCTGGAATCAGGGGTAAACCATGCAGGGTGTGTCCAAGAGGCAACACCAAGGCAGGTGCTATGGTCTGCACCCGAGCCTGAGCCCCAGGACACCCCACCCACCTCTGTGACACTAGGCAAGTCCCCACTCCTCCCTGGGGTTCATTTCCCTTTTTGCAAAAGAAGGGATTCAGACTAGAACAGGACCCTTTGGCTCCATAACCATAGTCATTCTGTGCCTGCCCGTCAGGGAGTGGAGCTTCCAAAAACAGAGGGGTCATTGAGAGCTGGGATAGGAGCCTCTGGAATTCCCACCAGTTTTTGTCAGGGGCAGACACAGGCAGTTTTCTTCCCTCTGCTTTCAGTGTCCTGCCCTAAGTGCACTGAAAACTTTTGAACTCATTTTTCTTCCCCTCTGAGAAGGAAAGCGGAAGCTGGGAAGGTAGACAACAGGAGAGTGTGGCATAGCAAGATGGAGGGAGGCTCGGTCCTCCCTCCCTATGTAGGGCTGCTGCAGGAGGCCGGGAGAGAAGACATGTACACCAACATCAGACAAACCAAACTTTATTCAGAAAAGCAAATTAGTAATCACCACTAAACTATTAAATGAGGCACATAGGTCCCCTCTGGCTACTGGCCCCTCCCACTCTCACCCTCTCTTTTGGCCTTTGTAGAACACTAGAAAAATCCTCTCTTAGATCCACAATCAGTTCTAGATTTTTGCACTGGTAGAACCAAAATGGTCTCAAGTAGGACTGAGTCCCGGATTCTAACGAGGGAGGCCAATGAGACTGCCTCCAGTATCCAAAAATTCTGGGCCAGTAGGTCAAGTGGCCATTCCTATGGTACAGGGTCTCAGGGGAGGAGGGGATGAGTGTGGGGGCTGTTTTGCACGCCCTTCTCACATCTAGAGAAGCAGCTGAAGACCAAGCAGGAAGGCACATCTAGAAGAGCCGGTGAGCTCTGGAATGTTTCAGGCACATCTGGAGAGATAAGGTACCATGAAGGCCAAGGAGAGGTCTACTCCTGAGTAAGGTCACCTGACCACAGACAGAGTACCATCAGCTGGGGGACTAAGAAGTGATCCTCAGTTCTGAGCTGGTTCTGAGCTGAGGATGCAATTTCAATGGTGATCTGGAAAGAGAAAAAAGGGACAAAAGCTGGAGCTAAAGCCCGCTGTTCAGGGCACAGAGGTGCACGGCTCAGTTCCAGGTGTCTGGAATCTTGGGCCCAAGGCACACCATAAAGAGATTCAGAATTTCTCATGTGTCAATGTAAAATGAATCTTTACGCATCTTGGATCTTCCACTGGATAATGCTGAAGGGAAGCTGCTGGGCAGGGGTCATCCGCGCTCCCCACTCGGCAGCCTCTCTGCTGGCCCAGGCCAGAACAGGGTCCACTGCCCAGGGAAGCGAGCCCTGGGAATCTCTGTACCTGGAAACCTGCAACAGAAGAATCAAAATCACGAGGCTTCCAAGGCCAAGGATCCCAGCAAAGACCAACCCCAGGCTCTGGCCCACACGAGCAGTGGGGTCTGAGAGAACAGGTGCCCCGGCTGGAAGAAGGTAGCAGGACTGCAGCCTACATGAGACAGTGAAGGGCCCAGTGTTTTAGGATTTCTCCAAGGAGGGAAAATAACAGTAACAACGACAACCAAAATAACCACAATGCTAATGGGTACAAAGTTTCAGTCTTGCAAGATGAAAAACGCCCTGGAGATAGATGGTAGTGACAGTTGCACAACCATGTGAACCTACTAATGCCCACCAAACTGTACACTTTAAAATGGTTGAAGGGTCGATTTTATGCTGTGTATATTTTATTTCAATTTTTTTTTAAGTAGCCACATTAACAGTGTCTAATGTGTATTGACCCCCTACTCTATGCAGTGCAGTCCAGTTCTCAAGAGGCCAAACTGCCAGAGTCCAGATCCTAGCTCTACCAGGCACAGCGTCTGGGAGAGTCTGGACGAGGTACTTAACCTCCTAGGGAAGATGAGAATAGTAACAGAACTCTCTTCAATTGGGTTGAAAGAAAGAAACAAATAGGTCTGAGCTTCAAACAGTGCCAGGCACACACAGCCCAGATAAATGCTTTCTTGCTCCACACTATGTAGCTCCCAGATCTTCACAACTACAAGAGAAGAGCCTCAACCTGTCTACCCAAGCTTTAAAAACACACTCACAGGGATCCCTGGGTGGCGCAGTGGTTTGGCGCCTGCCTTCGGCCCAGGGCGCGATCCTGGAGACCCGGGATCGAATCCCACATCAGGCTCCGGGTGCATGGAGCCTGCTTCTCCCTCTGCCTGTGTCTCTGCCTCTCTCTCTCTCTCTCTGTAACTATCATAAATAAATAAAAATTAAAAAAAAATAATTAAAAACACACTCACAAAAACATTCTGGCCTCCCCTATTCTAATTTCTAATCCAGACGAGGCTGAGCTTTTTCAAAGAGCAAGCCTCTGAATGATGTAGCAAAAAGGCTGAGTTGGTACAACTCTTTGGGAGTTGCGATCACTCCTCCAACTTGCTTCCTGAATAAGAACCTGTTAACTTTTAGAGAAGAGAGCTCTGTGTTTTTTATTCAAAGGCCTATGACCCCTCCAGAAAGTCAAGAAGCACCTTACCTTACAGAGACTGGGCCAGCTGTTCACCCCAACTCGGAGTGTTCTTCTCTCTTTGGCGAATGAGACCCACTCCTGCCAGTTGCTCACAGTCAATGCCAGCATCTCATACAGATAATGTTCCTCTTGAGTAGGTAACCACTTGGATAACCTTGACTTCATTTTTCAAACAATGTAGAGCAATGTTCCGATCTACCGACTCCCAGGTCTCTCCGGGGCCTGGCAGGGATGGCTATCTTCTCCCCCACTGAGGCAAGCCCTCCCTCTGCTAGAGAAATTCCCTAGGAAAGAGGAGCACCCCAGATCTTCAATCATACCACAGCCAATGGGTTGGATCCCTTAGGAAAGAATGACAGCCAAGCCAGCACAGGGATGCTCGGAAGTCTTAGGTGGCAAAAAGTAACTGGTCCAGGTCCAGAGGCAGTTAACACTGTAAACCAAATCACTTGAGCTTCTTTTACAGCAGGACTTCTCAGAGCCTTTGGTATGCTAATGAGCATCGTGAATCTCCAAGAAGGCGAGATAGCACCTTGACAAACCCATTTGGCACCGACACCCTCTTTTAGAGGGTAGCTCCTGAGCCAGGATTCCTGGGAACACCCACTGCGTTAATGTAAACAGTGCTGGACTGGGAGTCTGGAAACGGGGGGGCGGGGGGGGGATTCTAATGGGAATCCAGAAACGGAGTTCTAACCTTATTTTGGCTTTGCCAAGAGCAAGGGGTGAGGCTCACCTTGACATTCCTTCAGGGTTCTGTGGGACCCCTAATGCAAAAAGATACTGAGAGGTGGGGGTGATGGCGCAGAAACCCGTGAGAAGAAGGCTGGGAGGGTGAGGCCCGTGAAACTAGTGTGCGTTTGAGCCTGGCCTCCAAGAACCCCGAGGACAAAGGCGCAGCAGGCAGAGGCGAGAGAAGACTCCAAACGTGCCAAGGCGCAGCCCGCGGGCCTTCCCGATGCCTCCTCACCTTTGCAGATGGGCCCCACCCCAACAGCCGAGCCCGGATGCGCAGGGTGCCCGCACAATCCCGAGCCAAAACGAAACTCCTGGCTCATCCTGAGACCGGTGGAGGCCTGTCGTCGGCTCCGCCCGCGGCTGCGAGCCTGCCCGCCGCAGCACTCGAGGCTGGAAGCGGGGCCCGGGGACGCGGGTGCTCTTCCGACCGCGGCGCGGGAGGGAGGGGCCGTGGCGCGGCCCGAAGGCTGGTTCCAGCTGGGAGCCTCCCCCGGATCTACGCGGCGCCTGTCCACGTCTCGCTCTCTGCACGGAAGGGGGTGAGCACGCGCGGGGTTTCGCCTCGAACCGCCAGGCTGAGCGTGGGGCCCGCTCCCGGGATGCGGCGCTGCGCGGGCCCCTGCCGACGGCGCGGGCGGGAGCTGCGGGCGGGGGCGCGGGGCCGCCGGGGGGCGCTCGGGCGCGGGGCGGCGGCGAGGACGCGGGCGCCGGCCTCGGGGGGGTCGCCGCCCCGCGGCGCGGCGGCTCAGGCCACCTCCTGCTCGCCCTGGTAGCGGCGGCAGCAGCCGTAGAGCGCCGACAGCAGGTAGAGGCCGAGGCAGAGGCCGCCGCACACCGCGGCCGCCAGGAAGGCGTGGTAGGCGCAGGCCATCTGGTAATCCTTGAGGTTGCAGTAGCTGTGGCTGCGCGTCTGGGCGATCATGATGCCCGTCGCGGCGCCGTAGAGCGCGGCCGCCAGGAGGTCGTGCGCCGCGTTGACCGCGAGCCAGCGCGAGCCCAACACGGGCACCAGCTCGTGCTTGCCCAGCAGCGTGAGGAAGTAGAGGCCCAGGGTCAGCAGCCAGAAGAGCACGGCCACGAAGAGCGCGAAGTGCACGGGGCCCTGGTACCTGCTCGTGGCGATGGTGACCCAGAAGGCGGCGCCGGCCAGCAGCTGCAGCAGCCGCAGCACGCCCAGCGGGCCGCGCAGGAAGGCCCGGTGCAGGCGCACCGCCCCGCGGACCGCGCGCGCCTGGGGCGGCGGCTGGCGCGGGGGCGGCGGGAGCATGGCCCCGGGGCGCGGCGGCGGCGGCGGCGGAGGCGGAGGAGGAGGAGGAGGAGGAGGCCCGAGCAGCGGAGCGGCGGCGCCCGGCTCGCGGAGGTGGCCCGGCCGAAGTGCCCACTGCGCCCGCCGCGGCCTGCGCGCTGCCCTGCGAGTCCTCCTCGCGCTTCCTCCCGCTTCTCCCCACCCTTCCTCCGCTCTCTCCTCCCTCCAGCCCTCCTCTCCCCGTCCCCCCGCCAGTCCTACCCGCCCTCCGCCTTCCCACCCCGTCCCCACCCCCGCTCGCTCCTCCCGGCTTCCTGCCATCTCCTTTCGGGCCTCGCTCACCACCCCGGCCCCCTCTCCCGCCGGCCGGCGCCAGACTCCCAGCTCGGATTCCTTCCTCCCCGGGCGCGGCTGACGGCGCTCCCGCCCCGGCCCACCGCGGGCCTTCGGCTCGGCCGCCCCCCAAGCTTGGCACGTCGGGGGCCACCCTGCCCGCCCTGCCTCTCTCCGGCTCCTGGCCGGCCTCGGAGGGGAGAGCTGTCTTCCGAAGCCTTCTCTCAGCCTCTGGCTGGGCCCCTTGCTTTCTCTTCTCTCCTGCCCTAGGGCCTTTTCCTGGCTCTGGCGGAGGACAGCGCTGGTCTGAAGCTGACATCCATTCCCACCTGGACATCTGGGATATGCTACCCGTGTCCACCCTCACGTTTATCCGGCCGTCCGGAGCTGGGCTCTCAAGGGACCATCACCTACCAGAGACCCCACTGCCCTTCCCACATACCCCAAAGCCAAGCGTCCATCCTCACTTTTGCAACATCCTTAATTGCCTAGATTAAAAATGTGCTACCCAACATGGCCAGGACACCAGGCCTGGGGTAAGAGACAGTAAAGCCTGCGTGCTTAACTACTAGGCATCGTGGCCTCTAATGGAACCTAATGATGCTTTACACTGTCATTTACACTTATGTCCATTTAAGCCTCAAAACGACCTCAGAAATACAATTATTTTCCTCCTTTTACTGAAGAGGAGAAATGAAGTCTAGAGGGGTAAACACCATGAAGCTGGTGTCCCTTTTCTCCCCATCCCATTCAAACTTCATGCACTGTGACCTCTTTCTAAAACACAGACCTGGTGGTGCGTTGCTTTCTCCACTGACCATAGGATAGAGTTCTATCTCTTCTATGGGCATATTTCACAAACTGGCTTCAACTGACTTTCACTTTCCTGGTTTTCTACTTCCTTTCCTTACCCATATTCCCACCCAGCATGCCAACCCCACCAAACCTCTTAGGTTCCCCCAAATAAGCTCAGAATGCCCTTCATTCCCAGACCTCAGTTGGCTGGCAAGCCCCTGTTTATCCTTCAATGCCTAGTTGGAATCCTCTCCCCTTGGTCCAGCCTCCCAGGCCGTTGAATGCTGGCTCTTTAGGCCCTCTTTTGGAGCACCCAGTAGTTCTGCAATACTCCTGGGTCTGGTACATTGCAACTCTTGGTTGTCACCTCTATCTTTGCCTGGCACATAGGAGACCCAATAAATGTCAGTGCGGTGGATGACCCAGTGGCGGTGGGAGCAGCGATGAAACAGGGGGCCCTCTTACCTGGGGATCATGCATGCTCCAGTCCCCTAGCTGACCCTACCTGCAGAACTAGTCCCTCATCTCCTGGTCATCTGATGTGTCCATTGGCCTGCTGGCCTGGCTGAGCAGGTCTCTCTTCCAGCAGCCTGGCACCCCTCATGGGAAAAAGTGGTTTCTCAGGGGAATAATGCCTCTCACTGCTAAAGCAGCCTCACCTACAGGGACCTGAGAAAGCTCTGAACACTTATTTTAAATGAATAAAAGGTGATGTATAACATCCATATCTACATAAGATAGCATGGTCTAGAGGCTTAGGGTGCAAACCATGGAGGCAGACTCCCTGGCGATGCATCATCACTTCACCACTCCCTCATGCTGGGACCTGGTGTGCGTGCGCGTGCTCGCACTTAACCGTATTGTGCCTCGGATTCCTCATCTGTGAAATCCTTACATTCAGCAAATGGATATTAAGCACCTGTTAGGCACTGGGCACCATTTCAGGGTTTAGGGATACATAATACTCCTGTCATCATTATTAATTGAATGCTTACTATGCTCTAGGCACTGTTTTGCGTTGTTCTTTTTTAAGTAAGCTCTATGCCTAATGTGGGGCTTGAACTCCCTGACCTCAAGATCAAGAGTCACACGCTCTAACGACTGAGCCAGCCAGGCACCCCTATATTCTAGGCAATGTTAACTCTGACTTGTTGGCGTGGAAGCCAGGGCTCAGAGGGTTAAGGAAGGTGACCATGTTCACAGAATTGATGGATGACAGTTTAAACAGGAGCCCAGGTGTGGCTGACTCCAGGTTCACATTCAAAGAGCTTATATATACTTTCCCATGACTTATTCTCAGCTACTCTTACAAGGACCCAGAAAGGTTACATAACTTGCCCAGGGAAACAGAACTAGCTAAGCGTCAGTGTGGAGACTCAAATGTAGGTCTTCTGATCCCAATTCTGGGGCCTTTCTCTCAGCATCCCTGGCGAGACAACCTCAGGGTGCCAATCTTGAGAAGGGCTGGAGCTAGGCAGACATCTGGAGGCTGAATCTGGGTGCTGGCTGGAGACGGGGTTATGCTACACAAACACCTCTGTGAGCAGGGGATCTAACCAAATAAACACTTGGGAGAGTTCTGTCGTCTAAAAAAGGCATCTGGAAGGTGCCTCGTTAGCGCAGTAGGCAGCGCGTCAGTCTCATAAAAAAGGCATCTGGAGACTTAAGGGTGGAGCGCCACCTGGTGGACACAAACCTCCCGCCTCACAGCTAAGTCCAGCTCCTTACAAGGAAGACAATGGGGTGGCTTTGGAGAGATATTTTTAGCCTCTGGAATCCTGAAAACATTCCGAGGGGCAGTCCCAGAAGACTCTGCAAAAGCATAAGCATGCAAGAAAATCTTGATTCCTCCCACGCAACAAATACGGCCTAAGCACCTGTGGGATGCAAATAATCTGGTGTAGAAGGTAGGAATTAAGAAGCAGGGCTCCTGCCCTCACAGTGTTGCACTCTTCTGTGGGACAGCTGTGGACATGAAATGGAGGGACAGCTGTGGACGTGAAATGGAGGGACAGCTGTGGACGTGAAATGGGGAGATGGATACAAGGAAATCCGAAAGGGAGAGTATGTGTGATAAGAGGGCTGGGAAAGCTTTCAGAATGAAGTGTCTCTGGAGGGTGGCTAGAATTGTGAAAAGCAGAGACGGGGGCTGGGCATTGTTGGGCAAGGCAGTCTACCATGGGGCCTGAGCGGTCCTGGCTCTCGTCACCAAGTGTGCTCAGAATGCAAAGCCACGGTCGCCCATTTGCTTTCCAACCATTTCTTACTGTTGTGCTCTGCAGCCAGCAACTTTGTGGGATGAGGGAACATCTCCCAGGCTGAGAGCAGGCTTGCTTGTTGCTTAACTATAAAAGTGGTGGTGGTAGGAGGGGACGGGGTGGGTTCTCGAAGCGCAGTGCTCTCCATAGCTGTGACATAAAGCTCCTGCATGGGTAATATCCACCTGGGGCCCTCAGCGGTGCCCCTGTGAAACTAGGAAACAAGGGAAAGAGACATAAAGATGATGCTCACACTGCTTGCTGTGCCAAGATTGGTAGATCCTTTGGGTCTGACTCAGGAAACCGGGTCTTCCGCCAGCATTTATGAAACAACAGCAGGCTAGCTTGTTAGCTTGAAAGTGGGGGTAAATCCCAGCCCCTGACAGGTGCTATAGGCAGAGGGAATAAGTAGTGATGTTTGTGAGTCCCAAAACAATCTAAGTCCCAAATCGATGACTTTCACTATGCCCAGAAGGGAAGGCGGCTTGTAACAAGGAGTGACCACCCGGAGATCCCATGAACAGCTCAGTTCTGTCTTCAATCTCTGGGCTACCGTAAATGCACTGCATATATAGATTCAGCTCACATTGGTTTAATACCTATTATGTGCCAGGCCCTGAGCTGGCACTTGACATAAATTAGCTAACAGCAGAGGCAAACTCACAGTGAGGAAGGAGATGGGTGTTGGGACCTGCAGAATCTTGCCTTGAATCTTATAAATTACTAAATAAACGTTTTTTCAACACCCTACTATGTGTATACCTGGCATTATGCTATAATCCTACACCTGAGTTGGAAGAGGCCTTAAAGATCATGTGCTCCAGGCTTCTCATTTTCTAGAGGGATAACTAAGGCCTGGGGAAGATAAGTGGCTTGCCCTAGGTCACACAGCTGGCTGATGATGTGAGTGCCAAGTTTAGAACTTAGGTCTCTGGCAGCCCCGGTGGCCCAGTGGTTCAGTGCTGCCTTCAGCCCAGGGTGTGATCCTGGAGACCCAGGATCGAGTCCCACGTTGGGCTCCCTGCATGGAGCCTGTTTTTTTCTCTCTGTCTCTCTGTTTCTCATAAATAAATAAAATCTTTTTTTTTTTTTTTTTTTTTTTTTTTTTTTTTAAGAAGAGGACTTTGGCCTCCTGATTCACAATCCAGTGTTCACTCAGGGCAGGGGGCTCTGTACGTGAACTCTCATTTGTTGGCCAAGTGGCTCACACCTCCAGACCTGTTCCCAGGGATGTGGGAACAGGGACCTCTGGAATGGTGGGTGGGGTCCCCTCTGGGTTGGAGTTGGGTAGAAATCTGGTGGCTCTTGAGTTTGTTATTCCAGCCCATGAGGGGGACCTGGCCTTTGTTGGAACTATAAAGTGGCCTGGATTCTGGCACCTTGGGGCTAAGCATGATGAAGAGGCAAAGGCATTTGACTCTGACAAAGCTCAGCCCTTGCTCCCCAGGTGAAGCTGGCCAGGACCAGACCAGGAGCCACAGGTACCCTCTGAGGCTTATCTTTGTGTGAAGCCACCCAGAACACTGGCTGGCAAGGCTGGTTCCTAAGGCTAAGTAACCATGGGTAACCATGGGTGACCAAAGTAGAAGCCCAGGAGACTTCACGTTAATTGGCTGCCTATGAGGTACTGAAGATGACCTACTACTGGGACCTGTGATGGGGATGTGCAGACCTCAGCAGACCACAGTCCTAGAGAAAAGAGGATCCTCACTTATAAGAATGGACATTCTGAGCCAGGATGGACTGAATCAGTCACCACCACTCTGCCAGTCAGCCTTGGATAAAAGTGCCAGTGGCTCAATAGTAATAACCAACATTTGCAAAGCATTTACCATGGGCCAGGCACCATGACAGGTGCTTTCCACTCTTGTCTCACTTACTTCCCACAATAGCTCTGTGAGGTAGGGCCTTTAAACCACTTCTACTTTAAAATGAGGAAACTGAGGCACAGGGAGCTTATGTGACTTATCTAACGTCACATATCTAATGGAGAACGGAATTCAAATATTTGATGTCCAAACCTAGGCTTTTATTCTTTTAAATATTTTATTTATTTATTTGATAGAGAGAGAGAGAGCACAAACAGGAGAGGCAGAGGGGGAGAGAGAATCATGCTCTCCACTGAGCAGAGAGCCTGATGCAGGACTCAATCCCAGGATTCTGGAATCATGACCTGAGCCGAAGATAGACACTTAACCTGCTCAACCGACAAAGCCACCCAAGGCACCCCCAAATCCAGGCTTTTAATCAGTGCATATATCTCAGATTTCAGCCTTGGTCTTGGAAGTGACAAGACATCAGAGGACTGCCCCCGAGCAGTGATAAAGAGAATGATGCCTATGTTGCAGAGATGGTCAGCAGGTAGGGGGCCACAAGAGCGGGTGTGGCTGTCACAGGCCCTAAGATCTGTATTTGGGCAGCCTGACTGTGTCTGCTGTTTCTATTTCTTACCCTGCTATGTCAAGGGTCTCCAGGAAAGGGGGATTTGTCCCCCTAATTCTCTAGCCCATCCATGACTGGAGCTTTAAAGCAAGAAGAGTGAGGCCCAAGGGTCACCATCAGATGATGCTTTGCGCTGCATGTTCCCACCTGCATCTCCTCCTTGGCACTTGCAACAACCTTGGGAGATAGGAAATTCATTATCTCCACTTGACAGTTGAGGAAAATGAGACTCAGAAAGATTAGGCTAGGAACTAAATTTAGATTTCTGGACCACTGGAAACACTACAGCTGTCTGAGATTCCTTGAGTCTACTTTAACCATGAACTTGCCGCTTAGGTCAGTCTCACCAGACCCTTTATCAGACATTATTCATTGAAATCACAAGGCAAAAGGAAAGATGGTCTCACCACCACTACCACTTGGTCTCCAACTCCTGTTACCACTGAGGTCCCTTACAGATGTGGCTAATCATGGAGATTTTCTCCAACTCTGGTTTTTCTCTCTGCTGCCAAAAATCCACCCCCTCCCCCACGTAGACTGGCAGAGTGGGATGCCATGACTGAACAAGTTCAAAAGTCACAGACGCCACTGGACCTTGTCCTGGCCTATTAGGAAGATGCCAAAATAGCTAACATCATGGCATTCAAGGATCAAGAGAAGAAACAAAAATCTTCAGTGGTATTGAAATGCTTTGGGAGACCTGCCTGCCTCTCCCATGGCAGCATTTTCCCTGTACTCACAGCCCCTGTCGGACTGGTGGCTCTAGATATAGATGGTATATTTATACTATAAAGCTCTGCCCCTACTTTCCTATCTCCTCTTCTGACCCAAACTGGGCCTATCAGATTCCTTCTTTTGCAATTTGACCAAATGGTCATTCCTAAATGGAGCAAGTGCTGGAGTGACCAAAGGCAGTACATGAGGCAAATTTAGGTGAAGTAGAAATCCTGCGTTGGCAGAAGTTGATCTGCAGAGAAGAGGGCAGTGTGTTAGGGTTGTCTAGAGAAACAGGAAGGATAGATAGATATGTAGATTTATTCTAAGAAACTGGTTTGTGTAATATAATTACAGGTTTTAAGGAGGCTTTTAAGTCCCAAGATCTACAGTTGGCAAGGTGGACACCTAGGAGAGCCATAGTGTAGCATACTCTAAAGGTTGCAGGCTCAAGACCCAGGAAGAGCCAGGGTTTTAGTTAGAGTCCAAAGGTGGGGGGAAAAATAAACAATGTCTCTGGGCACTTGGGTGGCTCTGTTGGTTAAGCTTCTTGATTTCTGCTCAGATCATGATCTCAGGGTTGTGAGATCAAGCCCTGTATTGGGTTCTGCAGTGAGCATGGGGCCTGCTTAAGACTTTCTCTAGGCAGAAGGAGGTCCTCCTTACTCATGAGAGGGTCAGCCTTTTTGTTCTATCCAGGCCTTCAACTGATTGGATAAGATCCACCCACACTAGGGAGAGCAATCTGCTTTACTTAGTCTACCAATTCAGATGTTAATCTAATCCAAAAACACCATCACAGACACACCCAGAAAAATATTTCAACAACTCTCTGGGTGCTCTGTGGCCCAGTCAAATTAATATATAAAATTAACCATCACAGGCAGCTATGCAGGCACAAAAGATGGTGAGAGAGGACAGTTGCCTGTGACGTGCTTTGGGTGGTTCTGTTAGACTTCAGTTCTGTGAACTCACTGTTGCTTTACAGTAACAACCCCTTGCGCTGCACTTTTTCATTTTAGCTAACTTGAACAGATTTCTGCTTCTTATAACAGCACTGGAATGAAGCACATTAACTAACTAACTGCTAGGGTGTAACATAGTTCCACTCTGTGGTGGTGGAACTGCAAATTCTTTGATTCTTCTCCCATCAAGAGGTTGAGTCTATGTCCCCTTTCCCTGAATCTGGGCAAGGATGGCAGGATGGCAGAAACCATACTTATGACTTCTAAGTTCTGTCCAAAAGACAAAGCCACTTGAGCCTTATTCACTAGACCTCACTTGTGTCCCTGAGCCACCATGGAAGACATCTATGTTCCAGGTCACATTGAGAATCCAGTCAATAGTCCTGGCTTTCAGGTTCTCCTAGCCTAGGCACCAGATACACGAAGTGAGCTTTCAAATGATTCTAACCCCAGCTGTCAAGGCAATCTCAGCCTTCCAGACTTCTGGCTGAAGTCCTGACATCACAGGGCAGAGACAAGCCATGCCCACTGTGCACTATCTGAATTCCTGTGTATGGTTCATGCTTTCTATTTTCTGTTGTTTTGTGATGTTTTGACATCTTGGGACCTTGCAGATCCAAGCAGGGACTGCCCCTCCCAGGTTTAGCTAATTCCTAAAGATAGCAAATAATGTGACTGTGAGTGTGCCTTTGACGAGCAAACTAATCGATCCAGAGCCCATACTCCAAACCACTTTCTCTATTTTGGCTCTTACACTCTAGGAGGCAATATTCCTCTGCCCTAATTGTTCCAGGGAAAGGTATCAGACAAATGAAGATAGTCCCTGGGAATCCCTCGGTGGCTCAGTGGTTTAGTGCCTGCCTTCGGCCCAGGGCGTGATCCTGGAGTCCTGGGATAGAGTCCCACATCAGGCTCCCTGCATGGAGTCTGCTTCTCCTTCTGCCTGTGTCTCTGCCTCTGTGTGTGTGTGTGTGTGTCTCTCATGAATAAATAAATAAAATCTTAAAAAAAAAAAAAAAGAAAGAAAGAAAGAAAGAAAGAAAGAAAGAAAGAAAAGAAGACAGTCTCTAGGCCCCAGAGCCTGCTGGAATTATTCAAACTAGCCAATCCTATACCTGCCTACCCTCCTTACTATGCTTCACCCATTTCTTTCCACAAAAACTACAATAAAAGCTCATGTCCATGCTTTTCTCTTGTCCCTTCTGATTCCTGACTGACCCTGTGCTTCCCCAGGTGGCCCTGTGTGGCATATCCCTTCCTCTGGGGAACTATGAGTAACAAGTTATCTTTTCTTTTCTTTCTTTTCTTTTTTTTTAGATTTTATCTATTTATTCACGAGGGCCACACACACAGAGAGAGAGAGAGAGAGAGAGAGGCAGAGACACACGCAGAGGGAGAAGCAGGCTCCATGCACGTAGCCCGACACGGGACTTGATCCCCTGTCTCCAGAACCATGCCCCGGAGCTGAAGGCGGTGCTAAATTGCTGAGCCACCCGGGCTGCCCTAAGTTATCTTTTCAATGGTAGCTATCTCCTGATCTGTTGGCCTCACTATTCCTAAGTAAAACCAAAATCTCCAGTACATTTTAAAACCACCTGATCAAAAAATAAAAAATAAAATAAAACAACCTGGCCTGGGGTACCTGGGTGGATCAGTCAGTTGAGCCTCCAACTCTTGATTTCAGCTTAGATCATGATCTCAGGGTCATGAAATTGATCCCCACGTCCAGCTCTGTGCTCAGTAGAGTCTACTTGTCCCCTCTCCCTCTGCTCCCTCCCCAAATAAATAAATAAATATTAAAAAAAAAAAAAAAAAGTTTACTGCAAAGCCACCCAAGGGGCTGAGGGAAGCCACTAGTCCCTGTGTGTTGCTGGCTGCCATGTGCTGTAGGGTAAGCCTCCCACACTTCAGGAACCCACACTGCCAGACCTGGCGCTTGAAAAGTCACCTGAGCTCCGGGAGCAGGCACTGGAAAAGCCTCGCAAGCTGCGGGAGCTCAGTGAAAGGGCACACCTTAACGAGGAGAGAAACCCTTCCTCCTACGGTGTCTTGCCAGCTCCCTCTACTGACAAAGCTGAGCATTGTGCCAGCTGGAAAAGGAGAAATATTTACAGGACTCGGCTCCTTTATCGCAGAGATAACTGGCACAGTCTACCTCTTTGGAGACTCAACTTCCATATACAACCTTCTATATACATCTGGGCTTCCATAGGACAATGAAACAACTCCATATTTCCACCTAATGAAATACAGCATCTTTCTTTTCTTCTTCTTCTTCTTTTTTTTTTTTTTTTTAGAAACTGTTTATTTTCGGTCAGCCTTATTTCCATTTTGTTGCTTCTGTGGAAGAGCAGCTTAAGACCACTCAGTGGTTGCTCCTACCCATTCAGTGGCCTGAGCAGTGGGAGCTGCAGGCCAATCTTCAGTGGCTGGCTGAGCGCTCCAGTCTTCAGTAGGGAACTGCTGAATAGACACAGAGGGCACCTGCATGCCTTCAGACCAGTCTGCAACTTCAGGCTGAGTAGCAGTGAACTCAGGAGCTATAGCTGTCCATTCACCCTGAAATTCCTCCTTAGTCACAGCCTTTTCAGCAGCGGCCTGTTCTTCCTTTTCAATCTCTTCAGGATCTCTGTAGAAGTAGAGATCAGGCAAGACTTCCCACGGGTGCTCATGGGAACTGGTGCTACGCATGGGCAGGACTTCCCGAGCTAGCAGCCACCACATCAGACCCACTGAGTGAGCTCCTTTGCTGTTGCAAGGGGTGGCGATGTCCACATAGCACAGAGGAGAGTCCGTGTTACACAGAGCAATGGTAGGCAGGTTAACGAGGATGCCTCTGTGAGAGGCTGGTGGTCAGCCCTGGGATCAGTAACCTCCAGAAGCCTTGGCTCTTGGAAGGTTGCCTGGATCTGGTTAGTGAAGGTTCCAGGAGTGAAGCGGCTAGCTATAGGAGTGGCTCCAGTAGCAGCAGCAAATTTCAGCACAGCTCGCTGGCCAGTATTCCTGGATGATATAACACTGACATCAGCTGGGTTTTCAATGGCAACAATGGCACAAGCTGTCAACAGAAGCTTCTCCCAAGTTCTCTTCAGATTTATGATGTAGATACCATCACTTTTCCTTTTGTAGATGTACTGTTCCATTTGGAAGTCAAGGTTGGTGCCACCTAAGTGGGTTCCTGCTGCAAGGAATTTGAGGACATCTCCTTCATTTGCAGAACATCAAGGGCTCCGGACATTGTTAAAGTTTCCCTTTAAGTTCTGATGGGAACGAAAAACAACGCTGTATGGACCCTTCCCTGGGTAGCGTGGAAAAGGAAAGCATCTTTCTTGTAAATGACATTCTTACCCCCTCTCTTCAAAATAAGGAGATATACAGTCTCAGTGATCTGTATTAAGTACTGCTCAGAAAGAAAAAAAGACTTCTTGGATTTTGTTAGGGTCCTTTGAAATATACTGGTAACTAAAGACTAAGCTAGTAACGATAATATCCAATAACTTCCAAATAAACGTACATATGAAATGAAAGCATAAGAGAGAGAAGAGGGGGCAGCCCCGGCGGCGCAGCAGTTTAGCGCCGCGCCGCCTGCAGCCCAGGGCCTGATCCTGGAGACCTAGGATCAAGTCCCATGTCAGGCTCCTGCGTGGAGCCTCCTTCTCCCTCCTCCTGTGTCTCTGCCTCTCTCTCTCTATGTCTATCATAAATAAATAAATCTTTAAAAAAAAGAGAGAGAGAGAGAAAAGGTTACTATGTACAAAAACAAACACCATGTATATATAACAAAAAATATGCAAAGCTGCTACAATCCTTTTTTTATTTTTTTTTTAAGATTTTATTTATTTACTCATGAGAGACACAGAGGGAGAGAGAGAGGCAGGCAGAGACACAGGCAGAGGGAGAAGCAGGCTCCATGCAGGGAACCTGACATGGGACTCGATCCTGGGTCTCTAGCCCTGGACTGAAGGTGGCGCTAAACCGCTGAGCCACCTGGGCTGCCCTACAATCCTTTTTATAACTGGCCACCGGGCTGTTTTAGTAGCCATTAATGATTTTCTAGCTGCTTTATTCCTTGTACACTTATTAGTTGGCATTTTACTATAAGGAAAGCCTTTTTCTTCTCCTCTGTTTACCTATTCACTTATTTATAGTGCTATGGACTCAGGTGTTTTTTCACTCATTGGATTATAATCTATTAGCGTCATGCTTTATTTTGATGCTCTGCATTTGCTAATGGGAGCCCTTATAAAAGGACTCCTTGTCCCTTTGATGTGTTCACATTATTCTTCGAGTACTTCTTTGCTTTCTAGGACAAGATATTCTAGAATCATCCTGAACTTTCTCAACCCCAGTGGCTGAATTGATCATTTCCCCAAGGGGCCATGGTTCCTTTTGTGGAGAATATTGAGAACTCATATGTGGGGCAGCCCGGGTAGCTCAGCGGTTTAGCGCCACCTTCACCCAGGGTGTGATCCTGGAGACCTGGGATCGAGTCCCACATCAGGCTCCTTGCATGGAGCCTGCTTCTCCCTCTGCCTTGTGTCTCTGCCTCTGTATTTGTGTGTTTGTCTCTCATGAATAAATAAATAAAATCTTAAAAAAAAAAAAAGAGAGAACTCAGTATGTGAACTGTAAATGTGCATATCCCTGTTGTGGTATCATTGCTTCTAGGCCCTCTCAGCAGACACAGCTGGAGAACAGCTGTATGTGCTTGTATGTGTTTGTGTGTAAGCATACACATGTATATATGCACACATAATACATTTAAACATATGTATACATTTACAACTTATTTATTTTTTAAATTTTATTTATTTATTCATGAGAGACACAGAGAGAGAGGCAGAGACACAGGCAGAGGGAGAAGCAGGCTCCATGCAGGGAGCCTGATGTGGGACTTGATCCCGGGACTCCAGGATCACGTCCTAGGCCAAAGGCAGGTACTAAACCGCTGAGCCACCCAGGGATCCCCAGAAGGGTGCTTTTTAAAAAGTTTAGAATTACCAAGATCGCTGATCAAGAAAAACAGAATTAACTCAAGAGAGTCACACAATGTTCTCTCTGCTCCCCGCAGAATAGGACAGATAGCAACCACAAACCCATTGGAACAAACCTCAACTCCACTGGGGAACCATTTGTAAGAGCTGCTTGAACAATTCCTGCAGGACAGAGAGAGAAGGGGTCAAATGTTGGGTTAGTGTCTGTAGCAAGGCTTATATTGAGCGCTATGCCTATAGCACCTCACTTCATCCTCACAGCAAAACAGAGAGGTGCCTATGATTCTTTCCACTTTATAGATGAGGAAGTAGGAAAGCAGAGAGGTTATTTGCCTAAGGTTGAACAGCTGAAACTCCTTTTCTAGACTCTACTCCCCTAGAAATTAGTAGTCTACTGAGCCCTCTTGGCACTTGAGGCAAAAGGAAACATGTGCACTCCTATACACACCTATCAAAATATTCTCCCATATTGTGAATCAAATGGAAAAATTTGATGAAAGCCCTACAATAAAAAAAACATGGCCATCCATAAAGACTTGTGTTGCCCAATCGGTTCACACACTATTTTCAACCCTCAGAAAGCTAATTGGAAGGGAGCATAACAGCAACCTGTGTGGGAACCACGGGCTGATTGGAAATGACCATTCTTGTTGCAAAATGACACCAGGTCATAAAACAAACCAGAGCTTGTCTTTAAGTGTTGATATTTTGTTCATCATGGATGCTTTACATTAATTTTGATTTTTAAAAATATTACACTAAAATATTTATCTTGATTACTGAGTTTTTTTTTGTGTCCCCTTAAATACTGCACCCAAGGAGTATTCCTTACTCACTTTACCTTAATCTGATTCTTGGTAAAACCAAATCTTGGCCTGAATTACACCAGGGCTCCAAGCCTCAGATTTGACTTTCTCTTCGAAACAGGGCCTTCCCTGCTGGGGAGGTGGATCCCAGATCCTCCAGTCCTGCATGATGGAAGTGCACTATCTTCTCATCAGACATACGGAATCATAAAGCTCTAACAATAGAAATGTTTCCATTGTGTGATAAGCGCATGGTCACATGCCTACAAAAATGTTTGGAGACACCAGATGTTCTCCACCCAGCCTTAGTCACGTCTGACCCAGAAGCCACAAGTTCCCAATTCCCACCCTGGTATGTTCATTTGAGCTCCTGGTATCAGAAGTCCTAGGCTCTCCAAGTACTAATATGCCAAGAGTTTGGCCCTTTCTATTTCTGAGACTGGGGAACAGGGTGTCCCTGGTTCAGAAGCTCAGTCTCCCTATTTAGGACTCCACATACTCCTTTCTTTAGCCAAGCAGCTGGCTGAAAGGTTTTGCAGCAATCAGTGCCTTCTATTGGAGATGAACATTGCTGACTTCTTTATTCATTTGCTATTTCCCTAGGTCTTCAGAAAAAGCAAAGAGAAACTGCTGCTAAAACCCTTTTAACTATAGCAAAGCATTTGCTGATGTTTTTGTAGAGGACAGAAAGAGAAACTGGAGACCTTGGGATGGGGAAGAACAGCTCCCAAACATCCCTTCCACCTTGCAGAAAGGGACCCACAAATCCTTATGTGCTGGCTTTTATTCCTTCTCCCTCGCAACTTTTACAGAGGAGAGATCACACTTAAATGACTATGAAGGTCAACTTTGAAGTGAAAAAGAAATCAGGGAGACCTAGCTCCCTATTCCCAGGTGCCTTCCTGACCATTTTTGAACCAGTGTACAAATAACTCCTCCTCTTCCAAGGAAGTAAACAAGCATTTATCAAGAACCTATTGGGGGCTCATAGGTGGCTGCAGTTGGTTAAACATCTGATTATTGATTTAGGCTCAGGCGGTGATATCAGCATAGTGATCCTAGGGTCCTGAGATTGAGTCAAGCGTTGGAGTCTGCACTCAGTGGGGAGTCTGCTCGAGATTCTCTCTCCTTCTCCCCACTCCCAACAACTCCTTCCTCATGCTGTCTCTCAAATAAATAAATAAATCTTAAAAAAAAAAAGATCCTATTGGACCCTGCATCCACTCCCACTCCTTCTGATCTACGTTCCAAGCTGTGGCCAAAGTGGCCTTCTAAAAACACAAATTTTTCATGAGGATGAAATGAGCTAATATCTGTAAAGTGCTGACTGGTACATTTAGATATAAAATATCTATTAGACAAGTATATATAATGCTATTCTCCTCAGAGAGTCAAATGGAAATGTTTTCACTGTCCGCCTCTGTCTTCTGCTTTCTCACCACTCTCTCCCTTGGGAGTCTTACTCCAGGTCTCATTTTTTTTTTAAGGTTTTATTTATTTATTCATTGGAGACACACACACACACACACACACACACACACACACACACAGGCAGAGACACAAGGCAGAGGGAGAAGCAGGCTCCATGCAGGGAGCCTGACGTGGGACTTGATTCCCGGACTCCAGGATCAGGCCCTGGGCTGAAGGCACAAGCTAAATCGCTGAGCCATCCAGGGATTCCCCTCTAGGTCTCATTTTAAGTCCTCCTGAGCCAAGCTTCCTCCTAGACTCTGCACATGCTATTCTTTCTTTTTTTTTTATGTTTTTTTTTTTTTAAGATTTTATTTATTTATTCATGAGAGATACACACAGAGAGAGAGAGAGAGGCAGAGACATAGGCAGAGGGAGAAGCAGGCTTCCTGTAGGGAGCCCGGTGTGGGACTCCATCCCGGGACTCCAGGATCATGCCCTGGGCCAAAGGCAGGCGCCAAACCACTGAGCCACCCAGGGATGCCCTATTCTCTCTTTCTTAAGCATTCTTCCCAGACCCGCTCCTCTTCATTTGACCAACTTCAACTTCTTCATAGCTTAAAGTTACTTCTCCTTCTCCCAGGACCTCCCACAGGGAATTGAATTTCCTCCGTTTGATCCTTTTATAGTTATAATGTTTATCACAGTTGTAACCACTACTAAATGTTTTAAGCTTTTTTTTTTAAGATTTATTTATTTATATTTATGATAGACACACAGAGAGAGAGAGAAAGAGGCAGAGGAGGGAGAAGCAGGCTCCACGCAGGGGGCCCGACGCGGGACTCGAACCCGGGACTCCAGGATCGCGCCCCGGGCCAAAGGCAGGCGCCAAACCGCCGAGCCACCCAGGGATCCCCCGTTTTAACCTTTTTAATGTCTGCCTTCCTTACTATAATTCCCCCAGGGCACGGGCTTACAGACGTCTCCTATTCACTGCAGGTTAAGGAACTTGGACGCGGTGGGTCCCTGATGGACCCTTGTCCCCTGAATGTATAAAATCTTCGCACGCAGTATGGCTCATTTAGCTGACTGACCCAGGGTTGCGCAGCTGATTCAGGATTCGAATCCACGGCATTCTAGCTTCGGGGCCCACGCTCTCACTCTCTCTTCCTTTCCCTCAGAGCTGGAGCCAGAAGGGAGACGAATCTAAGGCACTGCGGGTCCGTCTGCAGAGGCCACCGCGGCCGGGAGCGCGGCGCCCAGGCCCGGGGGAGGGGCACGCGTCACGTGTACCCGCAGGGCCCGCGGCCGCCGCACCCCGAGGCTGGAATGCGGCCCCGCCCCGCTCCCGCGCCAGCGAAACCCCGCTCTCCCCGGGTGCTGACGTCAATGAAGGGGGCGCCTCGGGCGCCGCGCTAGGGCGGCCGAGGGGGCGGGAGGGGCCCCGGCGGACACGCCCCTCGCCGCTGCGCCGCGGCTGATTGGGCCCGGGGAACCTTCGCGCTGGGCTCCGAGGCCGGCGGGGGGGAAGGGGCGGGGCCCGGCGCGCCCCTCGCGCCTCCGCTGCTGCTGATTGGCCCACGGAGTCTCCGCGTTCGGTTCTGGGAGGCTCGCCCCCGAGCTCTCGCCGAGGCTCGGCCGAGGGTTGGCTCCTCCCCGGCCGGGGAGCGCTCTCTCCCCGAGTCGCGGCTGTGACCCAGGTGGCCCGCCTCGGGCAGCCAGGTACGTAGCTCCGAGGCCCGGCTCGCGCTGCGGTGGGAGCGGGCGGGCGGGCCGTCAGACCCGGTGCCGCTGGGACCCGAACCCGGAGTCCGCTTAGGGCCCGGCATTGTGCGAAGCGGCCACGTCTGAGCCCCGGGGGCTGACCTGTGCTGGGGATGTGGCCCTGCAGCCTGGGCCAGGAGATCCCCTCCCAAGCTCTCGACCCGTGGGTGAGCGCCGCCTGGACCTCGTGAGCGCCTTCGCATCAGGAAGCGCCCGCCCTTGCCAAAGCCGCGAAGGGTTGGGGTGGGCGCCTCTTAGCTTGCCCCATCCCGATTTGAGGTCTGTCGGCGCTGCCTTTCGGCGCGGTGAGTAATCGCTCTAACTCCCTGCGGGCCGTGGAGTGCTGAGGGCGCCGAGGCAGGCTTGGGAGACTTGCCTTTCGATCCCTGCGCCTTCCGAAGCCCGCAGAAGCAGATAGCAGGCTCCGAGAGGTTTCTGAGCCTCCGGGTCGTTCCTTCCCCTGAAGACCTCGACAACCATCTGGCAGGAACAAAAATAGCAGTGGTTGAGAGGCTGGGCGCTGAGATCATACTACCTGGGTATATCCCAGCCTCACCACCCACCTCCTGTTTGACTTTGGGCAAGTCACTTAACCTTTCTGAGCTCAGTTTTCTCATCTGTAAAATGGGTATAACCTTTTTAGTTATAGTGCTTCCTCATAGGGGTGAGTTAAAAAGATCACCTATTTGAAAGTGATGTTCTGTGTCTGACATGGAGCAAGCTGCCTCACTGGCAGCTGTGATTTAAAGGTCTACAGATGGATCCATTCCCCTTTGCCATCTTTTCCCAAGTGAAGGCCCCTTTTGAGGGAGTTTCATGAAAATGACAATGATTCTATACTGCCTGGCTGTTAAATTGCCTTTCCCTTACATCACTCATTCATGATGCAATGTACTGGAATGGATGCTTTCACCAGTACAGCAATGTACTGGAATAAGGGAATAACCCTTATTCCTTTAAGGGTTATTTATTCTCACTCATTTGATGATGGGCAAAATGAGGCAGGGGAAACAGGCTTGTCAATGTCACCCAGTTTTCAGTGGCACGGCCAGAATTCAGGGTTCTTGAACTCTTGAAGAGGGTTATTTCTACACTTAGTTTATTTTCCAGTCGTGTCTGAGAATTGGTCTAGGAGTAGGGCCCTTTTGTCCACTTCCACATTAGATCTGCAGACTGACATGTATGCAGTTCTCTCAGTTTCTTCTCGGGGTAGGGTAGGCCTTAAGGGCCTGGGAGCTCACACGGCCTTGTTGACTCCGCCTCCCAGTGGAGGAACCACAGATTTTGGCTGCTGTCCAGCGACAGGGGAGGCAGGCCAGGGCCACAAGTGTTGATCTGGGCCTTGGGCCAGAGCCTCCAGTTCTTTTTCCAAAGGCCCTTTGCCTCCGATTACAGATTATTACCATCACCAGGGTTATCTGAAGGAGGTGAGCTGAGTGTGGAAGCAGTTGCTGGCAGCTCGTGCAAGTGTGTTCTGCCTCTGGTAGTTGGTTACCTGTGCCTCTCTGAGACCATGGTCAGAATAGCTAGCTGTCTAAACTGAGCTTCATAGACTACAAAGGGTGCTCAATTGTGCGCTATATTTATGTATTACAAATTCATTGCATGGTGAGTCACTTTTTAAATATATTTCTTTGTTAGAGCTCTATAATTCATTTATTGCCTATTTCAAAACAAGTTGAACTTTGTCCTTTTCCACATTTGGTATTTACTTTGGGGGTTCATTTTTAAGCTACTTTGTGTCATGCTGAAGTATTTTGCAATGAGTTTTTACTCATTTGTTCACAGACCCATGTTTATATTCTTTCACGTCAGCTCTGGGATGAAAGATCCACTTGTAATCTTTTAATATCTCTATGGTGTCATTTTCCATTTCAAAAAAGTACCATTGTTCAAGTATACACTGACTTCCCATGAATTCAGGTCCTGTCCAAGAAATTAGGGGGGAAATAACACATTGAATAAGATGAGATATTTCTTCTGGGGAGCCTGGCTGGCTTAGTTGGTAGAGTGAGCCACTCTTGATCTCAGGTTGTAAATTCAAGCTCTACATTGGGTGTAGAGATTACTTAAAAATAAAATCTTAGGGCAGCCCAGGTGGCTCAGCGGTTTAGCACTGCTTTCAGCCTGGGGCGTGATCCTGGAGACCCAGGATCAAGTCCCACGTCGGGCTCCCTGCTTCTCCCTCTGCCTGTGTCTCTGCCTCTCTCTCTCTGTCTCTCTCATGAATAAATAAAATCTTTAGAAATAAACATAATAAAATCTTTTAAAAAGTTTATTCTGATAATAAAAGTGTTTTTTTTTTTTTAATAAAAGTGTTCTAATTCATTTTCCCAAAGTTTAATCCTATGTGAAATCTCATATTGATTTTTATTCTCTTACTGCTGGCTGACTCCCAGGGGCAGGCAGAGCCAAGAGTGAAGATCCTCAAAATCTAGAGGTGCCAAGGCACCCCACCCCAAAATGCATGGAGGGTATGTTTGAAGCTGGAGGCTTAGACTCACCCAGATGGTTTGTTGGTGTGTTTGTAACTTGCTGTAACTGGGATGCTGGAGGCTGGAGGTGGGGCCTTGTAGGGCTTCATAGCACACACTGGTGGCTGTGAATATCTGGGAAGTTGGGCTCCAAGTCATCCCTGGGGCAGCTGCTGCTACTTAATCCTGTTGCCATTCTCTCTGAAGGGAGGGTAAGATTGCCTGAATCTGAGAGAAGCCCAACATGGCCTCTTCTCCCGCCACCCAGACCAGCCTAGGAGGCTGCCCCAGGCTTGGCCACAGCCAGCGTAGGTCACTGGAGTGCTTTAGAGCAGTGAGTTCTCTGTCTTCTCCCAGTCCCTAACCCCAAGTCCCACAGCAGCAAAAACAGTGTCTTATCTCTAGGGAAGGTTGAGGAGAGCAGAAAAGGAGGAACTACTGGTTGGGGAATTTCCTGGCACCTAATTAGCCAGACCTGTCCATACACGTTGCATTAAGGCCTCATCAGACGAGCAAATCCAGTCACTGCTTCTGTACAGACCTAGCCTCGTCATAGAACCATTGACTACACACGCCCTGAGACCAAAAGCACGAAGCTGTTCCTTCTTCCTGGTGTATGAGGGAAACAGAGGCCCACAGAGGTGATGTGAAGTACTGGAGGCTCCTCAGCCAGCGAGTGGCACAAGGGCTCAGAGTCCTCTGACTCAGGAGCTGGTACTGTGTGCACTGGGCTGGGCTGAGCTGTGGTTCCAGATTTGTTTTGTGGGAGCTGGGAATCTAACTCTGAGTGCTGCGGGTTCAAGGCTACAACAGCAGATCACAGTCAACAGCTCTGACACTCAAGAAAAGATAAACTCTACAACCCCGCCCCTACCTTGTGTGTGGGCTCGTCATTGTTCCCTTTCCAAGTGGCAGGTTTCCCCTTTTATGAATTAGGTGAGAACAGAGCCCTCTCCCCCACAGAAATGATGGGCTTCAGTTTGCTCGGTGCTGCTTGGCTGTGAAGGCAGCCGAGGTATTCAAACACAGCTGCAGCCCCTTACACCAGGTCCTGGCCTTGGCTGAGCCTCTGGCATTGAATCTGTGTCTTGGCTTTCTTTGCTCCTCTCTGAGCTGGGAGGAAGGTAACAGTGTTTGATTCCTAGAACTATTTGGAGGATGAAATATCATGCATATTGTCCTATCACCAGTAAATGACCCAGAGTTAGTTTTTTAACATCAGCCTGAAAGTGTTACCTGGTGACTATTGTTTTTTGGTCACTTTTTATCATCCAATTCAGGGGATTTGATTACCACACATACCAGGTTTTTAACTGGATTTCAAAATAGTGCTTAAGGAGATGTAGATTGAAAAATTCCCATTTCCAGATAAAAAACACAATTTTTGTGGAGTTAATTTATCTGAGTCTTGTGCAGTTTTTTTTTTTTTTTTAAGATTTTATTTATTTATGAGAGACACAGAGAGAAGCAGAGACATAGGCAGAGGGAGAAGCAGGCTCCCTATAGGGAGCCCTACGTGGGACTCCATTGGAGTCTCCAGGATCATGCCCTGGGCTGAAGGCGGTGCTAAACCACTGAGCCACCCGGGATGCCCTCTTGTGGAGGTTTTAGTTATTAAACCTTTTGAAGAAAGTGGGGTTCTTATGATAGGAGGCCTAGGCACTGGGACAGGGTGAGTTTGGAAATTACTGGAATAAGGAGGTTGGTTATTGAGGGAGGGCCAGTTACATTTGAGGAGTCTGATCAGAGTTGGAGAGAGGTCTCAAAGTCTCAGGAAAACAAAGGCAGGTGAGTGTTAAGGGCCGTGAAGCTGGGAATGCTTTATGTGATGTCCATTCTGTTTGAGTTTGTTACAAGGAGCATAGACATTTTGTATTGAAATGTATTTTAATTTTTACTCCCTTTTTAAGCTGGTTTCTGGTTGACCGATATCTCTGTAGCTCACCGTGGATGAGAGGAGGTCTGGTGTAGCAGCCAGGCCTTCCCCACTAGGCCTGGGGCTGAAGGGTGAAAGGAGCACAGGCAAATCCTCAGCTGGTTTAGGCCAGAACAGAGGAAAAGAGATCCTGTCATACCCCTGATCCAATTACAAAAGTCAAGGAAGCCAAAAGGGACAGGGTGTGGGGGTGAGAACAGAGGGTGTGGTGGCATTTGCATTTATTTGGCTCTTATCTGGTACCTGATACCACACTGGACTCAGTCCTTTTTTTTTTTTTTTTTTGGATTCACACAGTCCTTACAGCAATCCTGACAAGTGGTTATGAGCCCTACTTTACAGCTAAGCAGAGGCTCAGAGATGTTGAGTAACTTGCCTAGGGTTACAGTTAAGAAGGTGGCAGGAATGTGATTCAAGCCCAGTTCTGTGTAATGCCAAGGTCTTTGGTCTGCTTTCCAATCTCATAGCTTTTTCAGGCTGTACTGGAGACAAGGATGGGGGGAGTGAGCCTCAAATGTCTTTGTTACTCAAACTGAACTCTCTAGAACTGAGGAAGATCATTTAATTCTCATTTCCTATGGAGGGAGGGCATTGACATGAGCCTTCCTTTTATTGAACTCTTCTAGATCCCAACCTCTGCCCGTGGTTGTATATTCTAACCCTGTAGCCACCTCTTTGCCCCTATGTTCCTCTCCATGGCCTTTTGGTCTGCAGTTAGATCTGATTAGTCTGTTTCATACTGTGCTTACTGAACCATATGGACTTGGTGTGTCTCTAGGGTCTTGAAAATAGGTAGGATGACCATTCTGTTTTCCAGCTGGAAAAGCAGAATAGAACGTTGGGCACTGTTCTTTTTTTTGGGGGGGGGGGGGCACCGTTCCTAACACTGTCCTAAGTCCCCACTGTGGCCCTGTGAAGTAGGAATTGGTGCAGCTCACACATTCACACAGGAAGCAAGTGAGCCATTCAGGGATGGAGGTGGCCAGAAGTGGGATTCCAACCTACATATTCCAACCCCAAAACCCTTCTCACCTCTGTGCTACAGAGCCTTAGAGAGACCTGGCTTCCATTCTAAAGTTTCATTAGTGAAATGAGGATACAGTATCTACCCATAGGGTTGCTGTTATCACGTTTCAATGAGGTGGTTGTGTGATTACAACTCTCAGAGCCATGCCCAATACATTTAAAGGCTCAACACAGTTCCGTGGCTGCTGTCAGAACTGTCCTCAGGACGTAGGTATCCCGGGTCGGCCTGGGCTTTACAGCCACAGACCTGGGTTCTGCTCCCAGCTCTCTGCTTATGCAAGGCTTTGTGACTGCAAAGGGTCATTTCAACCAAGTTACACTTCTTCATTTGTATGGTGGGAATAAACCATTCTTACTTCATGGGTTGCTGTGACTCTTCAGTGAGATAGTACATGTATTGTACACATAAGCACTTCATAACAAAGTTTGTCGTTATTCACATTATATCCCCCAGGTGCCCTGAAAATTAGAGTGACTAAGACTTAGTGCACGTTGACTCCTGGAGAATAGAAACACCAGAAGCCCTTGCATCCGTCAGGCTGCAGGTTTGGGAATGGCCTACTGACTGAAGTGTCTCCATGCTTTCCTTCCCCAGAGCATCCAGGATGGGCACCCCAGCCTCTGTGGTGAGTGAGCCGCCCCTTTGGCAAGCTCCAGCCGAAGCCCGGGGCCGCAAGCAGGCCTCGGCCAACATCTTCCAGGACGCTGAGCTGTTGCAGATCCAGGGCCTGTTTCAGCGCAGTGGGGACCAGCTGGCTGAGGAGCGAGCACAGATCATCTGGGAGTGTGCAGGAGACCACCGTGTGGCAGAAGCCTTGAGGAGGCTGCGTAGGAAGAGGCCCCCCCGGCTGAAACCACTGGCCCACTCACTGCACCACTGCAGCCGGCTCAGGTGGGTTCCTGGAACTGGAAGGCTGAGGGAAGGTGAGCACCAATGATGCCCCTTCCACCATGCTCCTGCCACCTGGCAGGGTGACCTGGAACCACTGACTTGGCCTCACTGTAAAGCACCTGCTGTGGGGGTTTTGAGGTCTACACAGTGCCTGTGACTGCAGTTACTACTAGAGTCATGTTGACCCTGTGAACTTCCATGGGAAGGAAGGCCTGGGCCCTATTGGTATCACTTAATTTTGCAGTGAGTCTCAGCCAGGGGAGGGATTTTTGTTTGGGAGAAAAAAATTGCTTCCCTGTTGCAGAATAGGTAACAATCACAATCTTACCTGTGGGATTATGGAGAACATAGTGTAGGAAGGTTTCGTAGAGGCAATGAGGTTTCAAAATTGAGGATCTTTAAACTTTCACTAGTCATCCCCCTTTGCCTAGGTCACGGACAGCCTGGGAACCGCAAACCCCACAAGGCCAAGCCAAACCACACAGCCTAGCCAATCACTGTGGGTTACGATCTGGGTTCTATTCTTCCCACTGCTTTCTTAGGGCCCCCAGTTAGAACATTAGACCTGAACAGGTCTTCCAAGTCATCAGGTCCGGGGGAGTAAATCAGGCCCTTGCTCATATTACCTCCAGTTGACTTGCAATTCCTGTTTAATATACCTTGCTAAGGAGGATATTTGTTCCTCCAGTCTCATATCATGGCTGACTGATGATGGCTGCCATGGGTACAGCATGAGGAAGCTGGAGAAATGCTGAGTATCACATACCCTGTTCTAGCCCAGCTCTCTTTACAGAAATGTGAAAGCTTTGCCTGGGCTTTAGCTTTCAGGGGGTAGACCAAACCAGGCTTCTGGTCTTGTTTTACCCTGAACAGTCTGTTTTAATAGTCCGTTGTGACCCAAATCTCTTTAGTTCCCATTCTGTTCTTCCTATTGATGTGGGCCTATTATACACTTGTTCTCCGCAGAATCCCCGAGCCCTGCGCTCCACTGGCCAACCCACAGAGTGGTAGCACGGAGACAGCTTCTGGTGATCAGTATCTGAACTCCAGGAGGACAAGTGCCAGGATCCGCCGGAACTGGAAGAAGCCAGGCCCTACAAGCTACCTCCATCAAATCAGACACTGATCCAGGGAAGGAGCTGGGAATAGCATTATCTTCCCCAGGAATTACAGGGACTTTTGCCAAAAGGCCCAGGAGGTAAAGAAGGAGGAGAGACTGGAGACAGATAGCCCCACAGGGGTAAATGAAAGACTACTGCCACTGGCCTGCTCCATTTGGAACAGGACTGGAAATGTCTCCTGAGCTCTAGGTTATATGGGACCCATTCCTCACCAGAATGAGAAGAAACCGCGCCTCAGCTCTTCCCATCTAACAGTACACCTGGGCTGCATGATATTCCCCTAAGTGTTGGACACTCACACTGAGCATCTCACCACTCCTGCTACTAACCCTCCTGTTCCTGCTATAACCCACAGTCCAGCAGCCTGCCCACATCCCTGCCCCTGTCAGGCTAGCACAAGGAAACTGTGGTTTAAGTGGCAAAATAAAAACATTTGCATCAATAATTGTGTGAGTCTGTCACAGAAAGGGAGGATCCCCAAATGGACACTCTTAAACAAGGGAATGAAGGATTGTGCTTATTGCAGGGAAAAGGGGGGTGTTCCCAGGAAGGAGATAATAGGACAGGCCTCCTTTTTCTCTGTGAGTCCCCCAACCTCCTAGGCCCCCTGTGCCAAAGCCTCCTTTTCCAGAGGTTGTCCAATTAGGAGATGGATGTACCTATAGGGTGGTCCTGATCCACAGAAGAGGGCTCCTGGACTCTGGCCAGTTCTAGAAGGGAGAGGTTATTCCAGTTGGCCTTGCATAGTGAGCACTGAGCCTGCAGTCATTGTGCTGGGATGCCAGCTCTTCAGCTGGTTTCTTTCTCCCCACGGGCCAACCATCAACAGCTAGCCCAATCATTCTTGAGCCTCTGGCATTATCTGAGGTTTCCTACCCTAAAAATGTTCAGTGAGGATTTTTGGTTACTCTACTGGCTTTGCCTCAATAGTATATCATGTGCTCATTAGCATCCAGCTCCACTCCCCTGGAATCCTATCTGCCCTATTACCTACCACACTTCAAGAACCCAGGATTCAAAACTTCAAGCAGGCTATGATGCACAGACAAAACAGGGCTGCCCTCTTGTGGCCACGAAGAGAAGCTGAGTCCATATTCCTCATCTCAAACCCTTAGGGCTAGATGATTTTGCTATTCAGTATTTTTTCAGTTTTTGGGAAGTACTAAGTACAAGTGCTGCATAATCCCTAGTAGGGAAATATCTCATAACATAACAGTAATACTTCTGCAACAAATATACACACTAAGAGGAAAACATGATGGTTACAAATAGTTTCAATTCATATCAATGTAGGTTCAGTCACATTTTGGTGTCAAATGAGTTAATGAAAATATTTTTGGTTTTCAGAGCACTAGGACTTTGGAAATGAGGACCTGTATAATTCAGGAGCCATATCTCCAAAACTCCATGGAAACACAGGGTTCTTTGTCCTTAAAATTTCATTCTACCTTGTCTTTCTCTCACCCAAGAATACTAGACGACAAAGGTCAGAATTGGACTTGTTATTCATACATTTGCATTGATTTAAATACATTACATACAAGTTCTACAGTGCGTTGGCAGAACAACACAGGCAGCAACACTCTCCCAGCCCAGCCTCACCTCCCTGACACGAGAACAGGGCCTCGGGCTGGCAGAGGACTGGGCTGTCCCATGAGTACCACCCAGAAGCCTGCCCTGGCACTTTGGGCCCCCGGCTCTCCCCGAGTCCACATTCAAGGCAACCTGAGTACAGACTTCAAGGAGAATGGAAACATGCCAGGAAAGGATGCCCCACACTCTTGCCAGGATTGGGACCAGCCCCCTCGTACACTGAACCCAATCTCCTTCTCATCACAGGGCTGGTCTGGATGAGGGCAATGTGCAGATCTACTTGGCTGGAGGAAGCAACCAGCTTCCTCTAAGACTGCTTAGGCTCTCTTGACACCCAGATGAGACACTTTACCAACAGGTTTATGTAGAGAGGTCTTGGAGAGCTAAACACACCATGGTACCCCCTCTGGCCTCTGGAAGCCTTGCTGCCCCTGCAGTCTGGGGGCAGGCACTGTCACAAACATGGTCCCCAAGGCCAGATTCCAGGTCGGTCGAATGAGATTGTCAGGGCTAAGAGCTGTGTCTTTGTCCACCAGGCATGCATCCAGCTCCCAGAGATTCTTACTGTCAGCTGGAGGGAATCCCAGCACAAGCTGGCTCCTGGAGCTAGGATGCAAAGGTACCAGCTTGGCCCAGCTGACAAGAGGGCTGTACATCTCCGCTCTGCCTCCTGGGCAGCGGGAGCTGGGCAAGCAGAGGGCACACAGCCATAGTCCTCGCTCCCTTTCTTTGGTTGTTTTTCAAACCTTCGAGATAGTTTCTTTCCAAGGTTGATTGACCAATTGCAGGATGCCAGAATCTTGAAGTGTCTAGCAGCGTAGAACTGCCGCTTAGCCACAGATGGCACCCTCTTTACTCCCTCTTGAGGCCATTCTTTGCTTTGGTGTAGAAAGGGCTTGGACACCTGGGAAGGGGGACAGCTGAGGGAAGAGACATGGAAACAGGAAGATGCACACTGAGCTGGGCAGGCACTGAGGGACAGTTTGAAGGCCTTTCTCCTCCGGGCGCTGCCTTTCTCAAGAACCCATGGAACAACTGGCCTGGAACAAGAAGTCAGGGAGCAAAGGGAAGTTGCCAACTAGGAAGAGAATACGAGTCCAGTAACCTCCACCAAGCAGCAGCAGTACCATAAAAAGAAGTGCAGGGACCTAATATCCTGTCCTCTTATGAGCTGAGATGCACCTCACTGAGACCCACTCCAGAACCCAGAACTGAACCCCTAAGTCAAAAGTGCTGAGAAAAAAAAAAATCTAACAACAGAACAAATTAGAGGACTGGTGGAGTTGTATCACAAGACTCAGGAAGCAAGGCTGGGATAAATCTACCCACAGACCAATTACAGCTCCCAGCATGCCCTTAGGCCAAAAGGGATTGCTTCTGCATGCTGGGGCGGCTGTTTCCTCCCTCTTGCCATTGCCTGTATGATGGGCAACTACAAGCCTGGCCTAGGGAACCTGCATCCCTACCAGAGCAGAGAGCAGAGCTGATCTCTATGACCATCTGCAGAACCACTGAGAGTTCTGGAGCAAAAGCGTCCCCACTGTGAGACTGGGCTGGGAGGCTTTCTGTCAGCCTATTGCACTGGTGGAAGAAGGGGAAGAAAAACTGGCAAAAACCCAAAGGAAAGATGCGGCTCTGTCTGTCCCAATTGGTGAGTCCCCCAGTCGCCCTCTGAATCACGCAGCCGCCTTGGTCCACGAGAGTAAGGAACTGTGAGGCACGTGAGTGTCTGGGTCCATGCAAATTTAGGTCTGGATCAGAGCTTTCTGACCTGAGAGGATCTGGGATTCTGCCTGGCTTTTGCTACTAATATTTAAATTCGTATTTGTGTGTTCATTTTCTGATGCAGAATATAATGAGGAATTGCCACAGAGCAGGATGTCAGGGAGGGAAGGGGATGTCCCAGCCTGCCCCCAGGGGACGCTGGGAGATGCTCCTTCCAGGGCCTCTGGACTATTCCCACGGAGGCTCCAGCCCTCCCTAGTACTCAAAAGGGTCCAATAGCACACACTGTCCATCTGATTGTGCTTCTCCCTGTGCTTGGGAAAGCACTGAGGGGGTGGCAAGCAGAGAAGAAGGGCTCTTAAGGGCACTGCTCTCCACCGGCTTCTCTGGCTTCTCCTGCAACCCACTCCCCAGGCTTCCTCCCAGCCCAAGTTTCAAACATGTCTTTGTCTGCCTCTCGGGCTACCACCACGAAAAGAAGGGCTTCCGACTCTGAAAGCTCTGTGTGTAGGACTCGCTAGAAGATCGCTGGTGGGATCGAGCCGTCTCGACAATCACGGGTGGCATCTGGACAAGGTGCAGGGGACTCTTGTTGTCTTTCAGGGCCTGGGTCAGATTTAGAATCTGCAGCAGGAAAAATAAGATCAGTTTGGGAATGACCAAGGCATCCTGGTCTGCCTCTGAAGGAAGACCTGCTGACAGAGTACTTCCATAAATCAATACAAAAATAAACAATACATTAATGGAAAATTATGCAAATAGGGTATTTCCAAAAGTAGAAAAATAAAGGAGCAAAACACAGAATATGGAGACCACTACCACTCCGGTCATTTAAAAAAAGAAAATTAAAACCAAAACTCCCATTTTTTGCCATTCCCCTTAAAAGAATACAGAAGCAGCAGCAGCAGCCTCAAATCTGGGAAACAGTTCAGAGAGTCAGGCTCTGGGGCCAGACCCTGGGCCAGTTTTTCCAAAACACAAGTGGATGATAAAGGCTTAAAAGTGAACAGGCCCTCTGACTCAGCAATTCTGTTTGTAGGAACTAAAGAAACAATCATGGGTATGCACAAAACACTTAGTTTCAACTAATACAGGGAAGTATTGTTTATAACAGTGAAAATGTATAAATACCCAAGAGTATGGGATCAGTTCATAATCTAAGGAATAAGAAACAGTGATTAAAAGATTTATTTTATTGGAGTGGAAAGTTGATCACGATGTCATTAGAACAGGATAGAGACTGTAGCCAGGATTATAATGTGACTCCACCTTTATTTTCTGAAATTCTTTCTTCCTATCTACCTATCTATAGAGAAACAAATTCTGGAAGTGGCAGTGATTATCTCTGGGTCGAGAAATTATAGGTGTTTTTTTTTTAAAGATTTTATTTATTTATTCATGAGAGACAAAAAGAGAGAGGCAGAGACACAGGCAGAGGGAGAAGCAGGCTCCATGCAGGGAGCCTAATGTGGGACTCGATTCTGGGTCTCCAGGATCACGCCCTGAGCCAAAGGCAGGCGCCAAACTGCAAAGCCACCCAGGCATCCTTTATAGGTGATTTTTATTTGCTCATTGTTGATCCTTATTTTCTGATTTTCCTACATTTTGAAAAGAGTCAAATATTTCATTTGGGTTCTCCCTCTAATGCTGTGTCTTTATCATTGTTTTCTAAACTTATGGAAAAGGTAAAAAAAATAGTACAGAGAATTCCTGTACACCACTCAGTTTCTCCTAATTTTATTTTAAATAGGTTTAGTTTTTTTATTTTTTAAAGATTTTATTTATTAATGAGAGACACACAGAGAGAGAGAGAATGGCAGAGACACAGAGGAGAAGCAGGCTCCATGCAGGGAGCCCGACATGGGACTCGATCCCGGGGCTGAAGGCAGGTGCTAAACCGTTGAGCCACCCAGGCTGCCCCAGTTTCTCCTAATTTTAAATTTTCATGTAATTATGGTATATTTACAAGAACTAAGAAAATAACATTGCAAACATTACTATTAACCAAACTCGACTTAATTCGGCTTTCATTACTTTTCCAGTACCATTCTTTTTCTATTTCAGGATCCCACTCAGGATACCACACTGCATTTAGCTTTTTACCAACTTTTGTTCATACTTTACAGAGATTTCAGAAATGTGCTCATGGGAGGGTACGTGGATGGCTCAGTTAACCATCTGCTTTTGGCTCAGGTCATGATCCGAGGACCCTCCCTCTCCCCAGCTTGTGCTCTCTTACTCTCACTCTCTTTCTCAAATAATAAATAAAATCCTACAAAAAAAAAAAAAAAAAGAAATGTGTTCATGGGAACATGTTCATCAAAATAAGAATCACCACCATTATCTATTCTGACAAGACAGTACAAAAATGGAAGTTGTCCTATGATGGCCTTCCTTCTTTATAAAACACAGTTTCTTTTTTTTTTTTAAGATTTTATGTTTGAAAAAAAAAAAAAAAAGATTTTATTTTTGAGTAATCTCTATACCCAACGTGAGGCTCAAACTCAAACCCCAAGATCAAGAGTCACATGCTCTACCGACTGAGCCAGCCAGCCCATGAACTGCCTTTAAACTGCACAATACTAAAAAAAATTAAAAAATAAAATAAAATAAAATAAAAATAAAAATTAAAAAACTGCATAGTACTGAAGATTTTCACGGCCAGGCCACAGACACAGGGGAGGGTAAGCACGGCTGCACCCTCAAATCAAGGAGACACACAGCCCTCAAGCCATAAATATTCCTGGTCTGCAAATGCTGCTCATGAAGAGGCAGAGATACACCTGAAACAGAGGTGAGAAGTGAGAACTGGATCCTACCAGTAACTTTTTTTTTCACTTGTTTTGGTACCTGTCAGCATCCTCTACTGCTTCAAAGACCACTGAACCTGAACTCAGGGTAGAGAATGAAAAGGAGGTTCAGATGGAATTGGAGTGAATTGTGCAGAGACTACCCAATTCAAGAGAGAGGATTTTAAACCTGCTCTGGCTGGTTCTTCCTGAGCTTCCTTTGGTTCTTTGGGTTAGAAGCTGCCTCTGAAGGAGTTGGGGTAAAATGTCAAATTATCTACAACTTACTTTCAAAAGATCTGGCCAAAAATAAAATATATCAATCTATCTAGGGAGAGACAAATTACACAGGTATTTTATTTTTTTAAAGATTTTATTTATCCATGATAGACATGAATAAATAGAGAGATAGAGAGAGAGAGAGAGGCGCAAAGACACAGGCAGAGGGAGAAGCAGGCTCCATGCCGGAAGCCTGACGTGGGACTCGATCCCGGGACCCCAGGATCGCGCCCTGAGTCAAAGGCAGGTGCCAAACCGCTGAGCCACCCAGGGATCTCCTACACAGGTTTTTTTTTTTAATTTTTTTTTTTTTTTTATGATAGTCACACAGAGAGAGAGGCAGAGACACAGGCAGAGGGAGAAGCAGGCTCCATGCACCGGGAGCCCGACATGGGATTCGAACCCGGGTCTCCAGGATCGCGCCCTGGGCCAAAGGCAGGCGCCAAACCGCTGCGCCACCCAGGGATCCCCTACACAGGTATTTTAAAGAGAGAAAATATATAGGGATATACAGAGATAGATATTATTCCAATAGATAATCTACAGAGATACGAGGAAACAGATATAAAGCAAGTGTGGCTAAGTGTAATAATTGGTGAATCAGGAAAAGATCCTACTCTTTACTGAGGTTTGAAATTTTTCAAATTAAAAAGTTGATGAAAAACTGATAGCAGGCACATAATGCGAAAGAATCAACACTGTCTTTGAACAGGCCATTTAAAAAAAAAAAAAAAAAAAAGAACAGGCCATTTAAAGAGGCTTGACCTCAGACCCTACACTCTAACACCTGGTGTGAAGATTTTATGGTGAGCGACAACTTCTGTCCCCCAACTCTGTGTCTCTAGGAGCTCCTGACTCTTCCCCTCTGGCTCAGAGCCCTCACACAGGCACTCTGTGATGACAGCTGAGGCAGGTAAAGGATTGTGACCCCCTTTCCCTGTGGTGTGGCTGACCTCTGGAAGGCAAAAGCTCATTTTGCCACGGGATGTGACTGGTGAGCAAGTGAAGATGTGACTAATATACTGGCCTCCTACATGCTGAAAGGAGCTGGATGCTTATGAAACCTTATGGGGTCCAGAGGCAGCCACTCTAGGCTGTAAGAGGCCAAAAGGCTCTCAAAGGACATTAGGTGCACAAAACAGAAGAAAGAGAAAAACTGCACTTCCTCCTTTTTGCCACTCTAGACAACGGCCCTAACTGGAGCAGATGAAAGGAGGATGGCTAGGGTTGTGGGTAAGGGATGGAGTTGGGAAGGTTTGAGGGAAGAGAGTATACCACAGGCACAGAGGCACAGCCTACATAAACTTGAGAAGTTCATTCCTTTAGGCTAGGTTCCCTAATACCACAGTACATCAAGTGGCTTTTAAGGTTTCCAAAAATTCTGCCAGCTTAACTGTGCCCTTACACTACTTGGGAAATGTAGGAAGACCAAGTTACTGGTACGCAGGCAGCTCTAACTGCAGCTCTTAAAACCTCTGTACATCCCATTTCCAAGGAAATATGGACTCAGTAACCCCAAGAGTTGCTCTCACCAGAAGCCTTTACCTAAATGGTAAGAAGACATAAATGCATAATTACAACTAGAAAGATCTTGTCCTTTAAAGATGTGACAAGCTGCCTTTTCTCTATACATAATCATAAAACAGCTAATGCTTATCGAGAATTTCAATCAAGCACTACTCCAAATCATTTATCTCATAATAACTCTATGGTGTAGGTGCTGTTATTACTCCCATGTTACCAATGGAGAAACTAAAGGAAGGAAAGACTAAGTAATTTCTCCAAGACCTCACAGCCAATAAGTGACAGAGCCAGGATTCAAACACAGGCACCAAGACCAGGGTGTGCCCCTTAACTGTTAGGCCATCCCATATCTCTTTATCTTTTTTTAAAAGATTTTTTTTTATTTATTTATTTATTTATTTATTTATTTATTTATTTATTTGACAGAGAGAGAGATAGAGAGAGAGAGAACATGCACTCACACAAGCAGGGGGAGCGGCAAGCAGAGGGAGAGGGAGAAGCAGGCTCCTCGCTGAGCAGGAAGCCTGATGCAGAGCTCTTCACAACCTGAGCCAAAGGTAGACACCCAACTGACTGAGTCACCCAGGTGCCCCCATCCCAAATCTCTTTAAAGTGATAAGAACGTCAGTGCCCTTTAAGAGTTTTAAAACGGCAGCCCCGGTGGCGCAGGGGTTTAGCACCACCTGCAGCCCGGGGCGTGATCCTGGAGACCCTGGATCGAGTCCCACGTCGGGCTCTCTGTATGATGCCAGCTTCTCCCTCTGCCCTTTTTTTTTTTTTTAATTTATTTATGATAGTCAGAGAGAGAGAGAGAGAGAGGCGCAGAGACATAAGCAGAGGGAGAAGCAGGCTCCATGCACCAGGAGCCAAACTGCTGAGCCACCCAGGGATCCCAAAAAAAGAGTTTTAAAACAATTTTTCAGGCATAGTCTTTACTAATTTGGAAGATCAGCAATGCCCTAGGGGTTTCCTTAGCTCTCTTTGAAGGTAAAATGGAGAGAGAAGAAATAATATGACTTATAACCATTACAAAAATTATAACCACAGCCAATATATATGAGTGCTAACTATGTACTATGTAGGTAATTGTTTTAACTAAACACTTGATATGCATTATCTTATGTAATCCTCTGGCCAGCTCTGCAAAGTGTTATTATTGTCACACTTTATAAACAAGGATACAGAGGCTCTTGCCCAAGATCGCAGAGCTTACAAGTAGTGAAGAGGTCTGACTCCAGAGGCTAGCTCTTAACCACCAAGGCATATGGCCTGCCTTGAACAACTTGAGGACAGTGGACCCTGGGTCAATTTACCAATGAACTACCCAACACCTGGCACAAAGCTGAGCACACAGTAAATCCTCACCAAGCACTGGATACCATGGAAGAGATGGGAAATTGGAAAGGGCTACCTTTCCTCTCCCATGTGCTAAGACAGAGTCATAAATAAGCATGGCATAAACTCAAAGGCTATATACAACACAAGCTTTACACATTTACTCAACACGAGCGTACAACCCTCCCAGAGAGATCCCAAGAATGACACCAGGAGGAAGTCCCAGGCTTACCTGTCCCCGCATGACAGCAATCTGCTTGTGGAACTGGCCCCTGTCAAAACCAGGATCTTTCTGCAAAAGGGCAGGAGATGGAACCTGCATGAACCCCTCAGAATTCTTTTTCATTTTCTTCCCCCAAATAGAAACCTTCTAATAAAGAAAACTTACATAAGACTTACGAGGCTTAATGAAGTTAACTACCACCCCAAGAACTGTTTCACAGACAGGGAAAGAGAGAACAAGTAAGTATCTTGTCCTAAGTCTCATTATTAACTCTAAAGAACTCCAGGCTCTAGTGCTCCATTTGAAAAGGGAGAGCTCTGCAGATACACCACAGCCCCATGACATGCAGGATAAACCCATGGTGATTCATCACAGATGTCAATTTTTTTCAAACCAACCCAAGCTAGGTCTTTGCTGTCCACATGTGGGAATCTTGCTTGCTCTTCATTGGCCAACACAAGTCAGAAGAGTGTTAGCCATTCTCTCTTGGCTTGTATCAGGACCCATTAGAAAAGCCATTAGAAATTCCTTCTTCCATATGGTTATAAGGTTGAGGATCCCAGGGCTAACCTTGAAGAGTTCATATAGGTCCTCCTCCAAGTCCTTGACAAAGTTAGGGTCCGATATCTTTGGAAGAATCAGATCTTTGATCTCCTGAGAGAACGGAACTTTTGCCTGGGGCAACCAGGCCCAGTAAAAGGGATCTGAAAAGAGGAAAAAACACAAAGCAAAGCTGCCCATCTATGTCCTCCACCTTCAGAGCACTGCAAAAGGCAGAACACCCCTCTCACATGATATACAACAGGAAAGAAAATTACAAGGGCTGTTAACCCTATGGCTATAGAGTAATTGGAGGAATTAGGATTTAAACCTAGGACTGCCGAATCCTAGATCTCTTTCCAGACATGACATGACCTTCCAGTGACTTGCAAGGAGACACTGAAAAGACAGACTGATACTGCAAAGGAGTTAGTGACCCCCAACTTGTATTGCTCTCTTTTTCCAAGAGTTTCTCATTATAACAGGGCAGGGGCTGACTTCCAGGATGTCAACAAGGAATATAGAACACTAACAATGGCTTATATTTAGAAACCCAAATAGAATAAATTATAATAAGACAGTCCTCAGAAAGGAGAAATATGCAAACACAGATGAGAAAATTCAACTGTGTGCTTGTAATAGGAAAAATATAAGGTAAAAATGACAATAATAGCTTGTATTTTGCAGTACTTGCCATATGTCAGCTACTGTGCTAAATGCATGAGCTGCTTTATTCCATGAATTCTTAGAACAATCCTGTGGTAGAGTTATTATTATCTTCATTGCATAGATGAGAAACTGAGAGTGAGCAAGAAAAGAGCCAGACTACAGTGGTCTCAGACTTACATGCCCTCCAGGAGTCAGGATGTTTCAGGGGGAAAGCCAGACCATTGTCTATGGCAGCCACCTTGATAACTGGCTCCTTCACCACCACCCAGTCTGTGTCCTGAAGAGCAAGGAAAGACTAAATATCTAGAGTCTCACCTGTCTCATGCCCTTTAAAGTAGTAGCAAAGCACCCCACCTCAACCCCCTCAGGCACCAATCCTTATTCAACCTCTGAACTGGTTTTCATAGTTACCTAAACTTAGTATTTTTTTTTTTAAATTGGGAGTTCAATTTGCCAACATATAGCATATCACCCAGTGCTCATCCCATCAAGTGCCCCCCCTCAGTGCCCGTCACCCAGTCACCTCAACCCTCCACCCACCTCCCTTTCACACTACCCCTTGTTCATTTCCCAGAGTTAGGAGTCTCTCATGTTCTGTCATTCTCACTGATATTTTAAACTTAGTACATTTATGGCACCTTGGCCTTGGCCTATTCAAGGTTCTAAGACTCCCTTATCTTAGAAAAGGTACACTTCCCCAGGAGTTGCCACAGTCCTTGGTAAGAAGGAAACTGACAATAACAAAGGTACCTCTAAGCCTTTCCTCCTAGGGAAAGGCAGTGAGAGTCCTGAGAGTATGAACAAGAAAAAGAAAAATCAAATTCAGCCAGCTAAGGTCCTTGACCAGATGCTACTTCACTGGTGACCATATTTTCCCATGACATGACGGAGCCATGGAAGGTAACAGCTGGTTGCTCTTGCACAAGAGAGTCTCTTGCCATTTCAGTGATAAGGGACAAGGTCAATTGCAAAGAGTGGGGCAGGGTACCCACGACAGTCTGCCACCCTCATGACTATATATTTGGCTCCATGCTTCAGGTTCACAGGTGCCATCACAGAAACAGGGGTATGGGTCAAGGATACCTGCATCAGAATCCCCTAGGATATCTTATTAAAAGTCTGGAATCCTGAGTTTTACCCTAGAGCTAGTGAGGGAAAGGCCTGAAGAATCTGTACTATTTTTAATAAGCTCTTCAGGTGATTCAGACGTACAAAATTTGAGAACCACTATTAGAGAAGTAAAAACACTATGAGAATGTGTTAACTAACTTTACTGTGGTAAATACTTTGCAAAATATACATTAAAGTCACCACATTGCACATCTTAAAACTGCACACGGTTGTATGTCAATTATATTTAAATAAAGCAGGACAAAAAACACTCACTATAAATAAAAGTCAATCTCACTCTCCTATTCTAGGTAGCATTCCCACTAATTTTTTTAAATGTGCAGACTGAGCAGAAATACAGAAGCATGGTGGAGTACGCAAGCAATGAAAAAGTATGGAAAGCTGCAGGAACCAGCTTCTTCTAAACTGATATTCTGTGGAACTGTCTGTGGAACTATTAGGAGAAAAATATTCTTAAAAAGTTTAGAAATCACTGGGCCAAATAAAATTAAATAGGTTCATCTAATGAACTACTTTTCAGACCTTTACAATGGTACTATGCAAGTGTATCTCCAAGAAAGGCATAAAATATGTGATATAGCCCAAAGATATTTGAACTTTCCTTCATTCTATCTTTATTAACATCACTCAAGATATTGCTTAAAAAACAGATTGATAACTCTATCAAATATTAACTTATCAATTTTAAACACATGTGCTATCCTGATTCTCTTGAACCTATGTTACCTAATCTCTGATTATTATGTTTCTGTATTATGCATACATACTACCTCATCCTTCATCCTCTTCTTCGAGACAGAGATCAACCACTTACCCGAGAGCTAGAACTATCCATTGGACAGTCATATTTAATCAGCCAGTTGTCATTGCCTCGATCTGTGAACAGAAACATGAAGTTAGGAAAAACTGGGGTGACTTTCACTTTCAGTATGAGGGATTTCATATTTTGGGCACTTGGACCTATCATTCTACTGAGAACTAGAAAAAACTGCTAAAAAATTTTTTTTAAATCTCTTGAAGGTACTGGAGATTTTAACAAGACCATTAAGAGTGTCTTAACGTGTCTTCCAGGTCCAACACTTCGGATTGCTTGCCAAGTACAGACATCTTCTTCTACATGGGATTTATATTAGCATCCAGGCCTCCAAATATTTCTACCATTTTTGATATATAATATCTGACAATCAAAAATAACCAGATATAGGGACGCCTGGGTGGCTCAGTGGTTGAGAGTCTGCCTTTGGCTCAGGGCATGATCCCAGAGTCCCAGGATCGAGTCCCATATTGGGCTCCCTGCATGGAGCCTGCTTCTCCCTCTGCCTGTCTCTACCTCTTTCTGTGTCTCTCATGAATAAATAAATAAAATCTATCTATCTATCTATCTATCTATCTATCTATCTATACATACACACACACATATATATATATAAACAGGTATATAAAGAGACACAATGACATAAATAAAAACAAAGAAAACATAAAAGTAAAATAAATCTACAGGGACTTCGAACAATGAAAATACAGACACTAAAATATGCAAGATAAAATCCTTAATATGTTTAAGAAGATAAAAGGCAAGATTAAGAATATTAGCAGAAAATAAGAATTCACAAAAAAGAATCAAATAGAAATTTAACAACTGAAAAATATGGTTACCAAATTGAGAACTTCATGGGCAGCCTGGGTGGTTCAGCGGTTTAGCGCCACCTTCAGCCCAGGGCATGATCCTGGAGACTCGGGATTGAGTCCCACATCAGGCTCCCTGCATGGCACCTGCTTCTCCCTGTGCCTGTCTCTCTGCCTGCCTCTCTCTCTCTCTCTCTCTCTCTCTCTGTCTCTCATGAATAAATAAGATCTTTAAAACAAAAACAAAAACAAATTGAGAACTCCAATAGATGAGCTTAACAATAGATTGTGCCAAAGACAGAAGTAATGATCTGAAAGACAGTCACACACAAAAAAACCAGAATGAAGCACCCAGGAAAAAATGTGTTACTAACAACATGTGATTGGATTCTTAAGAAGGAATGAAGAAAAAAAAATGAGCAGAAGTAATTATTTAAAGAGAGAATAGGGGGATCCCCGGGTGGCTCAGCGGTTTGGCGCCTGCCTTTGGCCCAGGGTGATCCTGGAGACCTGGGATTGAGTCCCACATCAGATTCCCTGCATGGACCCTGCTTCTCCCTCTACCTGTGTCTCTGCCACCTCTCTCTCTGTGTCTCTCATGAATAATTAGATAAAATCTTTTTTTTTTAAATTTTTATTTATTTATGATAGTCACACAGAGAGAGAGAGAGGCAGAGACATAGGCAGAGGGAGAAGCAGGCTCCATGCACCGGGAGCCCGACGTGGGATTCGATCCCGGGTCTCCAGGATTGCGCCCTGGGCCAAAGGCAGGTGCCAAACCGCTGCGCCACCCAGGGATCCCAAATCTTAAAAAAAATAATAAAATAAAGAGAGAATAGGGATGCCTGGCTGCCTCATCAAAAGAGCCATGCTACTCTTGATCTTAGGATTGTGAGCTCTAGCCCTACAGTGGGTGTGGAGATTACTTAAGTAGATAACTTTTAAATAAATAAAATAAAGAGATAATAGCTGAGAATTTTCCAAAAGTGACAAAAGGTTTCAAACTATTGATTCAAGGAAAACTATGAATCCCTAATAGGATATATACAAAGAAAACTACACCAAGCGTATGGCAGTAAAAATTTTGAAAACCAACTACAGGGAAAATCTCAAAGGAGCTAGAGAAAAAGAGATTACCTTCAAAGAAACAATAATACAGGAAGAAATGACTGGGCATGGAGCCTGCTTGGGATTCTCTCTCCCCCTCTCCTTCTGTCCCCCGACCCTCACTCACATGCTCTCAAAAAAAAAAAAAAACCAAAAAACAGACAGACTTCATCATGCAGAAATAGAAAATCTGAATAGATCTATAACCAGTAAGAAGATTGAATCTGTAATGAAAAATCTCCCAACCAATAGCCCTGGACCATCACTTCACTGATGAATTCTACCAAACACTTGAAGAAGAACTACCACCAATCCTCCTCAAACTTCTCAGAAGTTTGAGGAGGAGGGAACATTCTAAACTCATTCTATGAGAGCAGCCTTACTTTGACATCAATGCTAGACAAAGACACTACAAGAAAATGATAGACCAACATCCCTTATAAATAATGCTGCAAAAATCCTCAACAAAATACTAGCAAATGGAATTTAGCAGTATATTAAAAGGATTATGGGGTGCCTGGGTGCCTCAGTCAGTTAAGTGTCTGCCTTTGGCTCAGGTCATGATCGCAGAGTCTCAGGATCAAGCCCTTCATCAGGCTCCCTGCTCAGCTGGGAGTCTGCTTCTCCCTCTTCCTCTGCAACTCTCCTCCACTTGTGTTCTCTCTCAAATAAGTAAATAAAATCTTAAAAAAAAAAAAAAGGATTATATACCATGACCAAGTGGGATTTATTACTGCAAAGTAAATATGGTTCAACATATGAAAACTGATTAATGCGATATACCACATTAGCAGAATGAAGGGAAAAAACACACATGATCATCTCAATTGATGTAGAAAAAGCATTTGACAAAATTCAACATCCTTTTTTAAAAATTATTTATTTTTTTAGAGAGATAGTGCATGTGTGCAAGTGGAGGGGCAGAGGGAGAGGGAGAAAGACAATTTTAAGCAGGCTCCACACCCAGTGCAGAGCTGGAAGAGGAGCTCAATCTCACAACCCTGAAATCATGACCTGAGCCAAAACCAAGAGCTGGATGCATAACTAACTGAGCTACCCAGGTGCCCCTCAATATCCTTTCATAAGAACACTGGAATAGAAGGAAACTACCTCAACATAATAAAAGTCATATGTGAAAAACCCACAATAAACATCATACTCAATGGTGAAAGACCAAAAGCTTTTTCTCTAAGATCTAGAACAAGGCAAAAATGCCTGCTTTCAACATTTCTATTCAACATGTTACTGGAAGACCACAGCAGTTATGCAAGAAAAGGAAATAAAAGGCATCCAAGTTTGAAAGAAAGAGGTAAAATTATCTTTGGTTGCAGATGATATGGTTTTATATGTAGAAAACCCTAAAGATGCCATACAAAAAAAAAGAGAATAAACTCAGCAAAGCATCAGAATACAAAGTCAACGCACAAAAATAATTTTTATTTCTTTTTTTTTTAAGTTTTATTTATTTATTCATGATAGACATAGAGGCAGAGACACAGGCAGAGGGAGAAGCAGGCTCCATGCGGGAAGCCTGACGTGGGACTCGATCCCGGGACTCCAGGATCACGCCCTGGGCCAAAGGCAGGTGCCAACCCACTGAGCCACCCAGGGATCCCTAATTTTTATTTCTTTCGCTAACAACAAACAATCCAAAAAGCAAATTGAGAAAACAATTCCATTAGCATCAAAAAGCATAAAATCCTTAGGAATTAATTTAACCAAAGAGATAAAAGACTTGTAAATAAAAACTACATTGCTCAAAGAAATTAAAGACATAAATAAATGGAAAGACCTCCTATGTTCATAGACTGGAAGATTCAATATTGTTAAGATGTCAATACTACTCAAAGCTATCTACAGATTTAATGCAATTCCTATCAAAATCCCAATGATGTTTTTCATAGAAATAGAAAAACCCATCCTAAAATTCCTATGGAATCTCAAGGGACACCAAATAAACAAAACAATCCAGAAAGAGAAGAACAAAGCTGGAGGACTCATACTTTCTCCAAAACTTCCAAATTTATTATAAAACTATACTTACTACAGCGGTGCCTGGGTGGCTCAATCAGTTGGATGTCCAACTCTTGGTTTCAGCTCAGGATGTGATCTCGGGGTTGTGAGATTGAGCCCCATGTCAGGCTCTGTGCTGGGTATGGAGGCTGCTTAGGATTCTCTCTTCCCTTCTCCCTCTACCCCCACTGACTTACACACGAATGCACTCTCTCTCTCTTAAACAAAACTATACTTACTACAAAGCTATAGTAATCAAAATAGTGTGGTACTAGCATAAAGGCAGACATATAGATGAATGGAATACAATACATTCTAGACATAAACTTTTGCATATATGGTCAAATGGTTTTCAACAAGAGTGACAAGATACTTCAACAGGGAAAAGACAGTCTTCAACAGATGGTACTGGGAAAACTGGATGTCCACATACAGAAAATGAAGTTGGACCCTTATCTCACACCATATACAAAAATGAACTCAAAACGGATCCATGACCTAAATCTAAGACTGAAAACTATGAAACTCTTAAGACAAAAACATAGGGCAAAAGCTTCATGGCATCCAATTTGGCAATAATTTCTTATCTATAACACCAAAGGTACAGACAATAAATAAAAAAATAGACAACCTGGACTTTATGAAAATTTTAAAAATTGCATCAGAAGATGCTATCAGGGCAGCCCCGGTGGCTTAGCGGTTTAGTGCCACCTTAGGCCTGGGGCGTGATCCTGGAGACTTGGGATCTGCATCGGGCTCCCTGAATGGAACCTGCTTCTCCCTCTGCCTGTGTCTCTGCCTCTCTTTCTCTCTGTGTCTCTCACGAATAAATAAATAAAATCTTTAAAAAAAAAAAAAAGAAGAAGAAGAAGAAGAATATGCTATCAACAGAATAAAAAGGCACCCCACAAAATGGAAGGAAATATTTGCAAATCATGTATTTGATAAGGAATATCCAGAATATGTAAAAAAAAAAAAAAAGTCCTACAAATCAATAACAAAAGGAGTTGAAAAAACATTTCTCCAAAGATATGCAAATAGCCAAAAAGTACATGAAAAGATATTCACAACATCACTTAGGGAAATGCAAAACTACAATGAGAGATCACCTTATACCTATTAGGATAGCTATGATTGAAAAACAAAACAAAACCCAGAAAATAAGAAGTGGTGAGGAAAAGATGGAGAAATTGGAATCCCTGTGCACCATTGATGGGAATGTAAAATGATGCAACCACTGTGGAAAATAGTATGGCAGTCCCTCAAAAAACTAAACACAGGTCAATCATACTTTAATTAAAAAAAAATAAACAGAGACATCTGGGTGGCTCAGTCAGTTAAGCATCTGCCTTTGGCTCAGGTCATGATCTCAGTGGTCCTTGGATAGAGCCCTATGTCAGGCTCCCTACTCAGTGGGAAGTCTACTTCTCCCTCTCCCTTTGCCCCTCCCTCTGCTTATGCACATACGTGTACACTCTCTCTCTTTCTCAAATAAATTTAAAAATCCTAAAAAAATAAATTAAACAGAACTGCCGTATGACCCAACAATTCCACTTCTGGGTATATACTCAAAAGAAATGAAAGTAGTATCTCAAAGATATTTGTACACCCATGTTTATAGCAGCATTATTTGCCAAGAGCTAAAACATGGAAGCAACCCAAGTGTCCATCAACAGATAGATAAGCAAAATACAGCATATACATACAATGTATATTCAGCCTTAAAAATTAGGAAAGAAATTCTGATATATGCTGCAACATGAATGAAGGTTCAGAGCATATGCTAAGTGAAATAAGCCAGTCGTAAAATGACATACTGTATAAGCCCACTCATAAGAAGTACTTAAAGACAAAACTGTCTTTTTGGTGATAGGTCTTGCTACTATAAGTAACTAGGGATCAAGGACAAAAGTACTCTCCATGTTGCTTTGGAAGAGCCAATATATCTTCTGTCTGGGACCAGAAAAGAGACTAAGATAAAACGTTAGTTATTACTAGCTCTAGGACTCACTACCTCTGATAAACACACATGATATCCTGAATAAAGCAGCTTGTCTTGGAAAAGTATTTTTGAGGCCCTTCTCACTTAGAAAACCCTCATCCCTAGAAGGCACTCTGGAGTAGAGTCTGGCAAGCTCCCAAGCCTCTGCATGCATGCTGCACAGCAGTCTAATACAGGCCCCAGGTGCCCATGGCTGCTTACCGGTGTTGCGGATGATGTAGTCCAGCACCACCAGCCGCTCGAACTGCAGCAGTAGCTGCCGGTTAGTGTTCTCAGGGAGAGGTTCTGCTTCAAAACGCCGCAGCCAGTAGTCTGCATCTTTGTAGCCTTCAACAAAGAGCTGGAATGAACCAACCTGCAGCCAAAAAGGAGGAATAAAGGTATTTCCCTATAGCTCAAGTCCAAAAAGCTCAGGAGTAAGCCAGGTGGCCCATAAAGCACTGTGGAGTTTATATCAGAAAAAAGTCATGAGTGATTGCCCATCCAAATTCAAGAACCCCACCTAAATGTGCCAGAGGAATAAAGTGAGAAAGTTAGGGACTCAGTTTCTGGAGAATTATTCCTCAAACCTTAGGCCTTCAGAAATGAGGAAGATAGGAGCCTCGAGGCAGGCTATCCACATGTTTATATGCAAGTGCCTTGTTTCAGCACTTGGATGGTTATGCCACCATACACCATCACCTTTACTAAGCCACACAGGTGTTTTTTACCTTTGGCGGTAGGCCGATGCGATTGAACCGCTGCCCAACCTTTGGCACTTTCTCTAACGCAAGCCGCTTGCCCCTGGACTTCACTCGGTCAATGGCACTATAGTTGAAGGTATCACTGGCCAGGTATACTACCTACAATGGAAAGAGAAGAAATACCTAGTTTATAGTCGAATACAAGGAACTATATTACTGTAGTGGTATAGAACAAATAAGTATGTTCTATACTTATTTGGGAATAGCTGGATGCTTATCAATACTGTTCCTCTCCAGGGCATACAGAAAGAATGCATTTCTGTCTTTCTAATATGACTAGTTCAGGCCAGTGGAATGCTGACAAAGTGATGTATGTATGTATCACTTCTGGGCCTGACCCCTAAAACCTCCCATGATCCTTAGTTCACACTCTCCAATCTGTGCAGCTGGAAACGAAGGGGTCTGAGATGGCAAAACCACATCATGGAGGGATCTCAGATCTCTTGTCACTACACGGAATGACAAGGGATCTAGGAGAACTGCCTAACTGGCATGAATCTACAGTGTGAGCAAGATCCATTAAACCACGGAGATTCAGGGGTTGTTATGGCAGCTAGCATGAATTCCCCTAATATTGCCACCTCCTGGTTCATTAAAAGAGTGCCCAATCCCTATTTTCTCTCCAGATTTAAAAAAAAAAAAATCGCAATTTACTCTCTATCCTTTTATTTCTCTTATATTCTGTACTATGTGCAGTTATTCACTTTTTTAAAATAAGCATTAAAATGGGTTTTAATCTTTAGTGGATTGCTATATTTATGCATATCTACACAGACTGTATCTGGAATATTACAAAAGAAACTAGAACTAGCAGCTGCCTTTCAGGAAGGGTGGGAGAGAGGCTAAACTATTCTTCTCTGTTTACCCTACTGTGCTTTCTGATCTCTATACTAGATATGTGCATTGCCTATTCAAAAAAACATGTTTTAAAAAGATTTTATTTATTTGAGAGAGAAAGAGAGCATGAGTGAGTATGGCGAGTGCCTGTGAAGCAGGAAGCTATACATGGGGCTCAATCCCAGGATTCTGGGATCATGACCTGAGCCAAAAGCAGACGCTCAACAGACTGAGCCACCTTGGCAGCACTTCAAAAAACATTTTTTAGTGGGCCATCAATAACACTTGATTGGGGCGCCTGGGTGGCTCAGTTGATTAAGTATCCGACTCCTCATTTTGGCTCAGGTCATGATCTCAGGTTATGATCAAGCCCCATGGGGGCTTAAGATTCTCTCTCTCTCTCCCTCCCTCCCTCTTAAAAATAAATTACATTTGACTGTCAAATAGCAGTAATAAACTCTAATCCATATGTATGTCCATTATCACCCTTATCATATTGTCTTGTGATTATCCATTAATAGATCTAACCTCTCTTAAGACTAAAGAGATTAAAAAAAAAAAAAGACTAAAGAGATTTGGGGAAAAAGAGAACATCTTTTTAAATTTTTTTTTTAATTTTTTTTTTAAGATTTTATTTATTTATGAGAGAGAGAGAGAGAGAGAGAGAGAGAGAAGCAGAGACATAGGCAGAGGGAGAAGCAGGCTCCATGCAGGGAACCCGACGTGGGACTTGATCCTGGGACTCCAGGATAATGCTCTGGACTGAAGGTGGTGCTAAACCTCTGAGCCACCAGGGCTGCCCCAAAAAGAGAACATCTTATTTTTATTCACATTAGGATCCTCAGTCCCTAACACAGTGCATGGCACATGTTCTTTTTTTTTTTTTTTACATGTTCCTTATTTATTAAGTGAATGCATGAATGAGTTACAAGCTTCTTTCAAAGATAGCAACAAATGAGTCTTAGCATATAAATTCCTAAAAATCAAATTTAAACGAAAGTTCGTTCTTTTCAAAGCCTTGTAAAATTCGTTACAAATAACTAATTATTGTGCCTATGAATCTTAAAGAGGGGCAAAATCATTTCCTCCCTCCTATCCATCCATCTCTCCTCCAACGTTAACAAGAGTATCTATAATGGATGTGCAAGGTACTGTAGGTTGGCACTCTATGCCCAGAAAACACATGCATAGGAATTAAGGGGAAAAAAGGCTTTCCTAAGACTACATTACCGGTTTCCACAGTGAAAATCCTCACTCTCTCAAAGCAATAAACCACCTTTTTCCCCTCAATCAGGTTTTTTCTCAAGCGCTCTCTTTAACAACCCACTTTTTTCTCTATGACTAATGAAATTATCATAATCTGAAACCTCACAAGAACAGAGAGCTGAAACAAGCTATCAAATGAGACTTAGAGCCTTACTATTTGAAGCTCCATCATAACATGAGCCCCGTTCCCATAGTGACAGATGTTCTCATCAACTGGATAGAATCTTGTCACAAGGGTGAGGAGGTTGGGTGGGGAGAGACTTCCTCTCACTATTCTCTAGCAGCTGTAGGTTAAACTTGCAAAGTTCTGTCTCATCCCAGTCTCATGGAAGATGAGTATTTTTGTTACTGCTGACTTTGATGCAAAAGATCCTCAAGCCACATTAAGGTTCTCTAACAGCGAAAGAGGAAGACCAGAGATGGGGAAGAACAGGATTATATAAGTGACATTTCTATTATGATTAGAATTGTCATAAAAATACCATAGGCTGGGAATCCCTGGGTGGCTCAGTGGTTTAGCACCTGCCTTCAGCCCAGGGCATGATCCTAGAGTCCTGGGATCGAGTCCCACATCAGGCTCTCTGCTTGGAGCCTGCTTCTCCCTCTGCCTGTGTCTCTGCCTCTCTCTATCCTCTGTCTTTCATGAATAAATAAATCTTAAAAAAAAAAATACCATAGGCTAAGACATATGGAGTGTTTCCATTGTGCAAAGGCACTGGGCTACGTGTTTTACATGGATTATCCTGTGTAATCTTAATAGCCACCCCATCAAGTAGGAACTATTTATATCCCTATTTTTATAGTGAGGAAACTGAGCAGGCAAGGCATGTGGGGGTGTCTTGACTTGCCAAGGGTCACCCAACAAAGAGCTACAGAGCCAGAATGTGGACTCAAGCCTTGATTCTTAGGCACTACACTCCAGAAGCACAGGCAGAGTAGGCAGAGCAGGCACAGGGCCAGGTGCAGACTGCTATTTACCCAGTAAAGAAAGGGAATAACAGTGATGAGCAAGGAGTAGTTAAAAGAATTTCTAGAGTCTAGGAGGAGCCTAATAGGAGGAATTCAGGTTAGGCAGGAGATCTCAGAGCTTTAATTATCATACAAGATATTCAAAGTGTGCTATTTAACTCTGTGTACAGAGAGAACTAAAGTATAAAGGGAAGGAATGAGTTGTATAAGACCAGGAAATGAACCAGATGTCAGTGGGAGCTATAAGCAAACACTCTCCTCATAGACCTGAGTTGGGGGATCACTAGGATTGTCCCTCACGGTTTGATATTCACTCACTGATTCAGCTGGCACTTACAGAATACTTACTATAAAAACAGTACTTTGCTTGGGGCACCTGGGAAGCACAGTTGGTTAAGTGTCCAACTCTTGATTTCAGCTCAGGTCATGATCTCAGGGTTGTGGGATCTCACTGAGCATGGAGCCTGCTTGGGATTCTCTCTCCCCCCCTCTGCTCCCCCTACCCTCCAACTCACATAGCTCCCTCTCTCAAAACAAAAACAGTAAACAAGCAAACAAAAAACCCCCCACAGTACTTTGCTAGATGCTGAGAATAAGAGGAAATTTCAAGAAATAGTACCAGACTTCTACAAACTTACAAACCAGTTGACTTATTGTTTGGAGTTTGGTAGCAAGAGTAGACAGTTAAACAACCACAACAATCAAAATTTCTTCTAAAACTCCATGGGAAAACAGAAAAAACAAGTTTGAAGAGAAGCTCTCATCTGCTGATCAGTATTTTTGCCCACAGAGTCTACTATCTAAACCTGCAAAGAAAACTTCAAAACCTCTTTAGTCTAATTCTCAGAGGATTAAGGCCCATAGCTATAAAAATGCTCCTGCAACCTTAGGGCATCAGATCAGAGTTCCACCTGAAGTTGTTACTCAATCTCAGGTGGGGGCTGCCTGGGTGGCTCAGTCAGTTAAGCAGCTACCTTCCACTTGTGTCATGATCCCGGGGCCTCACATAGGGTCTCCCTGCTCAGCAGAGAACTGGCTTCCCCTCTCCCTCTGCCTGCCACTCCCCTGCTTGTGCTCTCACTTTCTGTTAAATAAAAAAAATAAAATCTTTTAAAAAATAAAATAAAATGAGAATTCCATGTCAGTTCCCTATACAGGTTCAAGCCAGACCTTTATCCTAACCCTCAGTCCCTCTTGGACTCCTCCTTGCAGACCTTACATAAGTGACTAGCTAACAGCTAGTCCATTCTAGATTTATCTAAACCATGGAATAGCTAAGAGAATGAGCTACAAAAGTAGCTACGATTCTAACCAGCATGCAGTTACCTGGGATCAAAAGACCCAGGGAACTCGTAAATGTGCATCAGAGGATCAGCGAATTTCCTGAAACATATGCAAGAATTTTACGTGTATCTTTCTCAGAATGGTTTCTATCAGATGATCAAATCATGAGCCTAAACCAACCACCTCCTCCCCACAAAAGGTTCAGGACCCTAGACTTAGGACATACATAGCCCTCCCTGGACCTAATGGTCCCATTAACATGTAGCAGGACCTAGGCCCAGGAAAACTCTGGATAGGCAGTAAAGCTCCCTGAAGACAGGTCACTGACCTTTGTACGGGGTACAATGTTGAGTTCCAGTTTTTGGTCCACCAGACTGGCCCCTGCCTCTGAGAGATAGCCCTGGTTGAGGACAAGGCAGTCTCGGCCAAAGCAGCAGGGACAGCATAGCTTCTGCAGCCACTTGGTCCACTTAGGATTAAGGTGCCCATATGGCTCTTCGTTCTTGGGTTTGAAGACAGCAATGATCTTCTACACAGAAAAAAGAAAAATAGGATGTTAAAGGCAAATTGATTAAAGGAGGTCACAGACCAGGTCAGTAGGAATCTAGAAAGACATGAGAGGGCATAGGCAGACAATCCTAAAAGACAGACACTGATTTCTCCCCAGCGTGTAAGGGGAAGACACAGCTCATTTGCACAGCTAAGAGACCCACTGCCAGAAAGGGCTGTGGCCAAAGAAGATGCCACATCTAACACAAATGGTAAAACAGACTTAACACCATCAAACCCCAACCTCCAGGGTAAATTCATACAAACTGGTATTCTGCATCAGTTAGGTAAAAACTCAAAATTAAGTATCAACTGATAGGATATGAGTTAAGGTATTATGGAATGAGGCTAAGAAAACTCCACCAGTGGTTGATTTCCTCTTATCAGTCTTACTATCCCACTCCCTGAGTGTTAACAAAACTTTCATATAAAAAGTTTAGGAATGACAAACTAAGAAAGCAACAGAAGGGAAAACTCACAGCAGGAAAAAGAATCTGCCACCTGATTAGAATGGGGTTCTTTTAAGTAACTCTGAGAGGCAACAGATTAGAACCTGAGAGGCCACAAAGGTTAAAAACCATCTTCTCTGGCAGGTTGTAACTTAATCCTCAGAGGTCCTTGTAAATACGGGATGCTGCTGCAACCCCAAAACTACAGACCTCCCTCCTGGAGTCTCTTCCCCAGGCCAGGCTGCCCTCCACGGTTATTCACATTTGTCTCATTCCCTCCAGTCACCAAACTGGTACTTTCAAAGGAAGAAAAGTAAGTATGCTATCCAAGTGATTCATCTTTGTATCATATGATTCTCCTTCTCCCCTTACCCCACAGCCAACTCAAGCTAGTCTGGGTCATAAGACATTTTCCTGTGGGTGTCACTTCCTGACAGGCAGGTCACAGCAGAAAACATACGCCCATCTGCCTGCATTAAGTATGTACTCCTATTAGGAATTAGCTAGATGCAGGTCTCTAACAATAATTGGGTCCATCTTGAGACTAATTCTTTCAAGAAGCCTTGTAAGAATTTGAGATGACAAGAAAAATACAGAACTCTCCTCCTTCCATAGGAATCAATTTACTTTTAAACACAAACAACTTGGGACACCTGGGTGGCTCAGGGGTTGAGCATCTGCCTTCAGCAAAGGGCGCGACCCCGGGGTCCTGGGATCAAGTCCCGTATCAGGCTCCCCGCGGGAAGCCTGCTTCTCCCTCAGCCTGTGTCTCTACCTCTCTCTGTGTGTCTCATGAATAAACAAAATCTTTAAAAAAATAAATAAATAAACACAAACAATTTTACTGAATCACTGGGAAAGGTCAAATGCATATTCATATCCTAGGTCTTCAGAATTACATTTTTATCCAAAATGTCTAGCAAAAGGTCTAAGTCAGCAATCTTTCTGGGCTCCAAGCCACACAGCAGCAGTAGCAAGGGGCTCCTATGACTCAGAGAATGACCGACGAGTCCATTCTAACTCTGGAAGTAGGTATAATCCACAGGACAGCTTGAGGCACGTCCCACAGCAGCCAGTTCACCTGAGGTACAATGTGGGGTTTGGCAGGCTGGTCCCCAGTGGGAGGAAGACCAAGACACTCCTATTAGCAAGGCTAAAAAATAACAGGTCTAGGCTTAAGTACTTGCATTAAAGAAAGAATAACCTGAAAGCCAAGATGACAGCCAAAGCCCCACTAACAGACTCACTTCTTAAACTTCTCCATTTCCTTCAGACATAAGGATAAACAGAAAGTATCTTGACGACTTTGAAAGCATTAGTGATCATCGCTGCCTCAGTATCACACAGGGCTCATTAAATAATAATGTTTGGACAGGACACGTGGAGGGATGGTAGGGCGGGAAGGATGGAGGAACTGAAGGACATGAGGCAGAAAGGGAGTCAAAGGCCTTTCAGAACTAAGTGTGGCCTCAGTTCAATTCAATTCTGTTAACATGTGCTCAGTGCATCGTTTGTGTAAGATGACGTGTGAGCGCCGCAGGTGCCACAAAATACACGACACGGCCTCGGGTCTAATTTCCAAAGCTAATGTGAACTTCACATTTTCAGCTGTGTTCCTGCGTACTAAAGAATACTCTCCTACTTCACAGAAAATAAACTCTAGAACCACTCAAATCAGAAAGGCACTCACATTATTTGGTTGAGAAAGAAAATGTCTACTGCCTAATTTTTCTCATTCTCCTCTCTCTTCTTTACTTTCAGTTCCTTTCTTAAATTTAGGAGTAAGGTTTGGTTTGATGCCAATATTTTTCAAATACCTTTCCTTAACACCCACTTAGTAACCCTCCTTTAATAAAGAGGGTGATGTACAGAAAGTTTAAGCAGCAGCAGCCGCAATGGAGCTGCAGTGCAAAGACAACTTCCCGGGAAGCAAGAGGCCATTCACTGGCTGGTGTCAGAACCCACAACCAAATACTGGTACCTGGAACTCAAAGGGTTTTCTCTATCTTTCTGGCAGCCCCAAGGAGGACGGCATTGTGCTGTGCTAAAATTTAAGATAGTTCAAGCACATTGCTCATATTGCACAGTGAAAATACACAAAAATAACTTTTAATAAAAGTTTTTTTTTTTTTTTTTTTAATTTGGTAAGCATGAAGTTGATGATTCTCTAACATTTTGTCTTAAGATCTCTTTAAACTCGGGCAGCCCCGGTGGCGCAGTGGCTTAGCACAGTCTGCAGCCCGGGGTGTGATCCTGGAGACCCGGGATCGAGTCCCGTCACACTCCCTCCCTGCATGGAGTCTGCGTCTCCCTCTGCCTGTGTCTCTGCCTCTCTCTCTCTGTGTGTCTCTCATGAATAAATAAATAAAAATAAAAAAAAATCTCTTTAAACTCTTAATTATTAAAGACCCCAAAACTTGTTTATGTGGGTAAAATCTTCATTTGCTATACTACAAATTAAAACTAAAATGTTAAGACTGTTAATTCACTTAATAAAAATAAACCTATTACATGTTAATATAAGTGATATATATTTTTATGAAAAATAACTATTTTCAAAACAACTTTTAGTGAAAAGGCAGTCACTGGTTTACATTTTTGCAAAACTCTCTAGTGTCTGGCTTATTAATAAAAGGCAACTAACTGTATTTTTATGTTTTTTTATGTCTTCTTAATATTCGATCTGTTTCGATATCACACATCATGTAGCCTCTGGAAATCTCCACTGTGCACTCATAGGAAGTGAGAATGAAAATGGCAAATAGTCTTAAAATTGTTATTATTTTGACCTGTGCACCCTTAAATGGATTCCTACAGTCCTTGTGCCTCACTCTGAGAACTGCTGTATTCTGTATTATCAGCTGGATAGAAACAGCACTCCTATTTAGGGAGAGAAGCCTTATTTACATATTAACTCTTAGAAAAGAGAGGGATGGGCTACTCCAAATATATGAAACTCTGAAAGAAGGTGGGATCCAAATAGAACGCACTGGAAGAGATTAAGCTTGTATTTATTTTCCTATCAACTGCCATTGACCCGACCTGCCTTATCCATTACAACTGGTGGCCTGGGACAGGTCCCTGTAATAGTAACGATGCTTAAAAAAAACCTCAAGAACTAAAACAAAAACAAAAACAAACAAAAAACACACAAAAAAAACCACCTCAAGAACTACATCTAAATATGATGTACAGGGGATCCCTGGGTGGCTCAGCAGTTTAGCACCTGCCTTCGGCCCAGGACATGATGCTAGAGGCCTAGGATCAAGTCCCGCATCGGGCTCCCTGCATTGAACCTGCTTCTCCCTCTGCCTGTCTCTCTGTGTGTGTGTGTGTGTGTGTGTGTCTCATGAATAAATAAAATCAATCAATCAATCAATATGATATACAAACTTGACAGCCTCTTAACACTTTAGTAAAAAAATGTTATTCTGGGGGCTCCTGGGTGGCTCAGTTAAGCATCTGTTTTCCAATTAGGTGGTAATCTCAGGGTCCTAGGATACAGCCCTACTTAGGGCTTCCTGCTCAGTAGGGAGCCTGCTTCTCCCTCTCCCTCTGTGCTTGCCTGCGTGCATGCTTTCTCTCTCAAATAAATAAAATCTTTAAAAAAAGTATTCTATTTGAGATCTTTATTCTTTATTGGGCTATCAGTGTTGCTCTCAGCCATGTGTAAGGATATCAGAACTTCTTGGGAGGGCACAGGTAGTTGGAAGAAGCACACTCAATAACATAATTTTATATTTGAAAAAAGAAAAAAAAAAACAAAACCTGTACCATTGTCATGACAAGGTCTTGATGGATAAGTGTTTTTAAAAGATTGAAAATTGGACCGCCCAGGTGGCTCAGCGATCTAACGCTGCCTTCAGCCCAGGGCGTGATCCTGGAGACCCAGGATCGAGTCCCACTTCAGGCTCCCTGCATGAAGCCTGTTTCTCCCTCTGCCTGTGTCTCTGCCTCTCTCTCTCTCTCTCTCTCTCTGTCTCTCTGTCTCTCATGAATAAATAAAATCTTTAAAAAAAAATTTGAAAATTACTGATACAAGGCCTCGTTCCTAGAACACGTGAGCAGTATCTGCAAAATTTTGAAGCAAATACCAGTTAGCATTATCTAATGAATTACCATTCTCAGATGATCATAAAATCATCTTCTCACAATTCTACAAATTTGCTTTACTCAATGCCATGTATCCAAGAAAGCCTAACCCAGAGGTCAGTGGGCATTAACTTAAGAGGAAAAAAAAAAAAATTTAAGATAGTGGGGCAGAGTGGTTTTTAAACTCTGAGCTCCTGCTAAGCACCAGGAACTATGCCAGGGGCTTTCATGTGTGATATCGCATTTAATCTTCTTAATAAACTAGTGAATCACATGCTATTCTATGATTCTTGGCAATATGAACATATAGTATTACTAGCCTCACAAATCAGAAAATGCTCAAAAAATATTTTCATAGGTGATTGAGTGTAAGACCAGAAAGCACAAGAATGCAAGTGAGGAGGATAACATGAGCACTCTCTACCATGCCTTCTGATCTAGCATTTTCCATCTTACTTTTCTAGGTCCCCACTTGCTTGCCTTGAGGGAGAAACCATCCTAAATTGGGAAATGAAATCAGGGCCATTATCTTTAAGAACCTTCTAGCTTTTCTAGCTCCAAAAGCAGCTATGGCAGAAACTGCTGGTTCCCCCAATCTCTGTTGCCTCTTCTTCCTTGGACACAGGACTCTGCATTTAGTGGGGCCCAATTAAGACTACGGTTACCAGTCACTACTGCAGTTAAGTTCTGAATGACGGGATGCAAAAAAGGGTCTGGTGCAACTTCTAAGAAATGTCTTAATGGAAGAGGGCATACTCTCCCTCTCCTTTCTTTCTTTCTTTCTTCCAACTGGCTAAAAAACACACAAGATGTCTACAGTCTGAGTAGCCATCCTGGATCATAAAGTGGAAGCCACATGCTAGGGATGGCTCATCAGCCTGCGGAAGGACACACATTGTTCATAATGCCATGCCAGCCTTGAACAGCCTAGAGGTTTTTTCTGAGAGTTAAATGTACTTATTCAAGCCATTATTGTTTTAAATTTTCTGCCACACATAGACAAGTTTAATCCTAACCAATATGGTAGATGAAAAGAGAAAGCAGAAATTCAGATGACTCTCTTTGAGGCAGCACAGCATAGTGTGAGGAATATGAATTCTGGAGCCAGTAGGCCTGGGTCTGAATCCTGCCTCCTTAGCTTACTGCTAGACCCTAAGCAAATTAGTTATACTGTGTGCCTTAATTTCAATATTTGTGAGGAGAATAATAGTACCTACTTCCAAGAGTGTTATAAGTGCTAAGTGATTATTATTTGTAAAGCACTTAAAACAGTACCTAGCAGATAGTAAGTGCTATCTGTGTATTTGTTAAATAAAATAAACAAACATATTTGGAGCAGGGCCAAGGATGACATGACCAACTACAGTGAGCCTGTGGTCCACTATAATCCACCACAGCATTTAGGAAGTGGTCCTCTGCTGTGAGCCACATTTTCCTCAGTGGGAGGAAGATGGTTATATTAAAAGTTTTGTCAGGGCATATGTGTTTTGACTTCCTCTCTAAGAAAGGACAGTGACCAGAAAAATTTATACCCTGTGATCCTACAAACCACCAAGAAACATACCTGTAGTCTGTCATTCTCTGAAGCCTATGCACAGAGGTGGTAGTACTTTACCTGCCAGGTAAAGGTTAAAGATCTTATTGCTTCTACCTGTCAGAACACCAGATCACTTCTCAGCTGACCTGACACACTTCCACAAAGCTTTAACAGAGTCATGAAGGAAAAATAAAACCCTTCCCCCTGTTACTATACCTATCAAAGATAATTAGCCCCTTCTTACATCAGCCAATAAGCTTTAAAAAAAAAAAAAGTAAGGTAAAATTAACAACAACAACAAAAACCACTTATTTAAAAGACAAAGTATCTTGCTAACATTTAGACCTCAGGACACCCACTCTTCTTTTCTTCTAGAAGTAATGGTTCCCCTTTGAGCTTTCAATTTAACTCACTGCTCCCTTATTCGAGGGGCTTGGAAAGACTTATTATTCCCAAAGTTTTCCTCAATTTATGTTAAATGAGCTGATAGCAGAATTGCTTTCTGGTTCTTGATGATTTAGGGACAACAACATCTGGGAGAACGACCAGATCATTCAATAAACCTCCCCAAGGGCTACAAGTCAGACCATCCGGGCCACTTGTCACTCCTATAAGAACAGACCACCACCCATCTAAAGTGTTCCCACGGGGGAGACGCAGGGAAAATTTTTGCGGGAGATAGGACAACCATTATTTTAGTGAGTATATAACAACAGTATATTTTCCCAAAAAACCATTCTGGCCCATCCGAGATCTGAGAGGAAAAATCAGTATTTTTTGACCCACTGATATTCCAATGATACCTCTGGTTTGATATAAACGCCCTGAATTCATCTGCAGCTATCGAAAGAATAAAGTCACCTCTCAGCTGCCCCAGTCACCCCATGTCCCATCCCAACCCATCTCATCCCCGTCCTCCTTTATACACACACAGGGTACAAAATAAAGGTCAGCAAACATTTTTGCCTTAGCTTAAAAAAAGCAAACTGCTGATAGTCCTGGGAGAGAAATGAAAAGTAAAATGTAGCAGCTAGTCCTCGGTTTCTAAAACTCCACACTCTTTACTGAGAAACCATAAAAAAGAACTTGAACAATTTCCCAGAAGTGAGCAATAACCAGGACAGATGAAACCGGTTTAAGTCCACCTACTCCATCACCGACGTCTGCCAGTAAGAGCTCTGGGACGGCGGGAACATCCCCACAACACAGAAGGCTGGCACCGAACCCTCAGAGCCCTTGATGCATCACCCGTCCTCCTCGGTGAACAGCGACAACGCTGGTTCGGTCCAAAAAGAAGAAATGGACCCAAAGCTCAAATCTGTAGGACAACGGCCGCACAGCAGACTCCGCAGTTTAAAGCTAAGGAACCTACTAGAAAGCAGCACGTCCCCGCGCGTGTCCCGGCGACAGGCCGATTGCCCCACCACACCGCTGGGCCCCTCCTCGCCCGTATCTGGTCAATTTCCTCTTTTCATTCTCCGCTCACTCCTCCCCCACCAAATAGGTTCTGATTTATTTCTTCGGTTCGCAGACTTCTCCATCTCCAGTCCTCAGGGGCATTCCAACATCTTGCCAGGGGGCTCTGCACTGAGAAGTTGCTCCCTTCGTAGCCTTTCACCCCCCCCTGCCTCCGGCTGTGCGAAGCGCCTAACTCCCCGGACAGGCCCGCCCTCCCCAGAGGCTGCGGCGGCGGCCTCCGCCCCACTCTCACCCCCTGGGGGTCCTTGACGAAGTAGCTTCCGCTGGAGCCCTGGTAGATACGCTCGGGGAAGATGCAGCGTTCGATGGCCAGCTCGGCCAGCCGCACCACAGCCTCGAACTCGGGGTCCTCCGGGAACTCGTTCCGCTCGCGGTGGGCCTGCGCGGCGTGCGCCGCCGCCGCCGCCTGGGCGGCCAGCGCCTGGGCCTGCGCCGCCACGGTCTGGGTCTGGCCCTGGGCCGCCGCGCCCCGAGCCCGATCCAGCAGTGGCTGCCGCTCCCGGTCGTGGCCTGGCGAGCCCGGTGGAGAGGGGGCCGGGCCGGCCGCCGCCGCCGCCGCCGCCGCCGCCACTCGGACCGCGCCCCCCGGCACCTGCGGAAAGTGAGAGCCCGAGCAGGACGGGAAGGTGTAGTCCGGGGGTTGGGCCCGCTCGGGGGACACCAGTGGGCTCGTTTCGTCCATCCCTCAGGCGGCCGGCTCCGGGGCCCGGTGAGCTCCACACAGCTGAGCTCCCGGCCGGGACCAATCCGCGACACCCCCAACCCCCGCCTGGCCAACCAGGTCGTGGCGCCTCGCTGGCCCCGCCCCCCCCAGCCTGTTTACTTGGCGACGAGTAGGCACGACCCCTCGCGCGCGAACGGTAGCCAATCAGAACCGGCGTCTACGTAATCGCGCCCTCCGCAATTTTCGCCCGTCACCGTCTGTGAAGACTGCGCATGCTCCATGCTCCAGGAGCCAAACCTGGGTCAGACACGCCCCCTGCTCTCAGCAGCCCTGCCTCTCGCTCAGCTTCCGATTGCTGACCTGTCCTCCGGTGCTTTCAGTGAAGCAGCCTGCCCAATCAGTCAGTCGTTTGTTGAACGCCTGCCAGGAGCCAGCCGGCTCTGAAACTGCAGAAATCTAATCTTTGTATTTGCATTCATGCAATCATGCACCCAATCCTAAAATATTTATCGAACACCTACTATGTTCTTAAGTGCTAGAGACAAAAATAAAACAAAGAAACAAAAACCCCTGATCTACCTAAATAAAAAGGTTTTAAAAAATTACCACTATAGGGGCACCTGCGTGGCTCAATGGTTGAGCGTCGGCCTTTGGCTCAGGTCACTAACCCCGGGGTCCTGCGATCTAGTCCCACATCAGGCTCCCCGTAGGGAGTCTGCTTCTCCCTCTGCCTGTGTCTCTGCGTCTCTTTTGAATAAATAAAATCTTAAAAAAAAAAAAAAATCACCACTGTAAAATCTTGGTGTCTAGATACGATAGGGACTGAGTATATTTTTATTAGTGAAAAAGAGAAGGAAGAATTGTTCTTGCCCTCAAGCTGAAGACACACAGCTCTCTGAGGCAGCAGAAGAAAAGGAACCAACACTAAAAACTGAAAACTCCATAATAGAAGTTCAGCAATTTGGGGATAGGCTAGAATGTCAGCAAAGGCCTTAATAGGGGCATGTGCTATGAGCTAAATTTAAAGGAAGACTGTATTTAGATTACTGAGGGGGAAGGGAGAAGAAAGGGAATGAGTCATTTGAGTTTGAACCCCATCTCCACACTTAAGCCTCTGTTTTCTTACCTGTAAAATGGGAATTATCATCCCTTCCTCAATTAAATAAAAATTAAAATAATGTATGTAAAATGCTTAGCATAGTGTTTAGTACATAAAAAGTACATTAAAAAAATTATCATCCCTTCCTCAAATAAGAAACAAGATAAGTGGTTAGTACCCTCAACAAAGAGTGCCACCTTTTTATTTGTTGATGTTGTTTTTGTTTAAAGTTACCAGCAGAGGGCAGCCCGGGTGGCTCAGGGGTTTAGCGCTGCCTTCCGCCCAGGGCGCGATCCTGGATACCGAAGATCGAGTCCCACGTAGGGCTTCCTGCATGGAGCCTGCTTCTCCCTCTCCCTCTGCCTGTGTCTCTGCCTCTCTCTTTCTCTCATGAATAAATAAATAAAATCTTTAAAAAATAAATAAAATAAAATAAAATAACCAGCAGACCAGAGGCATGGGTTTTCACAAAAGATAAGCAGCCATATTATAAGCAATATTTCATAGTCATTCTTTCTTGAATGTCACAGCTAACTAGAAGTACTGAATTGAAACAACTGTTGTTTAATTGTATGTATGAGAATGTCTCAATTTTTTTTGCCATGTAAACCATTTATGCAAAGGCCCACACAATTTCCTTTTTCAGTTAGAAGACATGTATTTCCCTTTCCTATCAGGCATCGAATAATTCAGTAATGCTTGCCTTTTACATTCCAAGGGTCACAGCCAGAGATGATCTCCTGGTATTATTCATCTCATTTAGCCCCTAAGCTTCAAATTATTGTGAAGGAAATCTCAAGATTTAGAGTTCTCCCTTGAGAACTCTATGGAAAACTCTCAGAATTTATTTCAAATTCTACCCCTTAGAACTTGATTTTCCTTTGGCTGAAAAAAAAAAGGGGGAGGGTCAATACATTCCCTATTACCTATGAAGAGCTAGCACTCACCAAATACTAAACACATGCCAGACATTGTTTTTTGTAAAGTACACGGATTTAACTGGGTTACCTGTAACTGGTATTATAGTCTTCCGATGTTGGAAAATGAGTAAAGTAACTTGCCTATGATCATGCTGCTGGTAAGTGGCAGAGCTGGATCCAAATCCAGGCAGACTAGCTCAATGCTTTTAATACTGTATTGTCTCTTATTAAATATCTCTATGAGATTCATTTCATATGTGATGCGGGAAGGAAAGGCAAAAGAAAAAATTAAATTTCCTTACTAGTTACAACCCACTGACAAGTCCTTGAAACATGCAGAGTGACATTCTGCTAGGAATTCAGTTGCCTCAATATTAATACTTTGCTAAGGGCAAAAGGCTTAGCTTAACATCATCCAGCAATTCCCCTCCCTTAGATCCTGTAAGTCTACTTTAATATATAAAACTTCCTTTGGAAAGTTCCTTTATCTCTACTCCCAAGATACATGTTGGCAATCATCCCCCAAGCATATGACCCACCAATATACATCTGAAGGGTCTCATGACTAAGGTTTTATTAGATGGTAATAAATGACCTTTTCCCAACAATAGGTCTTGTAAACCTTGCTTCCAAAATTCCTAAGGGACTTAACTATCCCTAATCCCCTCACAAGTTGAAAGTATGTACCCACCTACTCCTCATAATCCTAGTGCAGCTCTTTTTGCCCACGGGTCCTGCCCCCATGCTTTAATAAAACCTCCTTTTTGCATGAAGAGATCTCAAAAATGATTTCTTGGCCACTGGCTCCATATCCCAACATCTTTCCTATATCAGTATGTACCTCCTTTCTTTCCATTTTCACCAATGCCACATGACTTTTGAGACTCTCAAGATGTCTTAGCTACATTATTAAAATAGCTTGTGAGTTTGTTCCTCTGCTTCCAATGTCTTTGGTTATCTCTGAGTATCACTACCAGATTAATTTTCTGAGAACACTGGTTTCCTCGTGTCACTGCTCTGATTAAGAAATTACATTTTTAGGGATCCCTGGGTGGCGCAGCAGTTTGGCGCCTACCTTTGGCCCAGGGCGCGATCCTGGAGATCCGGGATCGAATCCCACGTCGGGCTCCCGGTGCATGGAGCCTGCTTCTCCCTCTGCCTGTGTCTCTGCCTCTCTGCCTCTCTCTCTCTCTCTCTCTATCATAAATTAAAAAAAAAAATAAAAAAATAAAAAAGAAATTACATTTTTATTGCAGTAAAATATGCATATTTATCTGTTGTGCCCAAGATTGCGATCCGAGAAACCACCAAGGAGCCCACACCGATGCAAGCACACGAGAGTTTATTAGCAAGCTTGAGCTTGGGTCCAAGTATACTCCACACAGCAGTGCAGGGGCTTGGACCCGGAAATGGGTTACAGCTGGGTTTTTTATGGGCTGGTCTAGGGGATTTTCAGAAGGGGTGGAGGAATTTTTTTCATTCCAATATGGGGGAAATGTGGGGGAGTTTCTTAAGATCTGATATGGGTTTCTCTGCGAGGGCATTCTGAGCTCTGTTATCTTTCTGATATGGGATTCCCTGCCGAGGAGATTCTGCAGTTTTTCCTGTCAAGTTCAGCTCTTATTCACAGGGGCCTAAGATGGCTCTACTTGTGCTAATGCTAAACTTGAGGTGGAATGGCCTTAATTTTTCTCGGCCTCCACATATCATTTTAACCATTCACAAGTGTACAGTTCAGTAGCATTAAATAAATTCATAATGTTGTGTAACCATCATCATTGCCTATACCCAAAACTTTTCTTTTTTTTTTTTTTTTTTTTTTTTTTTTTTTTTATACCCAAAACTTTTCATCATCCCAACATCATCCCAACAAAACCTCTGTATCCATTAAACAATAACTCCCTCTTCTTCTAGCTCCTGGTAACTTTTATTCTACTTTCTTTGTCTATGAATTTACCCATTCAAAACACTACATTTTGTAAACCATATCTTCCCCCTAATCTTTCAGGTTTATCCATAATTTAACCACAATCTATTTAACCTTATTTCATCAAGGTTTCTAATATACATTCTCCAATCTAATTAGATCTGTTTTCCTGATATGCCATTCTCTCAACCACTCACTGTATTTATATCTATAGTCACTACCACACAGTTTTAGCATGTTTAATCTTTGAGTGTTAGAGCTGCTTGTGTCATATATGTCTGCTAGTCTAATCTCATTTTATAGGCTGGAGAGCTTAATAACTTGCTTGAAGTCACACACAGACTTCAAGCAGATATGAGGTTTGAAAACACAGAATCCAAGTCTTTTTTTTTTATGGTGAAAATAGTTGTCATTTAATTTAGCTTATGATTTAAAAAGGTAAATACCATTGGTTATTTTACATATATAATCTGGTCTTGGAAAATTTTACACGAAAAGGAGAATCTTCCAATATAAAATTAAAATGTAATCTTGAGCAGTAAAAACAATATGGTTGTTCTGCAGCACCAAAGAAGACAAAACTCCAGATCCAAAAGCCTCAGAGAACTTTGACAAATATGACCCATGAGAGATGTAGGATGACCTAGAATCCAAGTCTTTTAAAACAATCTAAAACGATTGTTTTTCAAGCAATTACAACGCCACAGACACAGTTCTGAGCATTTTACACTGTATTCTCATACAAGTCCTAAGGAGTCTTTATCACTATTATTTTCATTTTCTATTTCACAAATGAGGAAGTGCCCAATTCAGAGAGCACTTGCCTTCTTTTAATAATTAAATATAATCTCGAATTTTTCTATGTGCATGAATCTTCTCCACATCTAGGCAAGTAAGTTCCACAGGGGCAGCGATCACGTCTTTTGTAGCTGCATTCACATTGGTCAGTAAATAAACATATGGGTAAAAGGATTGGCGTGCGCTGTATTTGGAGAATTTGCTCCAATCTTGACACTTTAAGTACAAAGGATCTGAGTAACGACAACAACTCAAATCCTTACAATAAGTGGATGCAGAAGCGTCCTGATCTCACAGTCCTGACGCTCATTAAACCCCAGTTGCCTGGTCCGGCATGTTGCAATTGACAAAGCTGAACCTCAAAAGCCAGATTTGGGTTCTGTCCTTAAACTCCAGGGAGGAGCCAACTCTGAAGGTCCGCGCAGGATCCGAGCCCCTTAAGTGGGTGGTTACTGTTCCTTCGGACCCGGGTTTGGTTTGTTTTTTGCTGACATTTCGGCTAGGCTGCGTCTGGGTGGCGAGACCCCAAGTCTCCGTCAGGTGGCCCAGGTGGGAGCGGGGGTCCAGCCCCGCCCCTCTTCGGGTGTGGGCGGAACTCTGGACGCACTCCGCCCCGCACAAAGATGGCGCAGGGTCCGCGCTGGGCCAATAGGGAGTGGCGTTGCTCCCGGTTGCCGGGGTAACAGCCAATGGGCAGCGGGAATTGCGCCCGGTGCGGCCGCCAGGGATGGCGGCGTCAAGTGGGGCAGGCGCTGGTGGAGGTGGCGGAGAGGCTGGTGGCCGCGGCGAGCCCGGCGGAGCTGTGGTCGCGGCCGCTGGAGCCCCGCGTCGGGGCGTGACCGTCATCCCGAAAGGCGGAGCTCAGGTTGGCCGGCAGCGCAGGAGGGAGGGCGCCCGGAGAGTGCGGTCGGTGAGGAAGACTGAGGACCAGGTCCCCGTCCCAAGATGACTGGGGATCGTGACTCCGTCCAGGATGCGCTGACCAGAGGGCGGGGCCGGTGGGGTGCGGCCCCCGGGCCTCGGGTCTCTGCAGCTGGGGCCGAGGCCGGGGAGAGCCCGCCGTACCCGGCCTGGCTAGCGGGTGGCTGGGGGCTGCGTCCCGCGCGGATGGCAGACCCGCGTGAGCAGACACCTGGCCGGGCGCTGGAGCAGAGCTCGGGCGGAGAGCAGGATCAGTGTTGGGATGCGAGAACGGGATGGGAGGAAATGCTGTTAGTTGGGTCTCGGGCTTTGTTTGGCCTGGGCCCGCCCCTCACACTCCCACACCATGAACCTGATGCCTCAATTAGTGGGTGGTGGCACCCCTGCTGGGTCGTATCTCCAAACTGCTTAGGTATCCGGAGGAGTAACTCGACTTTATTAGAACCCCGTCCGGGCATTTCCTTTTTCATGAAATAGGATAATATCATGGCAGTCCCCATCACCCTCAAGTCTTTTGTAATTTTTTTTTTTTTTTAATTCATGAGAGACAGAGACACAGAGACATAGGCCGAGGGAGAAGAAGGCTCCCTGCGGGGATCCCCTTGCGGGACTCGATTCCAGGACCCCGAGATCACGACCTGAGCCGAAGGCAGACGCTCAACCACTGAGCCACCCAGCCGCTCCTCCTTTGTAAATTTTTAATCTTTTTTCTGGTGTCAGAATTTTCTTCCCACTTTCTCCAATCTAATTGTCCCACAGTCTTCCTAAGTAAGACCCTTATCTATATAAGACTGATGAATCACTGACCTCTGCCTCTGAAACCAGTGATACATTAGATGTTAATTAATTGAATTTAAATAAAATAAACAAAAAAGACCTATATCTAGTAGCAATACTTTTTTTAAAAAAAACTTTTCGAGTTCAAGGAAGATTTACAGTAAAAAGGCTTGTAGTGTTATAAGAAAAGCAGTTATTCCAAGCTAAAAAAAAAAATATTTTTTTAAAAAGAATGTGTGACTTTTCTTCTAGGTTTCTTAGGTTCTAAGTCTAATTTTTGTTCATCAAAGTCTTCCTTTTCTTCTCTTTAGGATTCTAAAAGCCTAAGACTGCTTTCTTTGTAATTAAGAGAACTTTGACAAGAAGGTCATACTCTGGGGAGGCTTTGGAGGAACAATGTAAAGGTATATGTGGGAAAAGCTGGCTGCCTCAAAACAATATTCTTAAAGTGAAAATCTGTTCCTCTTTATGTTAGCTTTGTTGTTGTTGTTGTTGTTTTTAATCCTCTGAATTTGGACACAAAATCCTGTGAATGCATAAATATTTTTTAACAAGTTTGATTTCTAAACTCTGAAAAAAAAAGACAAATGGAATTGAAACAAAAGTTAACATTACTGTCTCCAAGTTCTATTTGGAAATGTCTGGGTCAGGAGAAAATAAAGAGAACTGGGATGTTCAATTCTCTTTGTGCAGACAAATAGTATACTTATTTCACGAACAAAATAGTCATTTTCTTTTAGATAAATGTTTGGATTGATCCTTTGCAACCTATCTATCAAAAGAGCAGAAAGGGTGGGTATCTGCTTAGAAGCATGATTCTCTTTTGGTTTTGTGACTTGATTCCATATATATAGCTGAAGCCTAAACTTCATCAACACTGGCTATACCATATTAAACTAATTTATCTCAATGAGCATGATTTCTTTTGGGGTCATTGGCTTTGTAGCTGACTATTACATAGCATGGCTAATTATAGAAGTCGTAAATGAAAATCCCAACACTGTCCCAGGCTGTGACGGTATCAATTATTTGGACATAGGTAGAAGTTTCTAGTCCAATGTGTTCACCAATGGCCTGAGACCCACAGAGTCCATGTGTATCCTTTTATTTATTTTTTAAACATTTTTAAAGATTATTTATTTATTTATTCATAGAGATGCAGAGAGAGAGAGAGGCAGAGACACAGGCAGAGGGAGAAGCAGGCTCCATGCAAAGAGCCTGAGGTGGGACTCGATCCAGGGTCTCCAGGATCACGCCCTGGGCTGCAGGCGGCGCTAAACCGCTGTGCCACCAGGGCTGCCCCATGTGTATCCTTTTAGTTAGCATTTCCGATTGTGTTCTTGAGAATGGACATCATTTTGACCAGCAGCCGTTGAAGGGAGTTTTCTCTGTCTCCCTAGATAAAAAAAGGAATGGGAACATCCTTTTGAAAAACAAATGAGAGAGGATGGTGGCAGGGTTAGGTGTAGAGATGATGTTCCAGTTACTATAGGCATATAACATATTACCCCAACCTTAACTTAAAACAACATTATGATGTTTGCAAATTCTGTGAGTCAGGAATTTGTAGAGGGCATCATGGAGATGACTACACTCTTCTGCATGATACTTTAGATGGGATGCCCACACAGTGGCTAGGAGCTAGAATCATCTGAAGGCTCCTTTGCCCACAGCTGGTGCCTAGGCTGGGCTGATTCAAGGATGAGAACTGCCAACTGGAGCACCAACACGTGGCTCTTTGTGGCTCAGCTTCCGCACAGCATGGCAACCTCAGAGGATAGACTTCTTCTAGGGTGGCTCAGGTCTCCCAAGTGCAAGTGTACCAGTGGGCAAGAGGGAAGATGCATCACCTTTTCTGGCCTGACCTCAGAACATGCCATCTCTTCCACCATGTTCTATTGGTTGAAGCAATCACAAGCCTGCCCAGATTCAAAGAAGAGGAGTTAGAGTCCCCCTTTTGATGGAGCAGTGGCAAGGTCAAATTCTAGAACACGTAATACAGGGGATACTAATGCAAATGTCTTTGGAAAATACAATATGCCACAGTTGGTAATTAGAGGAAGATCTTTTCAGTTTCATTGGCATCTTTAAAAAATTTAGGTTATATTCCCTCAGAGCTCATAGCATGCCAAAAGGGTGGCTACGTTTATAGTTTGAGAGGCTGGCTAGTACTTTGTCTAGAGATAGTCTTCAAATTTTTTTAAGACTTTATTTATTTATTCACGAGAGACACAGAGAGAGAGAGAGAGAGGCACAGGCACAGGCACAGGCAGAGGGAGAAGCAGGCTCCATGCAGGGAGCCCAACATGGGACTCGATCCCGGGTCTCCAGGATCAGGCCCTGGGCTGAAGGCGGCACTAAACCGCGGAGTCACCCGGGCTGCCCTAGAGATAGTCTTCAGACTGGAGAACTGCTGTTACCTTTTTCTCAGGGACCTTCTGGTGGTCCCTGTGAAACAAATGGGTTGCTGCTATTTGGAAGTTTCACGTAGCCTTGAGAACCAGTAAACAAACCCTGGAGCCTGCTGCCCCTGGGCCCTGGATCCCGGGCAATCAGATTGACCCCTCATCTGGTACTGCAATAACTCCTTACAGACCTCTGAGTGAAGACAAGGTAACAGCTGCCAGACATCGGAAGGAAATGCCTTTATCTTATCATCTCCCTGCATAAAGTGTGATTTTGCGTATATGTTTCAGAATGGCTATTTAGTTATGAGATTTATTTTCAGATACGGCCTTTAAGATTCTGACTTGTTAAAAAAAAAAAAAAAGATTCTGACTGTTTTGAAGGAATAAAATATTTCAGATTTGCTCCAGAGGCTGACTTTGAGTACGCTGACTTCATTAGTTCTGGGAAGAGCTGAAGACATCCTATAGTTATCAAAGCCTATCTGGACTGGAAAGAGTTTTCCTCTGCAGTTTCGATGGAAAATTGCTTCTTTTCTTCTCATTAATGTTGTATTTGCAGTGGAGTCATGCTGACTTCTACCCCAGGCACTCCGATGCTGGGCTGACAGCAAGAGGCTTGAGGCTGAAATTGGATGCCAACCTTTTGGAACATTGGTGGAACAGAGATGGCACACCAGGTCCCAGTGTCACCAATCAGAGAAAATAGCCCCAGAGGTTTCCAAGGGCTTTAAGACATAAAGAAAATGATCCCTACATGAGGATATCTTCCACTGTGTGAGAGAACCTGGGTATAGAGCTCCCGAGTAGCAACAGTGAGAAAATCCCTGGTGGAGCTGTGGCAGGGGTTCCCAGACATCACTGGAAGAGCATCCAAAACTGGCCTCATTGTGGGGTAGAAACGGATGTTGCTCCCTGTTTGGGTGAGAGCAGGGATTCTCTCCTGAGAAGGGATTCTCGGAACTCATCTGTTCTCATAGGTGGGATGAAACAGGAGCTTGGAGACAGGGCCAGGGCTCAGAAAATATGACTGAGCCCTGCTCTGTTAAGCCCAACTGTTTGCATGTCAGATCATTGGGCTTATGGCATCTGTATTCAAAAGCATTGTGACATAGGCCAAAATTAAAACATCCCATGAGGTGGTGATAAAAAACAAGACCAGTGGCAATTATAGTTTACCTTCTCCCACCTTAGAATTTACCTCTGGCAAAATTGCTGAGTTTTTTTTCCCAAATGTTATTTGAATTACGTTGGTAGCATTTTTATACCGAGACTTTATTTTTTAATTTTTTATTTTTAAAAAAAATTTTTTTTTTTTTTAATTTATGATAGTCACACAGAGAGAGAGAGAGGCAGAGACACAGGCAGAGGGAGAAGCAGGTTCCATGCACCGGGAGCCTGACGTGGGATTCGATCCTGGGTCTCCAGGATCGCACCCTGGGCCAAAGACAGGCGCTAAACCGCTGCGCCACCCAGGGATCCCTATACCAAGACTTTAGAGAAATTTCCATTACAGTAAGTGAATGTGTGAGTTTAGGTGTCTTATGTTTGAAGGAGGAAAAGAATGACATTTAATGGATAGGGCCCTGTGGTATTCTAGTTACTTTCACATGTCTTATTTAATCCATGCCAATTCTCTGAGGTAGGTATCTTTTCTCCACTTTATAGAGGAGGAGACTGAGGTTTAGAGGCATTTAAGTAACCTTCCCAAGGTTACACAGTGCACTGGGATGAGAACCCAGCGTTGGTGCTCCCCGACCCACACAGGACTTGAAGGAAGCTTGCTGTTGGCACCAGGCCTGGAGGGATTTAAAAACTCACTCCTGTTTGGCCCTCCAGGCCTGCCCCCCATGCTCTGAAGAAGAGATGCACTTGTTCTGTCTAGCTTAATCAGATGCTTGAGGGTTAGACTCTAGGTTCATTATTAATACCAGAGGACCGGGCAGCCCCGGTGGCGCAGCGGTTTAGCGCTGCCTGCAGCCTGGGGTGTGATCCTGGAGACCCGGGATTGAGTCCCACATCGGACTTCCTGCATGGAGCCTGCTTCTCTCTCTGCCTGTGTCTCTGCCTCTCTCTCGCTCTCTCTGAATGAATAAATAAATAAATCTTAAAAAAAAAATACCAGAGGACCTTTCAGTGGTGATTTATAGGTCAGAGAATTTTCACACATAGTGTATCTGTTTATTGGAGTAATAGTAGCCATACTTCCAAGTGTGTAGCCGTCTAACATTGTGCTTGTTAAAACTGCAGATTCCCAGGCTCTAACATACAGAATCTGATTCAGTATATCCAGGTTTGGGCCTAGGACTCTGCAGTGTCACAGTCACTTGGAAATACGTTGTATTGCTTAAGTCTGGAAAAGACGAGGTGAGTAAACAAACCTAGGAAAATTAAAAAGAACTAGGGATTGCACTTTTAAAAATATGTCAAATGCTTCTGTTCATCTCTGTATTTAATGATATTTTAGGTATCTTAATGTCCTTAAAGGATATCTTTGAATACAAGTATTCTTTTACTGCAAACCTGAAGCCATACCTAGCCAATCTCCGAATGTTATTGGGTTGTTTGTTTATCTCTGTCATTGTCACTCCTGCCTTCTTCTCCCATGACACTGTTATCCCCCTTGGTCAGGCCTTATGATCTTGTGCCTGGGCGTATCAGTTAGCTTTTGCTAGATAGTAACACACCATCTCAAAACATAGCAGTTTAAAACAACTACCATGTATTTAGTCCATCATTCTGTGGGTCAGTAGTCTGGACCTGGGCTCAGCAGCAGCTCTGCTGGTCATGCCTGAGCTCACCCATGCATCTGTGGTCAGTTGGTACAGTTCCACATGACCCTTGGCATCAGCCAACTAGCCTGGGCTTGTCCACACGGGGCTAGAACAGTTCGTTCCTAGTGTTGTGAGAGGGCAAGCCCTGTGTACGAGCACTCGCCAAGCCTCTGCTGTATCCCTTTTGCTAATGTTCCATTAGCCCAACCAACTCCTATAACCCACCCGGACCCAGTGGGTGGAGGAATAAACTGCCTGTTAATAGAGGTAGTGCCATGTCCTAACACAAGGGCACGAGCAGAGGGAGAGTAATTTGTGCTCATTTTCACAGTCTCCTGAATGATCACATCTGCCTTGCAAGCTTTTCTGGCTACGGGCTCTTGCCGCTCCAAAGCATCCTGTTTCCTGCTGACCCATTCGTTTTTCCGCAAGCACCCCTTTCAGATTACTTGCCTGTTCAAAAATCCCCAGAGCCTTCGTCTTTCCCCCACCTTATTAGCTGTAAATTCTTCTGCCTAGCTTTCCAAGATCCCCTTAGAGTGGCCTGATCCTAAAAGCAGAGTGTGCAACACGAGAGAGAAAGAATGAGCAGCAGGCAGGGGAGGCCAGGACCCGAGTTCCAGCCCAGCCACTGACTGGCTTTTCACTTCCTTCTCTCCGTCTTTGAAATGATGGAGTTTGGATTTAACTCTGAGAGGCTGGGACACTGGGTGGCTCAGTGGTTGAATGTCTGCCTTTGGCTCTGGACATGATCCCAGATTCCTAGGATCTAGTCCCACATTGGGTTCTTTGCATGGAGCCTACTTCTCCCTCTGCCTGTGTCTCTGCCTCTCTTTCTGTGTCTCATGAATGAATAAATAAAATCTTTAAATCAATCAATCAATCTGAGAGGCTTTTTTTTTCAGATTTCAGAGTTTGGCTGAGTACCTAGATAGACTTATTTCCCATTACTCCTTAAATAAACCTTCAAGTGCAATAAGACCCAACTTAATATTTTCCCACCGACCATCCAGGTTATGTTGCTGTTTGTGCTTCCATTCCTCAGGTTTTCTCCATGGGCAGCCGCCCTTTGCTTTCTTGACTGCTTGCTTTCAGTTGTGCCCATCCCTTGTGGGTTTGTTTTTGTTTTTGTTATTTTAATTTTTATTTATTATTTATTTGAGAGAGATCGAACACACAAGCAGAGGGAGGGACATACAGAGAGGGAGAAGCAGACTCCCCACTGAGCAGGGAGCCCAATGCAGGACTTGATCCCAGGACTCTGGGATCATGACCTGAGCCAAAGGCAGACATTTAACTGACTGAGTCACCCAGGCTCCCCAACCATCCCTTGTCTTTGTACATCTCTACCATCCAGTTTGGCACTTAATTATATTACCTCTCCTATTGTTCAGTATGTCAGCTACTAGTCTTACCAACTAGACTGTAAACTCATTGAAGGAAGAGACCATATTTTATACATCAACTAAATACAGAGTACGTATCAAGCAAATATTTGTAAATTCATCTTCAATTTCTATCTCAGGTCATAGAAAATTGGAATTGGCTGACAACTTTTTTTTTTTTTTTTTTAGATTTTATTTATTTATTTGAGAGAGAGTGAGTCAGGGGAAAGGGCAGAGGGAGAGGGTGAAAGAGAATCCCAAGCAGACCACATTGAGTACAAAGCCCAGTGCAGGGCTCGATCCCAAAACCCTGAGATCACTACCTGAGCTGAAACCAAGAGTCGGAAGCTTAACCAACTGAGTCACTCAGGTGCCCCAGGCTGATAACTTTTAAGTTGGAGGATAAGACTGCTTGAGCCAAGGTGATATGGGGGTGGGGAGGTTGGAGAGGTGGGCATGTTTGTTAAATGTATCCAGGGTAATATATATACTCACTGGGCTAGTTTATAGAATGTTTCTGCAAAATTGCTTTGCAAGCCTTTCCTCCAACCATCCCGTGACTCTGGTTCTCTCCTCTGTTTCCTGCAGTTTTTATCCTTTTCTTCCTTCCATAGCTGTCACCATGACCCTGACAAAAGGTTCCTTCACCTACTCCAGCGGGGAGGAATATCGTGGAGAGTGGAAGGAAGGTAAGAGAATCCCTGGGGGATCAAGTGAGGAACACTTCATTTGGCTGAAGGACAAATGCATCAGGCTAGATAAGCCAACTGCATGAGTCTTCATGTCTAACTCCAGGATTTAACCTGAATAGTGCCTTGCCTTTCTTTGGTTTTAGGATTAAATAAAGGAATTAGAAAACCTCATTGTTTGCCCAGTAAGTTAAGGAAGACCTGGAAATTAGGACAGATACTCAAGGGCAAATGACAGTCATTTCCTTGAATTTTCTGTGACAGCTCCTTGCATTTGGAAGTGTCTATTCACAGGCTTAGTGAAATTCCACAGAGCCTGAGAAACACAGTCTGACCATTTAAGAGCCTCATGGGGCCAGTCCTGGCAAGTCAGGAACTGCCCCGAGGAGCCGTGACTTCCAACAGTTGTGCCAGGGAAGAGTTCAGGCCGTTTCAACATGCACCCCATTCTTTTCACGTTAGATACCTGTAGCTGATGAATTCTTGAGCCCTGAGAGGAGAAACTGGACAGACGGGATGTAACCTTGCCTCCCCAACACCTGCCGTCCCCTCAGATCTGGCCAGTTAGAGGCGCCAGTCTGCTAGGCAGTCTCTATCCCTTAGAGGAACTCCCTTGTACTCTCCTGGAAAGACATGATTGCTCCTCCAGCATCGTGCCATTTTTCTGGTCAGTTCAGTGGATAACAAAGCCTGAATCATTGCCATCAGTCGACTGTTCAGTTTGTCCCCTAGCTTCACGGTGCCATGTGGCACTTTTTTTCTCTCAGAGAGGCAACATATAAGTCAGTGTTGAGAGTTCTCCGGTCCAGATGCCCACTGCATTTGCATTCTTACTCTGCCACTTAACAGCTCTGTGGTCTTAAGGAAGTGATTTAGCTTCTCCTAGCCTTACTTTCTGCATCCGTGAAATGGGAATAATAATAGTACTGTGCCTATCTCTTCATGTCGTGAGGATTAGATAGGATGATAAATACAAAGTGAGAAGGGTGCCTGACACGGAGTAAAGGCACTATGGTAGCTAGTGTTATTTTTTTTTTTAAGATTCTATTTATTTATTCATAGACAGTGAGAGAGGCAGAGACACAGGCAGAGGGAGAAGCAGGAATCATACAGAGAGCCTGATGTGGGACTCGATCCAGGGTCTCCAGATCACGCCCTGGGCTGCAGGCGGCGCTAAACCGCTGCGCCACCGGGGCTGCCCGCTAGTGTTATTTTTAAGTGCTCTCTTGTTCATACGTAGTGAGACCTGCTCCAAATCTGATGCTTGTGACAAGATGGGAAGGTCCTGGAAGCCGGATTTTCCTGGTGCCTGTTCTGGGTAGTAGTTCTCTGCCCTGCTAACATCACTGCTTCTCTCCTTTTGTTTGTGCATGGGGTGACAAAAGACAAGGGAGATTGGGCAAGGAGGATGTTCCTGAAGCTGCCTCTGAACCCTGACAACTGTCTTTTTCTTTGCCTAGGCCGCAGACATGGTTTTGGTCAACTGATGTTTGCAGATGGTGGCACCTACCTGGGTCATTTTGAGAATGGGCTCTTTAATGGCTTCGGGGTACTGACCTTCTCAGATGGCTCAAGGTAAGTATTGGGTCATTCTTTTTTCAGCTTTGATAGTGATAGCTGGTCAGACCTGAGCTTGGCCCAGGCCCTCTGAAAACAGGCGAGAAGTAAGCAGTTCTTTTATTAGTTACTTTATAAATAGATCTAAAATTTGAAATGGCAAGGAGCCGAATGACCTTCCACCCCACTGCCATTCTCTTCTGTTATCTCCTAGGGATTAAGGCCTCATATCACACATGCTCTCTGGCCCTTGTCTGCTGGCTAGGAGTGGGGTGGGTGGGAGCGGGCCAGAACTCTGAAATAAGCAGAATCCACTCCACTCCTTGGCATTAATATGTAAAACTCATTGGTAGCTGCTTCACCACCCTGCTATGTTTCTGCAGGTACGAGGGGGAGTTTGCCCAGGGCAAGTTTAACGGCGTCGGAGTCTTCATTCGACATGACAACATGACATTTGAAGGGGAATTTAAAAATGGCAGAGTAGACGGTTTTGGTAAGTCACCAGCCGGACAGGTGACTGGGGGAAGCATAAGATGGGTGGAAGTACACCTTGTTAGCGTTAATGCTTTCAGGGGTGTCTACCAGTCCTTTGCGATTGTGCCCTAACGGCCACCCATCCATCGAACTTGCCAATTCAGTACTCTGGAGTAGAGCTGCAAGTTTTCCTCCTCCACCGATCCACAGTACCAAGCTGCTTTCTGAGTCACTGATGCCCTTGTCAATACCATGTTTTCTCTGTCCCCCTCAAAGGCCTGCTGACTTTCCCTGATGGTTCTCATGGAATACCCCGCAATGAAGGTCTGTTTGAGAACAACAAGCTGCTGCGGCGTGAGAAGTGCTCGGCGGTCGTCCAGCGAGCCCAGAGTGCCTCCAAGTCAGCCAGAAATCTCACTGCCTGATGGGCGTTGTGCACCAGCTGACAAGCACTGGGCAAAGCCATGGCCCCGTCACTCACTCGAGGTGTATAAATGAACCAGATGTGAGTGGAGATGAGAATCCCCACAGAGCAGAAGCCTTGAGATGTGCCCCATCACCTGCGAGGCAGGGATTCAATCAGACAGTCATGAGGACTCTGGCCCCACCTTGGTGGCCCACAGCAGGGTCACCAGTTCTGTCTCTGCTTCTCTCGCTGGTTCGTATTCTCTGTCCCTAACGCCTCAGGTTGACCAGTGCAGACCTGCTTCTACTTGATCTCCTGCCAAGGGACACAGGATCTCTTCATTCTGCCTGTATTTGGGGCAGATGATCCTAGCCCCAATTAGGGCTAGTGCTTTGTGTTACCCTGGAGAAACAGAAAGATGGGGGTGGCTTAGACAGCTCAGCAGTCCTAGGAAAGTCAAAGCCAGTGCTTTTCCATGTGTCACCCCCTTGTTTGCTGCTGGTTGGCTTCATGGCCCTAGGCCTTCCACTTCTCCCACCAGGTTGGTATTTGTGTCTGCTTAGTTCCCCTGTGAAGGGTTCGGTAAGAGTGCTGTTTCCCTCTCCTGTGACTGTACAAGCTGTCTTCCTTACCTGAGTTCCAGCAGCTAGTCTGTGCCCCATTTGTGCCTCTCTCCTTCCTTAGACACAGGACAGGATCCCTTTTGGGGATAGTCAAGAAACTGTTTTGAGGAGTCATCTCATCACATGTATTTATTCCTTACTCCAGGGCAGAGGGCAGACATTTCTGGGCCACATCAGGCTCTACCATGGAGTGACTGAATCCTTAGGGATGGCTTTGGCTGACACAGCCCCTTCCCAGTGGATCAGTAGGCCAGACCCACCTCCACCCCTTGGAGTTTGGGGAGAACTGGACCTATACTAGGATTGCAGTGAACCAAAAGAGAATTTGGCTCCTTACATTTGGTTCACTGTTAACTCTTCCACCACAAGGCTGACCATCAGGCCTGGAGGTCAGATCTTGATGGATGGGATCCCTACATAGTTCATCACGGAGGCCTCCAGTTCTCCTGTGACCCAGACATGCCCACTCCACTCCCAGCCCCCCATCCTCACACTGAATGTCTCCTCAATAGCAGATTGTGGTGGAAATTATAGCCGTGTGCCTCTATTTATTCTCTGAGTTGTACTGTAGAAACATGTTTATTAGGAATAAACAAAATCACCAGAACTGCCTATATTTAGTTTCTTTACTCTTGCTCTGCATCCTTGTGAATCAACCCATTTGCTGTTTCTAAAAAGTTCATCACAGATGGTGGCTTGGAACTGACACCGCACACTTTACTGCATAGTACCTAATTCTCAAAACCTTTGCAAGGTAGGAGCTTTTTTTTTTTAATCTGACAGGCTCAGGTTGCCCAAACTAGGAAGTGGCAGAGCTGGGTGGGATTTGTTTCCCAGTTTTTCTGATTCCAAATCACTTTCTACTGTACTTTTCTTGCCCTGAGCATCAAGAGTGCCCACACCCTGAGACCACAGTTATTGTCATACCTGCTGGGTTACCCTGGGCAAGTCTACTCCTGCCTGGGTTTCCCTTTCTCTGCAACAATACCTCCCTGACTGGGCTAATGTGTGATGGTCACTTGCCACGCTAACCCCTTTACATGCATGATCTTATGTAGCCCTGAGAGAAGGGAACTGGTATTATCCCCAAATTACAGATCAGATCAGGTACTTAAGTAGCTGCCCAAGGCCCTGCAGATCCTAAGGAGCAGGTCTAAGAACTTAAACCATGCCTGCTTATTTTAAGTAGACGGCCAATTTCAGTTGAAGATTGATACTTTTTAGAGTCTCTCCTCTAGGCTTTGTTCTAAACAAGGATCTCTTTACCTTTCTTTTTAGCCAGAGCAATTTTTAAAAAAAGATTTTATTTATTCATGAGAGACACACAGAGAGGCAGATACATAGGCCGAAGGAGGTCCCCTCCCTATGGGGATCCTGATGTAGGACTCGATCCCAAGACCCCAGGATCACAACCTGAGCCAAAGGTAGACACTCAACCACTAAGCCACCCAGGTACCCATACCCAGAGGAGTGATTTTTTTAAAAAAGTCATCTCTGGTTTACTGCTATACTAGTCAAGTATCACTGGAAAAGGTTAAACATTTTTGGAGAGAGCAGCCTTTTTGACAGTGTTTCCAAGCATCTCAGATGCACCTTTTTGCCTCCTACCACTCACTCAAAACTTCCACATGCCTTTCCCTTAGACCACCACTGATCTAATACCTAGATGTTAGGGCTTCTCTGAGAGCTGGGAAAAAGCACACCTTGAAAGGAAGGTCCCCCAGGGACCCCCAGGAAGGTCCTTGACATCTAGGCCAGAGAACTAAGACCTGCATGGCAGTGCGGTGTTAGTTTGTACGTGGCCACACTGTTTTCACTTATTCAACTTTATTGTAAGAGCAAAGGATTATTTTTCACAACAAAAGCACAGTGCCTAAGACAAGAGGATGGCTAGGTCTCAGACCAAGTTTCCTTCCCTACTGTTTGCAACCTAGGTTGGCTAGAAGTTTCTGAGAATGTAACATCCACCAGGTGTCATTATTCACCAACTCTGGCAAGCTCCATGGCTGTCCCAGGGAGCTCCAAGGCTGAGATCAAGGCTAGAGATGAGAATATGAGATGATCAAAATGGATTGAGGAAAGGACACTGTGTCTGGAAGGCAGCTTGGGGGCCTTTTGAAAAGGCCAGTGACACATTTCTGATTAGGTTTCTGAACCCACCACATTCCCCTGGAAGGAGTCAGGTTCTTAGGAACAGCCCTGGCTCCCTGCTGCACTGTGTACTGGGCTCAGGTGTGTACCCCCAAGCCTAAGCGGTCATCCCATCAGTAAAAAAGATACCCTTACTTGTGTCCAGCTGCCCCCCTGCTCTTTCCATCTGGCTCCTAATCACGTGTCCTGGGGCACGGGAAAGCACAGTAGAGGGACACGCAATTGCTCCTTCCCAGACTGAAGGTCTCTAAAGAGCCGAAGTTTAGGATACAAATGCCAGCAATCATGGGGCTATAAGAATAGGAAATGGGTGTGCATGGCAGAGCCTGGGAAAGGCTACCTGGAGGACTGAAGCAGGGAAATCGGCCTTGAACCCTCATACTCCCATGTGGCTCTTCAGCTGCAGGTATAAGGCAGGAAGATGAGACGGGCTCAGGCCAGGTGCGTCCTTGCCTCACCCTCAGAGCCAGCCGTTACTGGTGAAATCCATACGCAGCGCCTCCTCATCCATGGGGCTTAGCTCCTGCAAGGGGGCACGGCAGGGGCCTCCGTAGTAGCCAAACCAGTCCATGGTTTTCTTCAGCCCCGGGATCCCGAAGCGCCGGGTCACCTGTGAAGCAGGGTCTGTTAGGAGAAACTGGGGAATCCCTGCACACGCATGTCTGGGATGCAGACGTGTCTCTCTTAGAACGTTAGGCTTCCTCCCCCCTCCCCTCGTAATGTAATTTCACCAAGTTGGTGACACTAGAGTATATTGGAAATGCAGATCAAGAGACCAGAAGGCGGGTCAGCAGAAAAGAACACAATGCCGACAATTCAAATTTAGGAAGGAAATCACTGCCTGGGTTTCTCAAAGAAAAATCCACCCCACTGGGGAGAAAAGCGGCATTTGGCCATCAGGCTGGGACTTGAGAAGCTAGCAGTGCTGTGGGTCTGGGTGCTAGACCATCACAGGTCTGCAGCCCAGTTCCCAGGAACATAGGGCCAGGGCACACCAGGCTGGGGACGTCAGGAAGGGGGAAGGTGTGCAAGACCCTCAGGCATAGCCCAGACCTCTACTGGCCCTGCAGCAGAGACCCCCACCCACCCTAAGCTCCTCCCTGACCCCAACTCTGAAAAAACGATGCATCAGCTATCCTGAGAAGTTCCACTTTGTAATCTTATGTCACCAACTTACTACATACATCTGAGCAAGTTCTCTAGTCTAAAATATGAGGGGACTGGACAACATAACTAAAGTGCTTTCCATTGTAAGGGGGCACCTAACACTCTTGTCAGAACTTAACATCATGCATGAGGACTTATAGAAAATGAAGCATCAAGTTTCTTTGCCTTTGGCATAGCTGATCAGAAGTGTTAGATGAGTCTTTGACTACCTCAAAAAAAGAAATGTAATCCTTAAGTTTTATTTGGAGGGGAGGTAAAACCTTAGAAGTTGGGTTTCACAAAGGGTAAAATAACAAGAGAGGTTGCTTGGGGTAAAAAAGTTAAGAACCACTGATGAATGATTGACTAATAAGTATTTACCACTAGAGGCCAGGGAATTTTTTCTTGAAATGAGTGATACGCCACCTTCCTCCTAGGCCTGGCCCCAGCTGTGATGTTCTAATACCTGGGCTTTTCACCCAAAACCTGAGTAGGGTGGGAAAGACCTAGGGGACAGGATGGAGAGGCACAAGAAGTACCTAGAGAAAAAGGCTTCTTCCACCACAAGTGTGTAGGATCTCTGAGTTGCCCCCTCCTCAGACCCATAGAAATAATTGAATGCTTTGGTGGTAAAGAACATGGAATATCCTAAATATAGCCAGGGCAGGACCTGGCTGGGTGGGAAGGCAGAGGAAGGACATTGTGTTCAAGCAGGACAGAGCAACAGAGTGACATCAAGCTGCTCCTGGGGTGGCTGAGCCTACAGCCCAGGCAGCAGAAAGGTGTTCCAGGCATTCCTGAGTGTGTGCCCAGAGTTGGCACAGGAGGACCAGAGTGAAGAGTAAGGCAGGATGGCATGTGGAAAGCCAGGATGGCAGCAAGCATCTTCTCTTCCCAAGGGGAAGCCACAGCTTCATCTGTAAAATGAGGAGATGACAACACCTACCCCATGTCACAAGAATCAAATGAGAAAAACACCACTGTAAGACCAGACCCTGGGGCGCCTGGGTGGCTCAGATGGTTAAGCGTCTGCCTTGAGATCAGATCATGATCCCGAGGCCCTGGAATTGAGTCCCACATAGTACTCCCTACTCAGTGGGGAGTCTGTTTCTCCCTCTCCCTCTGCCCCTCCCCCTGTTTGTGTTCTCTCTGTCTCTATCTCTCAAATGAATTTTTAAAAATCTTAAAAAAAAAAAAAAAAAAAAAGACTAGACCCCTAAGAAAGCTCCTCTACCACGTCCTGGTGGTATGCAGGTTCTGGGACCTTCTCTCTGCAGGTGAGTGGGCATAGACAGCAGAGGTGCCACCCCAGTGGAATGTGCAGTACATACCAGACAGTCTGTGCCCAGCTGAATGGCCCTCATTTCTGCAGTTCTTGCATCCTATTAATAGAGCACTCTACCCCAGGAAAGCCTTCACATCCAGGAGACTTGTGCTTGCCTCCTTAGCTGTACTTTCTCAAAATCTCAGTTTATTTTTCCCTTTGAGGTAAAGATATAAGCTGTGAGGGAGCTCTAGAGCCCACCTACCACTTTACCCAAACAAAATATTGCTGCTTAGCCTGGGACTCTCACCTCTGATGCAAAACTTACAGGGATGCCCCCCAAAAAATCAGTCAACAAGGTAAGTAATATTTAGTGCCATATTTCTTTTAAAAATCAAAATCAATGCAAAAAAATCCATGATGAGCAAAGTGTCGATGTTTTAAATAAAGACAGGGTCCAAAAGAACCATGCCCTGCCATATTGTGGCCCAAGGTAAAACTAAACATGTGCCCCTATATACAAGGTGTTTTTTTAAATTTTATTTTATTTATTCATTCATGAGAGACCCTGAGAGAGAGGCAGAGACATAGGCAGAGGGAGAAGCAGGCTTCCTGTGGGGCGTCTGATGCGGGACCCTGGGATTACGCCCTGAGCCAAAGGCAGATACTCAACCACTGAGCCACCCAGGTGCCCCCATATACAAGTTTTATGTATTTTTTACTGGTTCATTTTTTTCTACGAGTAGATACAGGAAAAAATTTTTTGATGAGGTTGTTTCCATTTAAGTCAGGAAAGTAAAATTATAATACATTATGTTTTTAACATATATAAAATGTTTAAAACTAAACTAAAAGATACTAATATCTTATTAGCATATATACTATATATACTAATACTAAAACTAATATACATAAAATATTTTTTTTTAAAGATTTTATTTATTTATTCATGAGAGACACACAGAGAGAGGCAGAGACACAGGCAGAGGGTGAAGCAGGCTCCACACAGGGAGCCCAATGTGGGACTCGATCCCAGGTCTCCAGGATCAGGCCCTGGGCTGAAGGTGGCACTAAACCGCTGAGCCACCAGGGCTGCCCCACATAAAATATTTAAAACTAAACTAAAAGAATGTCGTTTTAATATACCTACTTTTTAAATTTCCAATATATATTTTTTTCAAATAGTTTAACATTCTATGCAGGGAGGGAAAAGTATTTAGAGGGGCGCCTGGATGGCTCAGTTGGTAGAAAATCTTTTTCCCCCGAAGATTTTATTTATGTATTTATTTGACAGAGAGAAAGAGAGAGAGAGAGAGAGAGAGAGGAGAGCACATGCACAAGCAGGTGGAGCAGCAGGCAGAGGGAGAGGTAGAAGCAGGCTCCCCACTGAGCTGGTGAGCCCAAAGGTAGATGACAAAAAAAAAAAAAAAAAAGATTAAAAAAAAATCCAAAAAATAAGGCAGATGACAGCTGACTGAGCCACCCAGGTACTCCAAGCCTGCAACTCTTGATCTTGAGGTTGGAATAAGAAAGGAAGGAAGGAAGGCTGGGAAGGAAGGAGGGTGGATAGGCAGATAGAAGGAAGGAAACGAAGGACAGGAAGGAAGGAAGGAAGGAAGGAAGGAAGGAAGGAAGGAAGGAAGGAAGGAAGGAAGGAAGGAAGGAGAGAAGGAAGGAAGGAAGGAAGGAAGGAAGGAAGGAAGGAAGGAAGGAAGGAAGGAAGAAAGGAAGGATAGAGTTTCCACTTCCAGGAAGATGGAATAGATGTACTCTTTCCCATTTCTCCCAAAAAATACAGCTAAAACAAAACCTTGGACATTACATAAAAACAAACATAAGGCTCTGAAAGGTAGAGAGAAGGAAGACAAACTAGGGACTTTAGGACCCAAAGAACACAGTGGTGAGTTCCCTGGCCTCAACTTGAAGCTTAAGAAACTGGCAACCCTAAAATGCCAATGGGTACAGATAATAAAAGCCCCCAACAAAAGCCTGTTCACTCAAGCCAAGGATCAGGAAGAAGCAGCCTAGCAAAATGGAAAACTTTTAGACAATCACCACTCTGCTCCAACCAAGTAGCCTAGAAAAAACTGTGGTCCCATCTCCACCATCTCCACCATCCCCACCCAGGCCAGTGAGTGTTGAGTCAGGAGCCAGAACTTCTGCCCTCAACTCTGGCAGTCTTAAAGGGTGCCCTTCCCCCTCCACAATGGATGGTCTCAGCAGAGCCCCGTGAGGAAAGTCAGAGCTTACACACCACTGCCCACACTGAAGCTACCCCCACTCCCCACCCCCTGCCGGAGGTAATTGTAATGTCAGTAGAGGCCGGTGGGAATCGGTAAGGAGGCATTCCTACCCTTTCCAGTCAGGGAGTTGTCAGTGGAGGTGGGGGACAGAGATGTAATTTAAAAAATACTCCCCAAAGAAATCTCCAGGCCCAAATGATCTCATTGGAGAATTCTAAAAAATGTTTAAAGAATATTTAACACCAATTCTACATAGTCTCTTCCAGAAAATAGAGGAGGAGGGAATACTTCCCAGTCAACAGATGAAGCTATTATTACCCTGAGACCAAAATCAGACAAAAGCGATGCCAAAAAAAAAAAAAAAAAAAAAAAAAAAGTGTGTGGGGGGGACTACATATCTCCTATGAATGTAGACAGAAAAATTTTCAACTAAGTATTAGCAAATGGAACTCAGCAATATATGAAAAGAGTTACACACCATAACTAGGTGGGGTTTATTCCAGGATGCAAGACTAGTTCAATATTAGAAAATCATCCATGTAACTCACCATATTAGCAGGCTAAAGAGGAAAAACAAAATCACAGAGTCCTATCAATCAAGGCAGAAAAACACTGGACAAAATTCAATATCTTCTGCAATCCCACACAGATTTTATTACTATAGGTATATAAAAGACCTTAAAATCAGGTACGCTAATTCCTCCCACTTCGCTGTTTGTTTGTTTCCAAAATTATTTTAGCTAGTTTAATTCCTTTGCCTTCCTATGTAAGCTTTAGAATACTTTGGTGTGGTTTTGCAGAGGGATAGACACAGATAATGGGAGCAACAGAGAACCCAGAAAGACCCACATAAATATGCCCAACTAATTTTTGACAAAGGTGCAAAAGTAATTCAATGGAAGAAAGACCATCTTTTCAACAAATGGTGGTGGAGTAAGTGGATATCTAGAAGCAAAAAAAAAAAAAAAAAAAATTCAACCTCCACCTAAATCTCACACTTGATACAAAAATTTACTCAGAATGGGTCTTGGACTTATAAAATGTAAAACTATAAAACTTTTAGGGAAAAACACAGAAAATCCTCACAATCTAATGCTACGAAAAGCCTTCTTCTTCTACTTAACACTAAAAGGATAAATACAAATGAAAATATTAATGAATTAGACTTCATCAAATTAAAATTTTTTGTTCTGCAAAAGATCTGTTCAGAGAATGACAAGACAATCTACAGAATGGGAGAAAATATTTGCAAACCACACATCTCACAAAGGACTGGTACCTAAAAGATACAAAGAGGGATCCCTGGGTGGCTCAGCTGTTTAGCGCCTGCCTTCGGCCCAGGGCGTGATCCTGGAGATCCAGAATCGAGTCCCACATCAGGCTCCCTGCACGGAGTCGGCTTCTCCCTCTGCCTGTGTCTCTGCCATTCTCTCTCTGTGTCTCTCATGAATAAATAAATAAAATCTTAAAAAAAAAAAAAAAAGATACAAAGAAACTTCCAAAATTCAACGTTAAAAAAGAAAAAAATCCAATCAGGCAAGAGACATAGGCAAGAGACATACACAGACATTTCATTTAAGAAGATATACAGATGGCAAATAAGTACATGAAAAGATGTCGAATAGCATTAGCCATCAGACAAAGGCAAGTTAAAACCACAATGAGATGTTACTACACACCTATCAGAATGGCTAAAATAAAAAATAGTCACAATGCCTAAAGCTGATGAGGATGCAGAGAGAACAAGTCAGTCATACATTTACATTGATGCAAATGTAAAATGGCACCGCCATTCTGGAAAACAGTTTTTGGCAGCTTCTTAAAAAAACTAAACATGCAGGGGGCACCTGGGTGGCTCAGTCAGTTACGTGTCTACCTTGGGCTCAGGTCACGATCCCAGGATCTTGGGATGGAACTCTGTGTCGGGCTCCCTGCTCAGTGGAGTCTGCTTCTCCCTCTCCCTTTGCCCCTTCCCACTGCTTGTGTTCACTCTCTTGCTCTCTCTCTCTCAGATGAATAAATAAAATCTTAAAAAAAAAACAAAAACAAAAAAATCGAAACATGCAATCATCATAATTACACCAACTGTGTATTTATCCTAGAAAAATGAAAACTTCCGGTCACACAAAAACCTGTACATGAATGTTCGTAGCAGCTTTTAATAGCCCCAAGTTGGAAACAGTTGGAAACAACCCAACTGTCCTTCCACAGGTGAATGGTGACACAAGCTGCTGTATGGCCATACCATGAAACACTACTCATCAGTAAAAAGAAACAGGCTATTGCTGCATGCAACGACTTGGATGAATCTGCACAGAATTTTGCTGAGTGAAAAAAAGCCAATTTTAAAAGTTTATATACTCCATAATTCCATTCATATAGCAATCTTGAGCTGACAAAATTATAAAAATGGTGAACATATTTGTGGTTGCCAGGAGTTAAGGAGGGGGTAGGGGCAGGAGGTAAGTAGGCATAGGCATGAAAGCATAGCATGAAGGACTCTTCTGGTGATGAAAATACTCTGTATCTGGACTATATCAATGTCAAAATCCTGGTTGTGATATTGTACTTTAATTTTGTAAGATGCTCCCATTGGGGCAACTGGGGAATGGGTACATGGACTCTCTCTATACTGTATCTTTTGTTTTTAAGATTTCTATTTATTTATTTGAGAGAGAGAGAGCACAAGCAGAGGGAACAGCAGAAGCAGGCTCCCCACTGAGCAGGGGATCATGACCTGAGCCCCAGGCAGACACTTAACTGACTGAGCCAGATACCCCTGTATTATTTCTTACAACTTCATCTGAATCTATAGATATCTCAAAATTAAACGTTTAATTTAAAATATACATACAAACCCATTTTCCTTCCTGCCTCAGACCCCAATATGGCTCTGCATAGCACTGCCTGGCTCTTGACAGGCATTCCACCTTGGCTCTTCTCTTTGATTTGCCCAATCCAGAGTTGGGGTACAGTGTCTAACTGCAGGATAGATTATTTAAGGACAAAACTCTGGGAAATCTGGGCTCTGAAAACATCTAGCCTTCTAACTCCTCCTTTACTCCCAGTCATTCTGTTTTCTAGGATCTGACTCCCTATTAAAGCTGATGGAAAGGCCCATGGTTCATGCTTTCTAGGCAGTGCATCTCTAAGTAAGAGCCCAGAGTTACTTATGTCACCACAATCAGCCAGCCAGTGTGTCTGTTTCAACGCTTACTCCTGGGTCTACAGGATTAGAAATTTAACTGGTTCCCTAAGTGATTTCCAATACAGCCAACGGGACTCAACTCTGAAGTTGTGGTTTTCTGGAGAGGTACAAGGAATTCCCACACTAGGATGTTCTCTAAAAGGACTTTTTGAAAGGGAAGAGGCTAAGTGGGGGCCCCTGCGCCTGCCCTGACTCCTGCTCCAACAAGGACACAGACACCCCCACCCCCACACCTTGGGGCCATTGGCTCACCGCAGTGTTTGGCTCAATGAGGCGGTGCTGCAGTTTCTGGGCATCTTCCCATTGCCCCGTGAGGCAGAGTCGCTCCAGCTGGCACACCTGAGCCCCCAGGACATTGGCCAGGGCACATACGCCCCCCACAGCTCCTGCCCCAGAGAAAAGTGCAGAACATCAGCCAGAACCTCTTCTCACAGGCAATTCCAAACCCTGGGGTTTCCAGCACCTCTTATTCTGGGGAGAGAGGATATGGATTTTTATGCCACTGGTTGGCCATTTCAAAGGCATGCTCTGAGAGTCCAGAGTACAGATTTCCAGAGAGAAAAGCTGCCAGCATATTTGAAGTAGAATCTCACAGGCTGAAGGTCAGGGAACAGAGCCTGAAGGCTAACTTAAGGACAGGTCCTCCCCTGCACCCCCCAACACACCTCCCAGAGTAAAGTCCCACCTGCTAGTTGACACCTCCACAATCCTCTAATAGCCCCCTGACTCATCAGTCCGGGAATGGGGTGGAGTGAATGGGAAGAAGCCTTTGCTCTTCTGAAATCTTATTCCCCCCTGTGAATTCAGCCTGGGAATGTGCTGGGACCAGGGGAGGGGGAGGGGTAGTGGAAAGAGCCCTGGACACAGGAGACCAGGCATTTCCTCCCATTGGCAGCATGAACTTGCACAAGTCATGGACTTTCCAGTCCTCTTTGTTCTCATCTGGGCAATTAAAACGTGCTGGCTGTGATCTCAGGAGGTTTTGCCATTCTGCAGGCCTGCAATGGGATTCTAAGGCTAGTTAGGAGGGTCCCTAAGCACAGCGGCCTGAAGACCGGAGAGTGGGAAATTTGGAATGAGCTAATACAGCTGCCATTTATGGATCCCCACTTTCTGCCAGGCACTATGCAGACACTGAGCCAATGCTCTCACATTCTCACAACACTCCTGCTTTATAGAGTAGAAGCTCAGGCCCAGAGAGGTTGAATACTTTGCCCAACAGTACTCAGTAAATGGCAGAGCTGAGATTCCAACTCACATCCCACCCACCAACCCCCACCTGGCCTCTAGAGCCTGTCCTCTCTCCATCTACCCACCCTCAGCAACAAGGCTTCAATGGGTCTTCTTTTCTGCCTTTGCACTTTAGAGACTGTGACGTGATAGAGGAGAGATGTGCAAGGACTCATACAGCAAGCCTAAGTCCAGAGAAGAGGAACCAGCATTGCCCCCTCAGCCCTGGAAAGGTAACTCAGATCTGTACTTGCTGGGGCTTCAGCCCAAGGGAGCAGATGCTTGCTCTCTTCCCCCTCTGGGGCCCAAATCCAACCTGAACCCCAAGAAGCCTGACCCATAACAGATAAGCACAGTTGGTTTAATGGTGACATTCCCAGTATCCTGGACTGGAACAGAAACAGGCAGCTGAAGATCCTGGGCCTGACCCTATAGGTCTGACGATTCCTACTGGCCCAGTACCAGGATGAGAGGAAAACAGACTTGCAGACCAGAGGAAAGACTCCAAGGCTCCAAGGCCTCTATCCTCAGAGAATGATTTACAAAGTGAGATCAGAGGAGCTCAATTTGTTAACTAAGCAGGGAGCTCAGGACTTAGAACAAACTTCAGGCATCCCCATTACAGACCAAGGATTATACAAGGCCACCCTCTTCTGTCCAGAAAGGTCACTCATAAGCACCTAATATTCAAACAAACAAGCAGTGTGCTGGACTTCTGAGGCTTCCAAGTAGGCAGGATGGCAAAATGACCCTGCAGACCCAGACTCCGCCCACCTGGGGGGCCTGGGTATACCACCCATGATAGCATGAGAGGAGCAGGAGGCCTACCCACGGCATAGCTGGCCAGCAAGAAGCCAGCTGATCCAGCCAACACCTGGAAATCCTGCTTCCTGGTCTTGTGAACAATCAGCCCCAGCCTGGTCACCTGCAAGAGCAAACCTGTGTGAGAGCTGCACGTAGAGCTTCAACACCAAGCAAGATGGGTGCTGGGCAAGGGAGGGAGAATGAGCACCCAGGCTCCAGAGAGCTGTCCCCAAACTTGGACAAGGCCGCAGAGAACCCACATAATGGGAAGAACCCACATAGGAGCCCAGGACTGAAGCAGGTCCCAGAGCTGCCCTGAAGTTAATAACACAGAAGAAGAGGAAGGAGCGCCAGCCAGGAGCCACTGCCACTCACATCACCACCACTGTCCTTGATGCCCACAATGTTTGGATGCTGGGAGAGCGTGACCACTGCATCTATGGGCAGGTCCAGCCCCGTGTTGGCTGGGACACTGTAGAGCACCACAGGAATTGGGGAGAGGTCAGCGACCTGAGGGAGGTAGAGAAGAGGGGAGAGACAGAGGGCAGCTGCCCAGGCCCGAGGAGCCTGAGGCACTGCCCATCACCACCCGCTCTGGGCATGGGTCACTGTGCGGCCACCTGGGCAGGCCCACCTCCTGGACTAGACATCACAGGGCTATGTCCCCTGCTTGTAAACAATAATACTACTATTTCATGAGAGCTTTCTATGTGCCAGGCTTAGTTCTAAGCCCTCTGTATTTTTTTTTATAAATTTATTTTGTATTGGTGTTCAATTTGTCAACATATAGAATTACACTCAGTGTTCATCCCGTCAAGTCCCCACCTCAGTGCCCGTCACCCAGTCTCCCCCTCCCCCCGCCCACCTCCCCTTCCACCACCCTTAGTTCATTTCCCAGGTCCTCACAATGATCCCATGAGGAAGACACCATCACTCCTTCCATCTGAGAAGGGAGGAAGCAGCCTCATAGTGTGGTCAGGCCAATTTCCCAGCAGCATCCCCTCCCCATTCCCATAGCTGCCATTCATGGGAAGTAGGCTCATCCCTTGGCCCCCAGCTTCTCTATCTCTTCTCCCTAGCCAGCCTCCTCTTGGTTCCAGGCCCCAAACCCATGCCCACCTTGGTGTAGTGGTGAATGAGGGCAGCACTGCTCATGCGGCCACGATAGTAGCAAGGTGTCACCACTATGGCGGCGTCAGCCCCAACTTGGGCCATGCTCACAGTCATCTCCACAGTGGCCTGGGTGGCTACAGGAAGAAAGAGGGAGCCTTCCCTATAGGTCATGGAGGGTGAGAGCAGAAGGAAAGAAGGGCAGGGCTAGGACCCCAGGGCAAACAAGAGGTTCAGAAGATACAGAACCAGTTAACTGAACTGGGCCAAGGAGCCTGGCTCCCACCCGCAGGCACCCCCAGACACCCCCAAGCACCCCAAGGGCCCAGAGCACTGTGGCCTCACACTCGCAGCCAGAGCCGGCTAGCAGGAGTTTGTCCTTGGGCATGGCCTGGCGGACTCGGCTCACCACCTCCAGCCGCTCGCTGCTGGTCAGGAAGGGGAACTCGCCATTGGAGCCCTGGATCACGAAGCCTGCAAGAGAGGTTCCATCACAGCCAACGCCTTTGCGTCCTCTTATGAATAACTGGGACATGGGTGTTACACGCACTCCCAACGCCATAGTTTTGCACACATTTCCTTCCCATCTTTGTCCTGATGCAGGCAGAATGTTTTACCCAGTTGCCATGACAGTGTCCCCACCATTTTTCTTTGTGTTAACGAAATGTCTTAGCTATACCCAAAAGAATCAGTGATAATACAATCCGCAGGTGTGTATCCAGCACCCATGGCAACCCTCCCCTGATCACTTTCTCTTCCTCTTCTAGCTGTCCCGACTCAGGTGTCATTGTTCTCATTCATGTCTTTATACCCTTAAGACATATACTGACCCACAAACAAGATATAATGTTTTTTGCCATTTTAAGCTTTACAGAAATGGAATCAAGCTCATATAACCTTCTGTGGTTTGCTATTTTTGCCCAAGATTATGTTGTGAGCTTTGTCCATAGCAGTACACAGCTCTGACTCATTCATTTTAATTACTATATAATAGTCTATTGTGAAGTGAGACAATTTAGTTTTCATTCTCCTTTTGAGGACATTTAGAATGTTTCCTTAGTTTTGCTATTACAGATAATGCCAAAAAAAAAAAAAAAAAAAAAACATGTTCCATAAAGTCTTCTGTCCCCATGTCTGAGCTTCTCTACAGTTTACTTAGGTGTGTATTTGCTGAGCCACCCATGTGTGCATCTTTGTGTGCCAAACGTCTGCCTTATTTGCCAGATCATAACCCCATCGGCACACGGAAGGGTCTGTTCGTGTTCATCCATGCCAACACTGGGTATTGTCAGAATTAATTTTCGCCAATTTTCTGGGTGAAAAGTGACATTTCTTTTTTTTTTTTTTTAATTTTTATTTATTTATGATAGTCACACACAGAGAGAGAGAGAGAGAGAGGCAGAGGGAGAAGCAGGCTCCATGCACCGGGAGCCTGATGTGGGATTCGATCCCGGGTCTCCAGGATCACGCCCTGGGCCAAAGGCAGGCGCCAAACCACTGTGCCACCCAGGGATCCCGAAAAGTGACATTTCATTATTTCATTTTGCACGTTCCTATGTTATCGATCATTTGAGAGGTTTCTAACATCGCTGGGTAGGATGTCAACCCTTTTGTATCACAGAATTAATGCTCTTTGGCTGAATCTGAAGGGAATGTTAGTAAAACCATTTTCGTCTCTGCTTCTTTAACTTTCTCCTTCCTCTTCTTCCTCCTCTCTACTGCATTCCATTCCAAAAACATTGTTCTGGAATAGTTGACAAATACAGCATATGGCACAACAATAGTATTAATAAATAGGAGACTGCTTGGGAGAAAGGAAAGAAAAAAAAGCTCTACAAAATCCCCCGCCACACAGTTGTGAGAGACCGTCATTTTGACTTGGAGCTTCCTGACAGTCAAAGCTAAAAGGGAAATGTGATCAGCTGACAGATATGCAGAACTCAAGATAAAAGCAAAGCAGCTGCCTTGGAGACACAGAATTTCCTGGCATTGGGACCAAGAGAGACTGTTCCAGTGAGTCATCCTTAGGGGACACAGTGTGATGGAGAGTCAACTTTTCACCACAAACAGTTTTCCACGCTGTTCAGCGCACCATCAGATTCCACTGAGTGGATTGCCAGAATGGCTCACTGGATACTTAGCGTTTCCTATCCCCACATATACTTTTTTGCCTTGGTAACATTGCAGGGAGCATCTTGAGGCAAATGATTTTTGGCTTCTGTTGCATTGCCTCCTCAGGATTCATTTCTCCATGTCAGGCTAGGAGCCTCCTTCTGTCTTGTTACAAAGGTTCTGGTGATTTCCCAGGGGCTCACTCCTAATTTAAGGGTTCCCAATCCCAGAGAGGATTGGACCAACACCCTCTACTTAGGAGTCAAAGATTCTGAGATGGAACTTTTGCCCTCTATGGACTTGCCTCCAAAGACGTCTCCTTCCTACCCCAACACCGCCTGCCACCACCACCCTGGAAGGGACCCTGGCCAGTTCTTGCTTCAGCCACTTCCTCCACCCTGTTCACTCACTCCCAAGTCCCCCTTCATCCTGGTGGCCAGTTCCAGGGGCTCCTGAGCAGTAGGACGGCTGGGGCTTGTACTCTCAGAGTAAAAGCAGGCTACTTTGCTCAAGACACCTGGTGGCCTCTCTCTAGTCTTGTGAAGAAGCATCTGACCCAGGCCTGACTCCCAAGAAGGAAGTGAGGCCAGACTGGGGAAGGAAAGAATATCGCAGAGTTGGGGAAGCAGTCAGGCCCAACTCCCTCTGTTTTTTTTTTTTTTTTTTTTAATTTTTATTTATTTATGATAGTCACAGAGAGAGAGAGAGAGAGAGGCAGAGACACAGGCAGAGGGAGAAGCAGGCTCCATGCACCGGGAGCCTGATGTGGGATTCGATCCTGGGTCTCCAGGATCGTGCCCTGGGCCAAAGGCAGGCGCCAAACCGCTGCGCCACCCAGGGATCCCTCCCTCTGGTTTTTGAGCAAGTTACATCATGTCTCTCAGTCCCCATTTCTTTTTCTATGGGATGACAAGAGAAACAATTTCAATCCTACCTTATAAGGCTATTTTAAGGGCCCAAACAAGAAAATGTAAAAGCAAGCATTTTGAGGGGCAGCCCAGGTGGCTCAACAGTTTGGCATATGCCTTTGGCCCAGGGTGTGATCCTGGAGTCCCAGGATCGAGTCCCGTGTCAGGCTACCTGCATGGGGCCTGCTTCTCCCTCTGCCTGTGTCTCTGCCTCTCTCTCTCTGTCTCTCATGAATAAAATCTTAAAAAAAAAAAAAAAAGAAGAAGAAGAAAAGCATTTTGAAATCTGTGAACTGATGCTGCCAAGAGCCCCCTCTCTCTCCTTGGCGAGATGTCCAGTTTTAGGCCTGATGTGCCACCCCTGGTGTAGAGAGGCGACTAGAGGAATGGGAGGGCTAGGGTCCCACATGGGTCAGGGAGTGAAGACGGGCAGTGGTGGAGAAGCAGGGCAGTGGAGTGGTTGGACACATAGGCTCTGAACCCAGAGGACCCAGAGTGACTCTCAGTTGCAGGCCCTTATCAGCTATGAAATCTTGGGCGAATAGCTTAAACAAACCTCAGCTTCCTCTCATGGGAAATGGGGATATTAGTGCTCTCCTTAAAGAGTTGTGAGACTTAAATGAGATACTATTTATAAAGTGCTTAGATTAGAACTGGCAGTGTTAGCTCCAATTATTATGGAGTCAAAAGGAAGTGCTCAAATCTTAAATCAGGAGGCTGGCAGCTTTGGATCTGAGGTGGAGGAGGATGGCCTGTGTGGGAGGGGAGGCTGCATTCAAGAACTTCTCTTGCCCTCTCCAGCTGCAAGGCTAAGAGGCTCATTACAGAATCTACTCTCTCTCTCTCTCTCTCTCTCTCTCTCTCTCTTGGTCCCAAGTTATGCTGGCTGCTCTGGGAAGCCAGAGTGGCCTGGGAGAGAGGAGTGGGTGTGTTTGGGGCTAGAGATGCACAAGGAACATGGTGACTTACTGTGGCCCCTTGACCTATCATTATTGCCACCTCCCCTGAGAAGTCTTCCTGGGATCCCTCCACTGGACAGCTCTTCTCCGAACTTCCATCACTTGTTCTTTGTCCTTCCCTGCGGCCTACTTAAAAATACACAGAAGTTCTCAGAACCCTTCTATCTCCCCCACCTCTGCCTGCAGGATTAGACAAAATTTCTCAAACTGACCTCTGCTGTAAAATGGGGAAATTGGACTGGGTGGTCTTCTAAGTTCTCCTTGGGCTCTAAGTTTCGGAGTCAAGTTTCTGGCATTTCCTCCTACCTTTCACTCACCTCTAAATGTTCTCCTTCAGCCAAACTACCAGGGTCCCCAGACACAGTGTCACTATCCTGCCTCTATGCCCTTGCTTATGCTGTTCCCTTCTGCCTGGAACACCTGCCTCCCTAAGCTGCAGCCCCTGAGAACCTTTCCTCACTCCCCCAGCCTCTGCACCTCCTTGCACAGCACTTGTCCTACTTTGCTTAGAATCATCAAGATCATGGATGATGTCCCCTCATTTTGGCCTCCCCCATGACACCCAATACACTGCTGGTGGAGGTGTGTGTTGACAATTTGTGGTATAAAAGAAAAATTGTCCCAGACCCTGGCCTGGGGCAGAGCTTTATTTTTGTGTGTGGTGTAACTGATAACCTTCCTTGGGCAGAAATGGGCATTCCTGATAAAATGCTCAGGCAGGTTTCTGATGAGCTTCAATGGAATTAAGCCTTCATCTGGGAAACCAGCCACCCACACAGCTGACACTCCAGCAAGAGTCTAGTGGCTGGTAGATGATTTGACCATTCTCTTTTATAAAAAATATCCTTACCAAGAGATCATACTTGAATTGGCCACTTAGAAGTCGTTTTCCTTGAGCTACAACTGTAATAAAATGTTGACATCTTGAACTACTTTTAAAGTTAAGGAAAAGTTGCAGAAGTGGTACAAGGCATTTCCATACATCCTTCACATGACCCCAGCAATGATAATGTCTTACTTTAGTAGAATTATCAGAACCAGTGTTAATTCTCTGGTTTAATTAACCAGTGTTAATTCTCCAAATTCACAATCAGCCAATCTGAAATTTTATCCAATAAACTTTTAAGGGGATTTAAGGTCTTCCAGACAAATGCATACATTTTAGGCATTTCTACAATCACTTGCAGAAGCTACACCTCACTACTCTTGCTTTTTGTCTACTTTGGCAACCTACAACATTTTCTAGGGTGACTGACCCCATTTTTTTCCATTAATATTTTTAAAAGGTTATTTTTATTTATTTGAGAGTGACAGAGACAGATTGAAGGAGGGGGAAGGCAGTGGGAAAGGGAGAGGGAGAAGCAGACTCCTTGCTGAGCAGAGAGCCCAACACAGGGCTTGATTCCAGGACCCCGGGATCATGACCTAAGCCAAAGGCAGATGCTTCATTGACTGAGCCACTCAGGCACCCCCATTAATATTTTGTTACAAATGATTTTATTTTTTTATTTAATGAATTACCTTATTTTTTAACTAGGCTACACACTCACTGTGGGGCTTGAACTCACAGCCCCATGATCAGGAGTCACATGTTCCACCAACTAAGCCAGCCAGGTGCCCCAGTATTTGAATATTTTAAAAATTACTAAGAAGTGACTTCATATAAATGCTAACATATATACTTTAAATTTTAAATACTTCATAACAGGGGTGCCTGGTTGGCTCAGTTGGTGGAACATGCAACTCTTGATCTCAGGGTTGTAAGTTCAAGCCCCATGTTGGGTGTAGAGATTACTTAAAATCTTTAAGATATAAATAGATAGATGATAGATGATAGATAGATAGATAGATAGATAGATAGATAGATAGATAGATAATAGATAGATAAATGAATTCAATACCTCCAATTATGCCCCATAAAATCAATCAACAACATTATTTAGGGTGTTTGTGGATTTATCCATCCTTTGCAAGGATTCTGGGTACCTTCTCCAGGGAGTTTGAGGCCCACGGGCTGGGAAACACTGGCAAGTTCCTAACAGATGCCAACAGTCCATTTCTATGTAAAGGAGTCACTGTGGGTTAGACAGTGCTGTGTCACTGACTTCTCTCAACTTTCACAGGAGAGAGAGCTGCCTCCCTTTAACTGCCTTACTGGAGGTCACCCCTTGCCCCAGAAATAACTTCTTGGGACCCAGGAAGAGGAGGCAGGGAGAGTCCCAGGCTTTCAGGAGGGCACAAAGAGTGGCAGGACATGTGGGAAGAGGACAGGGATAAGCATGAGAGAAGAAGATCCCTGTAGGGCCAGAGAGCATTGGCCTGAGGGGCAGCATGGGGCAGGGATTCAGGGTCTGAGCTTTGGAGTTGGGCAAAGTTGGGCTCTAACTCTAATAACATCACTTACTGTCTATACCCTATCAGGCAAATTACATCTCTGAGCCTCAGGTGTCTCATCTGCCAAACGGAGATAACACAATGCCTTCTCTATAGGGCTGTGCTGTAACACTTAGCACCGAACACAGCATACACTAAAAATGGAAAAGGAAAAAAAAGGGGGGGAGTTGCTGGTAGTACTAGTAATACTACTAATTAGCAGTACTAGCAGCAGCAAGCAGCCCCAGTCCCAGCCATAGTGATAGAAACAAGAAGAGAGAGTATACACAGCACAACAGCTCTGAAGGTAGGTGGGGGGAGGCACTAACGGGGATCCCAGTGGGCCCCAGAAAGCAGGTGGTGCAAGGAGAATACACTGCAGTGCAGGAGGCCACACAACTTGAGAAGCAGTGGACAGGGTGAAGATGACACTAAGAGGACAGGAGACCCACCTCCCACCTTGCCTACTAGCTTCTAGAAGCCTGGCCTTCCCCCCATCTCCTGACATCTGGCTGCTTCCTCCTTCCCTGGCAACAGCGGGTTGGTGGGTGCTGAACTCCCTGGAGACGTCCCATTCTCAGAACCTGAAGACTCAGGGAAGCTGATTTATGGAGTCTTGAATCAGTAAAAGGCCCAGGCCAAGGGCCACTTGAAGAGGACTATGGGAGCAGGAACCCTCTTTCCGTATGGCTGCCCAGTCCTGAGGCTGGCCACAGAGCCCCCAGACTCAGAATGAGGGAATACAAGGCTTTATTGGCTCAGTTCCAGGCATTAGGCGTCAGTCTGGGGCTCTCAGCTACTCCTGGGATCTGCCTCGCCTATCTTCTCTGTGGGCCTTCAGGGGCCCGTGAGTCTGTCTTGGCCGCTTCGCTTCCTTCCACTCGCCCTCCATCAGGAGCCGTCCTCTGTGGCATACCCTACTCACAGACTGGGAGGGGCCCAGGACCCCTGAGGGGGTATGAAGGAGGGATTTGGGCAGCAGCATCTCACTCTGGGCCACACAGGCTGCCCCACAGGAGAGAGAACAGGCCTGCAATTGTGTGCCAGCCTTGCTGGGGGAAGGGGTGTCTCCACCCATGGTTAGGTGGCTTCAAAGGGTTGACAGATCTGGTGGCTGCGGTTGGGCAGACTGTGGCTCTGGTGGCTTGGGTGGCTCGGATGGCTTGGGTAGCTCTGATGGCTTGGGTGGCTCTGGTGGCTCAGGTGGCTCTGGTGGCTCGGATGGCTTGGATGGCTCGGGTGGCTTGGGTAACCCTGGTAGCCAGGGTGACCATGGCCATGGAAGGCATGTGTTTGGTTCATGCCGGCTACAGTGGTACCCCGCTGAGTGAGAAAATTCCCTTTCAGCTTCAACTCCACCTCCTCCAGGGCCTTCAGCTCCTCCTGGTTGATGTCTTTGGACTCCAGGTGGCCTGAGTTCTGGTAAGTCGTGGCTCGCTGCAACATGGAATTAGCCAGTTGCTGTCCCAGGGTGTTGATCTCCTTGGTACAGGTAGCCACAGCGGCCCATGTGGCCGTATCCGTGGATGGGGATTTTCCAGACTCCCTGTGGGTCTCTTTGGTCACCGAAGACCCGGACATCCTCTGCTTACTGGTGAAGGACTCCCGGCGCACAGCCGTGCCCACTTGGCCTTGCCTTGTGGTGACAGTCTCCATGCGAATGGTTGTGCTGGCTTCCCCGCTGCCACTCTCGGGGGAAGAGGCGGTGCTGCTGCTGCAGGCGGCCAGCTTCTCTTCGGAAAGGCGGCTAAAGTGAGATTTAATCCAGTTCTCATTCTTTGCTTTGTGACATTCTGGTGGCTCCTGCTCATCTCGTACAGACTCAAGGGATGCCTTCCTTCTCTTCTTCCTCTGAATCCACAGCATGAGGCCTCCACCTCCGAGTAAGAGGGCAGTCCCCAGCACCACCTTGCATGATGGTTGCTGGATGAGCTCCAAGAAGGCCTCCAGGACCCTAAGCCAGGCAGGCAGAGCTAAGAGCACGCTGGGAGGGGGGAGCCCGGATGGTATGGTTCATGCTTGAAAGGGCAGGTTCCCTGAGGCTGTCTGGCAGGCAGGCCCCCAGCTGTACCCTTCCTAGGATGCCCCTCCCGCCTCAGCAATGAACCCCATTGTGAGCAAGGTTAGGGGGTGGGGTGGGGAGAGGCCTAGGCACCCCTCACGTCTAACCTGGCAGGTATTTCCTGAGGCCCAAGTCCTGTCTCCCACCCTGACAGCTGTCCCTAAGGTCAGTGGAAAAGCAGCTTTCCTTCTGTCTTCTGCTTGTGACCCATTCTTCGACTCAAACCTTATTTTCCAATCTTTGGTCTCTTTCCCTCTCTATCCAGTGGCTCACTGACCATGACTGAAGGACCCCCTTGGTTAGGCTGGCATCCATTCCTGGCTGCCTGATGTTGGTGTCTCCTTTGGTTCAGGGCCCACCCCTTCTGCCAGCTTAGCACATTTCATCCCCATCTGCAGCCCCAACCCCTTTACAGAGCAGGGTTCAAAAGGAAAGGGGCCCAGGAAGGAGCTCATTCTAGAATAATATGAGGTCACAACTGGGTAGAGACAAGCAGCGGACTGAGAAGGCAGAGCAGATAGGATAGGGGACTTCACCAGATCCCAGATTCCAGATCCCAGGGGCTGTCCCAGGATAGGGACTGCTACCTCTTACCTTAGTGATGCACCTGCATACCCAGAATTTGCTCCCCTTCCCCTGGGCCCTGGTTAAATGGACACAGTTTAGACTGTGAGCAGGTGAGCCACCTGGCCAGGGTCTCTGTAGGTATAGATAATAGAAAGCCTGGCCCACAATCCCAAATTTCTATCCTCTCAGGGTAGAAACAGGCCTGGGCCCCTTTATTTTTCTCCCAGAGGCATCAAACACATTTTTTTTTAATGCATTTCACTTTTTAAAAGTGAATGCTAAAGTAAATGCCAAAACAGCATTGTAAAAATTGTGATTTTTTTTTAAAACAAAATATTTTATTTAAGAAAGTAATGGCTTTAATATGCACAGTAGTATCTTAGTCTACGTACTAAGGGAATAAGATACAAGCTCAATGTTTTATGGGGAACATCATCTCCCTTGTCCTACTGAAGTAGCTCTGTGGTCATCTACTAACCTCATTTGGAAATAACAATTCAAAGTTCATCTTTGAGGTTGTTTGTGGGAGTGAGTTCAGGGCCAAATGGTCCCTCCACAACAATTTTACCCTCCAGTCACTAGTTTTCATTTTAAAATGATACTCTTTATATAAATAATCAGTAAAAATTAACAGTGCAAAAATAAGAAATAAAAGAGAGCTACACAGTTTCAGGCAATAGCTTCCAGAAGAATATCTAACTTTTCACCTACTCATCAAGGGCAGGTTCCCACCTCCTCTTTGGAAGACTTTTAACTTATTGCAGGAGGCCCTGGCAATGTGGTATGCAATGGCTTCCTCCTCTGCTCCTGAGTGTTGGGTTGCAAAGCCAACGCCGGGGGCCAGAATTGAGCCAGAGAAACATCATCTGTAGAGCAAAAGTTGCTCACAGTTCCTTTCCTGGACATTCTGGCTGTGTCCCGGGAGCAGTGATGGGACCCTTGGCTCTATTCTTTGTGCCAGGGCCTCACACTTGAGCTCCTTGGGAGGAATGCATTAACCCTGTGGCTCAGTTCCATTCTAAAATGAGGGAATCAGATTAGAGAGGTTCAGTGATTTCTCCAAGGTCACTATAACTGGCAGAACCAGGATTCTTACCCAGGCCTTCTAACTCTGGATGCTGAGCTCTTTTTATCCAGCCCTCTCCCTGCCACTGAGGCAGGAGCCTGTGTAGGTTGCTCCGTGGCCCATAGCCTGCCAAATCCACTTTAGCCTGTACTCCAGGGCACCCCCATGCCCTCTGCAGGAGTGGATAAGTGGGTAGGAGGGAAGGAAGGGTCCAGAGAAGAGTCTGGGGGTGTCTGGATTCTCTGGGCGGCAGGCAGAAACTGGACATAAAGTCCACCGTTTTCACGCCCTGCATTAGCGTACGGACCTTGGACCTGGAGGGTGAAACAGAGTCTTCCTCCTCTTAAGATTCAAGGAGCTAGGGGCACCTGGCTGGCTCAGTCAGTGGGGAGCATGGTACTCTTGATCTTGGGGTCATGAGTTCAAATACCACGTTGGGTACAGAGATTACTTAAAACTTTTTTTAGTAAATAAAAGATTCTCACTTTGCTTCAAGGCAGACTTTCAGGCCCCAGTGGGCTGAGCCCGAGTAGAAATTTACTTAAGAGTTTGTGTCACTGCATTTACTGCACCCTAGGGAAGAAGAGTCGCATCCGCTCAGTCCTGAGATATGGATGGGGTTTCGGTCAGGCCAGCAGTCACTGTCACAAAGCAGCTCTCCCCACAATGCCGATGATACTGTCGTCCTAGTGATTGTGACCACTAGATAACTTCTAAGGTACATCACCCTTTCCTAACCACAGCATGCTTTGCCCTCTCTTGGATTTGTCTTGCAACCATCCTATGACATGGGCATTATTACTCCCACGTGTCAGATGAGGAGACTGAGGTTTTGAGAGATTATCTCACAGCTAAGTCAGTGGGAGAGCTGTGATTTGAATCTATAGTCCATGTTCTCAACTGTTCCCCTGCCCCACCTCAGTCAGGACCTCTCCATTCTCAGAGCTGGTGCCAACCAGACTTTATTCGTTGAAATAGTCTGTTCTACAACTCAGCAGTTTAGTGTGATGGAGTGAAACCAAGTGTGGCCCTGCAGTCAGACCTGGGTTCAAATCCCAGTTCAGCCATGTATTAGCAATGACTTTGGGCAAGTGACTATGTCACTCTGAGCCCCAGCTTCCCATCTCTGAAACAGGGCTAGTGAGATTTTGGCCTCAGGGACTTGCCACGGGTGATAGATGAGGGTGGGCAGGGCACGATGGGAGGAACTGACCACTTTGTCTTTCACTTATTGTACCTGTGGCCATGTTGCATGTTGAGTGTTACAAGTGTCTGGTCCCTGACCTCATGGAGGGGAGACCCCTGTGTAAGGAAGGGAAAGGAGTCAGAGGATCCAGAACAGGAATTAATTCGGCCAAGGGAGGCTTGGCCCAGAAGAGAGTGTGTGAACAAGGTTCTCAGGGAGATGAGCTCGCAGGCTGGGGTGCCTTGTGACATCCCCAGCTGCCTTCACAACTGCACAGCGTTTGGTTGACGAGGACTTTCACACCCATTATTGTAGTATGATTCCCACAGTAATGCTGGGCTAAGAAGGCACTTTGGTAGTTTGCAACTGGGGAAACTGAAGCAGATGCGATTCAGTCAAGGTTGCAAGCCAGCAAGGAGCTTCCTGCCTGTCTCTGGACTCCAGAGCAGTGCTGGCTGCACAACTGCTGGGGTCCCCAACTGTCTGTCTCTGAGCTGCTCACAGGCGGCAGAAATTGGAATCATTCACATCTCCTCCGACTCCCCCAGAGGACAGGCCCCACTTACCTCGGAAGGGGAGAGTACCCAATTTGTGCAGATTCTCGTCCAGTTTCCCATAGTCCACCTCTGCCGTGGCCGTGAAGGGGGTGGTCACAGGGGGGTAGATGCCTGCAATGTCCACCTTCCTCCCCTCCCCTGAGGCCCAGCCCCCCACATTCCTGGACAAGCCCCTACCAAGCCCCTGCCTCACAGAGGACCAGACTGCTCGGCCCAGCATCTCGGCAAGAGGCCCGCGGCCCAGCTGGTCTCTGCCCCGAGTGAGGCTGAGTTTGGCCCCCGTCCTACCCTGTTAATGATCAGTGTGTCTAGTTAAAAATTTGCCGCCCCCTCCCTGACTGTAGGTGCTGGGCCGGGCCAGGGCGGGGCGTCCCCGGGGTCAGAGGCCCCCCTTTGGGAGCAGCGGGGCAAATGCCACAACCGAGCCTCCCTGTGGCCGACGGAGGGTGGGCGGTGTGCTGGGGAGCGACCCTAAAGGGCCTCCCGAGCGAGGCCGGGTCCTCCTCCCCCAGCTCCGGGCCCCAGAGGCGGGTAAACCGGCTTCCGCGCGGCGGGGGGGGGGGGGGGGGGGGGGAGCCGATTGGCGGAGCGGGTCGTGCCGGCGGGAGGCGCGGCTGCCCGGGGGCGGCCTGTGAACCGTGCGCTCCGCCCCCGCGCCCCGGCGCCCGGCCCGGCCTGGTCCCCCCGCAGCGCACGCAGCCCCGCGGGGCAGCGGTCCCCGGGACACTGGGGGGCGGGGGCGGGCAGGGGGGGTGCAGGGAGCAGTGACCCGCGCGGGGGGGGGGGGTTGGAAGGACAGCGGGCAGGAAAGAAGCAAGAAGACACCTCGGTAGGAAAAGCGACAGGGCTGGGGGCAAAGGGCTGCAAGTGGCCCTCTTCCCCGAGCCTACCCTCGCTCGGTTTTCCTTCATTCTTAAACATTTCAGACACAAACAGAAACCAACAGGACCAATTGCAAAAATGACTTAAAAAATTTTTTTTATTATTATTGTTTTTTAATTGCGGTAGCTTGTGGGTGTCCCGGGTCGTACACGGAGGAATGGCAGCGTCCTCAGCTCTGGGGCCGTTCTTATGACCCCCCTGGCTGCACGCAGGGCGACAGCCCGGGTGCCCAGCTGGCCTGGGGCAGATGTTTACTGGGCTGGTACAGGTTGGGGGGTCTCCTGTGCACTCTCGACAGGACCCTGCAACCCGTTCTGCTCTGCTCCTGGCTCCGGATGCTCCAGGGCCTGCCGGGTATCCGCTTGCCACAGCTGTACCAGGTCCGTGGGCGTCTTTCCTGCCTGGGGGAACCAGGAGATCTGATCACTGTTCAGAAGTTTGTACCGGGACATTCCCTCATCTATACCAGGGGTTCCAAACAGGGGCAAATATCTAGAGATGTCTATGGTTGTCACCATCAGGGAAGTGGGAATTACTGGCAATTAGTGAATAGAGGCCAGGGATGCTGCTTAAACATCCTATAATGCACAAGATAAACAGTTGTCCAGCCCCAAATGTCAATAATGTCCTGGTTGAGAAACCCCTACTCACATCCTCCCCGTATCTTCCTGACTTTCCTATTATCCCTTAGGATTATATCCCTCTTTCTTGAGTCAGGGGGACCCTCCCATTCCCCTCTCTTTTGTGATTTCTCTGGGCCCCCAAGAAGAGCTTGGACTAGGGGCGTAGGACCCTTAGAGAACTCCAGGCCCACACCATGTGCTAGGTAGGAGTGGTCATGCCAACTAAGCACTTAGATTCCTTCCAGCTATGTTCCTCCATGATTATGGCCTTCCTGGGCCTGGACATTAGAACCCCCTTTGAACTACTTGGGGGCCTTTGGGAAGTCCTCTTACTGCCCTTTAAGGCTGTTTCTCTGCACTTGCACTCTGGACAGAGATAAACATCAAAAGAGCTGAGGAGGTGTGTGGGCCTCAAGTTCCCAGGAGGCCCAGAGAGACCTCCACTATGAATGTGCTCCAAGGGCAGGCTGAGTCTTGCTCAGTTTTCTCTGTCCTCTGAGTGCCTAGTACAGAGCCTTGGGAAGGGATACACACTAATTACTGAATCAGGGAATGAATGAACTTACTAGGTTCTTGGTCATCATGTCAGCCCCATGCAGGAGTAGCAGTTTGATGATTTTGTAGCGGTTGAGCCTCACAGCGTCATGCAGAGCACTGTCTCCTTCCTAGAGCCAGTGTGACACTCAGTATGGCCCCTGGGGGCATGTGGGAGCCCTCAGGCTGCCTGCACCCCCATGATGTGGCTAAGCAGAAGGGAAGCTGGACACTCACTCTGTCTTTGGCATTGATGTCCAGGCCCAGGGATAGAAAATGCTGCACAATCTCCACATGCCCTGTTCGGACTGCCACGTGCAGGGGGGTACTCAGCAACTGTGTGGGGAGGAAGTGAGAACTGCTGGCTGAAGGGGCCTAGACTGTGGTACTCCAGCCTAATCCCTTCCTCAAGTCCTAATGCCAAGGCCTGAGCCCTGCAAAGACTAAGACTGCTACCATTTCCACCATCCTCCTATCCAGTGGTCAACTCGGAAGCATTACATGCCATGTCCTCTGGGAGGCCTTCTATGGTTCCCCTCTCACCCAGCTGTGAGCAGCTGTTCACTCCTCTGCCCTTCTTTTAATAATTATAATAGATGTCATTTACTCAGAAGTAACCATGTGACGGGCATGGCAAAAGCTGACAAAACATCAGCCTTATGCTGAATAAATAATTTACATACATTTTCCCATCTAATTATATAAGAATTCTGTAAGATGTTTGACAGATAAGCAACAGAGGCTCAGAAGCTGTCACTTGTTCAAGGTTACACACAAAGGAATGAATGAATAGAAAAATGGTGGATGGGGTGCCTGGAGGGCTCAGTCGTTTAAGCATCTGCCTTTGGCTCAGGTCATGATCCCAGGGTTCTGGGATCGAGTCCCACATTGGGCTCCCTGGTCAGTGGGGCATCTGCTTCTCCTTCTCCCTCTGCCCCACCCCCTAGCTTGTACTCTCTCTCTGTCTCTCTCAAATGAATAAATAAATCTTAAAAAAAAAAAAAAAAGGAAAAATGGCAGATGAATAAACAAGTGAACAGATGAGTGGATGGCTGGATGGACAGATAGATAAAGATGATGAAGGATTGCATGGATGAACAAATCCCACATCTTTTGGGTGATCCCAAAGCTACCTAAATTATGGATTTCTTCTCTTCACCTCTCCTCTGTCCTTCCTGCTCCCACCCCTGATGGCAGTCCCCAAGGTCCTACAGGGGATGGTAAGGAGCCCTCCCTGGTTTCTGTAACCATTCTAGAAATCAGTCTAACTCACTACCTTCCTGCTTCCAGGGCTTTTCTGTTCTCTGCCCTTTGCCCTCCCTCTCCAACCACTCTAATATCTGTGAGTGTTACTGCCTCACCTTATCCCTGATGTTGGTGTCTGCTCCTCGGCTTTGCAGGAGTTTTACCACCTCCAAGTGGCCCCCGCGGCAGGCCCAGTGCATGGCTGTGCAGTCCAGCTAGAAGAGATGGGGCTTTAGGGGAGAAAATGCCTAGGGAAAAGGACCCCAACCAATAGGGTGGGAGGAATCAGGGGAAAGGGGGCAGGGCAGGAGCAGGGGCACCCCTGTGCCTAGGCAATGGACTTGGCAGAGCAGGAGAACCCTCAGGTCCAAGCCAGGTTTATGGAGGATGGCCCCAGGCCATATAACCCACTGGAACTTGGGGCTGGCCCGGAGGAAGCCTGGGTGTGTCCCAGGTTGCCACAAGTTTGCAGGGAGAGGGGGTCTACTGGTTCTGGGCCCACCTCCTACCTCCCACCCAACACCTGCTCTCTTGCTCACCCGATCCTGGAAGTCCACAGTGGCCCCACTCTCCAGAAGCTTCTCCAGGATCTCCATGTGACCTTCCAGGGAAGCTCGATGAAGCGCTGTCCGGCGGAACTGTCCCGAGAGCAACTGTCAGGGCCTGATCTCTGGCCTCAGGCTGAGACCCAGGCCTTACCTCTTTTCCATTCTGATCCCTGTGCTGGGTGCCCATAGCTTCCATGTTCTGGCAGCTCCTTCATGTTCTATTCAGACCAGCCTGGGAGCCCTCTTATGCCCTGGGAACTCTTACTTTACTGTCCCCCACCCCAGGCACATCAAGCTAGATCTTGACACAGGCTGTTCCCTCTGCTGGGAATGCCCCTTTTGCCCTCACTTCATATGACTGCTTGATGAATTCTTGCTCCTCCTTCAAGAAGCAGGGCAGTTCAAGTGCCATTATCTTGAAATCTCTAGGCCAAGCCTGCCCCCAGGGGACCCAGAGAAGCTTCTACAATGAGGGATCCCTGGGTGGCGCAGCGGTTTGGCGCCTGCCTTTGGCCCAGGGCGCGATCCTGGAGACCCAGGATCGAATCCCACGTCGGGCTCCCTGCATGGAGCCTGCTTCTCCCTCTGCCTGTGTCTCTGCCTCTCTCTCTCTGTGACTATCATAAATAAATAAAAATTAAAAAAAAAATAAATAAAAAAAAAAGAAGCTTCTACAATGAGAGGGTGTTGGAAGGCAGGCCAAGTCTTACTAGACTTTGTTTCCTTTGAGTGCCTAGCCCAGAACCAGAATGGAGAGGTCCACACCCATGACTAATTCAAGAAAAGAATGAACTTCAGCTTTTTTTTTTTTTTTTTTTTGTCTCTTGAAAAACTCAGGCCATGAGGCATATCTTCCCGTAGTAGTCTAAAGATCTGGTTATGTGCCAGTCTCCCTCTACTCCCAACCCTGGTCTTTCCTTTTTTGTACTTGCCAGCACCTGGCAGGGTGCTCAGAGATGGAAGGTGTTTAGAAAGATTGAGAGGAGTGAGACTCATTGAATGGAAAGGCCATGTAGTCTGAGTCCATATGATGCAGGCTGAAGGTGACCAGTAAATTGCTTAATCCTGGGATAGGAGTATGAAAGAGCACCCTGCCAAGTGTGAAAGAGGCAGTACCAGAGAAAACAAAAAAGTGTGAAGGGTGACAGAAATGTTTTGAAAATCATGGTGATGGTTGCATGCCATGGTAAATATAATTAATGCCACTGCTATGTACACTTAAAATGGCTAAAGTGGCATTATATGTATTTTGCCACAATAAAATAGTAAGTTTTAAAAGGAAGTGTATTATACAATGCAACATAAAAAATAGTATCATATCCTAGCATGTGCTTTATAGTTTTTTCCTTCATTCAGTAAATGTTAATTGAGGCATTAATGTTCCATTTAATCCCCATGACGTGCTCTGAGGGAAGCAGGACATTTTACAGAGGAGGAAACTGAGGCACAGCTAGCTGAAGGTCACATAGGTAGGGAATGATAAGAGAGGGTATTCGAGCCCCAAATTCTTGGTTTGGGCTCCTTTTATTTAATTCCATTCCTCTTTCTTCCCTAAAAGACCACATGACATTTATTACCCTGTAGGTAGTTCAAGTTGAAAAAGGCCGAAGGACATAGTAGATAAATTCCTGCACAGGCAAGGGGATATCCCAGCTCTTCTAAGGGCCCTCCTCCCAAAGGACACCCAATGCCTGTTCTCAAACAGGCCCACAAGTGGTTGGAGTGGGGGCGGCAACTCTGAAAGGGAGGCAGGAACAGGTGCAGGTAGGAATATCACCTGATCACAGGTGTCCGGGGAACCCCCATCAGCCAGGAACTTCTCAATGACCTTCATTTTCCCCTCCACTGCCGCTTTCAGGAATGTCTCTTCCTCCACGGGGCCAGTCTGGAAAACATGAATCCAGTCACAGACGGCTGCCCTGCAGTGATCAGAGGCCCTCCTGGCCTTCCTGCACCCCCCGCCCCACCGCTTGCCAACACAGGTGTCCTCCCCAAGACCCTTACGATCTCCTCGGGCTCTGGAGGTGGCTCCTGGGCGGCGGCCAGTGCTTCCCGCTTCTTCTGCTTCCGTTTTTTCCGCAGCTCGATGAGGTTCTGGATCCCGCCCACGTCGATGATCTCCCGCCGAAGATCTAAGGATGTCTTGCGCACTCGCTCTTGGCCCTGCATGGAGGTGGCTCATCAAACCCCACGCTGGGGCCTTGGGGCCCCTGAGCTAAGCTGGGGGAGGAGGATAGGGAGAGCTGCTCAGGAGAGAGAGAATCCAAGTCTAGCTCTCCTGCCCAGGACCAGGAGAAGCAGATGCGACCCTGACACAGACGGCTCGGATCAGGGGACAAGGGGAGATTTAAGGGTCCCAGCTTTGAGCCTTCACATAGGTGAAGGGTAGGATGAGGGAATCTCAGAGGTAACCTTCAGCCCAGGCCTTAAGAATGGAATCTGAATCCCCAGCTTTCCATGCAGTTTCACCTGTGTGTGTGTGGTGTGATCATAAAAGCAACACAGAAACAAAATGTATGAAGAGAAAGCCCTCCTCCCAGAGTTAACTTCTATTGCGGCTTGGTTGATGACCTTCAGATAAGCATCCTATGGGATCATCCTCCACAACAGTGCTCTGGAAACTCTACTTTCCTCTTACCTCTCCAATTAGCACATACAATGTCCCTGAGGCCCTTGACACCAGCATGGTGCCTTGCTGTATTGCTACCCCATCAGTTGGGGCTTCCAAAGTGAATCAATCCCCTGGGATCTTATACACGTGCAGATTCCGACTCAGCAGGTCTGGGGTGGGGCCGAGATTCTGTAAGGCTAGCGTGCTCCCTGGGGGCGTGGGGGGGCTGAGATGATGGTTCTCATATAACACTAGAGGGAGCAAAGCCATAGCTGCCTGTCCTGTCCCCTGAGCACAGAGGTTGGGTTCTTCTCACACTTACCTTAACCTTTTGTAAGGCCAGACTCGGAGCCCCTTGGTGCTTCTCATCCTCCAACACCAGCATGTCCATGGGCAGCTTCTGCTGGGCGTTTCCTCGGAGTTTCTGGTGAGCCAAACAGAGGAGGTGCTCCAGGACCTGCCTACAGCACCCATGGAGGCAGGTAGCCTCTCTCCCAACCCACTCCAAGGAGATCGCAAGGACCTTCTACTGTGTGACCTCAGAGCCCTTCTGAGCCCCACTTCTGATGGGTCCTGGAGAGTCCCTGGCCAGAACCAAGCTCATGGTTCCCCAACTCACCCCAACGCCAATGTCAGTTCAAATACCTTTCCACTGATGGCCGCATTACCTGGCAGAAAAGGGAAGGGCTTCTCAGGCCTCAGCAAAACAAATTTAAGGACTGCCAGAATGCGTGTTCATGAAATTAAATATATTCACTTTTCAAAGCACCCAGATGATGGTGGTGGTGATGATGATGATGATGATTTCTTTGTTGCCATTAAAAATTTGCATTGATGAAATGATTATGGTAAGAGTTTATAGTTATATAGTCACATGTCAGTACAAAAATTTGGCAACTCTCTGTCAGATACCAACGTTTTTTCCTCAGATTTTACTGCTCCATGAAATGCTGGAGCTGGAAACTTGTTGTCAGGAAATCTGAGGGATGGAAGCCACAGCTACCTAGCCTTCAG